>NC_082687.1:95850254-96460671 GCF_949987515.2 Delphinus delphis | reverse complement strand
TATGGTTAAATTCTCTGCAAGACATATAAATCTCACAATGCATTCAAAAGCATCAGTCAATACTTCAGGTGGTGTGTGTGTGATTTCTTTCCCTCTGTCTCTCTCTCTCTTTTTTTTTTTTGTTTCTTGGAAACATCCTTCCTAGAGCTGTCAGCACAATGAATGGAAATTACTTGCTCTCAAGTTCATCTCTGAAATTTCATACTCTTGAGATTTATCTTAAAAACTTCCAGAGAGAAGGTCAAATAAACAGGATTAGGAAAAGGGCTCTAGATTTTTCAATAGTAACATAGAAATCAGAGAACAGTGGAGCGCTGCCTTCAAAATTTTGAGGGAAAATGATTTGCAACTTAAAATTCTCTCTAACCAAACTCTCAATCAAGCATGAGGGTAGAATAATGACATTTTACATTATTATGCAAAAGTCAAAAAATTTAGCCCCTATGGCATCTTCTCAAGAAGCTATTGGAAGGTGTGCTTTAGACAAGGGATCTAGGAAACAGGGCATCAATCCAGGAGGGACAAGAACAGGCATCTTCCTGGGCCACTGCAAGACAACTATGCAGCAAGTTGAGAGCAGTAAGCTCAGACTGGGACAGTAAACTGGACAAAAAAGGGTGTTTCCAAGAAACAAAAAGAAAAGAGAGAGAGAGAAAGAAATCACACACACCACCTGAAATATTGACTGATGCTTTTAAATGCATTGAAAGATTTACATGCCTTGTAGAGAATTTGACCATAATCATAAGTGTACATATAATATCACAAACAAACAAATAAGCCAGTGGTTGGGGATGGTGGGAGGGAGACTATTATTACCTCTAGGGTAAGCACGAAGTTCACAAGAAAGGAAACAGAATCATAGAATACTACAACTCAGCCATGAATAATATTCACAAGTCATAATAACATAAATGCTGATTACTGAGTTAAAGCTTTGGATAAAAAGACTTGGACAATGAAGGGTGCAGAAGGATGCCTTTTGAGGATGTGTGGGGTTAAAGATAGAATTTCCTTTGACGTGGTGGGATGTCATAGAATACCATCCAAAATGGAAACATCAAGAAACAGCATACAGGCATATTATTTGGAAATGTGGAAGTAAATGCCAGGAAAACAAAAACAAAATACCTGTTGAAATAATTTAAAATGCTTATATCTGGAAAGTGGACTCGAGTTAGGGAGGGGCTGGACAGGACAATGAGAGTTTGGGTAATAAACTTTAAAAATAGAAAAGAGAGATTAAAATAAAATATTCCAGAACCCTCCACCCTACCTCTCACGGGTCTCCCACATTTATCACGTCTGCCAGGCACATAGCTATCATTACCGTAGGAATTGAGGACTTGGCCCTCCAGTGAGTTCTGTTAATCTCAAATCTCTACACTGATTGTCTCTGGAATTTTGCATCTATCTGGAAGGGAGATTGCGACCTCCGACAAGCTACTTAACTTCCCTGAATTCACTCACCTGTAAATGGGAGTGATGAACCTAGCTTGGAGGGATATTGTGAAAAGGCAATGAAAATTATGCTTGCAAAGTGGTTGGCACATAGTAACAGCTCAATAAATATTAGCTTTTGTGGTTATTATTTCCTGAAAACAAACACCGTCCACTCATCATTAGTCAGTGAGAAAGAGGGTGTCTGTGAAAGTTGTCATTGTTTGAAGCCAGAAAAATCTTCCTTCGGGAGGCCGAACTCGCCTCACCCCTTCTCCAACCTTGCTTCTTCTTTGGGCCTCCCACCTCGTGGACTCCGGCCGAGATTAGGCAAGGGCAATACTCCTGCCCCCGGAAATATCCCAACTCAGTTCCGGAGCTGAAGCAGAAAGAGAGACAACAAGTGAGCGCCGGTTCCGTTAGGGCTCGGGGAGCCACCTCAGCGCGACGGGAGGAGGCGAGTCTGGGAGGCACCCCCAAAGTGACTGCGATGGAAGCCCGGGGGTGCGCGCGGTCCCGGCGGCCGCTGCCGGCGCTGCTGCTGATCCTGCTGCTGCCGCCGGCCGCGGGCGCTGCAGGCGCTGCGGACGCGCGCTGGAGCGGGCAGGGCACCACCCCGTACCTGCAGAGCATCTTCCTGGGCCGCTGCGCGGAGTACATTGCGGTGCTGAGCCCCGAGCTGCGGTGAGCGCGGCGGCTGGCGAGGGAGCCGGAGAGGGAGAGGAAGGGAGGGGGAGAGGAAGGGGAGGAGGAGGGGGGAGAGGGAAGGAGGATGGGGAATCTACTGGGGAGGGTGCACTGGGTGGGGTCTGGAGGGTGTGTGTGTGTGTGTGTGTGTGTGTGTGTGTGCGTGCGTGTGTGTGTGTGTGTGTGTGTGTGTGTGTGTGTGTGTAAAAATGAAGCGGGTGTTGGGGAGCCGGAGAGGGAGAGGAAGGGAGGGGGAGAGGAAGGGGAGGAGGAGGGGGGAGCGGGAAGGAGGATGGGGAATCTACTGGGGAGGGTGCACTGGGTGGGGTCTGGAGGGTGTGTGTGTGTGTGTGTGTGTGTGCGCGTGTGTGTGTGTGTGTGTGTGTGTGTGTGTGTAAAAATGAAGCGGGTGTTGGGGAGCCGGAGAGGGAGAGGAAGGGAGGGGGAGAGGAAGGGGAGGAGGAGGGGGGAGCGGGAAGGAGGATGGGGAATCTACTGGGGAGGGTGCACTGGGTGGGGTCTGGAGGGTGTGTGTGTGTGTGTGTGTGTGTGTGTGTGTGTGTGTGTGTGTGTGTGTGTGTGTGTGTGTGTGTGTGAAAATGAAGCGGGTGTTGGGGAGTGGATGAGGATTAGGTAGTGGTGAGTTTGGACGACAGCCAGCGTAAGGTTAACCAGAACCCATGACCCAGGAATATGGTCTCCAGCTGGAATTCCCCGAGTCCAGGTACTTTGGGAATTCAAATTTCAGGTCTTCTAATTTAGAGGACTTTTAAAGTTTGAGTCTCTCTTGCCAGCACTGTGCTTCTTACTAATTTTTGCTCCTTCCTTGGACACATGTTTTCTGTTTTCATGAAGTCCCTCTCTTGTGCCAGTTGTTTTTATTGTGACAGATTTTAGGCCAATAAAAAAGAATGGAAAAAAATGGGAACACCCATGGAACACCATGTTACCACCCAGCATAAGAAATAAGTTACAAATGCAGTGGGAAATGGTTTTGGAAAGCTAGGTTGGACTTGAGGAGTTGTAGCGGACACTGGAAGTCATACTTTCTGCCTTAGCAGGAGGTGGAACAGTCTTTTTCCACACTCTGTGCTCACTCCTGATTTTACAAGGTCGCATGTCCGCCTGATCTCACCTGGCCCCCAACCCCAGGATGGACCTGTGTCTAAATGAAGGGGCACCTGAAGCTGGCAGCCCATGTGGTTTATTGGAATCGTCACCTTCTGGCTCTGTGCATTTTCTGCTGTCTCTGTGAGCCTGTTCTAAGTTCTAAGAAATGTGTGTTGAACCTCTGAAAGACACTTCCACTGTCAGATTGCTAAATCCATCACCAAAGTTATTTTTCTTCCTCTTCTGAATTGGGGTTAATGCAAGAGTTATGACAATTTCCTGTCTTTTTTGTATGCCCAGTTCTGCAGAGTTGATATTTGACAAAATCACTAGTAAAAAACTTGGAGAGAGAAACGGAAATATATCACACTGGAATGTGGTCTTTTGTTTTGTTTCTTCTTTTTCTTTTTTAAACTTGTACTTTTCTGCAGGGACAAGAACTGCACAGCGATCTGGGAAGCCTTTAAACTGGTGCTGGATAAGGATCCCTGTTCTGTGCTTCCCTCAGATTACGACCTTTTTATTAACCTCTCCAGGCACTCCATTCCCAGAGACAAGGTAACTCTACCTTCGCCTCGGTAAAACGTTGCTCTGTCTCTATAGAGACAGTGTCCAGGCCAAGCAGCCAACTCACAATGTGCGCCAGGCTCTCTGGTGGGAAAGTGGCTCTGTCTTCAACGGTGCTCCTGGGTCTCCTGCCTGTCCTGGGCAGAAGGAACTTTCCTAAGTCAAGAAGTCAGTGCAAAAACCACAAGAACATCAGGGCGTCACCACACCTTTCCCACGGGGCCTCTGCACCTGGCTAGTTCTGAACAATCTCCATCCTAACTGGCTCGAAAGACCTGAACCTTGAGTACTTCAGAAAACCCTCTATGTCAGTATCCTCCCGGGAGACCAATCCCTCCTCTTAACGGGTCTTAAGATTATATCCATTCAGGACCAGTTTCTTGAAGAAACTGGTTAACATATAATCATGTGGTTTACATGTCTGTATTCTGTCTGCACTCTAAGCACTAATACAGTGAAAGTAAATGAGAACATCTATGTAAATTGCTTATTTAGAACAGTATCTTGAGTTTAAAGAAAGTTAGATATCATTTTTATTTCTCTGACATAAATTTTTTTTTCTTAATGAAGGACATATTTTTGACATAAATTTTTTTTAAACGTCTTTATTGGAGTATAATTGCTTTACAATGGTGTGTTAGTTTCTGCTTTATAACAAAGTGAATCAGCTATACATATACATACATCACCATATCCCCTCCCTCTTGCGTCTCCCTCCCACCCTCCCTATCCCACCCCTCTAGGTGGTCACAAAGCACTGAGCTGATCTCTCTGTGCTATGTGGCTGCTTCCCACTAGCCATCTATTTTACATTTGGTAGTGTATATATGTTCATGCCACTCTCTCACTTCATCTCAGCTTACCGTTCCCCCTCCCCGTGTCCTCAAGTCCATTCACTACGTCTGCGTCTTTATTCCTGTCCTGCCCCTAGGTTCTTCAGAACCATTTTTTTTTTAGATTCCATATATATGTGTTAGTGTACGGTATTTGTTTTTCTCTTTCTCACTTACTTCACTCTGTATGACAGACTCTAGGTTGATTCACCTCACTACAAATAACTCAATTCCGATTCTTTTTATGGCTGAGTAATATTCCATTGTATATATGTGTCACATCTTCTTTATCCATTCATCTGTTGATGGACACTTAGGTTGCTTCCGTGTCCTGGCTATTGTAAATAGGTTGACACAAATTCTTAACTTGATTTTTTTCATTGTAAAGCCATGTAACATTGATGTTTACAAATGAAAACATCTTAACATTGATTTTTTTCATTTGTAAAGGCAGGTAAATGGAGTTGGGAGGTTCAAACACATAATAGGCTGAAAACATGATTTTTGAGTATATGTTGCCTTTGAACCTTGCAGCCTCTTGGTCAGTAAAAAGGGGAGCTGTTATTTTTGTTCTCCTTCCTCATGGACTTTGGTTGATAAACTCAGTAAATACTGAGCTAATTCCACGTACCAGGTGTTGTTCTCAGAGTTTCAGATGCAACAGGGAACAAAACAGCCTCTGCCCTCGGGAAGCATCCAGTCTAGACAGAGATTGCTGGTTGGAATACTGAGGATCTGATGGCATGATGAGGGGGATATTGTTATTTGTATTATTATTATGTGAAAACATTGTAACTTCATAGTAATGTATTTTTGAGGCACTTTACCCTTTAGGAATTCAATTTGTGATTGCATATCATCCTAACCACAGCTCTGGGAGAAGAGAAAGGGTTCATACTCCCCATTTTCCACATGTGGAAACTGAGGCACAGGGAGATTACATGGCTTGTTCAAGAGCGCACATTTAGTATGTGACAGACCCAAAATTTGAACACAGGTCCCTTGATTTAAAAAAAAATCGATCTATAATTTTTTAACTACTAGGAAAAATATATATGTATGTATGTATCTATATTTTTTCTCTGCTGGGAAAATATTTCATTAACATTTGCATGATACCCTTGGAATAAAGAAAAGAGGGCTGGTAGCACCCTCTGAATGGGTAACTAAAGACAAAAACAAAGAAGGTTCAGTTGTTGTGAGGCAAGTCCCAGGTGAATGAGAAATGGTTGGCCTGACTTGTCTTGATGATACTGTGCCTGAAGAAATCTGTTTTGATTTCATTTTGTGTTGGTTTTTCCTTAGTCCCTATTCTGGGAAAACAACCACCTCCTTGTCACCAGCTATGCGGAGAACGGCCGCCGCTTTATGCCACTGTGCAATGTTCTGTATGGCATGGTTGGGGATTTCTTGAGCTGGTGTCGACAGAAAAATGCCTCTGGTAAGACTTCTGCACAAATCACAAGAAAAGTCAGGGTTCCTATTTACTATGCATATGCCATTTGTGCTAAGTGCTTTCATATGCATTTTTATCTCTTTGGATTCCGCCCCCCTCAAATCCTCTCAGGTAAAGTCATAATAATAATTAAATAATAACAATGA
The DNA here is from genome assembly GCF_949987515.2 of Delphinus delphis. Classification (NCBI taxonomy): domain Eukaryota; kingdom Metazoa; phylum Chordata; class Mammalia; order Artiodactyla; family Delphinidae; genus Delphinus; species Delphinus delphis. Next base: position 96,454,432 of record NC_082687.1, on the reverse strand, counting down.
TAATAGAGGAAGAGAATCTATCTTTTGCTAGGTACTGTTCTAAGCACTTTATGGGTATTAACTCATTTAATCCCTGCAACAGCCCCATGGGATAGGTCCTATCCTGATTCCTATTTTGACAAACGAGAAAAGTGAGGCACAGCAAGATTGAGAAACTTGCTTAGGATTGCATAGTGCGTAAACAGCAAAGTCAGAGTCTGACTCAGAGTCCTGCATGACTCTGCCTCACTATCCCCATTTTCCAGAGGCGGAAACTGAGACTTTGGGAGGTTAAATGACTTGAAGTACTAGGGCCAGGATTCTCCCCTCTTCTCACTGATTCTGAAGCTGCTCCAGGCCACCAGCAGATATTTTGAGATTCAAATTATTGACTTAAAAAAAAAAAAAAGCACAACGTGAAAGCTGAGAGTTAAGCTTTATTTAGGGCAAAATGAGGACTATAGCCCATTAGACAGCACTTCAGATAGCTCTGAGAAACTGCTCCAAAGATGTAGGGGGGAAGATGTTATGTACGATTTTAATGAAGGGGGTGGGTGTGTGAAGTCAGGCACACATTTTGGCAAAGACCTGCTGCTAGTCACAAGGAACAGATGTCACCGTTAATAATTTTAGTACTTTCCTAGATATGAGGAGATGCAAGACTTGGGCTCATAAAATCTTCTCCTGAAACTATTTAACTATCTAAAGACCTGTTTTGCAAGCTTTTCCCACAGCACAGAGTGCCTCATTCCTGATCTCCACCCTGAACTCCTCTCAGGGGGTGTTGAAGGTCAGCGGCTGCAGCGGCTCATGATTTAATACTTGGTAGAGGTAGATGGCAAGTGGCAATTTTGTAGTTGGCAAAATCACAGTGAAAGTTAAAGTCACAGGGGCTGGCCTGATGGTAAGGAAAACGCTCTTCATTCATCAACTCCCACGCTAGGAGCTGGTGATGCAGCGGTCTCTGCCCTCAGGAAACATGTAGTTTTGTGAGTGCAGAGAGGTGTGCTCTGAGGCGGGAATGACCCAGAGCTAGGGAGTAGCAGAGGGAGACATAGACCAGAGCCTCGGGAAGCTTCCTGGCAGCTCCATTCATTCATCCATCTATAAAGTTTGTAGAGTGCCTCCTCCGTGCCAGTCCTTGCTCTTCTAGGCACTGGGAACACAGCAGAGAATAAACCAGGAAAGTAATACCTCATCCTTACTTTATAGGGGCAGGGGTGGAGGTAAGATCATCAACAGGCAAGTAAAAACATGTACGTATAGTTCGCCTTAAGATTATAAAGGTTCCAGAGAAAAACAAAACAGGGAAAAGAGGGTAGGGAGTGCTGGCTGGTAAGGAGGGGAGAGGGAAGCATTGCAGTTTTACACAGGCCCGGTGAAGGCCTCACTGAGAAGCTGATGTTTGAGCAAAGACCTAAAGGACTTGAGGAAGAGCATTTCCTGATAGAGGGAACAGCACGTGCAAAGGCCTTGAGGTGGGAGTGTGTATGGCATATTTAAGGAACAGAAAGGTAGGCAGTAAGTGAAGAGACAGGTAGTAGACTGTGAGGCTAGAGGAATAAGGGAGGGCCAGACAGCACAGGACATCGTGAGGCTGCGGACTTTCACTTTGCGTGAGGCGGGAAGCATGGCAGGGTGCAGATCAAATGGACATGGCCATTCTTCCAGTGGACTGTGACCAGGAAGCCTCAGTTTGATGATCCTACAGAGGGTGAGGGAGCATGGAGGAGGGGTGAGATGGAACGATCATGAAGGGAGGGAGACGGTGGTATACTACAAATTAATAGCTGGTCTTGGACCCCCTGGTTCCTGGCGCACAGCTCCTGAAACCCTTGGGCTCTGAGGAGTGATGAGTGTCTTTTGTATGGTAATGGGATGACTGGTGGTTGGGAGTCCCTAGATAGCTTCAGATGCGGGCTGGTCACCAAAAAGATAGAGGCATCATTAGAGAGTTGGGACTTTCAGCCCCATCCTCTGTCCTCTGGGAAGGGGCGGGGGACTGGAGATTGAGTTAATCACCAATGGTTTAATCAATCTACTAATGGTTAATCAGTCTACTTAATGAAATCTCCATAAAAACCCCTCTCTGATGGGGTTTGGGGAGCCTCCAAGTTGGTGAGCACATCGAGATGCTGGTGCTCCCAGAGGGAGCAAGGACGCTCCGTGTGTTTCCCTTCAAGAAGTTCACATTTTGCCCTGCTTTGTTCTCCCTGGAACGAATTGTCAGTTAGCACTTTCTCCTTTTGTTATAGAGTAAATGGGGAACAAATCCCATTATATATCTGCTGAATTTTGTCTTTAAAATTTTTTTTAATGTAATACATTTTAACATTTTCTATATTTTAAATGTTATAAAATTTCTATTTTCTGATTAAGGACTGTTACTTTCTTGGTCTATTTTTCTTGTATTTACTTCTAAGACCTGGGTTAATTGGAGAAGGCATTTCTCCCAACAATGCAAAAAAAAAGTTATATATGTAATAAATATACTTTTTAATATGGACATAATATTATTATATATATTTCTTGGATATATGTGTGTATATATATATATATATATATATATATATCACTTGCTAGAGCTCCAGTAGAGAATTAACCCAGCTGTTTAGTTCTCTGCTTTCCTCACATTTGTGCCGAGCACAATGACAAATGTCTGCGGGCAGAGCTATGAATGTTAAGCCCATACACATTATGTAGAATGAGTTTCAGTATATTTTGCGGAGCCAGCAAATATTTTCAATTAATTCTTCCTTGATATAATCTTTGAAATAAAATGTGTTTGTCTGTTTTCCCTGTAGGACTCGACTACCAATCCTGCCCTACATCTGAAGATTGTGAAAACAATCCTGTGGATTCTTACTGGAAAAGTGCCTCCATCCAGGTAATCCTGGGATGGCTGGCTGGGTGACTGAGCAGGTGCGGGATCTGTGAACAGGGGACAGAAGGGTTCAGAGGCTGGGCCATTGGGTCATTACTAAACTTCTCTGAGTCTCGGTTTCTACCTTTGCAACATTCTGATTCACGCTCTCTGCTCCATAAAGGGGTGAGGATTTAAGAAGCTAAAATGCTTAATGCAATGCCTGGTACAGAGAAAAAATTCTGAATGTTAGCTCCAGAAGAAGGTGTTAAACAGTCATTATTACTCTGGTGTTGTGGTGGTTGTTAGTAGTTCAAATCAATGTGATTTTGATTGAGGTGTGAAGTGGGGTAACCCCTGCTTTATAGGAGAGCCTGGGACCCCTAAGATCTAGATGTGGGCGTCAGAGATGTGCACAAGGTTGATATTAACTGAAGAGGAGGCAATAGGAGACCAGGGATAAGCTGGAGACAAAGAAATGGTCCCCTAAATGTGGGTCTGTTTCTCAGAGGATATTGTCACCAGAGTTGATGATAGCTATCGGTAGCTATAACATGCCAGTGACTTACATTTTCTGTCACCAGTGTTAGACCAAACATTCCAAATAAAGAGGGTGCAGTCCTTAGCTCAAGTACTGAGCAAAGCAGTCAGCTGTATTGACTAGGAGGCTGGTGGATGTGAAGTCCTTCTACCCACTGCCACCAAGCTCCTTTCAGGGCTCTCTGTGTCTCTTCTGGTCCTACTTCCTGCTCTGGACCACCAGGTGTCCGCTGGGTCCACTGTTAATCAGGGTGAGCGAGACTTTGGTCAAATCCTCCACCACAGCTGCAGTTTGGAACTAAGCAGAGGGCCTGCTCCAGACAGAAGCATTCTTATTCCTGTGCTCTCCTGCCAGCTCCGGTCGGAGCCCTCCATCCATGCCCACTCCCCACAGGTTCTGCTTGGACTGCAGGCTCCAGGCAGCTGGCAGTGAATTGCCCGAGCCCCTCAGTGAGGAGTGGGAGGTGGTGGATGCATCATCACTTGAACGTGGGATCATAACGACAACTTGGGGGTGATGTCAACATTATATGTTAAAAAAAACAAACCATATTCTCCCCAGCAGATCTGCCCAACTTCAAAGTGTGCCGGAAGCCACCATCTTATACTTCCTTCAACTCTAGAATGGGAATCTAATAATCATGCCCACATTTTATGAGCCCTTAGAATACGCTGGATGGTCTGAACATGAGGAGAGGTAGTCTAGTATAGTGATGAGGAGAGGGTCTGAACTATAGCAAATAAGTATTCCATAAATGTTAAGTATTATTTTAAGTGATTTGATCTTTACAATCCTATGGGGTAGGGACTCTTATTACCCTTGTTTTACAGATAGGAAAAATGAGGCACAGAGAGGCCAAGAAACTTGATCAGACTTATTACCCAGCTACTAAGTGCAGCAGCCAGAAACCACATTTTCGACCATGACTTCATAGAGCCTCACTGTATCTGCACGCATGTTTTTAATGAAAAACAATTTTTATCATCAATGTAATAACTGCTCAGGATAGAGAATGACAAATTATAGAAAGTATAAATAAGAAAACTAATCATTCATATTCATGCTACCTAAGGGCAAATAGTGGTCATCAGACCTTGACATTTGCAGATTGAACTGAGACTGTTAGCCTACTTGGAAGCAATCTGAGACAGGCGTGGCACGGAGTACATTGTTGCTTTGTTGCGGCTGGCATTCGGCGTGGCTCTGCCGGGCATGTGTCACAGAGCTGCGTGATACCCCCTGCCATCGCCCCCACCCGGCTTCACACTAGAATAAACGTTTTATCAGGGAAATTATATGCTCCAGTAGTGTTCTCAGCTGGAGATTTGGGAACTTCTCTGGACCTGTCTGTCCCTTGGGAATCTCAGGGACAGACAGGTCCAGAGAATATTGACTAGTATTCCCAGACTTCTGCCTATTTATTTATTTATTTATTTATTTATTTATTTATTTTTGCTGTACTCGGGCCTCTCACTGTTGTGGCCTCTCCCGTTGCGGAGCACAGGCTCCGGACGCGCAGGCTCAGCGGCCATGGCTCATGGGCCCAGCCGCTCCGCGGCATGTGGGATCTTCCCGGACCGGGGCACGAACCCGCGTCCCCCGCATCGGCAGGCAGACTCTCAACCACTGCGCCACCAGGGAAGCCATGCCTATTTATTTTTAACAGAGTGGAGCACATGCTCTGTCCACCTAGTCTTGCTTTTTGCTTTGAATGTAAGCACTTTCTATGTCATTGCATATCTTTTGTAGACTTTTATTAATGGCTGGGTAATATTTCAGACATGAAAGGGCCATAATTGACTTATCCTTCCCTGTTGTTGACTGTTTTAGACTGGTTACAAACCATGCTGCAATATACATCTTTGTGCACATCTCTGTGCACCAGGTGATCCTTCGTGCTGTTTACCAAGTATTTCTGGCTCATCTTCTGAGCATGTGGTTTGCACTCATTCTGTCTCTTGAAGTTACTTACGTGTGACTTACACTGGCCAATAGGATGTGAGTAGGAATGACTGTGTGACATCTGGGTGGAAACCTTTAAGAACTGGTCTGTGATTTGCCACTTTCTTCTCCCTTTCCTGATAACCAGTGACTCTGCATTTGTGGAAACTGCATCAGCTTGGGTCCCAGAGCAAGGACATATGGAGCAAAACCCAAACCCCAAATCCAAACACTTGTGATAAACATGTAGTGTGTGCATGAAATAAATCTTTCTTGTTTAAAGCCACCGTGATTTTGAGGTTGCTTGTAATGCCAGCATAAGTTAGTGTACACCAGCTGAAACAATGCTGGAATCTGATACTGGTTTGCATTATTTTATAATGGTAGATTCCCGGGCATGGAATTACTGCGTTTTTGACATTTCAAAGCAATTTGCTTTCCAAGATATGCCAGTTTGCATCCCTCTGGCTCTATGAAATACCAAATTTATCCCATCCTTGCCAGTATTGAAAATTGTCAATTTAAAAAACAATTGACCATTTCATAGCTTAAAAATGACAGCTTACTCAAAATGCTTGTTTCTTTTTGCAGTATGCAAAGGATAGTTCTGGGGTGATCAATGTCATGCTGAATGGTTCAGAGCCAACAGGAGCCTATCCTGTAAAAGGGTAAGAATGCAGCACCAACATGTAAGACAAAGATGCCAAAATGTGTTTTTAGTTGTTTTCAACGGAGGCTTAAGAGAATCATTCACATCCCCAGTCTAATGCTTGCTTCTGTAAGATCAGGTAGAGAAAAACAATTGAATGACCTGGAGATCAGAACTATGTCCATACATTTATAAAACTAACAGCTGATGAATGCCTGAATGAAATAAGTAACCTAAAAATTAAAGCTAAAAAGTGCCTCCCGCAAAGCTTTAAAACAAAAGTAATGTGTAAGTCAACTAACATTGATATGGGAACCGTATCATATTGCTTTAGGACTTTAAGAAATGTCTTTCCTGTTTCTCAGGTTTTTTGCAGATTTTGAAATTCCCCACTTACAGAAGGATAAAATCACACGCATTGAGATCTGGGTTATGCATGAAATCGGGGGAACCAATGTGTAAGTTATGATGCTACTGATCTTTGTGCAAACCTGCTTTTCTTGGATGTAATATGATCCAGTCTGATTTACATTTACATTTCTGGGGAATCAATGGTCTTCTCTGTTTCTAATGTGGTGGGCAGAGAAAGGCAAAGGCTTGACTTTCTGGAAATGCCATGAGTCAGTCCTGAGCCCAGAGAGAAAACCTCCTTTATCCAGATACTCCTCTCAGCCTTTCTGAGTAGGTCATTTGTGTAGGTCAAAGCCAGTTTTTCTCCCTGGTCATTTAAAGCTCAAAAGCCTCACTGGGAGTTCACAGAATGAACTCATGGATCATGTAATGAAGACGTTCTTCTCAGAGAACAACCAGTTTCGCAGCTGGGTCTCAGGTAACTGGCCAAGGAAATATTTATGATCCATATTTTTCTCGGAAGCCGCTAACTCAAGTGGTTATATCAACTCAGATATCAAGCAAACTTGAACTCATCCTTCTCATCAACAAAGGGCAGTGCTGGCAAAACTAAAGATAAAAAACGTAAAGCCAGTTGGCTCAGAGACAAGCCAATAAGGCCAAGCCTGGTAAAAGCTGTGCAGCCGTGATGGTGCTTCAGAAGCAGCTGGGGCCCTGTCCTTCAGAGCATTGAATCTACATTGGGGAAAGCGTTGAGTGGATGTGTTATTGAAAGAATGTTCTGGAAGAATCTTAGCAAATTCCCCATTTCAGGCCGCCAGGACCCCCTAAGACTCACCATATAATGAGTGATATTTTTTTTTCTCTTGGGCAGAAGATTAAATTTGCAAATGACTTATTACATAGTCATACCAGAATCTGCTCCTCTCTTCCCAGAAGACAACTTATACCTATTGTTGCATGAAAAACAATGTGTATTGTTTTTCTTGTTGCTGTGAGAAGTTGCTTTTTGTCTAGATATTATGCTTGCTTGTTGTTTTAAGGTATCTATCAGAGAAAGATTGTCCTTTGAATCTTTTTTTTTTAAAAAACATCTTTATTGGAGTATAATTGCTTTACATTGTTGTGTTAGTTTCTGCTGTATAACAAAGTGAATCAGCTATAGGTATACATATATCCCCATATCCCTTCCCTCTTGCGTTTCCCTCCCACCCTCCCTATTCCACCCCCTTAGGAGGTCACAAAGCATGGAGCTGATCTCCCTGTGCTATGTGGCTGCTTCCCACTAGCTAGCTATTTGACATTTGGTAGTGTATATATGTCAATACCACTCTCTCACTTCTTCCCAGCTCATCCTTCCCTCTCCCCATGTCCTCAAGTCCATTCTCTACATCTGCATCTTTATTCCTGTCCTACCCCTAGGTTCTTCAGAACTATTTTTTTTTAGGTTCTATATATACATGTTTGCATACGGTACTTGTTTTTCTCTTTCTCACTTACTTCACTCTGTATGACAGACTCTAGGTCCATCCACCTCACTACAAATAACTCAATTTCGTTTCTTTTTATGGCTGAGTAATATTCCATTGTATATATGTGCCACATCTTCTTTATCCATTCATCTGTTGATGGACACTTAGGTTGCTTCTATGTCCTGGCTATTGTAAATAGTGCTGCAATGAACATCGTGGTACATGACTCTTTTTGAATTATGGTTTTCTCAGGGTATATGCCCAGTGGTGGAATTGCTGGGTCATGTGGTAGTTCTATTTTTAGCTTTTTTTTTTTTTGCGGTACGCGGGCCTCTCACTGTTGTGGCCTCTCCTGTTGCGGAGCACAGGCTCCGGACGCGCCGGCTCAGCGGCCATGGCTAACGGGCCTAGCCACTCCACGGCACGTGGGATCTTCCCGGACCAGGGTACAAACCCGTGTCCCCTGCATCAGCAGGTGGACTCTCAACCACTGCGCCACCAGGAAAGCCCTATTTTTAGCTTTCTAAGGAACCTCCATACTGGTCTCCATAGTGGCTGTATCAATTTACATTCCCACCAAAGTGCAAGAGGGTTCCCTCTTCTCAACACCCACTCCAGCATTTATTGTTTCTAGATATTTTGACGATGGCCATTCTGACCAGTGTGAGATGATATCTCATTGTAGTTTTGATTTGCATTTCTCTAATGATTAGTGATGTTGAGCATCCTTTCATGTGTTTGTTGGCAATCTGTATATCTTCTTTGGAGAAATGTCTATTTAGGTCTTCTGCCCATTTTTGGACTGGGTTTTTTGTTTTTTTGATATTGAGCTGCATGAGCTGCTTGTATATTTTGGAGATTAATCCTTTGTAGTTGCTTTGTTTGCAAATATTTTCTCCCATTCTGAGGGTTGTCTTTTTGTCTTGCTTATGGTTTCCTTTGCTGTGCAAAAACTTTTAAGTTTTATTAGGTCACATTTGTTTATTTTGGTTTTCTTTGAATCTGTTTTTAATGAGATAAGGAAATTGCAATTCATTGTCATCTCAGCACATTATTCCTGTGTCAGGAGAGATAATAAAGGGGTAAGATCACCTGGTTGTCCACATCTGTGCCACAGGATCGAGGTGCAGGTCATGAGCTAAGAAAATGGGGGTCCCAAACTGCTCAGATTTTAGGGGAAAAAATCATAGAGAGTGAAAAATCACATGGCTGATAGCTAGTTGTGTTTAGCACTGCTTTGATTTCTTTTATTAAAAAAAAAAAAAAGGTTAAATAACCCATTGACTGAGCTCTGTGTCTAGGTGTCCTGAAACCTCCCTGTTGTTGCTTACCAAAAAGTTCTAAGTAGTGAACTTGGCCCAGAGAAGGACATAGTCCCAGATTTTGGCAAGGTTCTAAAACATGATGTCACTCAACACCTTACCCTCTTCACTCCCGTAATGCCTAGAATTCCACTTCTGTGAAAACTTCCTCCAATGGCTCATTTCCTCCCTGTACACTCCCTCTCTGTTAATTTTATAGTGGGGAGGCTGTTCACCTTCCCACTCCAGGTAAACTGAGGCCGGATCCTGTCTGCAACGTGAATAACATACCTACTCATCACAGCTGGCCGTGTTGTACCCACCTCTCTTTGCCTTTATCAATCCGCCTGCTTAACTCTGACCGTCGAGAGGGCAAGAATCCTTGTTGATGAGAACGTGGGGAGATAGACATCTTATACTCTGTTGGGGTGGTCAACGTGGGGTTCAGTGTGGCAGTGCTACCAAGAGCCTGAAAATGCATTCAAAACCTCGGTGACAGAAAACCTACTTCCAGGAATGTATGCTAAGGAAACAAATAATTAAGCATGTGTATGAAAATGAAACTTCAACAAGGTTTTTTTGTAGTGTCAATGACATTGCAATATAGGAATGAACCTTGATCTTTAACAAGAGGCGACTGCTTTTATGAACTGTGTTCTGATTATGTAAGGTAGACCAGGCAGGAATTAAGAATAATGGCAGAGAGGTATATATGTATAGACACAGACATGGGCAAATGCATATTACAAAATGCGCTGGGCAACAGAATCACATTGAAATATTTTAAAAGTCTTGTGGGAATAAATATACTGTAAAAGTCTAGAATGATGTACACCAAAGTGTTAGCAGCAGTTATCTCTAGTGATGTGAGATTTGGGTTTTTTTCCCTTTTGTTGAGTTGAGTTTTCAAGTATTTTTTGACACGTATGTTTTTGTTTCCATTTGAAGCTTAACTTAATACACTCTGGGTTGAACAGGCTGGCACTCGCCTTTGGTCAGGCTCGGCGCACAAGCACAGTGCTGCGTTGACGGGTGGGGCTACGATGAGCCCTGTGGAGCACCGCGCATGCGCCGGCAGAAGCCCTCCGAAGGCGTGTGACTCGCAAAACGTCGGGCAGGTTTGAAGGCTCAGAGCACCCCGTCCTGGGCACCCGCGGCTTGACTGCCGGCAGCCTTTTTGGGTCCAGAGAATTTGCCACGTATTTCTCCAGAGAGAAGAACATCTAGGGAGCACACGGTCAAAATATTTTTTGATTAACACAGAAACAGCTCCCCCCATCCTCTTCTCCTTCTATTTTGATAGTTTTTATGTTTTTGTGTTTCAGGGAATCCTGTGGAGAAGGCAGTGTGAAAATCCTGGAAGAGAGACTGGAGAAAATGGGTTTCCAGTATAGCTGTATCAATGACTACAAGTAGGTGGCATATTATAGTCAGTGTATATATTCAAAGGAGGAGCAGAGGGTTGCCGAAAAGGTTTTTCAGAGATCAGCTCCAAAGGCCATGGAACTGTGCCTTCTGGGTTGTCACTGGGTGTGGGGACTGGGAGGGCCTTCTGGCCAGGGTTCCACCTGGCCCCCGCCCACTTCTGTCCAGAGTCCTTTTTAATGACGCTAAAGGACAGACAGCAGCCCTTTGTCATTTGTGTATGTCTAGTTTTCTCTTCACTCGCTTACTGCATGTGCGTCATCTGAGAACAGGGACTATGGTCCCTGCATCTCTGGATGCCACACTGCGCATGACATGTGCTAAGGTGGAGTTTGAGATACTTACAGAGAGATGCATGGTGACTGTGGACCAACAGGAAAAGCATCATAGCTACCATTTATTGAGCACGTTATGGGCCAGGCGCTTTATATACGTATAATCAGAGATCGTTTCAGGGCATTCCTGATACTTGGAAATGTAGGTAAATTTGGCTCAAACCCTGCAACGGTTGAAAGCCCTCCCCTGGACTGGGAATTACTCACCTTGCTGCTTCCTTCTTCTCTCTGTGTCGGCACCTGAGTCTGCAGGCCTGTTTGTCTCCTTAGGGGCTAGAGTCCAACACCGCAAGGACTTAGTGGCTTTCCCGAACGTTTGTGGGTATGGCAGGGTGCACATTACATCTGCAGTCTTTGCCAGTGTCCGTGACCGTCCAGGCGGCCCTGTTGCCCTCTGCTGTCTCAAAAGTTCCATGGACCTGGTAACTGTCCCACCTGAGCAAAGCCCCTGGAAGTATGGGTCTCCCCCTACTCTGGACTCCCCAGGAGAACAAGCCCCTCAAAGCTGTTCTTCCACAGCTTAAGGCTGTACCATTTTACTCATCTATTATTGCTAATGCTCTCAGGAATCTCTCAAGTTAGGTGTTGTTATCACCCTCTTTTGAAAACAAAGTGAAGCACGTACTCTTTTTTGGAAATATAATCTGTGTACAGAAAAAATGCAGAAACCGTAAGTATACAGGTGGGTGAATTTTCACCAGTTCAACATACACATGTACCCAGCATGTAGATCAAGAAACAGGGCACAACCAGCACCCCTAGTCTCCCTTTGGCTTCCCTTTCAGGATCCCCACCTGCCTACAATAGTAACCACTCTCTAGACTTGTAAGAGCATAGGTTAGTTTTGTCTGTTTTTTCAATATTTTATTTTTATTTACTTTTGGCTGTGTTGAGTCTTCGTTGCTATGCGCGGGCTTCCTCTAGTTGAGGCAAGCGAGAGCTATTCTTTGTTGTGGTGGGCAGGCTTCTCACCGCGGTGGCTTCTCTTGTTGTGGAGCACGGGCCATAGGCGTGCGGGCTTCAGTAGTTGTGGCACGCGGGCTCAGTAGTTGTGGCTCGCGGGCTCTAGAGTGCAGGCTCAGTAGTTGTGGCTCACGGGCTTAGTTGCTCCGCAGCATGTGGGATCCTCCCAGACCAGGGCTTGAACCCATGTCCCCTGCATTGGCAGGTGGATTCTTAACCACTGTGCCACCAGGGAAGCCCTAGTTTTGTCTATTTTTAAGGTTTATATAAATATCCGCTTTTCATGGATGGGTAAATTAAGTGTTAAGAGAGGTTGAGCAAGTTCCCAAAGGTCTCCACTCAGTGACAGAGCTGAATTTTGAATCCAGCATTGTGTGGCCCTGAAGATTCCTCTTTTCTTTCTACTATAGAACTCTAATTCTTAATCAAGGCATCAGATTTTAGTAAATTAAATAAAAGGTAATTCTTATTCTAAAACAGCTCAATGATAGAGAAAAATATGGCTAAAAATTCCACAGTTATGACCCCTTTGCTTTGGTCCAGGACCTCCCCCAAGGAGGCTGTCTTTTTATAAGTCATCAGGTCAAGTGTGGGAGCCCAGCCAGGGTCTCATTCCTGACTCACGGCTGTGAGCCTCAGGGTCTCAGCCTGCTTTTACTGGCTCGAGTTTACCCTACCAAAGCTGGTTTCAGGGCTCCTCCCTTGCCTGGCTCAGCCTCCCAACTCCCATTTTTGTACTGCTCGTGGGCTCTTTCTGTGTTAAGGTAGGGTTTTTATTGCTCCTGGGAGCCCAGAGGCGATAACAACAGGCTTAACATGGGAGAGCGAACAAGGTTAAAAAATCAGACTCAAACTAGATGCCTCTCAAAATTCAGGTGACATTGACCTCTGTCCTGTGGCAGTTGAAAGTTCTCCCCAGAATTCCTGCAAATTTTGGCGATGTCTTTCTTCAGAGCCTCTCTTGTCTCTTGATTGTTTTCTGCTTAGTGCTGTATTGATCCAGACTCGTGAAACTCAATGCATCTTTTTGGGGGGACATAACACAGCAATAACAAACTACTCTTGTAAAAAATATCTGAATAGGGCTTCCCTGGTGGCGCAGTGGTTGAGAGTCCACCTGCCAATGCAGGGGACACGGGTTCGTGCCCCGGTCCAGGAAGATCCCACATGCCGCGGAGCGGCTGCGCCCGTGAGCCATAGCTGCTGAGCCTGCGCGTCCGCAGCCTGTGCTCCGCAGTGGGAGAGGCCACAACAGTGAGAGGCCCGGTAACACACACACACACACACACAAAATCTGAATAGTGTAGACTGAGAAGTAGGGAGTCCTACGGAGGGGTCACATAGCGTGCCATAGACCGAACCTGTTTCCTGTTCTTCCAGAGTCCCCTCTGGTCCCCCTACCCAGAGATCCTTCCTTGGCCTTCCTCCCACTGTTACCTGGATCCTGTCTTCACTGCTGCTTTCCCTTCCCTCCTGGCTGCCTGGACCCCACATCTTCTACCTCTACTGTACAAGCAATTTAACTTTCTTCACTGAAGCCTGGGCACCAGCCATCACCTGTGTGCTTCGAGTCCAACCTGCCCAAAATTCTTATCAAGAGGTTTTTCCAAGCAAAATCATACATCCTTAACAGAAGTGGTTCCATGCTCGGGCTCTGGAGTGGAGGTTCAAGTTCAGCTCCACAGCTTGCTACTGTGAGAACTTGGGCAAGTTCCTCTGGGCAGCTTTCTCAACTGCAGATTGGAGATGATAATAGTACCTGCTTTGTTTGGCTGTTGTGAGGATTAAATGACATAATCTATGTAAAATATGTAATCAGATTTCTTGGTACATAGTAAGTGCTCAATAAATGCTGGCTAATATTTTTAAAAAGAAACTATGCTCTTCGAGGTCAAAGACTTTGTATCTCCAGTACCTTGCAGGCCCCCCATAAATGTTTGATGAATGAAAGTCGTTAAAATAATCCCTTAAATATTACTTCTTTTCATTTTATAGACCAGTGAAGCTCTTACAGTGTGTGCAACACAGCAGTCATCCTGACTGTGCCTTAAATTCGTAAGTGAATGTCTTAACCCAACTTCCGTGCCTCCCCGAAATAATCAGTCCGTACTATTTACAGAATGCTGGTGGATTGCAATATCATTTTACACCCACCCCCTAAAACGTCTGGCTGCAGAGTAAGACTGGTACTTCTACACTGCACTTCTCTTCATATCTGAGCTGCTGGGTTGGTGCAGGTTTGCTGAACATCTGTGCAGCTGAGCTGAATGAACCCCTGCCATGTACCACAGAGCAGAGTCTGCCCTGATGCCTCAGCTTCAGCACAAAGGCTGGGAATGGGGTGGCAGGAGGACCTATTAAAACTTATTTCTGTTGCCCTTAGAGATGACAGTTATTTTACCAGCAAAATGGGTTTATTTGGGAATAGCAGAGGAACTGCAGTTCGGGACAAGCAGGCTAGAGCAAAAGCCATAGACAAGTCCAATAAATGAAGGAGAGGAACTTTATTTTATAGAGAAAAAGGAGGAAGTAGGGAGAGGGTGTTTTGAATGAAAGTCCGTCAGAGAAAAGTGAGAATTCAAGGTGATGACAGTTTCTCATTGGCTGAGTTGCTGGGGTGGTCGATTTCTTACGGAAGATGCAGTGTACATCTCTCCTGCTGTGGCCTGTTGATGACTGATGATTGTTCCTGTGGATGATTCTGTTGGGGTCTGTAATCAACAATTCTTCCTATAGTTGATGAGTGGCACTGCATGAGAGCTCCCCCTTCTGACCTCCTGACTCCATTTAAGTGGTAAGGTTTACATTTCTCAATCCTAATGTATCTATTTTTAAAAATTAATTAATTTATTTGCTTTTATTTTTGGCTGTGTTGGGTCTTCATTGCTGTGCATGGGCTTTTTCTCGTTAAGGCAAGCGGGGGCTACTCCTTGTTGTGGTGCACGGGCTTCTCATTGTCGTGGCTTCTCTTGTTGCAGAGCACGGGCTCTAGAGTACGGGCTCTAGAGCGCAGGCTCAGTAGTTGTGGCGCATGGGCTTAGTTGCTCCGCAGCATGTGGGATCTTCCCGGGCCAGGGATCGAACTCGTGTCCCCTGCATTGGCAGGCGGATTCTTAACCACTGTGCCACCAGGGAAGCCCTATACTATTAGTATAAATGATAGTATACATAGGATTCTGCAATGTGCTTTTTTCGCATAATAGTGTCTTGGTGTTGTTTTCCTATCTGTGGTGTTCTGTTGTGTGCGCACGTCATGATTTATTTAACCCATTGCCCATAGGTGGACATTTAGATTGTTTCCAGTATTTAGCTATCATCAACAGTGAATAAGATGAAGCCTTTTCCCTCTACTTCCATTTCCTCAGAGTAATTTCTTTCAACATTTTGGTCCATCTCTCCCATATATCCCAGTACACACACATACACATATGTTACCAGGCAGAGATGTAAGTTTGTTCATCTATTTGTTTTTGGTTTGGTCTTATTTTCATTTATTTACTTGCCTCTGTTTTTGTACAAAGAGCAGTCATGCTGGACAGACTGTTCTGCTGTGGTCCCTTTTCACTTAACGATATAAGGACGTCATCCTTTTCTGTCTGTGCGTACTTTCTGACTCCGTCTTTTAGTGGCTGTGGAGTATTCTGTAGGATGGCCACTCGCCATTTATGTAACCATTTTTCAGTCATAGGCTGGCTTCATTGTAGGTTGTGGTTGTAGTTGTTTATTATTATAAACAATGCTGAAATATGATCCTTGATTGCATGCCTTGAGCTCTTTTTCAAGTGTCTGCATAGGAAAGATTACCAGAAAGGGAGTTGCTGGGTCAAAGAATGTATTTTTAGTTTGAATTTTGATATGTTTCAACAAAGCTGCCCCAGTGTGCGCTCCCACCAACAGTACGTGGCAGGTGCCCCTTTCTCCCCTTCTTCACTAACCCTGGGTATTATCTGTACTTGTACCTGTATCTATACCTAATTTTAGTCAGTCTTCTGGATAAAACATGATGCTTTATTGTTGTTCTTTTGGTTTTTTTTTTTTTTTTTTTTTTTTGCGGTACGCGGGCCTCTCACTGTTGTGGCCTCTCCCGTTGCGGAGCACAGGCTCCGGACTCGCAGGCCCAGCGGCCATGGCTCACGGGCCTAGCCGCTCTGCGGCATGTGGAATCTTCCTGGGCTGGGTCACGAACCCGCGTCCGCTGCATCAGCAGGTGGACTCTCAACCACTGCGCCACCAGGGAAGCCCTGTATTGTTGTTTTGATTTGTGTTGGCAGGAAGATTTCTTATGCCAACACCTGAGTTCTCTTCCCTTCCTTTCCTATCTGCTAAAATTGTGTGTACCTTTAAGGACCCAACTCCAAATGTCCCTTTGTCTGTAAGGCTTTCCTAATTCTGTAGGTGGATGTAAGAACTCCCTTCTCTGTGCTCCATGGACTTTGTGCACAACCCAACTGCAGCACTTGCCTCTCTCCAGTCATGTTGTAATTCATTCCTCACCATCTGTCGCCAACACTCGACGTAGAGATTGCATGAACTTCCTCTTTGCGTGTCTCATCACAATTGCACAGAGTAGGTGCTTCATAAATGTCTGTAGGGTCCATTTCTCCATCTAGAAGGAGAAGAGAACTAATCTGGGCTGGACATCAACTGTATGCCAGGGGCTGTGCTGTGTGCATTGCATAGAACATTCTGTTCATCCTTCTAACTAGTCCATTAGATAGACACAGAGCGGGGAGAGAAAGACAGACAGACAGACAGGCAGAGAGACTGCTCATCATCCCCATATAGCTCTTCTTCCCATCTTCATTTAGTAATAGAACCCTTGAATGTTAGTTGGCCTCATAGTGGCCAAGAATAACAATTGTACTTCCCAGCCTCTCTTTCCTCTGGGGCCGAGTGATGTGGGTGACTTGAAAGGAAAGAACATTCATTCCCTCCCCCTTTGTTGGCTGGTGTATGGACCCAAAAGGTGTGGTGACGAGCCACCTTCGCTGGGCATGGCAGAGCAAGCCATAGACGGAGGCTGGGTGCCCCCTACCATGGAAACACAGTATCAGCCTGCACAGTTACAGAGAGAGAGACAAACATGTGTCTTGTCTAAGCCCCTGGGATTTGGGGTCCTTTCAACAGCAACCAAACCTATATCTGAACCGATACGGATAGGTTCTGTTACCCTCATTTCAGGGGTGTAGAAACTCTGGCTTAGGGAAGATAATGACGGATTTGCCCAAGAAAAGACTACCCAGCCAGTGAGTGGGTCTGAAGGGAGTCTATGAGACTTCCAGAATTCACCCTGGCGACTGTTAGGCTCTTTTGACTAGAAATTGGGATAAGAGATCCACCAACACCAGCATGTGTCCCAGGGTGGCTGGTGAGGTTGAGTCCTCTCCCACTCTCTGCTGTTCACTGTCTGTGAATTAGGCATGCATGTTTTTGAGTCCTCTCACAGGAAGTAAAGAACAGTCTGTGTACCTGGGTCTTCACTTTCCTCACCTGAGAATGAAATCCACTCTCCTGTCCCTTCTGCTCAGAAACCTTCAACGTTCCCTGCTACCGAGTCTGAACTTCTGGCCTGGCCTTCCTGGTTATAAAAACCTCCTTCTAAACACACCACCCACTGCTCCCCACTGGAAACTTTCACTGCAGGCTTGGATCCACTTCCCTGAAGACACCCTGTGCTTTCCTGCCCACAGTCCTGTGGACACTGACCCTTCTGGCCATGGTGAGAGCAATGCAGTTGGAGTCAGATGACCTGAATTTGACATTTTTCTCATCTACAAAACTGAAATAATGGGAACTGCCACATGGGTTTGTTGTGAAGACGGCGCCCAACCTCCCTTCTAGACAGGATACTAGAAAGACTCCCCGGAGCCTGGACCCAGGCGCAGGCTTCGGGTTCCTAAAGTTCAAGTAAGGAGCACATTGGTGGAAACTCATAATCGCAAAGCATCGCACACCAGATCCAGGTAGCTCAGCAGAAATGGGATGTGTTGAAGGATATTGGGTCACTCAGAGTCTTCTGGGAGAGCCAGAGAAGCAGGGCTGGAGGCTATGCCAAAGTCCCACCCAGAACTGCCCTAGGGGAGATCCCCCTGCAGCCTGTTGGGCACAGACACCGCAGGGAGTTCCTCTGATGCTCGTGCCTGGATGCTCCTTCTAGAATGTCTGCCACGGCTGCCTCGGAGAGCTGGTGCCAGGGCACCCCCGGCGACAATGAACCCTCGGTGGCATCCGCTGTTTTAATCTACTCTGCCCACAGCTATACCCAGATGTGGGTACATCTGGTTGGCAGAGTTTTGGGCATGTGTTTGTGCTGTAACTCCAGGGAGGTTGGGAAATTGAATCTCTGCTTTAAACCCAGTCTCACGGCTTTAAATCTCATCTGTATGCTGGTGACTCCAAAATGAGTATTTCTATAGTCCAGGCCCTGTACTGAGCGCCACACTTGTATATTCAGCAGTTTACTCTGATGTCTAATAGATATTTCAGATGCAACACATCCCAAACCGGACTGAATTTACCCAGGGTGGTAGGCTGAGTCATGGCATCCAAAGATAGGCAGGTCCTAATTCCTGGAATGAGTGGATTTTACTTTATATTACAAGGGGCTTTGCAGATACGATGAAGTTAACGATCTTGAGGTGGGGAGATTATTCTGGACTATCCTGGTGGGCTCTGCATGTAATGTAAGTGTCCTCATAAGAACAAGGCAGAGGGACATTTGGTTCAAGAGGAGGGGAAGGCAGTGTGGTGATGGAAGCAGAGATTAGAATGATATACTTTAAAGGTAGATAAAGGTCAAGGACACAGAGTCTTCCCTCAGGAGATTTTCCAAAAGGAAGCAGCCCCACTGACACCTCGACTAACCCTGGAAACTGGTTTCAGGCTCTTGACCTCCAGAACTGTAAGAGAATAAATAAAACTGTGGTGTTTTGAGCCACTGAGTTTATTACAGCAGCAACGGGAAACTAATACACCCCTCAGGTGGTCTACCCATACATCCCTGTCTCAATTGATGGTAACAACCCACCTTTCCAAAAATCTCCAAATGCCTGTTCCTAAAATCTTAGCGCCATTCTTGATGCCTTCGCTTCTTTCACCCTTCAGCAAAAAATCCTGTTGATTCAACTTACAAATTTAATGGAAAATCCCATCATCTACTGTGACCAGCCTGGTCTGAGCCACTGGGCCTCTTTGAAACCCAGCTACTAAGAAGTTAGCCTTTTATTTTTATTGTTCATTAGGGAAATTTCAAACATGCACATAGTATAAGGAATAGTCCTTTAAAAATTCGGTCATGTCACTCATCTGCTCACAGCCCTGCAGTCAGTCCCACATCACTCAGAGTTAATGCCAAACAGCCTTCCCAGGAACCCCAGCCCCACTTGTCTCCAAATTTTTTCTTCCTCTCCTTCCCTCACTGGGCCTCAGCCACAGTCACCTCCTGGGACTTGACAGCACATTCGCACTACAGGGTCTTGGTCGCTGTTTTCTCTGCCCAGAAGTCCTTCCCCATGTGGCCAACTCACTCACTCACTGTGTTTGCTCACATCTCAGCTCCCTGAGGCAACCTTGACCTCTGTGTTTAAAGCTGCAGCCTGCACCGTCAGCTCTGGCTCTGCAAACCCCCTCATGTTGCTCTACTTTTCTTTTCTGTAGTGTTTGTTTATCATCTTCTGACTTATTTGCTTGTTAAGTTTGTTTTTTATTACCTGTTTCCCATCTGTTAGAACATCAACTCCAGGAGGACAGGGGCTTTTCCTTGTTCTGTTCGCTGATGAATGTGATTCAAGAACCTAGGAGGGAGCCTGCAGCCTGGTAGGCACTGAGGAACGAATGAATGAGTAAACAAATGATTGATTTTTCTACCCTGGGGAGGCATAGATTTGAGACAAAGGATGTTGAAAGGGGCTGGGCAACTGAAGGGAATGACACGGGTCCTGTGAGAGTTTGTCCTATAAGAAGTGAACAGGGGCAGCATGTGTAGAAGTAACAGATTTTGATTGTAAGAAACAGAATCCAGCTGTGGCTCATGTAGGTGGAAAAAAGGGGAATAAAGTTGTTGGGGGGATTTAATAGAAGAGACTCTCCAGTGAGCAGAGTGCCTCATAAGGTCTGGAGAGGTAAATGTCCTTATTGTTACTGTGTAACTTAGGTCTTTCTGGTTTTACTCTGTCTCCTTAAACACACTTTAAACTTTATGCAGATACAGATGGTGTAAAGTTCCTTCCTGTAAAACCTGTTGCACCCTACACTGCCATTCCCAAAATAGGCAAGTGGGGCCACCCTGGCACTGGTGCCTGCTTTTCCCTCCCCTGCTGCAGACTCTGTACGGTGAATGAGGGCAGCTCTCCTCACCAGTCTTCAGGTCTTTCTGAGCACTTTGCCCATGTCAGCCTGTCAACCTGGTCTTCGGAGTCATCATCTCATTACATCCAACCACATTCTTGGAAGGTGGGCAGTTTGATCACCATTAGTGATGCTGAGGTTCAGAGAGGTTAAGTGACCCCTTAAAGTCACTCAGGACTGGCTAGAGGCAGAAGTGGCACCCAGGTCTGTCGGTGTGTAAAGTCCTTGCTCTTCCCACTGAACCACACTGCCTCCAGATGTTTCTGGGGTTCACACCACAGCAGAGAAGTAAGAGGTTTATAGTTCCTGACCTGTTCTTTCTTTCTTTGGGCATTCTTTCAGTAACTGTTGAACAGATTTATTTATGACAGTTCTTTCCCAAGTCCATTGAACGTCAAGAATAAAACCCTCTTTCACGCTTTGCTGAGGTTTTCTCCACTTTCATTACTTTGGAAGGAATTTTACTAATCTCCTTTAAAAATGATTTAGCAAAGAATACTGGTAGATAATTTACAGAAGAGGAACCATCAGTGGCAAATATGAAACATTATTTTATTGATCTAATAATAATGAACTACACATTCAATAAGGGGCAATTTCCACCTCAATTTCTTTAGCATACCGTGACAAAAAATAGCAGAAAAATATATATATATATATTTTTTGCGGTACGCGGGCCTCTCACTGTTGTGGCCTCTTCTGTTGCGGAGCCCAGGCTCTGGACACGCAGGCTCAGCGGCCATGGCTCACGAGCCCAGCCGCTCCGCGACACGTGGGATCTTCCCGGACCGGGGCACGAACCCGCGTCCCCTGCATTGGCAGGCGGACTCTCAACCACTGCGCCACCAGGGAAGCCCAGCAGAAAAATATTTTAAAGATGTTATTCAATGCTTGATGGCATTGTAAGTTGCTAAAATGCTTTGGGAGAACAACTTGATAATATGTACCAAGAATTATAAAAATATTCATAATCTTTGACCTAAGTCAGACTTTAGGTACCCTATTCTAAAGACATGATTCAAAATACAGATTCATTCTACATGCTCACAGATGTTCACAAACAATTCTCTATAATGCAGTATCAGAAGTGCAAACATTGAGAGCTGGAGCTAAATATTCAAGGGTATGAGAATGGTTACATCAAAGGGTTATACTTACTACATGGAATAGAATGTAGCCATTAAAAACAATCGTAGGTGGTTTATGTCAGTTATATCTCCATAAAGCTGGAGGTGAAGGTGAAACAACCGTAATCACGATAATCATGCAGCAATATGGAAAAATTCTCACAAACAATTAAAGTGAAAAACACGTAGAAAACAACTTTATATGCTTATAGGTTATAATATTGGCCAAAAATTCAGTAGATGGATAATCTACAGGATTGGTGAGGATATGAGACAACAGACGTACTCATGTTACTGACATAGGGTTCGCTGTGTCAGTCAGGGTCAAGGGAAAACATCAGATTTCCCATCTTGCCCTGAATTCTTTCTCCAAAATGTGTTCCCCCACTGTGCCCTGGCCCTAGGCCACAGAAGTGGGATGGCAAATTTCACTTGCTTAGGAATAATGGGGTAAAAGACTTTGAACCTGCAAAAGTTTAGGATCCAAATCGCAAGTTTAGGTACAATCTGTACCTAAGGTACAGGTAAGTTTAGGAACAATCTGTATTTTTTGATATTTAATTTATTTACATCATTTTAATTTATTTACAACATTTTAGAGAGTTTATCATTTAAGAATAGCTCTTGGAATAGCCCTGTGATTCCAATATAAGTGTAACTATTAAATAACTGATTTAAAAAAAACAAAAAAACTTATTTCAGACTTAGGATTTTTAGTTGAAAGTTATAAGAGAATTTTACTAAGTTTTTAATCAGTACTGGAATGTTTAAGAGAATTAAGATTAAATTTTATACATTTATTAGATTTACTAGAATTAAGTATTCGAGAAAGTTTTGCTCACTTAAAGTCATTTAAAATATTTTATAAAGAAAATGTAATGTGTTAAAATGTAAGTTTAAAATAATTTAACCTAAAATAACTTGAGTTTAAAATATTCAGGAAATTGGAATAATTGTGAAGCCCCCTTAAAAGTTATTATCAGAGTTGACTAGGCTTTTAAATTAGAAGAATACTATTCATAAATTAACTAGAAAAGTGTATGGGAAAGTCAAGCTTTTGAATTTATAAATTTAATAGTTAGAATTAATTTTTAAAACCAAAGTAACTGCAAATAATGTGCTTTTTCTCTTCATAAACACCACCCTCAAGCAAAGCCTCACAGTGACATGAAAAGCTTAAGCTAAAATGTGACAAGTGGACCCATGCATCTAAAGTGAAAGAAAACAAAATTATATTCTGTTTGTGCATGATAATAGATGTAAATGATAGAAATAGATCTAAGATAAACTCCCAATGGCTAGGGAAGGGAGTGAGAACTGGAAAAAGACGAAGAGAGACTCATTATTACTGTTTAGTTCTGTATTATTTTATTTTCTTAAAAAGTAAAAGTAAATTTGTCTTTGTCTTAATTGGTTAATTATTTAACAGCAAAAACACTAATCAATTTTGAATGAACTGTCTGGAACATTAACTGAATTAGAAGTGCAATTATAGAAAATATCCAGCAGGAGGAGCCCTAGTACAAATTTGTGGGCTGCTCGAGATTCCTTTAGCAAAAAAGGGGCGAATAGCACTCATATGGAGTAAGCAGCTTTCAAGGACCCCAGCCACTAGTCAGGATCCAGGGAATAAAAACCTCAGATTGTTTCATAATTTTAAAAGTTTGTTTTTTAATTGTTTTCAAAGAATTCAGTAATTTCTGTTTTTAAAAATCTGGTGGTCAGACCCTATTTGCTATGACCAGAGTCCCTATTTTGGCCAGATCCTTTCTCAGTGTCTTTATGTCATGGCTGGTTTTTCCTCACCAGTTAAACTGTGATGATGTAATGTCCATCAGTAGGGAAGTTGGGGAACTTTATGGTACATCCATACAATCAGAATTCACCCATGAGGAAGAATGAATAAACTCCACGTGTACCGATATGGAAGTATGTGCAAGATGTGCTGTTGGGTGAAAAAACAAGTTGTAGATTCCACCTGTACTTAGATAAAAGGATATGTGAGTCTGTGTGTGTGTGTGTGCGTGGGAGTGTGTGTGCACATGTGTGTGTGGGGGGGGGGGAGTGTGTATCGCATTCCTGGAAGGACAAATCAAAACTATCAAGGATGATTCTCTATGGAAAGTGGGAATAGGGAAGCTAAGGAGCTTTTACTTTTCACTTTGTAACTTTCTGTACTAGTTATTTTATTTATCTATTTATTTATTTATTTTTGGCTGCATTGGATCTTCATTGCTGCGCGTGGGCTTTTCTCTAGCTGTGGCGAGCCGGGGTCACTCTTTGTTGCAGTGCGCGGGCTTCTCACTGCAGTGGCTTCTCTTGTTGCAGAGCATGGGCTCTAGGCGTGCGGGCTTCAGTAGTTGTGGCACGCGGGCTCAGTAGTTGTGGCTCGCGGGCTCTAGAGTGCAGGCTCAGTAGTTGTGGTGCACGGGCTTAGTTGCTCCGCAGCATGTGGGATCTTCCGGGACCAGAGATCAAACCGGTGTTCCCTGCACTGGCAGGCAGATTCTTAACCACTGCGCTGCCAGGGAAGTCCCATGTACTATTTAAATTTTCTGCAGTGTGCGTATATGTTTTTGAAAGTAGGTGTCATCCACCAATACTGACATGTTTTCTATTTCCTTTTTAATTTGCAGGGCAGCAACCTCTACTCAAAGAGAAGCCCTGTCCCTTTATGCAGAACGAAGTGCCAGCTTTGTCTTTCCTCTCTTAGTGGCTTTGGCTTCAGTTGCTCAGATGTAATAACTAGAAACTCAGCTATGTTGCGCTAAGCAGCCTGCAGTCCTGAAACCTGCCCTTGCCCAGTCATCCTTCTTGTTCTGTGTACGCCAGGTGACTCCATTGTCTAAAGAAGCTTCCTGCTGGGAAAACAATGTCCTGAAATGGGTTTTGAATGATATACACGGTCAGGATTTCAGAAATTAAGCTAGTTCTATTTCACCGGTTAAAACTACTGCATTAACAATTTGATTGACATATATACACTACTATGTATAAAATAGAAAACTAGTGAGAACCTATTGTACAGCACAGGGAAAAAGAACTACTGCATTAGAATTAAAGCTAGTTATTATTTTCTTATTTTCATAATGATGCAACATATTGAGGCTCAGACTGTTTGTTATATAAGCAAACATTTTAAGAAAATTTTGGTAGAATTGTACGTATATATATTTATATTTTCTTATACAACCAGCAGGGCACACTGCATGTTTGTTGATAGCTTCAAATATATGTATACTATATAAGTGTATTCATACATGCTTGGTAGGCAAAGAGTTATGTATAATGACATCCATTTAAGGCTTATTTATAATGAGGGGGAACTAAACATTCTACTAATAGGGAACTCTTTGCATATGTTTGGTATATCTGTAGGATGGAATATTATTCAAATAGGAAAAGTTATGTTTACCAGCCCAAATGTCCTTCATCTGGTGAATGGATAAACGAACCTTGGTATATCTATACAGTGGAATACTACTCAGCAATAAAAAATAACTAACTATGGATAAATGCAGCAGTGTGGGCGAGGCTCAGTTGCAGCATGCCAAGTGAAAGAAGCCAGACCAGAAGGCTACATACCGTATAATTCTGTTTACAGGACATTCTGGAAAAGGTGAAACTATAGGAATGGAGAACTTTTTGGTTTCAGGGTTAAGACTAGGGGGAGGGGCTAACTGAAAAGGAGCATCCTGAGGGAATTTGAGGGGAGTGACAAGACTGTTCTGGATCACTGGCTATGGTGGTGGCGACAGGACTCTATATTTGCCAACACTCAGAACTGTATGCCATAAAGTCATTTCACTGTTTGTAAATTAAAAATTTTCAAAGAACATTTCGTGACATAGAAAAATGCCAGCGATCGGTGTAAGACATAGGACATAAAACTGTTTATATGATCTAATTGTCTAAAATATAATACAAATGTAACATTGTGGATGTATGTTTGTATTATACGCATATTGTAAATGAATGAAAGGAAAAGAAATAAGCCCAAAAGTGGAGCAGTGATCTCTGGAGAATGTTCTTATTAGTGATCCCTATTCTTGACTTTTGACTTTTTGTGTTTTCCAAATTTTCTCTAATGAGCATGCATTACTTTTCTAATCAGAAAAAGAGAAATAAACACATACATCATCTACGTGTGGTAATTTGACACAACACAAAACATTTCCAGAAGAGGAAAAGAAAACCAAAACTCCTCACAGACACTTCCTGTTCTTACTCCCTTTTTCACCTAAAGTGAGCATGGGAGCTTTAGATGTGAGAACTCGCAGATTCTCGTGCCCCAGCGGCCAGCAACTGGGAGTGAGAGCTCTCACATTCTGTCGTTTCCTGTAAACCTCTGGAGAGAAAAAGAATTGCCCATTGCGGGCAGGGCCATTCCTCAAACCTGCTGCCCTGACTGCAGAGCTCTTTCTTCCTCCTGACAGAGCCTCTACTCCATTTTATGTAACCACTTGCCCAAGTGTTCACTGTAAAGCTGGGAATCCTCACAGCTTGATTGTTTTATATAACACACATTTACAATTCAATCTCGTGCGTTTTTAGAGATCACTTCAGACACTGCGCTGGGCAGGGAATCTCACTGGGAATGATTGCACAGGTCTCCCAACTAGCTCCCTGTGCCTCCAATCTCTCTCTTGGTTCCTTCTTATCTCCCATCACTACCCCTTTCTTGTGGGGTCTACACACCCAGCCGCCCCACACCATGGTGCTCATTCCAGGGTTCGGGAGAGGGCAGGTCCCTTGACCATCACCATCAGTCACCTTCATCATCTTCATCATCTTAACAGTCATCATCACCACCATCATTATCACCATCATCATCACCATGCCTAGTATTTATTGAGTTCTTACCATGAACCGGTCACTGTTTCAATTTTTAATCATTCTTTGAATTCTCATTACTATCCTTATTTTGCAGATGAGAAAACTGAGGCTTGACAAGGTTAAATCACTTCTGCAAGGTCACCCAGTTAGTAATGGAGGAGAAGTGTTACAACCAGGTGGACTGACTCCATCATTGAGGTGCTTTTCTCCATCTGCTGCACTAAATAAGGCCCCAGGAATGTTAACAACACTTGGATTCTGCTCCAGAACCCCCCGAACTCACTTCCCCCTTCCTCTTTCTATTTCCTCAGTCTTCTTAGATCTCCAACCCCACACTCCACCTACCATTTATGTCTTTGCTTTTCTTTTGCACTTTGACACCAGTCTCTCTTGTCCCAAACTGAACTCCCATCTTTTCTACACCTGCATCTCTCCTCCTCACCTCAGCACATTTAAGGACACTTGTCAGGGTGACATGCCTTCTACCTCACCTTCCCAGAGCTGACATTGTCAGATCCCTATTCAGACCGCCTGAGCATTGTAGGTGGGCATTAGACTTAGAGCTAGAATCCTTCCAGGTGTGCAGATGAGCATGAGGTATTACCAGTGTCAAGATTTTTTTTTTTTGTAGCTGAGGCCCATGGGTTTTGGAGAAGCCTGGTATGGATGGTTGAAACTTGGGATTTTTTTTTTTCTTTTTATATAAATGCTGAACACGTGTATCCTTTGTCATGAAATACCAGGTTATGGATGTCTTACCTTAGCTTCAGAGAATACATTTGACCAAGGTTTCTAGAAGAAAGAAGGAAAGAAAGAAAGGAAAGAAAGAAAGAAAGAAAAAAGAAAACCTTCTCTGTAATGTTTCACAACGCTGTCCCAGTTCACTCACCATAACAACCCATGTGCCATGACAAGAAGTAGAGCATTATAAAGAGAGGCAGGATGAACAAGCTTGCCAAAGCAACTTTTGTTCTCAATTCAGCCTTGGAATTCATCATTTCTTCTTCTTTGTGTAGGTTCCAGAATTTTATGATACCTCTCCCCCTACCCAATGAGCTCTAATAGGTTTCCAGACGGATCCAGACCTTACCATGTATCTTATTATTGAGGATATCACTTGAGTTAGCGCCTCTTCCCACCATGTCTAGCAACAGTAGATTAGACAAGTGTCCAAACGACATAAATCCTACTGGCCAACCGGAAGAAAAAGGAGGTAGAGCCAGCTTCAAGGGTTGTGATCTGTGCAGTTACACAGGGACCCATGCTCAGAGGGGCCCATGCTTGGTTTACTGTTCTTCTGTCTCTGTCTTTAAATTTTTAATTTTTGAACAAGGAGCACAGCATTTTCGTTTTTCACTGGGACCTGTAAATTATGTAGCTGGTCCTGAGTGGAAGTAAAGCATTCCAAAGCAAAGGGAGCCTTATTCTGTCGAAGGTGGCCCTGTTATATATATAAGAAATAGGTGATGGAGGCCCTGACTGTGCCCAATCTTGATCACAGGCTTTCAGCGCTTAATGGGAGCTGAAAACACCCCTGTTGGCTCCTCTTCAGCGTATTTCATATACCTGGGGAATTTTTTATCTTCTAAGTCCCGCTTCCCCAAGAAGGAAGCTAGCAGCATGCTTTCCCAGTCTTCTTTGAAGCTAGGGTGCAGACATGTGACCTGTACTTCGCTGGTCAGGTGCTCATGCAGGAGACTTCCCTTCAGGGGAAAGAGAGGTGAACATGGAGATGCCTCCAGGATTTGGCCTGATCAGAGGGGAAAGGCATGAAGAGTGGGGTGTTATTGGTGCCTTGACTGGTGCAGGCTGAGGCGACCGTGCCCAGCGGTCACTGGGCTCAGAATCTCTGCTGGGTGGATGGACGTTGTTAATTTGGGTGTGGTTTCAGGTTTCATAGTCTGGAAGTTTCATTCCCTGACTCTCCTGGAGATTCTATGAGTGCTTTCTGCTTACACTGGCTGGAGTGGATTCTGTTGTTTGCAACTGATAAGCTTCTGACTCTAACTGAAGCCCTCTCCAGCTCAAGGTGAAGGTTAGAGATGACTTGCTCAGCCATGTCTCCATATTTTGGGAGCTTATGAGGTTTTTCACTGATGAAGAGGAGCATCCCTATGTGAAATGGCAGTGGTTGCCAGTGTGCGTGTCTGGGCTTGCCAATTTCCTGTGGCTTCTGGTGCCCTTGTGGTATACTTTCTTTCTAACTTGCAGTGGTGGACAGAAGTGCTGAGTGTCCATCACTTTACACTTCTGCTGCTGAGGTCTGAGCCACCATCTCTTCTTGTATGAATCTCAACAACTCCCCTGCTGCCCCCCCCCAAAAAAGGATACTGTCTTAGTCCACTTCGGCTGCTGCTATAATAAAATACTACAGACTGGGTAGCTTAAAAACAGTAGAAATGTATTTCTCACAGTTCTGGAGGCTGAGAAGTCCAAGATCAAGTTACCAGCAAGGTCATGTTCTGGTGAGGACCCTCCTCTTGATACGTAAGCAGGGGCATTCTTGCTGTGTCCTTACATGGAAGAATGAACTAGGGGTCTCTCTGGAGCCTCTTTGTAAAGGCACTCATCTCGTTCATGAGGGCTCCACCTTCAAGGCTTAAGCACCTCCCCAAACCATCACTTCAGCCATTAGGATTTCAACATTTTGGGGATGAGTTTTGGGAGGACCACAAACATTTAGACCATAACAAGCACTGATGCCCAAGCCAACTCAGAACTCTTCATAGCTCATCCATCTTGCACTCCACCCCTTCACCTTAGAGGGTTCAACCAAACTCTATCCACAAAGCCATCTGGCTCTCCCTGTGTGCTCAGAATGCTCTAACCTTCTGCTCCACCCACTACATCTCTGCCAGTTATCTCCTGCTCATCATTTAGATCTCAGCTCAAGGGTCTCTTCCTCCATGAAGCTTTCCCTGACCACCATTCCCACTCTAGGTCAGATTCAAAGTTCTTTTCCTTATTTCGGTTTGTAATTGTACGTTTGTTAATATGAATATTGATTAACATCTGTACCTGCCCACTTACAACAAGGCCAGGGACCAGAGGTAGCATTAAAAATAACCATCACTAAAAAAAAAAAAAAAAAAAAAAATAACCATCACTGTGGCACAGGCCTGACCAATCAGAGCAGACACTAAATGTCCTAATCAGGAAGGCCACTAGCTTTAACAACTGGTCAGCCATGGTGAGGGTACCAGTAGCAGCCACAGCAGGGATGGGATTAACTCTCCTCATTGTATCTTCAGCCCCTGGCCCAGTGCATGGCACATAAAAAAATGCTCAATAAATATCCCTGTGAATAAATGATTGTTCTCTGTTGTTGATCCTAGATTTGCTCCAAAGCAATTCTCGGACCTAATGTGTTGGACCTTTTGTGACTGCCTAGCCTGCCCTTACTCAGGACGTGGACACCAGTTAGCCCTGCTCCCTGAAGCTACTGGTCATGCTTTCCAGCTTCCATATAGAGCAGACACTCAGGTACCTGGTAGAAGAGTGGATTCCTCCCTCCAAGCCAGGACACTCGGGGGACCACGGTGTGGTAGGACACTGGCTACACAGGGAGTGGATGGGGCTGGGAACCAGGTCAAGCTCAGAATGGGCTAAGTAAACAGGGTATGGGAAGAAAGACGGTAGAGGAACGAAATCCAAGAAGAGCTGGCATGATGTAGAATGTTCATTGGTGTGGCTACTGCTGTGAACTGTGAGTGGTGTCAGCATCTTAGAGAGGCTGTACCCAGCTGGGCACTGTCAAACCAAGTAGCTTGCCATAACCCAGATGTGTCCTGCTTTCCCACTCCTTGGGGTCTTGAATGCGATGGTCTCTCTGCACTGATTTCCCTTCCTGCTCTGCCATCCATTTGTCAGATTTTGAGGCCCATCTTAAGCATCACCTTGTAAGGGAGTAAAATTTTCCACCCCAGAATATCTCTTTGGCATGTGGATTACCTTGAGCTGAAAATAACCAAGGCCCAAAAGACTCAGGAAGAAACTTTGAAATTCCCCCTAACTGCCTAAAAGAATTAAGAAAGAGGGCCAGTTCCCTAGAATAGAGCTATCACCAGAGATACCTGCAAAGATATGGGCTCAGTGTGGAGGGGGAAACTCAGCAGGGCTTAGAGAAAAGACAATGGGTCCACTCTGTGACCCGTTGTCTCTGCATGACCCAGCAAACATTTATTTACCAGACATTTGCTTTACTATCTTCATGTGAATTGCATTTTTACCCTTTGAAGTCCCCAACCACTACCCTCAATGTCCTCTTTCATCTTTAGCTGAAGATAGTATTTAAGGTGAAGACTTCAGTCATTTTGGTGAGTTGCTCCGTTTATCTGGGTCTCTCCCATGTATACGTTATTAAACTCCTTTTTGATTTCTCCTGCTAATCCATCTCATGTCAATTCAATTCTTAGGCCAGAAGCACCTAGAAGGGTAGAGGAAAATTTCTTCCTCCCCGACAGCCTCCTGCGTCCTCTGGTACCTCTACCACCAGAGCCTTGGCTGTTCTTTGCTCCTTTGCTGCCTCAGCCCCTGTGCATTCCCCTAAGGTGGTCCATCTTCACTGTCTTGTCATCGTTGGGACTGTGGTTTTTTGAAGACTTACTCATCATTTCCTCCCTGGCCTGACCTTGCCTGGATAAAGTGGACATTCCACATGTGGCTTTAACGAGAGAATGGATATGTGAATGAACTGGGTTTCAGAGAAGAAAACATAGGGTGGGTGATTCTTTAATTTTCTTTTAATGTAAGTTTTGTTGAAGGAGGTCAGGGATGGTACAAGGGAAGATTAAAAGCATCACATGTCAGGCTTCCCTGGTGGCACATTCGTTGAGAGTCCGCCTGCCAATGCAAGGGACACGGATTCGTGCCCCGGTCTGGGAAGATCCCACATGCCGCGGAGCGGCTGTGCCCGTGAGCCACGGTCGCTGAGCCTGCGCATTCGGAGCTTGTGCTCCGCAACGGGAGAGGCCACAACAGTGAGAGGCCCGTGTACTGTAAAAAAAAAAAAAAAAAAAGCATCACATGTCATACTTTTCTGTATTTATGCTATACTTCAATAAAACATGTGAAATATATGATATATTCTAGTGTGGGTGAGGGGAGTAGAAGGGAGGATGACAAGTGGCATAAGAACTTGGGATTCCTAGAAAGGAAGAGAAAGGTCCCTACTGACTTCCAGTTCAGCTTGTCTCAGGGTCAGCTGGCTCCTCAGGCTAATCCCATGGAAGCCCCAGCCAAGGGCATCTCTCAGGCCAGGCTTGGAGAACACAGTGTCCACTGCCTTTGGGTTGCCTGGGTTACCAGTGGATTTACACAGTCATTCACAGCACACCGGCCTGTGACTTAATTAGATGCTGTCATTTTGAGCTCCGCGGAAAAGAAAGTGTTTTATTTTTTAAAAAATAAAAATAACTTTACATTTTTAATGACATCTGATCACTTGGAAAACTTTAAACAATACAGAAAAATTAAGGAAGAAGGCGATAAATATCCTCTATCATCCTATATGCAACGTAGCAGATTTTTCTCTATATACATTCAAACACATACTCGTGTTTTTTGAACACATGAAGCTATGTTTGATATCAGGAATACAACTGAGAGCAGAATCGTTCAACTGCAAGTTCTAGGCTTTTTACACATTAACAGGCTGATTTCAAACATTTCCTGATCTGTTTCCTCTCCAGCCTAACTTCTACAGTGCTCCCAGAGCAAGCACCCTAAGTGAGGGTCCTGACCGAATGATCTGATCCCCTACTTAAGATGTCGTAGGAAAATGGGGTGCGAGAGGATGGTCACATCCCAGGTCTCCAGTGAGTCCCTGGGACTGGCCGCCAAATGAGGGTCCTTGGCTTCATGCAGGAAAGAATTGCAGAGCGAGCTGAAGTAGAGTGAAAGCAGATTTAAAGCAGAAATACACCCTCTACAGACAGAGTGTGGGCCATCTCAGAAGATGAGAGGCCCTGAAATATGGGGTTGTTAGTGTTTATGGGCTGGGTATTTTCATAGCCTAACCAGTGGGAGGATTACTCCAACTATTTTGGAGAAGGGACAGGGATTTCAAGGAATTGGGCCACTGCTCACTTTTGGCCTTTTATGGTCAGCCTCAGAACTGTCGTGGCACCTGTGGGTGTGTCATTTAGATGCTAATGCATTACCATGAGCATATGATGAGGCTCAAGGTCCCCTGGAAGTTGAATCTCCTGCCACCTGGGCCTAGTTGGTTCTAACCAGTTTATGTCATGTCCTCAGCGGCTGTGTCCTTCTTTTAAAGGTTGTGCCATGCCCCCTTCCCTCCTGTCTCACAAACTCACCAGTGCAAAATAAAATCCGTAGTTTTAAATCTAGGATTCAAGGTCTTTCCACTTGCCCCCAAACTGCCTTCCTCACCTTGTGTCCCCAGAGACCCTCCATGCTCTGCAGCCGCCTATTCTCAGTTCCCCATTCTCAACAAAACCCTCATATCCGGTCCCTTCACTCACCTCCTCCTTGAAGCCTCACTTTGTTCCAGTTTCAGATACATTTGTTTTTAACGTCTCTCTGAAGGACAGTGACTTCATCCATTGTCTTTGTGTTTGTCAGAAGGCTTCACCCTGAACTATGATGACCCAGTGAGCATTTGATATGTGAAGGAATCAATACTGAATTTGCATTTAAGATTGAGCAAGATGATCAGGTTTGGGGAATATGAAGAAAAATCCTACACTACTCATGGGGCTTCCCTGGTGGCGCAGTGGTTGAGAATCTGCCTGCTAATTCAGGGGACACGGGTTTGAGCCCTGGTCTGGGAGGATCCCACATGCCGCGGAGCAACTAGGCCCGTGAGCCACAACTACTGAGCCTGCGCATCTGGAGCCTGTGCTCCGCAACGAGAGGCCACGATAGTGAGAGGCCCGCGCACCGCGATGAAGAGTGGCCCCCGCTTGCCACCACTAGAGAAAGCCCTCGCACAGAAACGAAGACCCAACACAGCAAAAATAAATAAATTAATTAATAAACTCCAACCCCCAACATCTTAAAAAAAAAAAAAAATCCTACACTACTCTTGTTGACCGCAAGTTCACGTGTCCGAAGCACAGTGAGGCCAAATGAAAGGAAACATCGGAGTTTGGAGCAGGGAAAGGTTTATTGCAGGAC
This sequence comes from Delphinus delphis, assembly GCF_949987515.2. NCBI lineage: Eukaryota > Metazoa > Chordata > Mammalia > Artiodactyla > Delphinidae > Delphinus > Delphinus delphis. The sequence continues at coordinate 96,421,163 of NC_082687.1, read as the reverse complement.
CGAGCAAGGAGAATGGGTGACTCATGCTCAAATACCCCAGACTCCTCAATGGGTTTGGGGGAATAGGTTTTATAGGCAAAATTTGGGGTGAGGGATGCAGGGTGTGTGACTTTCCTCTGATTGGTTGGTGATGAGATAACAGGATGGTGTTCCAAGAATCTCAATCATCAGCCTTCTGGTTCCAACCAGTCTTCGGTCTCAGTGTGTAGTTACCACCCAAGTGGAGGGTTCCTGTAGAAGAGCTCAAAGATGTATTGTCATGCATGGGGAGGAACTAGGTCTCTGTTTTATTGCCAAACTATTGTTTCTTAACGGATTTTCCTTTGTTTCTATAACACATTCTCTCACTTCCCAGATTAGCAACTGTTGAAATCTGCCCTTTGGTTCAGGGAAGGTCTAGGGGGCTGAAGACTTTTTCCTGCAAATAAGAAATGGGGACACAGAAAGGATTTTGTACCCAGGAGGGCCCCACAGTGTCCTGCTCCATTTCACTACTCCTCCTGGGTTTCCCCTTTACTAGCCACACAGAACACCTCACTTCTGACACTTCTGGTTGCCAGATATGTGGGGGTTTTCCCACATCAAGGAACTCTCTGACACCAGCCGCGTGTCCTACATTTCAGCTTGATTCAGATGCTATCTACCTGGAGACAGCGTTAGATTCCACAGGTTAAGGGCTCAGTCCCACAAGACTGCCCCTCCCCTCCTCCACCAAGCCAGTTGTCAGCCCATGTTTGTTACTGAACCAAACTTGGGTCTGGTGGTCCATGCACACTAAAGCCAATCTACTGACACTGGGTCGAGGTAAAGCAAAGTGCAGCGTGTATTGTAAGATGCCATACAAGGAGTCCAGAACAGCTAGTGCTCAAAAAAGCCCGAACTCCCTGATGCGGTTCAGCAAAGCAGTGTTAAAGGCCAGGTAAGGGAGGGGAGTTGCAGGGTATATGGTCAGCTCGTGCACAATTCTCTGATTGGTTGAAGGTGAGGTAACAGGGCAGTGTCATAATGATAACTAACATGATCAATCCTCAGGCTCCAGGAAGTCTGGGGGCTACGTGCTCATGGTCATCAAGTAGTCAACATCTTCCATTTGCTGGGGGTTTTAGCATCTGAAAAAACAACTCAAGAAATGTGCATCAGATACTGTTAACTAGGTACTTCAGAGAGGAGCTGCAGCAGAGGATATGGGGGTGGGGTCTGTCCTGGGAAAGCCCCATAGTGTCCTGCTCCTTTACAGGTTGTCACCTGTGCTTCTGACTGACCAGCTATAGACCAGCGGTTCCTATGACCTCCTCTTTGTGTTTGATTCATGTGCTGAAGTGGGTCACATGACTCAGGTCACATAACTCTAGTGTTTACTCACTAGATTACCATTTAATACAATGTATGTAACTTAGGAACAGACAGATGGAAGAGATGCAGAGGACAAGGTACAGGGAAAGGGCACAGAGCTTCCACGCCCTCTGCAAGCCCCACTTCTGCCACCTCTCTGTGGATTCACAAACCTGGAAGCTCTCCTATGGAGCCTTCCTTACACAGGCATGATTGATTAAATCATTGGCCATTGGTGATTGGACTCAAACTCCAGCCCTTCTTCCCTCCCCTGAGGTCAAGGGGGTGAAATTGAAAGTTCCAATCCTCTAGTCATGTGGTTGGTTCCCCTGACAAGCAGCCTCCATTCTTACCTGTTGGCTTTCCAAAATTTCACTCATTAAGATAACAAAGACACATTTACTGCCCTCCTCAGGAAATTCCAAGGTTTTTAGGAGCTCTGTGCCAGGAGCAGGGATGAAGACCAAACCTGTATTTCTTATTATAAATCACAATATTACAGGGAACCAAATGGGGTTGCAGCCCAACATTGTGGCTAAGAGCAGATTCTGTTAGGTGTGAATGAAAAATATTGCCCCGCCATATCAGTAAACAAAGGATGTTGCAGCCTTCAAGCCATCAGCCACTGCAGTCACCTTCCAACGATGCGCCTTGAGGAGACTCAGGTCGAGACAGCACAAGATACTGGCCACAGACGGCTGAGGTGCATAGCAAAAGAAGATTTCAGTGAACCCAGACTCTTGCATCTTCCCATATATAGAAAAGCGCTAAATTCCTTAACTCAAGATATCTGGATTTTTTAAATTAACAGTAATCTTTTGATGTTCCACTACCTGGCCTTTGCTGCAGAAACTCCTCTGTATCCTGGCTCCTCCCTTACCTCTTTGGAGCAGTCCCTCAGAGCTATTTGAGATGCTGCATTCTGGGCTTAAGTCCTCAGTTTTGTCTGCCGAATGAAACATAATTCTCAACTTTTACGTCGTGCATTTTTTTCAGTCGACATAGGTCTGGCCAGTCCTGCCTCTATCACTTGCTAGCTGTGTGGCCCCGGGCAGATCATGTATGTCTCCAAGTTGCATCACCTTGTTGTAAATAGGGATTACAAGTACTCAGAATGAAATTGGTCCATGTGCATAAAGAACCCAGGACAGTGCCAGGCCTGTGATAAGTGAGCACTGTGTCAGTGTTAGTTGCTAATATTGTTATTGAGACAGGAGGGAAGGGGGTAGGGCACAACCTTTTAAAAGAATGACATAGCCATTGAGGCTATGACATAAACTGGTTAGAACCAATTATGCCCACGACGGTGGGAGATTTGACTTCCAGTAGAACGTGAGCCTCATTATACGCTCACTGTAATGCGGTAGCATGCTATATGACACACCCACAAGCGCCATGACAGTTTCGAGGCCAACCATGAAAGGCCAAAAAGGGGGCTGTGGCCCAATTCCTGGAAATCTCTGCCCCTTCCCCAAATAGTTGGAATAAGCCTCCCACTTAGCTTATAGAATTGCCCAGCCCATAGAAACTAACCACCCCGTATTTCAGGGCTTCTCGCCTTCTAAGATGGCCAACACTCTGTCTATGGAGTGTGTATCTCCCTAAATAAACCGGCTTTCCCACTTAATTCTTGGGGCAGAGTCCCCTGCCTGCCCTCTTGTATCTCTCACAAGGGTCCTGTATTAATAAATCTACTTCTTGCCTATCCCTCTGCCTCTCGCTGAATTCCTTCTGCGTTGAGACATAAAGAACATGAGCTTCAGTAAGTCCTGATACCAGGTGAGTGATTTTAATTAAAAGACAGAGGGTTTGACCCCCGGCCCGTGGGTTCAAGTTCTAATCTGAGTTTTGGCTGGTTTCAAGTGCCAGTCTGAGGTGTGCGCTTTCATTATTACTACTAGAGATGTTTGATACTTATCTAAACACTATCTACCAATACAGTACTTTCTAGTGCAGTCCAGAGATTACTGTGCAGCAGGCACTGTGCCAAGTACCTTCATAGGTGCCCTTTTTAGTCCTCACCGCCCCATGAGATCAGTTCTATTATATCCTGTTTTACGAGGAGAAACTGTAGAAGGAGAGAGTTTCATTACATGGCTAAGATCACACAACTCCAGCATCTCTGAGAGTTCCTCCTGCCCTGGGCAAGGATTGTGGCAGCCAGCCTTAGCAGAAGTAGTGATATACCAGCTCTGCTTCTTCATGAACTGACATCCAGTGCTAGCACCAAGCCTGGCACTTAGTAGGTACTTAATGCATATCTTCTGAGTGACTGAATAATGATTGGCATTTGACCACAAACGAAATGCTTACGAAAGGCCCCAGAGCACAAGAGAGAGAGCTGGGCAGGCAGGTTGAGGAACTGAGTACTAGTCTATTCTGTTCTGTTCTGGGTCTCCTTGGTAGCCACCCTAAAAATTGGTCATTTTCCCTCTAGCACGACATACTTGATAACAAGTGACTTTCGGAACCTGAAGAGGAATGGTAGAAACTATGATGGTGAAGATGGTTAACTTAAAATGATAAAATTTGCAGTTACTCTACCAGCAAAATGGGTTTATCTGGGAGCAGCAAAGAATTGCAATTCAGGACAGGCAAGTATGGCAACCATATGCAAGTCCAGTAGAGCAAAAGAGAGGGAACTATTTTACAGAGGAATAGGGGAAGTTAAGACGGGCTGTTATAAACAAAAAGTCCACTGGAGGAAACTGGGAGTTCGAAGTATGGTGGCTTTTCATTGGCTGAGTTGTGACAGTCTCTCATTGGCTGAGTTGTTGCCAGGCGAGGAGAAAAATTTTCTCCCTTCTGCTGGCAGTAGTAAAGTAGTGTCATTTCCTGTAGGAGATGCAAGATACATCTCTTCCTTTTGGGATCTGTATTGACCTAGAGTGGTACCTGCATGAGAATTCCCCTTCAGCCCTCCTGACTCCGTTTTAGTGAGGTTTCCCTTTATTAATTTTGACATGATACTGACAGCTCAGCAAGTCTCAAATGCCTTTGACTCCCACAGAAAGGAAGCCAAAATCTCCAGCGACCCTGGCTGAGGTCGGTCCGTGTCAACGTCCCTCAAAAACTTCAGAAGCAACAGGACAAAATAGAAACCCAATTTGAAAAGGAATTTCAGACCTTTGAGATAAAGTGTAATGTTTATGAGCCTTTCCTTGCTAAGATATTCGCTCTGTATGGTGCACGTATTAATGTAGTGGAGGGACGTGCACAAAGATGAGAAAATGTGATGTTAAAGAGGGAGGACCTGGATTCTGAGGCATCTGAGGTAAATTAAAAAGAAAAAGAATGGTAAAAAATCCTAAAAACATTCCTGCATATTGATTGATTTAACAAATATTTTGGAAGGCACAGGACTTTGATCAAAAAATGAGGTGACCCTCTCCTGGTGATCTTCAGAGACGTGTAGTGGGAGTGAGCACATCTTGGCCGGCTGATCAGTTACATGTCTGAAATTCCCTTGAACACAAATGTTGCGGACTAAATTAGGTTCCTCCCCGGTTCATGTTTTGTTATGGCAGCCCCAACAAACTAATACAACAATGAATATTTCAAAAGTAAGATGTAGAGGCAGACCTGTGCTGAAGTGAAAACCAGCTTTCTCAACTCCTTCTTCTGTGAGATAATGAAAATTGAGGTTTGCAAGAGTGCTAAATAGATACGGTGAATAAAGAGTGTCACTTAGAGAAGAATTCGTGGCCTCACTCCATGTGGGACAGTCCAAAGCAGAGCTGAACCAGCCCTGAATGGTATTCTTCCATTTATTTAGTCTTTCCAAAATTCCTCAGTGCCCGAAAGTGGAACTCATGAAAACGAAACTTCACTGAAGACTTTGCAATTGCTAGAACTTCATTTATAGGCTTTTGAAACACAGAGCACAGTTTTACACTTTACACAAGGAGACTTGTGGCACCAAAGAAAAGGGTAAACTCAAACACTTTACTGGCCAGCAGGGCTCAACTATTGTTGAGACTGGGAAGCTGTCTTTTTAAGACCTGGCCAGGGTTCTGAACATCCACATTAATAACCAATGAAGCAGGTGGCAGGATCTGCACTATGCTAATTTCAACACAACTATTCATTACTTATAGCCTTATGTTTCTGTGTTTTCTTGGTAGAGTCTATCCCCAAATTCGTCCCAATAATAAGAAATGTGTATGTATGAAATCGCTTTACTTAGAATTTTAGGAATATAGTTTTTTTTTCCCCAAAAGATGTGGATTGAAGCAGATTCCCCAAATCATATTTTCATTGTTATGTTATTTTCGTCCTTTCAAATTCCCATTGTCATGTAGCTGTTAAAGGGTTGCTGTCAAAACTACCCAAAGTCTTCACTCAAATGATTTATTTACTTGAGAAAAATGCATGTCAAAAAGCCATTCCAAGTGTGTGTGTTTCTGACCTGTGCGGAAATAGAAAGGGTTTAATTTGACTTGTATCAGCTGCACCTGCATGATTTTGTGATAGAAATGTGACGTGATAATTCTAAGATGCGGCTTGTAAAATTTTGCTATTTGGGAATAGCTGGCACATAGTTAAAATCTCTTGGAAGAACACATTAAGCTTGTTTGGACTGGATTCTGTGTGACACAGTGATCTGCACAGAATTATAATCAGAATGGAGTTCTTGTTTACCATTGCTGCTGTTAGTAGAATTTAGGAGGGTTGGAGAGAGGTGGGGAGGGAGAGAGACTCTCCTGACCCTGATAATTAAACTAGGAATTGATCTCTATTTTTATGTGTGTGATGGAGACACAGGGTGCTTTGGGATGGCAGAGTGGGGACCTAACTCGATGTAACATCAGGGAAGGAAGGCTTCCTAGAGGAAGTGACCTCTAAGTTGAGATGGGAAAGATAAGGGCTATTCAGCCAGATGAGAGGTGGGGGCATGAGGAGGTGCGTTGAAAGTATTTCCAGGCATAGAGACTAATATGTACAAAGGTTTATGTCCTCAACTTATTGAGTCTGTCTTAAATGTTTGCACTTTGTTTATTTAACACGTTTATACTACTCAGCCAATAGTTGTTGGTTATCTTGATTAGGAGTCCTGGGAGAGGTAGTGACTGTTGGAGGTGTCATATCCAAGAACCCAGGACTGTTTGAATCTCTCCCCTCTCCTCCAGTGGAGTTGCCAAACAAGCTACAGGCAAGCCAAGCACAGATTGGAAACTGACAATTATTATTTAACCACTCGATTGTCAGGCTGCTGATTAGGGACAACCCTGGCTAAGCTGAGTGAATGTGCCCCAGAGCACATCACTCTCATGATGTGGTCACCTCGCCCACGAGTAAAAGTGGCTCAAGAATTCCTTGCTCCCAGAAATCATATCAGGATCTGCTCCTTCCTGAAAGGGGGTGACAGGGCATTGGGGTGTGGAAGGAGGTGAGGCTAGGCAGATTAAGTAGGGAGAAGTGCTGAAACGTTCTGTCTGTACCCTCGATAATCTTCATGAAAAGTCACAGTGATAGACATGGAAGCAACCTAAATGTTCATTGACAGATGAATGTGTAAAGAAGATGTGGTGCATATATACAATGGACTATTACTTAGCCATAAAAAAAATGGAATTATGCCTTTTGCAGCAAGATGGATGGACCTGGAGATTATTATACTAAGTGAAGAAAGCCAGACAGAGAAAGATGAATATCATATGACATCACTTATATGTGGGATCTAAAAAAATGATACAAATGAACTTACTTATAAAATAGAAACAGACTCTCAGTCTTCAAAAAAAAACTTATGGTTACCAAAAGGGAAAGGTAGGTGGGGGAGGGATAAACTGAGAGTTTGGGAATAACATATACACACTACTATATATAAAATAGATAATCAACAAGGACCCACTGTATGGCACAGGGAACTCTACTCAGTATTCTGTAATAAACTAAATGGGAAAAAAATCTGAAAAAGAATGGATATATGTATATGAATAAGTGAATCATTTTGCTGTACATCTGAAACTAACACAACATTGTCAATCAACTATACTCTAATATAAAATAAAAACTAAAAAAAAAAAAAGGTCACAGTGATAGATGCCCAGAAGCTCTCAGACTTCAAAGGGGCTCACAAGGTAGTTGAGGAGGGGTACAACTGACAGCATTATTGAGAGTATGTTTGTCAATGGTCCACAGGGGCCACATTTGACCCATCACTTGCTTTTGTACAACCCAAAAGCCATGAGGGGGTTTTACATTTTTAAATAGTTGAAAAAAGCAAAAGAAGAACAATATTTCATGACGTGGAAATGACATGAAATTTCAGTGTCCAGAAGTAAAGTTTTATTGGAACCCAGCCACGTTCACTTGTTTACATATTGTCTGTGGCTGCTTCTGAGATACAGTAGCAGAATTGAGTAGTTGCAACAGAGATTGTATGACCAGCAAAGTTGAAAGTACTTATTATTGGGCCCTTTAAAGAAAATGCGAACTGACCTATGACCTAAAAGTCTGAGGCGGGCTTCCCTGGTGGCGCAGTGGTTGAGAGTCCGCCTAACAGGGGACACGGGTTCGTGCCCCGGTCCGGGAAGATCTCACATGCCGCGGAGCGGCTGGGCCCGTGAGCCATGGCCGCTGAGCCTGCGCGTCCGGAGCCTGTGCTCCACAATGGGAGAGGCCACAACAGTGAGAGGCCCGCGTACTGCAAAAAAATAAAAAAGTTTGAGGAAGTCAGTAGCCCCCAGCCCAGTTGCTACACTGGGAGAAGCATGGACAGTCTGGTTGGTGCCTCATGGCTCCACTCTCTCCTTCCTTCAGACACGTGATGCAAACCAATAATATTACCTTTCCTCCTAACATTCTCAGCTCTGCTGTCACAGCTGTGACAAGCCCGTGACAAGCAGTTTCTCAGCAAGAAGGAGGAGAAGGTCTTTTTTCCCCAGGCTTTTGTTGAGCTGTTTTCCCTGGAGAGCTTGAGAATAAAGGAATCTCTTTTATTAATTGTGCCAGATTAAGATGTTGACTGACTTAACGACTTAGTCAGAAGTTATACTGACTTTCTTCAAAAGCAGACCCGGTGACAGAAAATAAGTCCAAGTAAATTCCAAGTCAGTTTGGGAAGTGCTCCCAAGAAACGCTGGTGAGGGAGTGGAAAGTGAGTCAGGGAGGGCAGCAAGGCAATCCAGGTTATCAGGGGAGCAACAGTAGACAGTGTAGAACATACTTCAGAGTTTCTGCACCTGAGAGTGGGAGGAGGTTGAGATATTTTTCTACCCATCAGTCATGGATGGAGGACGGCTCCCACGAGGACCTCTGGTCTACACCATAGTGGCAACCGCCAGCAGGAGCAGAGATGGGACACCAATGGTGGCAGTGTGATGCCATTTGCTCTTTTGTCCCCGAGCCTGTGCCTGTGGCAGTTGCACAAATCTCTGGCCTGAGATCTGTGACAGAAATTGCCAGTCATAAAGGATATCGGTAAATTATTACAAAACAAAAGTATACGCATGGGCATCGCAACAAAGCACGTCAGGGATTATTGGAATTTTTCTAAGAATCTAGAGTCTCTGGTTTTGAAAACTGCTGCAACATTCCAAAGCAAATATCCACAGGCTTAGAGATAAAGCTAAATGTAAAGATCAATGCAATGGACAGAAAATAAACGGTATGTTCACATGAAGCTCTAGATGAACTAATGATTAATGAGAAACCATTTTAAAGAGGGTTTTCCCCTGTAATTTAAGGTACAGTGAAAGAATGAATAAAGAAGCACTTAGAATTATGTACAAATCATGAAGCCACTTCCGGTTTGTTACACAAGTTACAGAAACCATCAGAGGAAGCATCAAAATGCTATTGTATAGCTTAACACTTGAAACCGAATTCAGACTTACACAGAAGTTCCTTGAGAAACAGCCAGTACAAGAGGAACACTTTGACCGTCCTCTGTCCTCCTGCAAGCAGGAGTTAAATCTCCCACATGAAAGGTACCCTCCCTGTCCCAAGAGGTTAGAAGGCATCCTTATCACCAGAAATAGAAAATTTGGACTAAGCAGGCTGTATAAACAAAGCCTGTTACTTCTTCACTAATTTACTACTCTAAACCCAAAACCCTTTTTCTTGTTAGTTCTTTACATATTACTGTGTCTACAAGGTATAAAAGCTTTCTGCTTTGGTCACTTCTTTGTGTCTCATAATTTAATGGGGCTCCTGTATGTATGAAATTAAATTTGTTTTTCTCCTGTTAATCTATCTTATGTTCATTTAATTATTAGACCAGCCAAAGAATCTAGAACGGAGGAAGGGCAAAATTTCCACCCTTACAGTGCCCTCTTGTTATTAGAGACATTAAAAGTCAAAAGCGTTCCAAGTTATACAGTTAATGGATCCAAGCCATATACCCAAGGGTGGTTTGTGCTGTTTTCAACATCCACTGAAGTCTTCCAAGGGGCATACTTCTTTCATAGCCATAGGAGGTGCAAGATGTAAGATGTTCTTTATTTTGTAGGGCACATCTTGACATGCCCCAGACCACTGGCTCACTCTAACTTTACTGCTGAATCTTTATAGGGTTGTTTTATCTCCCACATTCTAGCTTGCATGTGTTTTACCAGGGCATCTAGGAGACTTTCTACTTCATACTACTAGTTTTAGCCAGCATGATATCAATATAAGGGGCCAGACTGTTGTTAGACAGAATGTTTAGACAATCAAGGTCTTTTTAGACTGTCCAGGGATCTAGAGCAGTAGAGCTACCATAGCCCTTGGGCAAGATGGTGAGCCCCTGCATGTTCCAGGTGAGCGTGAACTGCTTCTGGTCCTTCTTACCAAAGGAGATTGAAAATAAGGCATTCGAAGCATACCAAGTGCCCAAATCTGCGATAATTTACTCTAATAAAGATACTACCGGGCTTCCCTGGTGGCGCAGTGGTTGAGGGTCCGCCTGCCGATGCAGGGGACACAGGTTCGTGCCCCGGTCCGGGAGGATCCCACATGCCGCGGAGCGGCTGGGCCCGTGAGCCATGGCCGCTGAGCCTGCGCGTCCGGAGCCTGTGCTCCGCAACGGGAGAGGCCACAGCAGTGAGAGGCCCGCGTACAGCAAAAAAAAAAAAAAAAAAAAAGATACTACCTTCTGGCATTGCAACTACGAATTGGGATTATCACTTGATTAAATATATAATAGCCTGCTGCCTTCTGACATAATCCATCTAGTGTTTGGTTTTTGCAGGGTCTAGACTGAATTAAATGAGGATATGGTGGAATAATCCACCCTACTTTATTTTTTTGAGACTTTGAGGGTGGTCTTAAGCTCTTGCATTGCACCTGGGATGTGGTCCTGCTTCTGGAATGGAGGTCAGTTTCAGAGGCTTCCATTTGGTCTTTCCTACTGTAATAGCTATTACAGGTCAAGGAACCAATGTGAGAAGGGCTAGGGAAATGACCACTGGATGGGTCCCTGGACAATGGGACCCACTGTGGTAAACTTTGGCCAGGAGTCCATTAGTTACCTGGCCTCAGTAAGCCCTTATTTAACTAAGGGGGGGCCATGACTGTGTTTTGGGTCTTGTAGCTGTGACAGTTCAAATTTTATAGTCAGTGGTCATAAGAAGGTCAGAATATTTCCATTCTTCTAATGTGCAGTAACTCAGATAAATGGCCATAGGTCATTTTGAAGGAAAGGTTGAGAGAATCACTATTTTATATACTTGCTGTGGCATTGCAGGACACTTCCTCCCCCTTAAATAATTGGATCTGGGTCTGAGGTTCCAGATACAGGTCTGGGGATTGGGTGAATAATTGCGATCCCCCACTGTAATAGCGGACATCAGCCTTTGGCTCATTTGCTCTATATCACTCTTTTTTTTTTTTTTTTTTTGCAGTACGCGGGCCTCTCACTTCTGTGGCCTCTCCCGTTGTGGAGCACAGGCTCCGGTTGCGCAGGCTCAGTGGCCATGGCCCACGGGCCCAGCCTCTCGGCAGCATGTGGAATCTTCCCAGACCGGGGCACGAACCCATGTCCCCTGCATTGGCAGGCGAACTCTCAACCACTGCGCCACCAGGGAAGCCCTATATCACTCTTGATTGTAAAGGTCAAGCAACATTCTCATTGATTGCCCACAGCTATATCTTGCTCTAAGGAGCTATAGGATCTATTAGCCTCTGTGGCAGATTCCTTCCTGCCAGGCCCCCATTTGCCATGTCAACTCATTGCCACATGGCAGTCATATCTGCCTTGCCTATGCCAGTTAAGTGTTGCCTCCCAGTCTCTGCAATTCTGGACTCCTGTTTTTCCTCCTGGCGCTAGGAAGCACAATCCCATGGCAACATCACTACCACCATCCCTGGCCTTCAGAACACAGGCACTTATGAGCTTCTCCGTGAGGACAGTACCCCCATCACTAGCACATTCTTTATTGTTTTAACAAAGAGCATCTCTGGGCGCTCTGAGGGAACATAGTCAGCTGGATGTGTTATATATTCTTTCCAGCATGCCCATCTCTCTGAGCCTTTAACCCCTTTCTTACTACTCTGCCAAAGTAAAATAATAAATAAATCTTATCTCATTTACTTCAGGGCATCTTTTATTCCAGATTTCAATGAACCATTCCAACAATGTTATTAGGACTAGGTCCTAGGTGTCCTTGTCAGATTGTTAAATTTTGAATTATGGGAGAGTGTCCCGTTATCAATACATTTTTTTCTTTTTTAATTAATTAATTAATTAATTTTATTTGTTTTCAGGGGTGTTGGGTCTTCGTTGCTGCGCATGGGCTTTCTCTAGTTGCATTGAGCAGGGGCTACTCTGTGTTGTGGTGCACAGGCATCTCACTGCAGTGGCTTCCCTTGTTGCAGAGCACGGGCTCTAGGGAGCATGGGCTTCAGCAGTTGTGGCACACGGGCTCAGCAGTTGTGGCTCACAGTCTCCAGAGTGTAGGCTCAGTAGTTGTGGCGCACGGGCTTATTTGCTCCGCGGCATGTGGGATCTTCCCGGACCAGGGCTCCAACCCGTGTCCCCTGCATTGGCAGGTGTATTCTTAACCCCTGTGCCACCAGGGAAGCCCCGAACCTAGTTATGATCTAAAAGCAACGAAGGGAGTCAGGTCCTGAAGAGGGCAAGAATCACCCTGCCATGTGAAGCCTGTGCACATCTTCAGGCAAAGGGAGCTGCTGTCCTCCAGAAAGGAAGAGAAAGCCAGTCCTACCAACTCTGGGGGTTCAAGGTTTTCAATCACATATACAAAGATGTGCCCATCCTGAGTCTCAGGGTCTCACTCCTTGCCTGGAAGGGATGTAGACCTACCAGGGCTATGAATTCAGATTTCTTGTCACTCTGCTCTGCTCACGGTGAACATACTGGGCTCACATGATGTTCAGCACAGTCTGCCCTGCAGCTGCAGGAGGTGAGTGTCTCCTTAAATGCACCATAGAGGTCTTCTAGCCTCCCACCATACCTTAGTTGATAGCTGGCTGACCTGATTCTATCATTTTCTTCCCTTAGCACTTTGGGGGTAGTAGAAAGCAACCTCCACATTCCTTATAATACTATTTTCCTTACATCTCTCAGTGGCTCAGATAGTATATAAATGGATGCATCCATTTCACTGAGCCCATGAGCTTCCCTCCTGTGATGGTCCTAGTGATTGTAATGCCACTGCATGTCAGGGGAGGGGTACATTGAGACCAGGGAGGGAAGAAGCCAATAAAGGATGGATTTCCAGGCAAATTGTCACTGAGGGCAACTGGAACTTGATCCTGCAGGCAGCTTTGGGCTGACAGGGTAGAACACTGCAGAGACACATGTGAGCTGAGGTCTTTATTCTTCATTCCAGTCAGTCATTGGTTGAGGGCTGCTCCCAGGGAGGGTGTGAATTCCTGGGCACTTTCAAGCTACCCTGTGTGTGGATAGAGCAGGTATTGGAAGTCAGAGAAAGCTCCCAGACAAAGAGTTGCAGGTGCCTCCCCTGGGCAGTTGGACAAGTGCCCAGAAAATGCCCAAGTGGGTAAGCATCACACACCAGCATTATCTGCTATGGTTGGTTTCTTTCTCACTTGATTTAAATACTTCCCAGTTGAGATAAGGGATTTTATTTAGGGATTCTCTCTGGGATCCTTTCAATTTTGCCTCTGCCTCAAAATCCCTTCTTGCTGCAGTACTGCCTAATTCATGGCAGACTTCCTACTCTATCACTTTCCTGGTCACTTTCTTATTTTTCAAAGCAAAGGATACCTTTGAAAATAAAGGTATTTATTTCATTAAAATGACGGAGCTTCCTTGTTTAAAATGATAACAAACCCAAAATGTAGCAGATGTGGCTTTCTCTAGCAAATGACAGTGAGGAATAGTTAGCAATCCATTCCTACCCCTTCAGGTGGAAGAATTTTAATATGTGTCTCTGCTCAAAACTAGAGAGAGGTTCATTAATTATTTGTAAAAGACAGCAGGATGAAGAAGATACAGATCTTAAACCTCAAGGAACTACTATTCAGAACTGTGCTGTCCACTATGGTAGCCACTAGCCCCTTGTGTCTACTGAGCATCCCAACTGAGATGTCTTATAAATATAAAATAAACACCATATGTCAGAAACTTAGTACAAAGAAAAAAGAATGTAAGCAATCACATTAATAATTCTTATATTCACTGTATGTTGAAATGATGTTTTGGATTGGTTGGGTTAAATAAAATATATTATTAAAATTAATTATGCCTGTTTCTTTTTGCTTTTTAAAAAAAATATGGCTACTGGAAAAATTAAAATTACATCTATGGCTCACGTTATATTTCTACTGGACAGTGCTGATCTAGAAAGAATTATCACATGGCCCGCCATGAACTACAATGTGAGTCAAAAGTCCACAAATTTGAGCCCTCAGGACAGTTAAGCTATTTCTGAATTCTTGAAGAGGGAACAATTAATTAAAAAATGAAACCATTGTGCACTTCTCACCAATTTACCTGTCACAGCAAATTATTTCATTCACCAATTAGAGCAAGTCATGTAATCTCACCAAATCTGTGTCCTAATTGAAAGGGAACAAAATCCAGTATTAAAGATTGGTGACATGTTGATAACTGTTTAAGTCAGATGAAAGGTGTAGCGGGGTTCATTTCTGGTCTCTCTACTTTTGTGTGTTTGAAAAGCTATGTAAAATCTAAAACGAAGCAAACAAACAAAACAAAACACTAAAACAAAATGAAACAACAACATAAAACCCCAGCAGAGTATTAATTACCATCCTAAGAGCTCCAGTTATATTGCTATAAAAATCCCAGCCCTATATCCTAAAGGTTTTGTGAATAAGCTAGAAGACCAGAAATGACTGGACAATATTAGCTAACAATGATGACATATTTGCTGTGTGTCTGGAGCAGTTCTAAGTGTTTTCCATGCAGTACCTCTTTTGAGCCTCGCACTGCAATTTATAGTTAATAATATCCTCCCTCCCCCTTTTTAAGGTGAGAAAACTCAGGAGCGTAGAGCAGGAAAATAAGTCAGCGAGATACCACATCTAGGAAATTACAGAGCCAGGACTCAAACCCAGCGAAGTAATTCTAGAACTTGTACTCTTAACAACTATGTTGGATCATCCATGTAGTTACTATTTGCCAGAATCATCCTCATCATTATCAACTTCTATCTGCAGGCTCTAATTAATGTATTTCTTTAATTGCCAAAAAATTAAGAAATGTATTAAGTGAAAGTACCTTTGCCGCATTTCATTCACTAGAGATAACTGATCTGAGTGTAGTGGATACTTTTCCAAATTTTTCCTATTTACACATAGCTTATATTCGAGTGCTTGCTTCGTGCCAGGCAGAGTTCTAACTGCTTTACATGTATTAACTCATTAATCCCCACATACATGTTGATTTCAGGGGCGAAGGTCTGAGACTTTCGTTACTGACCAGTTAGTATGAACCCTGGCTGCAAGATTCCAGAAACCTGTACTGGAGCTCAAGTGCTGCCCTGCAGCCCTGGTCTGCTCCCTCTTGGTGTGGACTCTCAGGGATGGGCTGAGGTCCAGGGAGAACAGTCCCAGCATCCCCCACAGCCCCTCCCAGGGCTCCAGGAGACCAAGCAGTCCCATGTCCTCAGCTTTAGGTCCCCGATTTCAGGAGCTTCCTTCCAAGCAGTGAGACTGAGTTCACATGGTGAATAACTTGCCTGTGAAACCACATGGCTTATTTCCTCCTGCTGACCCTGCCCAGAGACTCTGGGAGAAGTATCTGACCAGTGACAAAGATTCTCCTTGACCTCACTCTAGTCAGGCTCCTCTAAACTCTCAAGACCCTGACCTGGGGCTCTGATCTTGAACTCTGTTCAGTCCAGTTTTAGCAAAGACTCTTGCTAAAGCAGAATGCCGCTGGGTCAGTTTAGCCAAAGTCCCCCACCTTTGATGGATGGTCGAGTTCATCGCCTCCCACCCTCAAAATCTTATCACCCTACCCTGTGAAGGGGAGTAGAATATGTCACCCCAAAATGTGCCTCTTGGGCCAAAGGATTACTTTGAGCTGATTAAGAAACAGCAGACACTTGAGAAGCTCAAAAACTGAGGATTAATTACCCTTTTGTAAGGGAAATTTACATTTATAAAGGAAATCTCCATTTGTAAGGGTGTCTCCCACTCTGTACCAGGAAGAGAAAAGCTATATCTTTGGTTTAAGAGAAAAAGGATTAAAAAAAAAGAAGAGTTGAATACCACCAGGAATATTTGCTATTTGTTCCAGCTGAAATCTGATAATAAGATATTTGAAAGGATTTTTAAAAATAGCTCTATGGTCAGAAGTTAGCCACATTGGCAGTTGATATTCAGAGGCTGATCGGAGCTATTTTTAAAAGGTCTCTGTTCTGTCTGTTTTATTTGATGCTGCTCCTCCCATGGGAACTTCTCAGTCGGAACCCCCTTCTCAAACTCCTGCTGACTCTATGCTCTGTCAACTCTGCCCATCTCATTGTTAGCGTGATTTTGCTGAGGATAATTTGGAACTTCCTTGGCCTCTTTGGGAAACGGAAGTGCTCCCCAGAGTGGCTCCTCTAAACATCCTTCCTCCTCATGTCACCTTCTGTCTTCCATCCAGCTCCCTTGAGTCCTTTGATACAGGTCTGTTCAAGTGAGGCAGGAGATAGATGGGCCTCTGGCTGAGCAGCTGGAGTCTGGCCCCTGCGGACAGATACTCCAAGATAAAGATAATGGCCGGAGCAAGGAGGAGCTGAGTCCTCCCCAGATAAGAGATAAAGAGTCCAAATATTTCTCACTCTTGAGGTCAAGGAGACCTCCCAAACTACGCATGCACAGAAAGTTTCCTCAGAGATCAGAGAAGGGATGTGTGTGTGTGCCAGACCATAATATGTTCTGTCAACTTCCCAGAAACCCTTGCACTAGAATCCATCTTGGCTAAGAGATGTGCGTGCCCACGGGGGAGGACCCTGAGTCAGACCAAAAATGGACTCAGAGTCAGACAAAGCAAGATGATTGGCCAGAGGAAACCCAGAAGAACTGCCCCCGTATAAGTGATTTAAACAACTCTCTCTCTGAGACTGACCGTGTGTGTCTCTCCACACATACTTTTTTCCCCCTAATGAACATTTTACTTGTTTCACTACTTTCCGTCTCTTTGTTGAAACTCCTTTCTCCAAAGCCGACGAGCCAGGGCCTTTTTGCTGGCCACCGGCCCTTGGTCTAGTGGTTAGGATTAGGTGCCCTCACTGCTTCAGCCTGGCTTCAACCTCGGGTCAGGGAACTGAGATACTGCTTCAAGCCGCTACAGGCCAAGGCCACCAAAAATCACAGCCTCTTCCATCCTTCTGTCCATGCCTCCCAGACTTTTCCTTCTCCCGCCCCTCAATTCCTACAGTCACTTGAACTTTGGCCCCCTTTCTCCACTGGGGGCTCTCCAGGGACTCAAGCAACCCCAAAAGCAACTACCTGAGCTATTTGGAAAAAAGCAAATGAAACATCTTAAAAATTGAACCCACCAGCTTGGCTTAGCTAGGTCACATTGCCCGAGAAAATGGGACCTGGAGTTGTCTAAGGAAATCCCTGACCTCCTAGCCAATCATGCCCCGTTTCCATGTTACCTCTTCTAATATTGTATAAAACTTCCTCTTGCCCAAGATTTTTGGAGAAGATTGCTCCACAGCTTGTGAGGCACAGCAGTCTCCCAATCCATGGCTTGTCTTCCCTTGATAAAAAGACATCAAACTCCTTACTAAAGTGTATTATTTTTGTTATTTGACAAGGTCTTTGCCACAAATATTAGTTAAAAGTTTTGGCCATCTGAGTGGGTAAACTTAACATAGTCCATCTGCCAGAATCACAGTTTGGATCTAACTGTTCTTTTATAAATCGGTGACTTTTGTATCATTGTACCTGTCTCATGACCAAAATTTTAGAACGAAAGCTGTAATATCTCTGTGTCTGCCTTTACATGAATGTTATAGACGCGTGGTGTTTTTCTACCTCTAGGTGATGTTGCTGGTTCTTTAATGGTTTGTTTTACAGATTTAAGGAAACATTTTTCTCTTTTCTCTTAAGCTATCTATAACTTACATTAACTTGGTAAATCGTACCTCTGTAAAAAGAAACAGAAAGCAGAAAAGTGGTTGCCAGGGGCTGGGGGGGAGGGGAAAACAGGAAGAGGTTTGTAACGGGGTACAAATTTTCAGTTTTAGGATGACTATGATCTGAGGTGACTATAGCTGATAACACTGTATTGAATAATTAAAATTTGCTAAAAGAATGGATCTTAAATGTTCTCACTGGAAAAGAAAAAGTTAAATTTGTGAGGAAATTGTGTGTTTAACTTGATGGGGGGAATCCCAAGTATATCAAATTTTCAGGTTGTACACTTTAAATATCTTACAATTTGTCAATTATGCCTCAATATAGCTGAAAACAAAATCACAAGAGAATCTTATCAGTGGAGAAGGCACTCACTTAAATCTGCATAACAAACGTTGCCCTTGTTTACCATGTTTTTCCTGATAACCTCCCAGAACTGTCTTCCCCCGACTCCCCTTTCCCTATTAAGGTGGAATTTAATTCTGAATGCTAAGCCACCTCAGGGAGTTACTCATTTTTTTCCCTGGGTATCTCCCATGTATGCATGAGGTATACATGTGAATACATCTGTTTGTTTTTCTCTGTCTTTTATTACAGGGCCCTTGGCCAAAAACGTAAAGGGGTAGAGGCAAAAGTATTCTTTCCTCCTCTGTACCTGCCTTTAGCAAAACCCCTAAAGTCAGTTTAGCCATAACCTTCCCTATTCTTGATGTCTTTTGTTGGTAATTTTCCACCCACTGACCTCCCCCTATGCCTTAGCTATAAGTCTCTACTTGTCCATGTTCTATTCAGATTGGAGCCAGCTCTATACCAAGCTCTCTTTTTCCCATATTATAATAGTTCCTGAATAAAATTTGCCATTGCTGTTTTAACTTCTGTCTCGTTTTCTTTGAACCCAGTAACATCTGGAAGTACTCTCTTTCCTTCTCCCCAAGATCCACTGACAGTCTTTTTTTCTCCTGAATTTACTCATTTAACTTTTTCTATTTCCAACTGTGCTGTTTCCCCTCACTCATTCAGCAAATATTTTCTTTTTAATTTTTATTGGAGTATAGTTGATTTACAATGTTGTGTTAGTTTCAGGTATACAGCAAAGTGAATCAGTTATACATATATCCACTCTTTTTTAGATTCTTTTCCCATATAGGTCATTATAGAGTATTAAGTAGAGTTCCCTGTGCTATACAGTAGGTCCTTATTAGTTATCTATTTTATATATGGTAGTGTGTATATGTCAATCCCTAGCTCCCAATTTATCCCTCCCTCCCTTTCCCCCCGGTAACCATAAGTTTATTTTTTCTACATCTGTGACTCTATTTCTGTTTTGCAAACAAGTTAATTTGTACCATTATTTTAGATTCCACATGTAATATTTTTAGATTCCACATATAATATTTCCTATTCAGAAGAGAAAAAACAATGCTTTAGAAGAAAGGTCGTGCTGGTCCAGGAAGGGAGGAGTACTGAGTAGGCTAAATAATACATGGACCATTTCCGTGTATTATTATGTATATAATGGTGAGTATTATAAATAATACTCACCATTTCCTTAGTCATGTTATGTTTACATCCTTGCTTCTCTTTTCTCAACACAACACTGAAAACCCAGAATTTCTCATTTTTCACAGATCATCCTAGCTCTTCTCTTACAACAACTCATGGCAATAGGGGAGGGAGGCTTGTATAAGACCAGAAGGTGAATTGCTGCCAGTTTACAAGTATGCTAAAAAGCCTTAGTTTTTTTTTTTGTTTTTTTTTTTGCGGTACGCGGGCCTCTCACTGTTGTGGCCTCTCCCGTTGCGGAGCACAGGCTCCAGACGCGCAGGCTCAGCGGCCATGACTCACAGGCCCAGCCGCTCCGCGGCATGTGGGATCTTCCCGGACCGGGGCACGAACCCATGTCCCCTGCATCGGCAGGTGGACTCTCAACCACTGCGCCACCAAGGAAGCCCTAAAAAGCTTTACTTTTGTCCTTAGAGAAATGTGGAACTATTGAAGACTAAAAAACTTGGACAAGGGAGACGGATGATCAGATCTGTGCTCTAATCATTAACTCATCCAACAAATATTGTGTGTCTATAGGTTCCAAGCACTAACTGCTAGGATTACTTCAGTGAGCAGACAAAAATCCGTGCCTTCTTGGAGTGCGTATTCTAGTATGTGGGGGAGATGAACAATAAGTAGTCTTTATAAAGAAGTAAATTGTATTTTAGAAGGTGATGCATGCTATCAAGAAAAACATAGCAGAGAAGGATGATAGAAAGTGTTGGGCTGGGGGTTACTGTTTTATATAAGGAGGTCTGGAAAAACATCCCTGAGAAGATGATGTTTGAACAAAGATTTGAAGGAGTGGAGGGATTAAGCCAAGCTGATCTCTGTGGAAAGAACATTTCAGGCAAGAGCCTCAGGAGCAAAGGCCCTGGGGGGCTGTGTGTCTGAATTATTCGAGGAAATGCAAGGAGACCAGGATAGTGGGATCAGTGTGACAGAGGGAAAGAGGACAAATCGGGTTGGATCTTGCAGGCCATTTTGCAGACTTTTCTCTGAATATGATGGAAAGCCATTGGAGGCCTGTTGGAAGGAGCCTTCTGGCCACAGCATACTGATGCCCCCAAATACTGGTTGAGGATATCAATCAAATACCAATCCCTAAGGAGGTGAAGTACTATTCTGGTAGAGTTTCATCTGACAATGGATTACTCTCTACCTCTATGTCTTTGAAATAATGTCATATCTAAAATACAAGACACTCTACTCTTCTTCTAAAATGTCAGATTACATGTTTTTGAGCTTTTGTCAAAGCTGTGTCTATCCCTGGGGTTCAGAAAGGTCTGGGCTGATGGCATGGGGCTTTTGGAAATCCATTGTGGGAGGGGTTATCAGATAACAAAGGAATTCTGGAAAGTGGAGAAGAATTAGAAGGTTATCATTATATCTGTAGTAGAGATTTGTTGTGTGTGTGTGTGTGTGTGGACATCATACATCCTGTTTGGCCCATAGTGCCAATTGGTTTCCTTTGTCCCCGTGTAATTATTTAACAGCATCTCTCTCTGGGAGGGAGAGCCTTAGGGACAGGACACAGAGCCACGAATAGCATCGTGGGGGGACCGAGCTACCAAAGAGTGACCCAACTATGGCATAGATGCAGGTTCCCAGTGAGAGAGGTCATCAAAAGCAATGATGGGGCAAAATCAAACTGCTTTGCAGGCAGGGCCAGTCTACTCCCTCAGGGTCCTAGCAGGACCCAGATGACACACTCAAATTTGGATAATTTGAAGAAGATTTAACAAAGGACCATTTACAAAGATATTGAGAGTGTGCAGAAACACTGCCTAGAGGGACCAGCGGATGAGGTGGCCACAAGAATCTGGAAGGAAAGAGTCCCATGGAGAGGTCACCTTGAGAGCAGCAGTGACCTTCTGTCAATGAATCCGGCAGGTGGGAGGCCACCCTGCAAGGAGGGAGCCAGCCGGGGCAATGGCTGTGGTCTGAATGTTTGTGTGCCCCCAATTCATATGTGGAAATCCTAACCCCCAAAGTTGGTAGTAATAGGAGGTGGGGCTGGTGGGAGGTGCTTAACCATGAAGGTGGAGCCTGATGAATGGGATCAGTGCCTTATGAAAAGGAACCCACAGAGGTCTCTCTCCCCTTCTGCCATGTAAGGACACAGCGAGAAGGTGCCATCTGTGAACCAGGAGGAGGGACCTCACCTGAACACGGCCATGCGGGTGCCTTGATCTTGGACTTCCCAGCCTCCAGAACTGAGAAAGAAATTTCTGTTGTTTAGAAGCTACCTGGTCTTTGTGTTTTGTTATAGTAGCCAAATGAACTAAGACAGGAAATACATAGCTTTCTCCTTCCTCCCTCTGGGAGAGCCTGCTGGGGTAGGATGGGGGCAGAGAGCCAAATGGAAGTGGGTGGAGAAACTGGAGGATCAAGTGGGAGGTGTCCAGCCCTCAGCCTTTTCAGTACATGTCACCAGTGGGGGCTGAGCAAGAAAGGAAAATCCTGACAGAAGCCACCGGCCATAGGCAGACATTGTGACCGGAGATGCAATACTCCCCATGAGGACCCATAGAGAGAGTGAGGTGGAGACTCTTGGAAAGGAGGTGATATTCTACAAAATACATGGAGGCTTCAAAAGGCACTGAGATAGAGGTTCTTAGGGTTACAGTGACCCCACTGTGAACTCTGGCCTCAAGAGACCCAGGGAAACAGTCATGTGTAGCTTGGAAAGATTTCTGAATTTCCAAATAGTCTTTTAGTCATGCACACATCTACCAGGGCTGCTCTCTCAGAGCATTTCCGGTCTGCTGGCTCTGTTCTCAGGGTCCCTGGGGTGGGTGTGGAGGGGCCAAAGCCTAGAGGAAGGATGTTGTCATTTACTCTGTGTGGTTCTGAGTCATATGAAGAAACAACAAAGGATGCAGCTGCCTACACAATTTTGTTGATTTCTCCACTGGAGGGTGATTTGATAAGCATGCTTGATGAGAAACACATGCTGCCTCAAGGGTCCATTTTTCTAATATATTACAAGTTGTTTTAGATTACATTGGGTGATTTTTATGTTATCCCTGAAAAGGCAATATTTACACATAGTTCAAAAGTAAAAACAGTGTAAAAAGCCTCACTCCCACCCTTGTCACCTGTTTTGTCCCCTTCCTTTCACTCTGATAACCACTTGTTACTTTGTGAAAATACAAGAACATATGAATGAATATTATTACTCTCTACCTTTTCTTACACAGAAGGGAGTGTTCCATAAATAATACCTTGTATCTTGTGTTTTTCTGCTTACTAATGTATCCTAGAGATTACTTTGTATCAGCACATACAGCAATTCCTCACTATTTTTTTTTACAGCTACATAATATTCCATGGGAGAGATGTTTCATAATTTATTTAACCCATCCCCTGTTGGGGACATCATTTGGTTTGTTTGCAGTCATTTCTCTTATTAACAGTGTTTCAATGAGTAATTTGGTATACCCATCATTTTTTATGTGGGCAGGGATATTTGCAAGATAAATTCCTAGATATGGAGTCAGTGGGTCAAGGAGTAAATGCATTTGTAAGACTGATGTATTGGTATATTAATTCTTTGCTGGCTATGGTGTAGCAGTGAATTGAACAACCACATATTATTTCCAAATGAAAAGCTCCAAAGATGAAACTAAATGCTGAGTCCAGATAGAAACTTCAGTCAGTGTAGAGTGCTGCTTCTTAAGAAGGATGAACATCTTGGAGTGTTTATGTATCCCTGAATGCAAACTTGATGTGTACTCCGAGAATCCAATTTGAAGAAAATCTAGACATTTGGTTATTACTGCAGATAAACACTACACCCCACCTCCAAAGAAACAAATTTCTTAATTATTTAAAAGACTCCAGGGCTTCCCTGGTGGCGCAGTGGTTGAGAGTCCGCCTGCCGATGCAGGGGACACGGGTTCGTGCCCCAGTCGGGGAGGATCCCACATGCCGCGGAGTGGCTGGGCCCGTGAGCCATGGCCGCTGAGCCTGCGCGTCTGGAGCCTGTGCTCCGCAACGGGAGAGGCCACAACAGCTAGAGGCCCGCGTACCGCAAAAAAAAAAAAAAAAAAAAAAAAAGACTCCAGCTTTTAATTTCAATGGTCTAGAGGTTTCAGGGGACAAAGGTAAGGTAATCTGAAAGCTGGGAATTCCTCCACCAGGGCAAGTATTATGTTGATTGATAGATGCTCTAGGGTTCCAAAGATGGTTTGAAAACTCCTCTTATTCCTTGAAACAGAGGCATACACTTCAAAATTACACAGTAAAATAAATCTTTATTTTGCAAGTAACCATGGACTTTGGAAAAAAAAGGAAATCCAAACAAAACACACCATTAACAATAACAACCAAATGTGAAAATAATCACTTTCCAGTGTTTTTGCTAATACACAGCAAGGTGTTTTTTTTTTTTTTTTTCTTTTCTTTTTTGCGGTACGCGGGCCTCCAGCTGTTGTGGCCTCTCCCGTTGCGGAGCACAGCCTCCAGACGCGCAGGCTCAGCGGCCATGGCTCACAGGCCCAGCCGCTCCATCGCATGTGGGATCTTCCCAGACCAGGGTACAAACCCGTGTCCCCTGCATCGGCAGGCGGACTCTCAACCACTGCGCCACCAGGGAAGCCCACAAGGTGGGTTTCTAAATGACCATAGGGCCTTCTCAGGACAGACACCCCACTCCCACCCACCACCATGCTCTCTGCCTGCCTCTTGTTTGTAGAAAACCTTTAGCTTCCTAGGCCTTCCTCAAGTTCCAGAGAATAAGTTTAATCAGGGAAGTGAGAAAATGCAGAAACATAGGAAAACACTCAAGCGAGACAAAATAAAAACAGTTTAGCCATTAAACAAAGTCGAGCATATTTAGTTCCTCCCCAGGGGCTCTAGATATTATTCTGAGTCATGTCCTTTGAGTTGTCTTGCAGAGACTGAAACCCCCACCAGGTGGAAGAAGTTAACTGTATGCTGCCCACAAGCCCATTGACTCCAGACAAGTTGGAACCAGAAGTTTGATGATATTGACTCCCAATTACCTCACCTCAAACCAATCAGAAGAATGTCCATGAGCTGATCACATACCCTGCAACCTCCTCCCTCACTCTGTCCTTAAAAACCTTTCTCTGACAACCATCAGGGTGTGTGGTTCTTTTGAATACTAGCCATCCAGATTCCTTGTTTGGTGCCTACAATAAATGCTGAACTTTCCTTCACCACAACCCAGAGTGAGTAAATTTGGTTTTGCTGCACAAAGGTGAGCAGACCCAAGTTTTGTTCATAACAAGTCGAGGGAAGTTGTTCTCATAAAAGAAAAACACAAGAAGTCCTGGACTTTTAAAGGTTGTGAAAATAGACTGTGCTGTAAAACTTAACTATTAAAGACCCTCAGGAGAAGAATGGGTTTAGCCCCATGAAACACCCAGTTAACTGAGAACTTTTCTTACCAATCTCCAATATTTTGGTTTTAGCTATTTTTGTTTGTGGCTAAAGGTTTGAACTGCAGGGCAGGGCTGGGGTCGGGATGTATTTGAAAAAAACATATTGAAGTTATATTTTGAGTACAAGCTACACCCAGGAAGTGACACTCAACCATTTCCTGCAGCTGAGTGGAGATGTGATGAGAATGTGGTGGATAGTTTAAGAAAGACTGAAAACCATTCTGACTTAGAGTGTGTTACGTACTTCCTGGCCTTGTGAAGCTGGTACCCTGAATAGAATGTGAATCCTTTCTAGATGAGTCAGGCCATCACCACGAACTTGGGTTATTATAGCATCCTGCAGGTGTGTCAGGTTGTTATTCCTGTTGGTGGCCTCAGAGGATGAGGTTTGGAGTGACTTTCACAGTTTTTCTGTGTGACATACAGTTGTGCAGTGGCTGATCAGTTCTCTTTCCGTGATGGTCAGTCTTCACAGTGCCTTTCTGGGCCCCAAGATGCACCCCAGTTCCACTATGTCTCTGTCTTGTAACCTTAGCTAAGGAGATGGAGCTTCTCCTGTCTGTCAGAGGACAAAGCATACAGCTCCAGGACTGTTGTAAACAGTGGTCCTCCTGTTAAAACATCTGTGCAATCTCACCCTCTTTTCAACACTTCTTCCTGTTAATATTAACATTACAGAGAATCATTTTCATTTTCAGGTAATTCAATAGAGAGCAAATGTTCAATTTTTAAAAATATAATAGCACAAGCATTTTGATTAATTATATTCAATATCAATTAATGGTTTTAATATGTATAAGGTATTTGGTGTCATTCCTATAATGAAACAGAACAGAGTGTTTCCCACCTGAGTCATGTGTTGTCCATCACAAGTGGTATGCTGGTCTTCACTGTGGGTGGCACCGTGGAGTTACAGTCTTCACAGTTCAAAGCCTTTTGTACAGTATTGTCTATAGGAGTCAATGCCTTGAACTGGATGGGTCTTAAGTTACTTGGTCTCTGCCATAGTCAGGGTTCTTAGATATGTAAAACAGAACTATCTCCCCATAGTGCATTATAAGAAATTAAGTTCCAGAATTTCTAGGAGGGTGAAGGAATTAAGAAAGAACCAGGAATAATACCTAGATTACACCACTGGTCCAGTAGAGAGTTTACTGCCCAGATTTCTGCACAAAGGAACTGAAACCTGGACCATGAGGTATGAAATGGGCTGGCTTCATATCAGATCCAGGAGAAATGGGAGGAAGCTGCACTAGAGAATGTAAATGCCATGGGGGGCAGGGTCTTTCTTTTAACATTTTTATTGAGATATAATTCACATATCATAAAATTAATCCTTTTAAAGTATGCAATTCAATGTATATTTTAAGTATATTCACAGTTTTGCAGCAACCTCACAATCTAAGTTTAGAACATTTTTATCAGCCCCAAAAGAAACCTCATACCCATTGGCAGTCACTCCCCATTGCCTCTACAATCCAGCCCTAAGCAACTGAAATGGAGCACGACCCTGCGGGGCCTCCCCTGGTACAAATCCTTTCCATGTCCCCTGTCTCTTGTTTGTAGGAAATAGGCTTCATTCAGCCTCCTTGACCTTCCCTGAGTTCCAAAGGGCAGATTCAAATAGTTGCTAATCAGGGAAGGGAAGGAATGCAGAAACAAGGGAGGAACAGTCAAGAAAAAGTAGTACAGCCTTGGGTCAGGGTCCTGGTTCCTCCTCAAGGAATGTGTCTAACAATACCTTTGAGTTCTTCTGCTGGAAACGAGGCCCCCACCCAGGTGGAGGATGGTGACTTGAGGCTGAACACAAGATTCCTGGACCACCACCCTGTTACCTCCCCACCAACCAATCAGAAGAAAGTCACTACCCTGTAGCCCTCACCCCAAATTTTGTCTATTAAAAACTTCTCCCTGAAAACCATCAGAGAGTTCAGGTTATCTGAGCATGAGCCACCTGTTCACCTTGCTTGGCCCAGCAATGAACCTTTTTCTGTTCCAAACTCTGATGTTTCGGTTTGCTTGGCCTCACTGTGCGTGGGGCACACAAACTGGCGTTTGGAAACACAACCACTAATCTACTTTCTGTTTCTATAGATTTGCCTGTTCTGGACGTTTCATATAAATGGAATTATACAATATATGGTCCTCTGTGACTGGCTTTTTTCACTTAGCATAACGTTTTCAGGGTTCAACATGTGTTAGTACTTCATTCCTTTTTATGCCTGAACATTATACCATTGCATGGGTATGAAACCGAACAGGACACTGTGGGACTCCTGGGCATGGAAGCCTTTCTGTGTCTCCCATTTCTTGTTTGTAGGGAACAGCCTTCAGCCTCCATGACCTTCCCTGAGTTCTTAGGGCAGGTCCAAACAGTTGCTAACCAGGGAAGGGAGGGGATGCAGAGATAAGGGAGGAGCAGTCAAGAAACAATAGTGCAGCCTTGGGGCAGGGTCCTGGTTCCGCCTCAAGGGATACACATAACACTATCTTTAAGCTCTTTACAGAACTAAAACCCTCAACAAATGGAAGATGTTAGCATTCTTCATTCCAGAGAAGACCACCTGAGGCCAGATTAAAGGAGTGCACACCCTGCACACACCCTAATCCTTACCGCAACCCCACCCTTGAACAACTGCTATAAAACTCCTCACCAAATCCTCCCGGGTTGGGACACACAATTTTGAGGGGCACGAGTCTTCGGTGTCTCCCTTTGCCTGACAAAGCAATAAAGGTATTCTTTTCTACTTCACCCAAACTTTGTCTCCAAGATTCGATTTGGCACCAGTGCACAGAGACCAAGTTTTCAGCATCAGGTACATCACATTTTGTTTATACATTCATTAGTTGATGGACATTTGGGTTGTTTCTACTTTTTGGTTATTATGATAATGCTGCTATGAACATTGGCCGGGCAGGGAGTTTCATCTGGTTTGTTCACTGCTGATATAGTAGTGCTGGCGTATGGTAAACTCAACACAGGTATGAATTAAGCAAATTGAAAAAATGAATTAATAGTTGTCTGATGAAGACATAAGTTTTCCTTATATAGTAAGCATGAATAAAATATCTTTGTTTGAACATTAAATATGGCATACAGTTTCTTTCTTCTTTCCCTTCCTTCCTTCCCTCCTCTCTTTCTGTCTCTCTGTCTCACTCTCTTTCTTTCTTACTGAAAAAAAAGACCCCTATCTTACACTACTCACAAAAATTAACTCAAAATAGATTAAAAACTTAAATGTAAGACCTGAAACCATGAAGCGCCTAGAAGAAAATGTAGGAAAAGGGCTCCTTGACATGTGTCTTGGCAACGATATTTTGGATATAGTACCTAAAGCACAAGCAACAACAACAAAAATGAGCAAAAGCAGCTACATCAAACTAAAAAGCTTCTGCACAGAAAAGGAATCAATCAACAAAGTGAAAAAAGCCCTGTGGAATGGGAAAAATATTGGCAAACCATATATCTGATAAGGGGTTAATATCTAAAATGTATAAATAAGTCATACAACTCAACAGCCAAAAAAATATCAAATAATCCAATTTAAAATGATTTCACTTGTATGTGGAATCTAAAAACAAAAATAATAAACTCATAGAAAAAGAGATTAGATTTATGGTTACTAGAGGCAGGGTTTGCGGGGAGAGGGAATTGGAGAAAGGTGGTCAAAATTCCAGTTACAAGGTAAACAAGTACAGTTGACCCTTGAACAGCATGGGTTTTGAACTGTGAGGGTCCACTTATATGCAGATTTTTTCAATAAATATAGTACCTATATTTTCATTTTACAGATCTTTAAATTAACTACGTATGGGGAAAATTTGTGTTCAGAGACCACAATACGGAGAATAGAAAGAACCAGGGTTTGAGTGCTGATTCCATCCAAACTATTTCAGCTTCTTGCCCTTGGGTGAGTCTTTTATCAGTTCATTTGTTTTACTTCAGAGATAGCAGTATGTGGTTTTTTGACTACATGGCAGTTGATCCCTAACCTCCACATTGTTCAAGGGTCAACTATACTAGGGATGTAATGTACAGCATGATGACAAGAGTTAGCACTGCCGTATGATATACATGAAACTCCTAAGAGTTCTCATCACGAGGAAATTTTTTTTTCTCTTTTCTCTTTCTCTCTCTTCTTTTTGTATCTATATGAGATGATGGAAGCTAACTAAACTTATTGTGGCAGTCATTCTGTAATATATGTAAGTCAAACCATTACGCTGTACACCTTAAATTTATACAGTGATGTATGTCAATTATATCTCAATAAAACTGGGAAAAATGAAGACAAACACACTGAAAAAAAAATGGGATTTTGACATTCCACTCTGGCTGTGTAATTCTGAGCAACAGCGTTTTTTTTCGGTGTCCAGTGTGCCACCCTATCATTCTAAAAGGAAAAACGGTTAGTGTGAAATTTAAATGAGATAATACTGCATATAATAATGCATGTATGGGATAATATAGGCACACGTTAAAGTGCTAAAAAAAAAAAGGAGGTAGTTTCTTTACTCTTACCTTTAGGCTGTTCATAGCTGGTAGCTGGAAAACCAAGCTCTAGGACTCTATGTAAAATATGATAAAATAATTTATGAATGAGGACCTAGTGAAATTCTAATTTTAGTTTATTCACTATTCACTCACTCCTGCTACTACTCTTCTGTCAATGAGCTTGTATCATGATGTGCATAACAATCAATTATCCTTAGTTAATAAGAATTCTTTCTCCAGAATAGAATATAGACCTGTACAGGGCAGACACCTTGGCTTTAAAGTCTTTATATTCTTAGAATATAGTCCACAGCCAGGTGCATAGAGTAGGTTCAATGTATAGTTTTGAAGTGTGAACATGAGTGAACAAGTAAATTTTTGTGACATTAACTTTAGCGTTTATGACCATTTTCTTTTTTGTGAATCGTTTTCAGACTTAATTATAAACTATGCATTTATATATATGTGTGTGTATGTATACAACTGTATATATTTTGTCTGCATCATATATACGAAAGCATATGTACAATCTGCTCAATATACTTATGATTTTGTACCTGTACTTTTAGCAGAAGACTTAAAGCAAGCAGTGATGTCATAAGTAGTTTAATAGCTAGAAAAAGATAGTAATACATACTATGATAAAGACAATCATCTATAAAGCAAAGCAGAAAAAATGGTCTATTCCTGAGGGGAGATAACTGAACAGATCATTTAAAGGGTCAGTTTGTCTTACATCTTGTAACCATTTTACCTTTTGGGAAATTTTTTCTAGGTGAATTTCAACTTCTCCAGAGGTATTGATACAAATGCAACAAGTAGTATGAGCAATAGCACAAACAACTCCTTGTTTAGCCAGCATAGGATCTAAGGCAACCCCGTTATCTAATATTACTTGGGCTAAGGAGTTTAGGCATGTCTGTTGTGCTGCAATGCTTTAGGTATCTTGGTATCCTGCTAACATGGATCTCTTGACTCTGTAATGAAGAGAAAAAGGAGGTTAATCTGTTTCCTTATATACAGACAATGCATAATATAAACCCAATACAAATAAACCTTCTATTTTCCAGCTATGAAGACATTTATGCGCCCATCCTTGGGAAGGCGTGTCAATTTCAGTATCACACGTGAAGACAAAACCTGGGGAAGTGCAGTGACCCCTCCCGGAGTGCTCTTACTGGAAGTTTTGTCAACACAACATCAAACCATGGGTCATTTCTCTTGCAAGCTTTCCGAAAGTCATTTGTGTGGTATTTAACATGTGGGAGTTGCTGGCATAATTTACTCACGTTTTACTCTTCAAGACTTTATTCAGTTTAAGTAAGGGGAAGAACAAAGCAGTCTGGGGTTATTGTGCTTGATCTCTAAGGATTGAGGATGGTATCAGACAAGGACTGGACATGTTAATCTGTTGAAAAATTTGAACTTGTAAAGTTAGGGAGGTCGGTCTAGGTGGATGGTAACA
Organism: Delphinus delphis; assembly: GCF_949987515.2. Lineage (NCBI taxonomy): Eukaryota > Metazoa > Chordata > Mammalia > Artiodactyla > Delphinidae > Delphinus > Delphinus delphis. Next base: position 96,390,403 of record NC_082687.1, on the reverse strand, counting down.
TTAGGAAGACCTGAAAATTTGGTGACAGGTATTATGAGAGGCTTATATCAGTCTTGTATTGACCTGGGAATTTGATGACAGATCCAACAATTGGTTAGACTGCCCTCAGTAGCTATACTTTGTGACAACGTTGCTAAAGAATTTTCTTTCCGTCCTGTAAATTGGGGCAAGAGTTAGCTAGAAGTAAAACAATAGCTTTCAATTTTGATAGGGAGACAAACATTTGGTAAACAATTCAACTGAGCTAGTAGGATGGATCATACAGGCCTGGCCCAGATTCTTGGGTTACAGCTGTCTACTACTGCTGTCGCCTTCTTCTCATCTTGTGATCCTTAAAAAAATTAGGCTACTTCATGTTACGTTTAGAAATATTTAATTTGTAAGCACTTGTTTTTAATTCAATCTAATACACCTCTTTTACCATCCAGAGGTAGAAACATATATTTGTAACCTACATACAGACATCTAGATAGACATAGAGATCACATAGTTTTCATTTTAAAACTTAGTCATGAATCATGCTTTTCAATATAAAACTCATTGGCTCATAAATAATAGTAAGAATAAGTTTACTTGCTTGAGTTTTCAAAGGCCTCCCCACCCCCGTCTTTTTTTTCTTTTAGTTTTAGGTTCTACTAATTGAGTCAAAGCCATAGTCTCAGGCAGTGTGGGATGTGTCTACATTTCAAGGACATGATAAAAGAGTTACAGCTTTAATCTTTCTCCTAGGAATAGTTTTGTTTTCTCAGGGTGAGAAGTTTGAAAAACTGTTTTATCATGCTAACTTTCTCTAACTGCACACACAAAAACCAGTTTGGGAATGTCAAAAGAGCCCCATCTTGGCCATTTCAGGGTGAGAGAATTATTGTACTTACAAGTATTGGGTCCATCTCAATTGTACATGAATTCAGCTGGAGTTCCAGTGGGTGGCTGAGAGATGGTAGGCTTTAGAAGCACAATTTTCCATTTTCTTTCAGTTTCATTTTACTGTAAAGTACAAATCCTTCCAATTTTAAGCCACATTAAAAAAGATTTGCCAACTCAGTTCACTCCAAAGTTCCCTCTAGGTCTTTCCTTCCTAGAAATGCCCTCTAGGTTCCTTGCTTAGAAATTCCCCTTACGTCCTCTGCCTAAGAACTTCCTACGAGGTCCCCTGCTAGGAACTCCCCTCTAGCTCCTCTGCTTAGGAAATTCCCCTTAGGTCCCTTTCACCTAGGAAATATACTGGTACCCCCTTAAGACTCCAAGTCTTAAGATAATAGCTCAAATAAAAGTTTTGGAACATTACCCAATACAGGGAGATCCAGATATCAGGAAAACTCACTGAAGAACCTGAAGAGTGATGTGAAGCTGGGGGTAGGAAGGGCAGGGGTGCTCACAAGGGGCCCATGCTTGGTACCAAAGTAGACTACAGGTGAGTTTTTCTGATAACCAGCAGACTATATCAAACAATGTCGATGGAAATAATCAATAAACAATTTATAATAGGAATAGAAAAGTGTTTTATTTGAGCCAAACTGAGGACTATAGCCCAGGAGACTCAGGCTTAAGAAGTAGTTGAATTGTGTTCCATTAGACTACAAAATGGGGGAGTCTTATAAAGGCAAACCCCCCCAAATTACACGTCATTTGTCAAGAATCATAATTGGAGCTGGCAAGAAGTAAGGATGCTTGATAAGTAACGATTGGTTGGGGTCTGAAATGGTTGCATAGTTACAAGGGAAGAACTTGAGATCATAAATTTGCAATTGGCAGCTGGCAGCAGATGTAGTTTTGAGAATAGTTGGTGGTGTCCTTGAGTCTGATTCAGTTCAGAAAATTCAGTTCTCAGTGTTGCAGGACTGTGTCTGAAACCACAGTGGCCACCAGGCTTCATTTTGGATGCCTGGACCACAGTTATTCCATTTTGATTTTTAAATGCATTCTTTTCTTTAATGGTTAAAGCAAATGCACAATGTATGTTTTAACAGGCCACAAAACAGGCTGTTCTAGTTAGCATAAAGTTTAAGTTAAATCGTGTATAAGCCAGAATGACTTCCTCATACCTTGATATGGGAAAATTTCTTCCAATTTTTTAATGATTACATATAATGATTACATACAAAATATTTTGTAATTCCCAGTTCTTCAGATTTTTGTCCTTTATCTTCTAACATCAAGAATAATATTTTATTCAAATTCCAGAAGTTATTGTAAGAAAATCTTAAGGGATGTGCCCAGAGGACTTTTTTTTTTACCATAGCATAGCGAAAGATTGGAAATAGTTGAAATTGAGATAATGATCAAATAAACTATGGTAGCACAATACTGTGGAAGACTATGCATTATTAGAAATACTACTTATGAAGAATTTTTGGTTTTATTTTTATTATTTTTAATTTTGTGGCCGCACTGCGCAGCTTGAGGGGATCTTAGTTCCCTGACAAGGGATCGAACCCACGCCCTTGGCAGTGAGAGTGCAGAGTCCTCACCACTGGACCTCCAGGGAATTCCCTGAAGAATTTTTAAAGAGGATAAAGTATCTGTGTTAAAATTCTAGGGTATAAATGTTAGGAAAATCGTATATATATATATGTATACATATACATAACAACAAATTGTTAATATTAATGATATTTATTTCTGAATGAAGTTATGAGTAATTTTATTTTTGTCTTTGTAGTCTTCTTAATTTAGAAAATTACATATGAGCACAAAGCTGATATTATAAAAAAAAAATTATTTGTAGAGCTGTTATTTTTCAAGAAGGGATATCTTTCTAAAAGATAAATTTGAACTTTGCTTAGACTACTAATTATTAAGTAAAATAATCAGAATTTTACAATTTATTAGGTTGAAATAAATTTAGGTTCGGAAAACAAAACAACCAAGATGTTCTTCAGTAGTGGAATGGAAAAATAAACTGTGGTACATCCGGACAATGGAATATTATTCAGGGCTAAAAACAAATGAGCTATCAAGCCATGAAAAGACATGGAGGAATCTTAAATGGAGGTTATTAAGTGGAAGGAAAAAAAAAACAATCTGAAAAGGCTATATGCTGTATGATTCCAACTATATGGCATTATGGAGAAGAGAAAACTATGGAGACCGGAAAAAGATCAGTGGTTGCCAGAGGTTAGGGGGAAAGGAATGATGAATAGGGAGAGCACAGAGGATTTTTGGAGCAGTGAAATTATTCTGTATGATACTATGATGGTGGCTACATGTCATCATGTATTTGTCAAAACCTGTTCAGTATGCAACACCAAGGATCAATCTTAATGTAATCTATGGCCTTTGGGTGAGTATAATGTGTCAATGTAGGTTTCTGGATTGTAACAAATGTGCCCCGCTGGTGGTGGAGGTTGAGGGTGGGCAACGCAGCAACACAGTGGACGCGTGGGAGAAGGGGGTATATGGGAACTCATTCTTTTCTGCTCAGTTTTGCTGTGAATCTAAAACGGCTCTAAAGACTTGTTTATTTAAAAAAAACAAAACAAAATTAGCAAACCAGTGAATGATTTTCAGTACCCTTACTTTCAATGAATTCTATTTGGTGCTTTCTTTTGAGTGTTCTGTTTATTTTGTTTTTAGCCTGCTCTGAAAAACGCTAGGTTGAGAAAACATCATTTCACAGTTGCCTCTTAGATATTCAAGAATGTGTTCCTCCTCCCAGCTGAGATATTTGACCTTTAGCCTCTCTGTGTTGGAATATAAGAATGGAAAGCACAAGTGTCCCAGGGAATCAAGTAAACATCTTATAAGAAAATCCGTTGAGAAAATTTTGGCATGACTTTTGGGGTGTTCTGGGTGGTTTGAAATGCATATGTGGAATGACTAATGTATAAACTTTGCCCAAGTTGCTATGAGTGGGCTAAATTTGACACCAATGAGTGTGCTTTCCTGTTGTCTTTGAAATTCAGCATCTATTCACCCTTCTTCTGGGGATGATATCCTGATTGTCCTGTGGAGAACTTCCCCTCATGTGGGGCTCTACCCCCACCCAGTTCAGGCAGCAGGAGATTCAGACCTAGTCCAATAAGAGCATGCCAGGCCCTGGCCACAGTGATCAGCTCAGAGCTAATGGCAAGGATTTTCTTAAGTGATTGGAATGAGAGGGGTGTGTGTGTGTGTGTGTGTGTGTGTGTGTGTGTGTGTGTTTTCTCAGCTAAGAGGCAGTATGGTGTAGAAGAGCATGCATTCTGCACCCCATGGCTTGGGTTTGAATCCCAGTTGTCCAGTTCCACTACCCACTGGCTTGGTGACCTTGGGTAAGTCACTCATTCTTTCTGAGTCTCAGTCTTCCCCTGTAAAATGGGGCCAAGAATGCTCCCTATCTCATGGATTGTTATGGGGATTGAATGGGTTAATATTTGTAAAGCCTGGCATGATGTTTGTCTCCTTGGTGTTTTCACTTGGGCATGTGATGGGCATCTCAAATTTAACACTCTCCAAATGAATTCTTCTTTCATTGTCTTCTGCAGCTCAGTGAATGACATCTCCAGCCTTCCTGCTGCTCAAGCCAAGAATCCTTGGAGTTGTCTTTGATCTCTCTCTTTTTCTCTCTCTGTCTTTTTTTTTTCCCCAGTGTGCTGCACAGCACGTGGAATCTTAGTTCCCTGACCAGGGATCAAACCTGTGACCCCTGCAGTGGAAGTGCGGAGTCTTAACCACTGGACTGCCAAGGAAGTCCCTCTCTTCGTCTCTTTACTCCATAAACAACTCTCAGTTCTGCCTTCAAAATATACCCACAATTCAGCCAACATCCCCTGAAGTCAACGTGGTTCAAGCCACCATCATCTCCTGTCTGGATTACGGCACCATAGCCTCCTAAACGTTCTCCCTGCTTCTGCTCTCACCCACTTTAGTTTATTCTCAACAAGCTGCCAGAGTAAGCCTGATAAAACCAAGTCAGATAATGTCACTCTTCTGCACCGTGAGTGTCCATCTACCCTCCCTACCCCCCACACATGCCATCACAACTCCTGCCTCTTCTCCCACTTCCTCCCATCTTGCTCTCTCTGCACCTAGCACCTCTTACCTGCCCTTGCTCTTTTCTTCCCTCTGCTGGGACCCTGTTTCCCCCCATATCATGTGGCTACCCCATCTTCCTCAGATCCTTACTCAAATGGCATCTTCTCAGTGAGACTTTCCTTCGCCCTCATTCCAATGTTGCAATCCTCCCTCCCACCTCCCTTGTCCTTATCTCATTCCCTGATTATTTTGTTTCTTAGCTCTCATCGTTACCTCACATGCCCTACGGTTTACTTACATATTTTGTCCATTATATGTCTGCCCCCTCCCATTAGAATATACGTTCCATAAGGATTGAATTTTTTAAACTGCTGTATACCCAGTACCTCAAACAGTTCATGGAAATGCCTTCAACATATACAGTGATGTATGTCAATTATTTCTCAATAAAACTGGGGAAAAGAGGTTAAAAAAATGAAACAGTTCATGGAACATAGTAGGTGCTCGGTGAATATTTAATGCATGAATGGATGAATATATGAATGAACGAAGAAAGATTTGCATTGAAGTGTGATATTCATCAACACGCAGTTTTGTAGTGTCTACTAGGTGTCAGAGACTTGCTAGTCATTGGGATCGTACCTGAGAAAAAGACTGCTTCGAATTAAAGTCTAGTGAAGGGCAAGAGGAATGAGGAAACTGATCAAAAACAAATGAACAGAAAAAACAACCAGGAAGTATAGGGTGCATGTGGAAACTCATGACAGGAATGAGAGAGCTTGTAAAAGATTCTAGACATGGGGTGTGTAAGCTGTCATCTGAAAGTTCAGGAAAGAGCAAGGAACTAGATGAAGGAGGTGGAATGTGGGGAGAGCTGAGAAGTTGCTAAATCTGTTAGGCTAAGGTTAGCCCTAACTGAGGAAGTGGCTCTGTTGATAGATCATAACAAGCAAGCCAGGGCACTGCAAGAAGAGCAGACAGCTCAAGTAAATTGAAAGCAATCCAAGGCATTCTGCCAAGTCCTATTAAATCTGTTTCATTGAAAATACAGAATAAAGAGTGAATGACGCGGCTTTGTTATGTTTCAAGATATGGGAGGAGAAAACGTGCAGCTTTCCTTTTCACAAGACTACGAGGAGAAAACAAAAACCCAGATGACAGGCTGTGCTGTGTTTGACATCAATGAGTGGGCGTTTCTGTTGTTTTCGATATTCAGCCTCTATTCACCCTTCTTTTGATTTGAAAACACATTAGGGAGACAAACGCCTTCCTAGGGAAAGAAGTCCACCCTGAGCTTCCAGGTGATGCTCAGAGCCTCATGGCTGCCATGGATGCATGCCCAAGAATGTGTTTCCAGAAGTTCTCACGCTGGACCACAAATCCTCTGTGAGAACAAGTTGAGTCTGTCAACTCTGGGCCAGCACAGAGTGGGAACCCATTAACTATCTGCTGCCTAAGGACGTAGAGGTAGGGTTGGTAGGACAGGCTTGAAATGAGATTGTCTGGGTTCAAAACCCTTGTTGATTAACTAACTTTGGCCAAATTACTTACCTTTCTTTTCTTTTTTTTTTTTTTTTTTGCGGTACGCGGGTCTCTCACTGCCGCGGCCTCTCCCGCAGCAGAGCACAGGCTCCGGACGCGCAGGCCCAGTGGTCACGGCTCACAGGCCCAACCGCTCCGCGGCATGTGGGATCTTCCCGGACCGGGGCGCGAACCCGCATCCCCTGCATCGGCAGGCGGACTCTCAACCACTGCGCCACTAGGGAAGCCCCAAATTGCTTACCTTTCTAAGCCTCCGATTCCTCATCTGCAATATGGGAATAATAAAATATTTACATGATGACAATATTGTAGGCTATTGTACACAAAGTATTCGACACTAATTGATGTTAGTAATTATTACTGGAGGAAAAAGAATTATGTAATTAATCATAGCCTCTCCGCTCCCCTCCCTTCAACACTGCACTTTACTTCTCAGATGAACAACAAATGCCCACTGACGGGTGGGTTTTAGCTGGTGAATCTGATGGAGAGGGAGTTGTTCATTCTGCAGGCATTGCTTGAGTGCCAACTGCCTACTAGGCATTGTCCTGGTGCTAGGACAAAACATAAGCTCTTGTGGAGCTGGGCTTCTGGTGAGAGGCATGGGGAGAGGAGGAAGCCCCTTTTCTAGAGGCTGTACCACGCGGAAGTTGGTTGCTCTTTGCTTTATGCGTACACTCCCAGGTTCTTACAGCCAGCCTGAACACTGGGAGAGTACCGGATAAAATGCTCAGCTCAAAGAGCTACCTAGGGATGGGGAGCTGGGATTTGAGCCTGGGCTTAGTGTTTTGGGGAAGGATATATGGCCTGGCAGAGACCACATTTGCACAGTGAGGAGGAAAGAGCAGAAATTTAAATATATATATATATATATATAATATTATATATTATAACTACTTTTAAAGCTGTCAGAGATTAGAAAAAAAGGCTGGAAGGAGAAATACCAAAATGCTAATGGTAGTTGGGTTAGGGTTTTGGAATGGAAGTAGAGGCAATGTTCTTCTTTTCTCTATTTCCAATTTTTTAAATGTGATTGTATTAGTTGAATGATTTAAAAATGACTAGTGAAGCTGACCAAGGGAAAAAAGAGCTTGAAACCCACATTCTAGGACCAGCACTTCCACTAACCAGGTTAGTGGCCTGGGGGTGGTCACTCCTCTGGTGCCCCAGACATCCCATCGTCTGCCCCCAGTTCGCCCTACAGGTCTGTTTCCATGTCTCTCTCTCTCTTTTGCAAACCTTCCTTGCCCTTCCACAGCCTCATCTAGTGTTACTGTCTCTCCAAAGCCTTCCGAAAATCTACTCTGACTCACCGCCATCCTTCCTGTCCTCACGCAGCTCCCCCATTATTAGTGCTTCTTTGTTGAACACTTGCTAAGGGGTCACTCAGCTATTCTCTCTATATGTTACCTGATTCAATGCTCAAAATAATTCAGTGATGCACGCAGATTTTTTTGTTTGTTTGTTTTTCAGTACGCGGGCCTCTCACTGTTGTGGCCTCTCCCGTTGTGGAGCACAGGCTCGGGACGCGCAGGCTCAGCGGCCATGGCTCACGGGCCCAGCCGCTCCGCGGCACATGGGATCCTCCCGGACTGGGGCACGAACCCGTGTCCCCTGCATCGGCAGGCGGACTCTCAACCACTACGCCACGAAGGAAGCCCGAGGCTTTTTTTTTTTTTTAATTGAAATACAGTTGATTTACAATTCTGTGTTAGTTTCAGGTGTATAGCAAACTGATTCAGTTATATATATATGTGTTTTTTTAGATTATTTTCCATTATAGGTTATTACCAGGTATTGAATATTGTTCCCTGTGTCAATGGTTAATCATCATTGCTTATCTATTTTATATATATGTAAGTATGTATCTGTTAATCTGTAACAGTATGTATCTGTTAATCCCATACTCCTAATTCATCTCTCCCCCCTCCCTTTCCCCTTTGGTAACCATAAGTTTTGTTTTCTATGACTTAATTCCTGCAGACCTAGTCTCAAGCAAACCCTGGTCTAGTTGGAGAGGACACCTTGAAGAAATTCTCTGGTCTGGGTGATCCACACCAGAGCTTTTGGGTTCTGTATTGTCCCAGGAGATCCACTGGCATCTGTGTTCTTCTGCTAGGAAAGTGTACAACTTGGAGACCTAACTCAGTTTGGGAGCTCAGTGGGGTCAGGAAACGCTTTCTGAGGAAGTCACATTGAAGGAGCTCAGCAGGGGTTGGGTAGGGGTGGGGAGGTAATGGCATCTGTGAAGGCCCAGCATCAGGAAAGAGCTTCGGTTGGTTGGAGACAGAGAGAAGGGCCCCAGGACTGGAGTGCCATAGGGGCTGGAGGGCGAGGTGCCCCTGGAGGCTGGAGGCTTCCATGCCTGCTTTCTGTGTCTAGAGCAAGCAGGAAGTTGGAGTGGGTAAAGTAATCAGAGTTAGGTTTCAAAAGCTACATCATCACAAAGCATGGCTTAAAAGAAGGAAACCCTCGCTGACTGACTTCTCTTTAGCTTCCTGACCCTTTAACAACACGCTGGGAACCTCTGATGTCCCCACCCCATCCTCCCTCCTGGTCTCCTGAGCTGCACTGGCCCCACCCACTCTCAGCAGGTGACTTTCTCTATTCACTGAGAAGCAGTCAGAAGCAACTGGCCATCATCAACAATCTAGAAACAATAAATGCTGGAGAGGGTGTGGAGAAAAGGAAACACTCTTGCACTGCTGGTGGGAATGTGAATTGGTACAGCCACTATGGAGAACAGTATGGAGGTTCCTTAAAAAACTACAAATAGAACTACCATATGACCCAGCAATCCCACTACTGGGCATATACCCTGAGAAAACCATAATTCAAAAAGAGTCATGCACCAAAATGTTCATTGCAGCTCTATTTACAATAGCCCAGAGATGGAAACAACCTAAGTGTCCATCATTGGATGAATGGATAAAGAAGTTGTGGCACATGTATACAATGGAATATTACTCAGCCATAAAAAGAAACGAAATTGAGCTATTTGTAATGAGGTGGATGGACCTAGAGTCTATCATACAGAGTGAAGTAAGTCAGAAAGAGAAAGACAAATACCGTATGCTAACACATATATATGGAATTTAAGGAAAAGTCATGAAGAAGCTAGGGGTAAGACAGGAATAAAGACACAGACCTACTAGAGAATGGACTTGAGGATATAGGGAGCGGGAAGGGGAAGCTGTGGCAAAGAGAGAGAGGCATGGACATATATACACTACCAAACATAAAATAGATAGCTAGGGGGAAGCAGCCGCATAGCACAGGGAGATCAGCGCGGTGCTTTGTGACCACCTAGAGGGGTGGGATAGGGAGGGTGGGAGGGAGGGAGACGCAAGAGGGAAGAGATATGGGATCATATGTGTATGTATAACTGATTCACTTTGTTATAAAGCAGAAACTAACACACCATTGTAAAGCAATTATACTCCAATAAAGATGTAAAAAAAAAAAAAAAGCGGCCATCCACACGTAGTCGCTGTCAGCAAATCCACCAGCCCTCCTCCCCTAAAGCTATGTCCTCCACCTTCCTTCCGTGAGGGCTGCAGCACCTGCCACACCAGCTCGTGCCTGGGATTCCTCTCACCTACATGCGAGCTCTTCTGCTCCAGCAATTTCCCCTCTCCTGCATTATCAGTTGTTGCCTGTCCACTGGGTTACCCTGTCATCCTACAAACATATTATACAGGTCTCTGCTCAATATCATGTCCTCAGTTCCTTTTGACAAAAAAGGCTCTTCCAAAAAAAGTCAACCAACTTACTGAAGCCACCTTCTCTTCTCACATATTCTCATCAACCTACTCACATCCAGCTTTGTCCTGGACATTCCTCTAAAACTGCTCTTGCCAACTGCACCAGTAACTCCCAAGTGGCCCTCCCTCTGGTGTCAGGGGTCTCTCTGCCCAGTTCTCTCTGCAGGAGCTCTCCTCATCTTTCTGATCTCTCTACACACATGCCCCATGGTGGAACCCTTTCCTTCTGTGTCCGCAGACACTCTCTACATGATCTCATTTATCCTCTTGGCTTTAAAAACTAACTATATGAGAAAGGTTCCCATATTTATGTCTCCAGGGTTGACCCCTTGCCTGAATACCAGATATTTATACCCAATTAGCTACTCGATGTCTGCTTTTGGGGATCTAATAGGCATCTCAAACTTAACACCTCCAAAACCAAATTCTTTCTTCATGCCTTTTCCCCCAAACCAAATCTATTTCACCCCTAGTTCTCCCTTTGCTATACATGGCAATGCTGTCCTTTCTCTGGTCAGTTACTCAAGCCAAAATTCCTGAAATCATCTTAGACCCCTCTCTGGTAAACCCCACATCCAACTCATCGGTTAATGCCATTGCTTATGCTTTCAAACTACATCAAGAATCCAACTTCCTTTTTTTCTTTGCTGCTTTTGTTACTACTCTCCTGGTTAAAGTCATCATAACTGGTCTCCATCTTTCTATCCTTGCTTTCTCACAATTTATTCTCAGTGCAGAAGCCAGATTGAGCCTTTAAAATGTCATGCCTGATCAAGTCACTCAGTGACCTTGAATAGGTTAAAAATAAAATTCACAGTCCAAAAAGTCCTATCTTGTCCTACAGGGCCATGGGTGACCTGGCCTCCTCCTACCCTCTGAACTTCTCTCCTGCTCTGCCTCCATTACTCTTGCACCCCAGCTCCAATGGCATCCTTGCTGCTCCTGGAACAGGCCGAGGGCTTTTCTGCCTTAGGGTATTTGCACCTGCTCTCCCCTCTGTCTGGAAATTGTTTGCCCCAGGAAGTCTCTTGGCTTGATCTTCCACTTGCCTTAGGTCTCTGCTGAAATGTCACAGATGCTCCTAGTGCTAGGAAACCTTGAGAGAGGTGATGCAGGGGGCATCTGGGAAAAGCTACTGGATTATTTGTTGAACCACTACTTTGAGTACTTACTGCATGACAGACACTTCCAAGCAACACCTCATGGATTACAAAACTGCATCCCCTCCACAGCCTCAGGGAGCAGGTAGGAATAGCTAACACTTAGTGAGTGCTTACCATGTGCCAGGCTAAACACTTCGTAAATATGAGCTCATTTAATCCTCATAACAGCCCCATGAAGTGAGTACTGCTATGGTGTCCACTTTACATCTGAAGCACAGAGAGGTCAAGTAACTTACCCCACATCACCCAGCCAGAGCTCAGTTTGAACCCATAGCTTAATCTGATGCCGATGGAGAGAAGGCATAAGGCTTAAGTAGATCCTTTACAGGGGGCTGAGCAGGTATTCCTCAACGTTATAAGTAGAGGTAGAGCCTTCCTTTGCGGGCCGAAGGCATTGCATGTACACAGGTACAGAGGCAGACAGTCGCCTTGACACTGTCCAGGGAGCAGGTGTGGGTAAAGTGTAAAGTGCGGCTTGATAAAGGGAGCAGACTGACGACTGAGGAGTATAAGGCTGTACTCTGTCTGTTCTTTGAGTGCCTGTCAAGTAAGGTCAAAGTGGTGGCTCTCTGCTCAGAAGTCGGGAAGTGAACGGCTGTAGTAGGTGCTGAAGGCTTTGTTTTTTTTTTTTTTTTAACATCTTCATTGGAGTATAATTGCCTTACAATGGTGTGTTAGTTTCTGCTTTATAACAAGGTGAATCAGTTATACATATACATATGTTCCCATATCTTTTCCCTCTTGCGTCTCCCTCCCTCCCACCCTCCCTATCCCACCCCTCTAGGTGGTCTCGAAGGCTTTTTAAGACCTTGAAATCCTTGTTGGTCGAGCGACCGCGATCGAAGAACTTTGAAGGAGGGGATGGGGGTGGGAAAGGAAGCGGAGAAAAGGCAAGTGAGAGATAAAGGGGAAGTGCAGTTTCAGAACCAAGCTAGCTCTCTCCTCCCTGCCCGCCCAGCCTCCAGCAGCCTCTTCTCCAACTTCGCCCGGGCGACCCGCGTTGGAACCCATGGCCGACTCCAGACCCAAGAAAGCCAAGATCTGTCTCTGCATATTTCTATGTCTTCTGGTGGGGGGGATCATCGCGGTGGTGGTCGGAGTCCGGATGTGGCGCCACTCGTCCGAAAACATGAAGTGGAATGGGACGGGCAGCACTGCCCGTTTTCAAGAAATCGTCCTGGAGCGATGCTACAAGTACACCCAGTCGGTGCAGCCGGAGCTCAGGTGAGTCGGCGTCTTTGGCGCATGGCGGGGCACCGCGCGCGGTGGTGGCTGGGCACAGCTGGGCACAGCCGGACCGTGCGCTCCGAGTAGCCGTCAGGATTGCCTGAAACAAAGCATCGACTGTTCCGAGTCAGCTGAGAGCCCGCGGGGCAGTGCTGAGTAGGGAGTCCGGGCTCGCGAGTCCGAGCGCCAGTCCCCAGAGGTGCAGGCGGGCGGTGGCGAGCGCGCTGCTCCTTGGCCCTTGCGCTCAACTGGCGGACACTTGTCAGAGACGCCCGGAGCCCGGCCCCATTTGGGACCGCAGCCCCACTCGGCCAAGAAGCCGGGAAGTTGCTGGCGTTTCCTACATTTCATGGGGTTTGCGTTCGCCATCTCTGACCCAAAAGCGCCCCGGACAGTTACAGACACCTGGTGAAGTGGCTTGCGGAGCCTGAGGTGGGAGGATGGTGTCTGAAGGGCCCGATCACTGAAGTTAGTTTCATTCATTACTATAAAACAACATCCCGATTCTTTTCGTGCGCCCTGAAATGAATGTGACCACAGCGTCCAATAACAAAGCAAAACAAAGCGGTAACAACTTAAAAAAATTTTAAAGATAAAACACACGGTAAAGTGCATCTGCTTAATGATTCCGTTCAGACCCTAGAAACACCACCCACATCAGTCTACGGAACTTTCCGGAAGGTTCCTCGGGCCCTCTCCCAGCTAGCTTCTAATCTCTCCCCATAGTGAAACGCTTTCTTGACTTCCATTCTCAGGGCTTGGTTTCACCCGGAAAACTCATTTTTCGAAGTTGTACATAAAGCAGAATAAGCTGGGAAGTAAAACGTTGCTTCTCAGGCTGCCAAAGGCGGACAGGGGAGCGGCGATTGTCATCTGTGTGCCTGAGATCAGTTCCGCCTCCAAACACCCGTGATCCCAGGGGATGAGCCCTGAGACGCACCAGGGAATTCCTAAATTTTATGTTTGTATCTGTTTTCTCTGACCCTAAAAAGCTTGGTTCCTAATAACATTAATATAATTATGTATTCATTTTCATATATACAAATAATATGTATGTATGTATTATTATTATTACTAACAAAATATCTAAATGTCTTTATGGTTCTTTTTGTCCTTAGGATATAGGATACATCCACTAGTGATGAATAGTGATGTATAGAGCATGTACCACTGTCTGACACCTTATTAAAGGCATCCTTCTGGCTGTTGGGTTGAAAATAGATGGTAGTGGGGCAAGGACAGAAGCATGGAGGCCATGGAGTTCTTGTAGCAGTTCAGGTGAGAGGTGATTGAGACTTGGATAGTGATGGATGGTGATGAGAAGGGGAAATATTCTGGATACATTTTGAAAGTAGATTCCATGTGATTTGCTATGGACTTGTGTATGGGATGTTAGAGAAAAAGAAGAAATGAGATTTGTGGGCTGAGTTACCAGAAAAATGAATTTCCATTTATCAGAAAGGGAACTACTGGGATGAAGCAAGTTGGGAAAGAAAACACTGGTCTGGCTTTGTACATAGTAGTTTTGCAATGTCCATTGACAATCAAGTGCAGATATTGAATAGGTAGCTGGTTTCTTTGAGTCTAGGGTACTAGGGAGAGGTCTGGGCTGGAGATATAAATGAGGAAGTCAACTGTGCAGAGAAATTCAAGCAGATGTTTTATAAGGAGGAAGTGTTAATTGTCTTATTCAAGTGATTCTGACTGGTTAAGTAAGATGAAAACTAAAAATTGACCAATGGATTGATGACTTTGACAAGATCAGTTTTAGAAGAGTGGTCATGGTGAAAGCCTGTCAGGAATGGATTCAAGAAAAAGGTGGGAAGAGAGAAATTGGAGACTGTACATAGACAGCTCTCGCCAGGGGTCTTGCTGGAAAGGAGAGCAGAAATAGTGTGCTGGTTGGATGGATAAGGACGGATTCAAGATGGAAGAAATTGGGGTTTGAGAGCCAGCTTCTTTAAAGTCGACTGAGAAGTTGTCTAAGTAAAGAATGTTTCCTGGGCTTCCCTCGTGGTGCAGTGGTTAGGAATCTGCCTGCCAGGGCAGCAGACACGGGTTCGATCCCTGGTCCTGGAAGATCCCACATGCTGTGGAGCAACTAAGCCCGTGTGCCACATCTACTAAGCCCGCGTGCCACAGCTACTGAAGCCCGCGTGCCTAGAGCCCTTGCTCCCCAATAAGGGAAGCCACCGCAGTGAGAAGCCCGCGCACCACAACGAAGAGTAGTTCCTGCTTGCAGCAACTAGAGAAAGCCCAACTAGAGAAAGCCTGCATGTGACAATGAAGACCCAATGCAGCCAAAAATAAAATAAGTAAATTTATATATATATATATATATAAAGAATACTTCTAGATTTCTACAGTTTCCTTAGGTCTTTGACAATTGTCCTACCAATAACAAACTCAGCAACATTTTTTTTTTTACATCTTTATTGGAGTATAATTGCTTTACAATGGTATGTTAGTTTCAGCTTCACAACAAAATGAATCAGTTATATATATACATATGTTCCCATATGTCTTCCCGCTTGCGTCTCCCTCCCTCCCACCCTCCCTATCTCACCCCTCCAGGCGGTCACAAAGCACCGAGCTGATCTCCCTGTGCTATGCGGCTGCTTCCCACTAGCTATCTACCTTACGTTTGGTAGTGTATATATGTCCATGCCTCTCTCTCGCTTTGTCACAGTTTAACCTTCCCCCTCCCCATAGCCTCAAGTCCATTCTCTAGTAAGTCTGTGTCTTTATTCCTGTTTCACCCCTAGGTTTTTCATGACATTTTTTTCCTTAAATTCCATATATATGTGTTAGCATACGGTATTTGTCTTTCTCTTTCTGACTTACTTCACTCTGTATGACAGACTCTAGGTCCATCCACCTCATTACAAATAGCTCAATTTCGTTTCTTTTTATGGCTGAGTAATATTCCATTGTATATATGTGCCACATCTTCTTTATCCATTCATCTGATGATGGACACTTAGGTTGTTTCCATCTCTGGGCTATTGTAAATAGAGCTGCAATGAACATTTTGGTACATGACTCTTTTTGAATTATGGTTTTCTCAGGGTATATGCCCAGTAGTGGGATTGCTGGGTCATATGGTAGTTCTATTTGTAGTCTTTTAAGGAATCTCCATACTGTTCTCCACAGTGGCTGTATCAATTTACATTCCCACCAACAGTGTAAGAGGGTTCCCTTTTCTCCACACCCTCTCCAGCATTTATTGTTTCTAGATTTTTTGATGATGGCCAGTCTGACCGGTGTGAGATGATATCTAATTGTAGTTTTGATTTGCATTTCTCTAATGATTAGTGATGTTGAGCATTCTTTCATGTGTTTGTTGGCAGTCTGTATGTCTTCTTTGGAGAAATGTCTATTTAGGTATTCTGCCCATTTTTGGATTGGGTTGTTTGTTTTTTTGTTATTAAGCTGCATGAGCTGCTTATAAATTTTGGAGATTAATCCTTTGTCCGTCAGCAACACTTTTAAAGTGACTCACCTGGGTCATTTTTACCAAGAAATTCAACTTGGTTTTCATAGAAAACATGTTTTTTTCTTTTTCCACTTATCCAATTTATTTATGAACAATTTAATGAAAGCATATAATTAAAGCAAAAACAACAAGCATAAACATATTCAAGAATAGGTAAATAAAAAACCAAGTAAGTGAAAATGAAAGTCCTTGGGGATACAGAGAGTAGCCTATTAATTGTGTAGAAGATAGGCAACTTGTACAGAGAGAACAGAAAGTGGTTCAGTTAAATACTGGTCAGTTAAGAGATTTTTTTGCAATAAATGAATTTAGAAGTGGTCATGCATTTTTTTTTTTTGCCATTAAAGATCTATTTCTTGCCTTAGACCTAGATCAGGTTAGAAAACAACCAGGACAACATTTTCTTTAAATGAACTGTGGTGGAAAGAACAGATGCAAGATGGTGAGAACAAAACAGGAAACTGAATGAGAGATGAATCAAGAATTGTTTTCGTGTGTGTGTGTGTGTGGTGTGTGTTTGTGTGTGTGTGTGTTTCAAAGACTAAGGGCTTGGAAGGGAAGGATTGATTATATCCACGAGTTTTCATAGTTGATATGAGTCGGGAATGGGGGCTCATCTTTTTCAAAAAAATATCACCAGTAAATACCTGCTCTGGAAGCAGGGGGATGATGAGAATCTTGTTATTAAAGACAAAAAATAAAGTGAAAACTGAGGTCAGAAACTTGAAGAATAAATAGAGCGTGAGAATGACATTTTTTTCTAATTATAAAAGTAAAACATGCCCATTTTAGAATACTTGGAAAAATATTTTTAAAATATAGTGAAGAATACAAAATCACTTAACCCCCCAAGTGGAATTCTAAATAGTGGGGTATACCACAATTAAAAAAAAAAAAGTAAGGAGCTTCACAAAAGGAAGCTATAGACCTGCTTAAATGAATGGCTTTAGCTTAGTAGTTTTATAGACATAATTCAAATTTCTTCCATAATGAGGCATTTCAAGAATTGCTAAATTTAGTTCTCCACTTCTTACCTGCTGTATCAAACATGACATATCCACATAGCAGAAAGCTGCCTACCTCTTTAGTCTTTGGATGTTTTTGAAGCAATTAGTAAAGCTTGATTTGAAGAGATACGCAGTTACTTGGCCATGGTCCAGATTTGTCTTGATAGTTCAAAGGTTTGTTTTCTCTTATTATGACTAACAAGCAAATGTTATAAAGTCATTTCTGGCTTTGGTACTTCATGGTGTAAATATTGTGAAATTCATAATAAATTTGCTTCCTGCATTATCTTGGTTTCTAGGAGGAAACATCTGTTTATGAATTAAGTTGTCTAGAGCAGTAATGAAATCTCCTTGGGGATTCTTTAAGTAAAGAAAGACGGAAGACATACAGTTGAAACTGGGAGAGATTTAAAACTACAAAGGACGATGTGAGACTTAGATGAAAGACAATTAATTGCATTTTGGGGATCTGATTTCATGTTTTAATACTTCTTGGTAAAAATTTTAAAAGGTGCTTTGGAAACCAAGGTTATGAACATATCCTTTTTTTTTTTTTTTTGCGGTATGCGGGCCTCTCACCGGTGTGGCCTCTCCCATTGCGGAGCACAGGCTCCGGACTCGCAGGCTCAGCAGCCATGGCTCACGGGCCCAGCCGCTTCACGGCATGTGGGATCTTCCCGGACTGGGGCACGAACCCGTGTCCCCTGCATCGGCAGGTGGACTCTCACCACGGCGCCACCAGGGAAGCCCGAACATATCACTTTACAGCTAAAAATTGTACTTTTTGTATTTGACGGGTCTAGTTTTCTTCATTCTTCCCATTCAAGGGACTACTTTCTCCTTCTTCAATATTCCTTATTCCCCAGGTCATATCTCCTCTCCATTCTTTTCTTAAAAAATTAAACATGTTAAGTTATGAAAATGTTAAATGCACTGAAATATTCATAGAACAATGTTACAACTAGCCATTTACACATCGTGCAGAATTAACAGACAATAAAACTTTTGTCATATTTCTGTCAGATCTTTTATTCCCTAGTTTTAAAAGAAATAACATGCTATAGATAAAATCAAAATACCTCCCCCCTCACTTTTCTTTTCTTCTTTCTCAGAGGCAAATACTACTTGTTTCACTTGTATCTTTCTAGAAATGTTCTCTGACTATATAAGTGTATATTCATGTATTCTTTTTTTCTATACACATCCTCTCTTCTGTCTCACTTTTTTTTCACTTAACAGTTTATCTTGATTATCAATGTAGTTCTGTCTCATTCTAATAATATTCCTCTGTATAGATTCACCATATTCTAGACTTGTACTCATGGACATTTAGGTTGTTTTAAAACTTTTGCAATATATTGCAAACCATGCTGCAATAAAATACTTGGAGATGTAAGATAGAATCCTAGAAGCAGAATCACTAAGTCAAAAAATATACCATTTTACATTTTGAAAACATAGCCAGATTTCTCTTTATAAGGCAATTCTCTTCATGAGGCGATGAGAGTTTATTTCCTCATACGTTCACTACACAGGATGTTTTCAAACTTTCTGATTTTTGACAATCTAATAAGGGAAGATGTTACTGAATTTTAATTTTAATTTGTATTTATTTTGTGTTTTTGCCCTGTAGAATAACCTTTGCTTTTTCCACTTACCAATATGTTTTGGTGATTTTGATTACATTATTTTAGAGATTCATTCATGTTGCTATATGAGCACTAGTTCATTAATTTTAACTGCTGTATAGTATGCTGCTGAATGACCGTAACCTACACTTATTAACAGATTCCCTTACTCTCGGTTTTTGCTGACGTAAACAATGCTAAAACCTACATGTCTACTTGCGCTTATGATTTTTTTCTAAGATGTTTACTTAGAGGCAGAATTCCAAATTCATAGAGTATGTCATTTTCACCTTTACTGGGTGTATTAATTTCTTAGAGCTGCCATAACAAAGTACCACAAACTGGGTGGCTTAAACAGTGGGAATTTATTGTCTCACAGTTCTGGAGGCCAGAAGTCTGAAATCAAGGTGTCAGAAGTGTTGGCTCCTTCTGAGGGCTGTGAGGAAGACTCTGCTACCTGACTCTCATTTCTAGAAGCCTCGGGCATTCCTTGCCTAGCAGATGATGTTCTCTCTGTCTTCACGTGTTCTTCCTTCTGTGTGTGTCTGTCTCTGGATCCAAGTTTCCTCCTTTTCTAAGGACACTGGTCATATTTGATTAAGGGTCACCCTTACTCTCATCTTAACTTGATCTTCTGCAAAGATCTTATTTCCAAATAAGGTCACATTCTGAGGGACTGGGAGTTAGGACTTCAGCATCTTTTAGGGGACACAATTTAGCCCATAACAATGGGTGTAACAATGAAGATGCTTTTGGCTGCAAGTAAAAGAATACTCAACTATAAGAGGTTTAAAGCAAGAGATTTTTTATATATACACATGACAAGATATCAGAAGTGGGGTGGTCCTTGGTAGATTCAGCAGCTCACTGATGGCCCAGGATCTTTCACTCCTCCAACTCCCTAGTGTGACTTTCATCCTTGAGCTTCTTGTCACAAGATGGCATCTGCAGTTCCAGGCATTATGTCCTTAGAGAGTGATACTCAGGAACAGAGAGCAGGAGGATGGGCAGGAGTGCCCTCCTTGCAAGTCTCTTTATCAGGGAATAACATCTTTCCCAGAAGCCCTTCCTCAGCTGCCCCTGTGCTTCCCCTTGAATCTCACTAGCCAGAATTGGCTCACATGGCTGCCCAAACTGTAGAGGAGGCTTGCAAAGTGAGTATTTGATATTTGGAATCACTATGATAGGAGACATGCTTTACCAGTAGGGAAGAAGGGTGAGGAATATCTATTTGGCTTGGGAAGCAACAGTGTCTGCCACGTTACATATGGCCAAACGGGTCTCCAACTTTGTGGTATCAACATCCTTTCACAAAGGCAGTGTGAATTTACTTGTTACTGTACATCCTCAGCAGCACTTGGAATTGTCAAACAATTTTCCTCATCTCTTTGTGGCTCTAATTTTTGGTTCCCTGATTACTAATGCAATTGATCACTTTTTAATGCGTTTATTGGTATTCTGGTTTCTTCTGAGGAATGCCTATTTTTGTCTTTTGCCTGTTTTTGTATTGAATTGTTTTTCTTCTTTATACGTTCAGGATTCTAATTTTTTGTCAGTTATGTGGATTGCACATATGTTCTCCCAATCTGTGGTTTGACTCTTGACTTTATTTATTGGGTCCTTTGTCTTACTGAAGATTTTAATGTAATCATATTTATTATTATTATTTTTTTTGCGGTATGCGGGCCTCTCACTGTTGTGGCCCCTCCCGCTGAGGAGCACAGGCTCCAGACGCGCAGGCTCAGCGGCCATGGCTCACGGGCCCAGCCGCTCCGCGGCATGTGGGATCCTCCCGGACCGGGGCACGAACCCGTGTTCCCTGCATCGGCAGGCGGACTCTCAACCACTGCGCCACCAGGAAACCCCCATATTTATCTTTTATAGTTGTGCCTTTTGTGTGTTATTTAAGAACTTATTTTCTACCAGAGGTAACAAAAGTGTCACATATAATCTAAAAATTTTAAATGTTTGATTTTCATTAAGCGTTTTATCCATATGGAATATATTTTTGTGTGTGGTATAAAGTAGGAACCTAATTTCATTTTTTTCCCTACAGATGGATAGTCAGTTGTGCGAGTACTAATTATGAAATAATCCATCCTTTATCAAGGGTTTTATAATGCCATTTCTGTTGCATATCAGGTTTATCAGTTCACTTCTGGGCTCTAATCTGTTTTATGATCTGTTTTTCTCTATACCACTCCACATTGTTTAAATTACTAATGTCTTGACACTGAGTAGGGTACCTCTACCTTCTGTTAGTGGACATTAGTTTACATGTTTTTGGAAGTTTATATAAACAGAATCACGTACTACATATTCTTTTGTCTCTGGCTTCTTTCATGGTCTTGGCATAATATTTTTGAATTCACCCATGTTGTTGTACATATTAATAGTTCCTTCCCTTTTATTGCTGAATAGTAGCCCATTGCGTGTATATACCACAAGTTGTTTATCCGTTCATCTGTTGATGGGCATTGTATTCACTTTTTGGATACAGTATTATGAATAAAGCTTCTATGAATATGAGTATACAAGTTACTGTGTGGACACGTGGTTTCATTTTTCCTGGGTAAATGTCCAAAAATGAAATAGCTGAACCATGTAGTTTAGCTATTTAAGAAACTACTAAACTGTTTCACAAGGTAATTGTATAGTTTTATGTGTTCATTATCAGGGTATGAATATTCTAGTTGTTACACTTCCTTGTTAGAAGTGTTCTGATGGCTTTGCAGTGGTATTTTAATGGTGGTTTTAATTTGCATTTTCCTCATGGCTAATGATGTTGAACATTATCTCATGGGCTTATTGAAGTATGTATTCAAATCTTTTCCCAATCTTAAAAAAATTAGGTTTTAGTTCTTATCATTGAGTTGTAGGTGGTTTATGTATTCTGAATACAAGTCCTTTATCAGATGTATCCTGAAAATATTTACTTCCACTTTATGACTTGCCTTTTCATTTTCTTAAATGGAGTCTTTTAAAAAGCAAAGTTTGTTTTTTAAATCTTTATACGGTCCAACTTGTTCATTTTTTCTTATATAACTGTGCTTTAGGTCTTTGATCCATTTCTAGTTAATTTTGTGTATGGTGTGAAATAAGGGTCAATTTCATTTTTTTCACATATGAAAAACCTATTTGCTGTAGTATCATTTATTGAGAAAGCTTTCTCTTCCCCACTGAATCTCTTTGACTCCTTTCCTGAACGTCAGTTGACCATGTCTGAGTCAATTCCAGGTGCCATAACAGAACACCACAGACTGGGTGGCTTATGAACAACAGAAATTTATTTCTCACAGTTCTGGAGGCTGAAAGTCCAAGATCAAGATGCCAGCAGATTCAGTGTCTGCTGAGAACCTACTTCCTAGTTCAAAGATGGCCTCCTTCTCTCTGGGTCTTCACATGGAGGAAGGGAGGGGGGAGCTCTCTGTGTCTCTTTTATAAGGATGCTAATCCCGTTCATGATAGCTCCACTCTCATAACCTAATTACCCCAAATGCCTCATCTCCAAATACTATCACCTTGGGAAATAGATTTCAACTTACAAATTCTGGGGGACACAAAATTCACTCTACAGTACCATGTATGTATGGGTTTCTTTCTGAACTCTCTGTTCTATTTCCTTGATCTATAGCTAGCCTTTCACAACTCTTATATTGTCTAGATCACTGAAGCTCTTTAGCAAGCCTTGAAGCCGAATAATATAAGTCCTCCAGCTTTTTTCCTTTGATTGCTTTGGCTAGCTTGTATTTTCACATAAATTTTAGAATCAACTTGCCAATATTTTTAACAAAGCCTGCTGAAATTTTGACTTGTGATTTGGTAACATCTTAATATTGAGCCTTCCAACCCATGAATATGGGATATCTCTCTATTTTCTTAGTCATTTAAAAATTTCTCTCAGCAATGTTTTGTTTTCAGAGTACAAGTCTTGCATATATTTTGTTAAATTTATGGCTCAATAATTCCCATTTTTGCATTCCTATAATTATATATATGTATATATCCTACTTTGATATAATATGTAGAATATAATTTTAATATATAGTATATAGTATGTAGTATTTCATATATAGCAAATGTTATAATATATACTACACAGTATATTATGTATCCTGATCAATACCTCGACCCAAAGCCTTCTCGATCTCAGTTAATGGCAACCCCATCCTTCCAGTGTCTCAGGCCCCAAACCCTGGAATTATCATTGACTCCTTATTTCGCTAACACCATGCATCTTATCTGTTAGGAAATTTACAATGAATCAAGAATCTATCACTTCTCACCATCATCACTGCTACCACCCTGGTCCAAATCACCATGGGCACTTGCCCGGATTACTGGTCTACCTTTCTTTGCCTGTTCCCTCTTTCAGACTATATTCAACAAAGCAGTCAGAGAAATCTTTTGAAACTTAAGTAATATCATGTACCTACTGTGCTCAGTATCCTCTATGGCTCCTCAGTTCACCGTGAGTAGCTTATGAAACTCTACTCAGTGGGGCAGCATTACCTTTCTGACCTCATTTCTATCTACTGTCCACCTTGCTCACTATGCTCCAACCACACTGGCTTCTCTACTGTTTCTTGAACACACCAGGCACTCGGGCTGTTGGGAAGGTTGCTGCTTCTGCCCAGAACGCTGTTTGCTTGGATGTCTGTATGACTAAGTTCTTTGCTTCCTTCAATTCTTTGCTGAAAGGTCATCTACTGTCCTACTTGTTTAATGCCAAAAACAGACACCTCCTCCCCCATAACCTCTGACACCCTTATCCTATTCTATTTTTCCTTTTTTTCATAGAATTTATAAATTTCTAGGATACTGTACAACATTCATTATCTTTATTGTCAGTCTTGCTGAAAATTGGTTTATTGTCAGTCTTGCTCTGGTAGAATGGAATTCTCACAGGACAGAGACTCTTGTGTATTTTGTTCACTGGTATATCTTACTTACTCATAAACGCGCCTGGAACATAGTATATGCTCAATAAATATTTGCCAGATTGATGAATTAATGATTTCTGAGCTTTCCTTCAGCCGGAAGAGTCTGATTTTAAGATCCTACTTAGGGAAGTCCTAATTGCCTCAGTGAACCCTGACAATTACCCCCTTCCTCCACGAGGTGGCAGTCTTCACCTTCAATGCAGGCTTCCAGCAGCCTCAAATTTGAGACTTCATCGCTGAGTTAACCTGCACGTTTTCTTTGGTCCAAGACAAGCGGCCCTGCAGGACATAACAGCAGGAAAATTCACAGACTGAGTGTAATTACCCCTTGAGATTCAAGTGCTTTTAAGGAAGAGGGTTTGGGATGTGAGCACTTTCCCCGGGGAGCAACACATTACGAAGGTGATGTTGCTGCGTTGATGGGGACTTTGAAATATAATTGTCATTTACGGGAAGGATGTAGGTTTAGAGAGAGGTGACATTACAGAGTTATGAAGCCTGAACTAGGCTGACAGCATACAAAATGGATTTAACCACCAAATATATCTTTTTTTGGTTTTTTGTTTTCTTCGCTTTAGCATAAAACTTTAACACTTTCTGCCCCGTCCCCTCTTATTCCACTTACTTTCTGTCCCTATTCTGGTCTTCAAATTCTCATTTGGCCTACAGGGAAACGACAACCCCTCTGGGGTCTTGGGTCCTCCTTTCTGTTAGGACCCACTTCGTTCTGGGGATAGGTAGGGACATGATTTAACATTTCCTGTGGGACGCAGCATTGTTTAGCAGGGAGAGCAGAGTTTGGACCTAAGGCAGCTGTGCCACTTGCTGACTGGCTTTGGGCAAGTTACTAAGCTCTGAGCCTCAGTAGCAGGGGATTGTACCCCTGCCCCCCATGGGGCTGGTGTGAGAGTTAAATTGGATGCATACAAAGTGAGCGCCAAGCGCAGCGCCTGGCACAGGGTGAGTGCTCTGTGGTGTCATGCCCCCTCCTTTCTCCTTCTAGCATGACTTCTGGGCACAGGAGACAACCTACCTAGGTGGGTCAGAGGGAGGGAGAAGGGGTGGGAAGTGAACAAGAGGGAATACTCTCGGGGGATAAGTAATGGCATCTGCTGGAAGGAGCTGAGTGGGAGGAAGGGGGAGCACACCCCAGTGACCTTGAATCCTGACATCTGTGCCCGGCCTGCATGCCTTGAGCCTCCAGGTCACCAGTTAAGGAGGCAAACAGAAAACAGCTGTCAGGCTGAGAGTCCAGCTCAACACGGAAAGTTGCTTATTAACAAATCATGTCTTTCAGAAGCTGCTCCTGGAGCTTGTCAGGCATAAACACTGATGAAGGTGTGATGATTTTTACAGGCCTTTCGATTCTGTAATGTCCCATTCAGACGGTGGGTTACCGTCAATACCTCCCCCAAACCACAAGACCAGCCACTACACGGTGGTTGAACAAGGTGGTTGTATTGCTCTTTGCAAGAAGACTGAGCGCTCACCATAGGGACCCAGAGGGGCAGGGCAGGGCTCTGTCTGAGGATGGTAGAAAGGACTGGTAAGATTCAGGCTTATTTTATGAGATTTGGCAAAGGTTCGAGGAGGCTGGCTTTGCTGCCAGGAAGCAGAGGGGAAGGGGGTAATTCTGTGATAGGGAATCTTAATAAATCTTATCTATCAGGCTGGAAGAATGAAGGAAAGCTGAAGCTGTAATTGGTAAAGAAGCAGCAGTCGCTCATATGAGCCACAACGAATGGATATTGGGTCACTTCATTTGTGTGTGTGCGGTTTGGACATTGCTTTTGTCTGTTCACACGGCGTGCTGTTATGGTCACACAGTGACCTTACCTGATGCCACTGTCCTGGAGTTGTGGTCCACAGGAGAACACCAAGGCCTTCCTACCAGTGCCAGGCCAGCTCCCACGTGTCAAGGCTGACTTTCTCTTTTTCATCACCACCGTCTCCACACACATACAACCTGGTGCACTCTGGGCCCCAGGGAGGAAGGAGCTAAAGTAGCTGGCTTTACTTAATTTAGGAAGAGGGATGCCCGTGAGGGAATTAAAGGAAGGCAAGAGAGCTGCTGGGATCTCCTTGACAACTGGCCCTCTGGGCAGATACGCTAGTGATATTGGTTAGAATGAAGAGACTTATCTCTTTTTTGTTTTTCTTTTTTTCTGTATGCGGGCCTCTCACTGTTGTGGCCTCTCCCGTTGCGGAGCACAGGCTCCAGGTGCGCAGGCTCAGCGGCCATGGCTCACGGGCCCAGCCGCTCCGCAGCATATGGGATCTTCCCGGACCGGGGCGCGAACCCGTGTCCCCTGCATCAGCAGGCGGACTCTCAACCACTGCGCCACCAGGGAAGCCCGAAGAGACTTATCTCTTGAATGCCCTCAGCAGGATGTCATTTGTTAAAGGATCACTGATAGAAAATAAATGCAGTATGTGTGAGGTTTGAGTCCCTGAAAAATCATGGAAGCTGTAGAATTCTCCAGAGAATAAAATGGAGATGCCTCATCACTTCACTCCTTCTGGCTGTGTGAGGAACCTTGCAAAACCTCATTTGGTAACTTCATCTATCATTCTGGGCCAGGAAGGAGGACAGGATGGACCCTGGGGGCTATACAGGATGCCCCGACCTGTCCTTGCTTTGTCTGAGCTTCTCAATGACCCGTCTCCTTGAAATTATTCACAAAGTTTGATTCTGGGTACAACCTGGGATAAGTGAGAGGGTGACCTGACAATCCGATTTTGCTTAAGGATGCAAGGAAGTCTTTAGCGTGGAAAGAAAGATGCCCTGGAAGAGGTACATGGCCCTCTTCTCACCTCACCCCATATTTCATGTCATTAGGTCTTGAGAAATGGGTCTGGGTCACCAACACTAGGTCTCCCCTGGTGTTGAACTGAACTAGATGAGGAATGAGAAGTGTCACCTTTTGGCCCAGAGGTGTGGGAGACGGCACAGAAATGGTAGGTGGCGACCACGGGGGTTTGGACCTGAGCTGTTCCCATGTTCTAAGACCTTCCAAGAGTCTCAAATGCTTGGTCTAACAGCTCAAGCAACTTGAAAAGAAAATGAAAGTTTTGTCATGCCTCCCATTGTAATATATGCTTATTATAGAAACATTCAAAATATAGGGAAGAAAACGTCACAAAACAACCCTTATACTCCTAGCAACAAGATATTACTATTTTTAAGACACGGTTTGATTACTGTGGGGGTTTTTTCCACTTTTTAAAAATTGATTGTAATCATACCAGATCTTCAGTTAAAAAAAATTTAACCTCTTCTTTTCTAGGTTACTTGCATAATACAAGAATCCATTTCTGTTGTAAGCCAACAGAAAAGTATAGGATGCAAGTGGAAATTCCCCGTTATTTCTCTTCCCAGAGACAACTCCAGTGATCAGTTTGCTGCCATTCTTTTTCTATTTCTCTAAGTTTAGACCTACTTTTCCCACTTAATGTAAAATAAACATCACCCAAACTATTCCAAGCTCCAAAGTATAAAAACTTTGTTCAAAGACTGCTTTATATTCCGCTGAGCACAGGCACCCTATAAAGCATCTCTTTTTTGTTGGCTACAAATCACCAATCACTCTGGAACCCACCAAAGAAAGCAAAGCCAGCAGGTGGTCAAAGAGAAACCCACCGAAGTTATAAACATATATCGATTTTGCGTGTGTCACAATTGGGGGAAAAAACAAAGAAAAATCATTCTCCAAATGAGGATCCTGATTCACATTTAATCAAGTTTTTGTTTTTCTTTTTTAAATCTGTTTCTATCCTCGGTAGTAGAAAATGGGAAAATGTTCTACTCTTTATTGTGTTTGCAAATTTTAGTGCCTTGGGCAAGCCACCAGTGCTTTAGTTGTGATGAGTTTTGTTCTTTGTCTGCTCTAGACCTTGACATGAGTGCCTTGAAGATAGAAATGGTGTGTATTTATCTTTTTAGCCCTGTGTCTGTCGTGAAGCTAGCAGTAGGCCCTCGGTAAATATTCGTGGAATGAAAGGATGGGTGGAGGAAGTAACCCAAGTGCCCATGATGGGTGAAGAGGTAAACAAACTGTGGTGAATACCTACGATGAAATGTTATTCAGCCTGAAAAAAGGACATTCTGACACATGTTACAACATGAACAGACCGTGAGGTAATTATGCTCAGTGAAATAAGTCCGTCACAAAAAGAAAAATACTGTCTGAGTCCACTTATAGGAGGTAACTACAGTCTTCAAATTCATTGAGACAGGAAGTAGGAGGGCTGTTTCCAGGGGTCTGGGAGGAGGTGGGAATGAGAAGCTTTTGGAAAATTACAGGTTCTGCTCTCTTCCCCTTCCCTCACCCTGCCTTGGTTGGTCCAGAGCCAGGCACTGTGTGTTTACCAAAGCTCTCCAGGGGATCCTCATGTGCGGCCAGAGTTCACAAGACCCGGTGACGCCCAACAACCCTCTGGGCCAGGTGACCATGTGTAGGGGCCACAGGCATGGCCTGAGTTCTCAGGAACAGCCCGCTGGGCTGACAATTCCCTTCACAGTGAAGGGTAGGCCGCCCTAGAAGTGTCACAATTAAAGCCTCTAATTTTGGAACAGAGGAGCTATTGAAGAGAAGAGCGATACTGAACTCTCAGAAATGGTTCTTACTTCTCCCACGCTGCCTCTTTAGCTAGAGACATCTGCTTCCATCCCCGCAGGACGCAGGGATCCTGAGGCCCTCTGTTTCCTTGAAACCAGCCTGCTCACTCGAAACAGCTTTTGCTTGTCTGCCATTTGATTTGATGGAAGAGTGCTCTACCCGGGGGGACAAAAATGAGGACCGTGGGCTTTGCAAATAAAAATAACTAAATTAAGGGCTCACATTTTTCCAGCCACACTTGTGAACTTGAGACCCATGTCTGCAATGACATGTATGAATGAGTACTGCGGACATCTCTGTACCCTCCGTCCTAATTTCTTTTTATTTTTATCTATCTATATTTCTTTCTTTCTCTTTTTTTTTTGTCTGTGCAGCGTTGAATGCGGGATCTTAGTTCGCTGACCAGGGATCAATCCCGTGCCCCCTGCAGTGGAAGTGTGGAGTCCTAACCACTGGCCCGCCAGGGAATTCCCTCTATCTTTCTTTCCATCCATCTATCTTTCTACCTATCTACCAATTAAAATCCTTATTGCTCATCCACGGTGAAATGTTTACTTTTGATTTTTTAAAAATTTTTGTTGAAATATAGCTGATTTTCAATGTCGTGTTAGTATCAAGTATACAGTAAAGCGATTGTTTATATATGTATAGATATATATTCTTTTTTAGATTCTTTTCCATTATAGGTTATCACAAGATATTGAGTATAGTCCCCTGTGCTATACAGTAGGTCCCTGTTGGTTATCTATTTTATTTCTAGTAGTGTGTATATTTTAATCCCAAACTCCAAATTTATTACCCCCCACTCCAGATTTTAAGGATGAAAAGTGGCTTCATAAAGCCTGTCCCCAACCTTCTCATAACCTCTCCCCATTTCCTCTCACTTTTGGGGCATGTAGGAGGCTCTGGTCTCAGACAGTGAAAGGAAAGATGGATGAGTTATAAACTCTTCCAAGATCTGTTTCAACTCTGATGTTCTAAACTCTGCTCCTTCTAAACAAGAAACTTTAATTTTTAACCTGGGGTTTCTTGAATTCTTAAGGTAATGTGTCTTGAAGGGGTCTATATACCTAAAAAGCATAAAAACTTTTAATTTTTAACCTGGGGTTTCTGGTATTCTTAAGGTAATGTGTCTTGAAGGCATCTATATACCTAAAAAGCACAAAAATCTTCTCGGAGATCTGTGAGTTCTCCCGTTTTTGGTGGTGAAAGCATCTGTTGTATGGTAGGTGCCCAGCGCGTGGTGATTTCACTGAACTGCCAGTTTTTTTGTGGTGGAAAATTCTCTTGTCCTTCCACATCAAGGAGATGTCTCTCCTCTTCCACTCTTTGTGGCTGAGGAGGGAGGCAGAAGAGTTTACGAGGGAGTTGGGATCAGAACAGGAAATTCCTGTGAGGGCCACTGCATTACATGAATTGAAGTAAAACATGGTCTTCTAAAGTAAAACAGCCTCCAAACACCTTTGCTCTAAACTTCCCGTGATGGTGCCCCGTAAACTTTGATGTCGAAGTACATTATGTAAGAACGTTTTTCTCTCACATATATAATGTATGGGCAGAGCCAGGTGGATAATGGTTTCCCAGCAGAGCTTTCACAGGTCAGCAGTGACGCAGGTGAACGGTCCCATGCATGCTGGGGAAGGGGAGGGGCGTCCATGAAAGAACCGGGGGCCCGGGGGACAAGCCAAGTGTTATCTCATTTAATCCTCCAAAACTTCCCAGGCATGAAGTATTCTTATCTCCCTCTTACAGATGAAGACAACAGGCTGGAACAGTTTAATAGCCTGCCCGGTAAGGCTGTAGCCATGTGGGAGGCACCCACAGATTTGGGGTCCAATCCCGCTTTACCACTTACCGATCATGTTACCTCGGGCACATTGGTTAAATTCACAGCCTTAAAGTTTCCTCTTTATCAGTAAAATGGGACAATGGTGGTACCTTCCTGGGACAGAGCCTGCAGGCCAGTCCCTTCTCTAGAATTAAAACTGTGCTTTCATGATTTTTTTATTCTAAATTTTTGGGATTTTTCTTATTTTAATTTTCTATACAAATTTTAAAGGTCGCTTTCCATGTACAGTTATTATAAAATATTGGCTATATCCCCATGTTGTACAATACATCCTGGAGTCTACCTTACATCCAATAGTTTGTACCTCCCACTCCCCCACCCCTATATTGCCTGTCCCTCCACCCCACTGGTAACCACTAGTTTATCCTCTGTATCTGTGGGTCTGCTTCTTTTCTGTTGTATTCACTCGTTTGTTGCATTTTTTAGCTTCCACTTATAAGTGAGATCATACAGTATTCGTCTTTCTCTGTCTGACTTACTTCACTTAGCATAATGCCTTCCAAGTCCATTCATATGGCTCCAAATGGCAAAATTTCATTCATGTTCATGGCTGAGTAACATTCCATTGTGTATGTATGTATACACCACATCTTCTTTATCCATTCATCTGTTGATGGACGCTTAGGGCCTTCCATATCTTGGAACTTGTAAATAATGCTGCTATGAACACTGGGGTGCATGTATCTTTTCAAATTAGTGTTTTTGATTTTTTTCAGATATATCCCCAGAAGTGGAATTGCTGCATCATACTGTAGTCCTATTTTTAGTTTTTTGAGAAACCTCCGTACTGTTTTCTGCAGTGGCTGCACCAATGTATATTCCCACCAACAGTGTAGGATGGTTCCCTTTTCTCCACACCCTCACCAACATTTGTTGTTTGTGTTCTTTTTGATGATAGCCATTCTGACAGGTGTGAGGTGATATCTCATTGTGGTAAAACTGTACATTTTGATGTGGAATGGCCATCAACATTAAAGGCTGCCTTTCTCATCTTGCCTTGTAGCGAAGTGTGCCCATGACTACATTTTAGCAAATATGATAAGAGCAAATAGCAAGAACATCTTCTAGCACGTGTCCTTAAAAGGCAGCTGGCACATGGCCATTGCTGCGGTTACTTCTCCCTTCTCTTCCTTCTCCTCCTTTCTTGTTCCCTAACCTTTCCTGCTGGCTGCAATGTAGTCATGATGGCCGGAACTGGAGCAGCTATTTTGGACTGAGAAGATGAGTCTCCAACATACACAGGGTGGCTTTGGTGTAAGGCCCTGTGTCTCACAGGTATCCTCTGATTCCCTGGCTTATCAGGAGGAATAATCCACTCGACTTGGCCAGCCTGAGTTGGGAAGGCAAAAGACCCTCTGGAATGGCTGCTTTGTTTGTGCCCTGCAGGGCCAGAGCAGGCTCAGAGGGAATAGAAAATGAGGGGCTCGTCTTTACTCCCCCAGGTTTAGCTGCCTGACCTGGTACTGTATTTGGGATGCCGGGTCCAAAGGCTGGAGTTTGTCCTGATAACCATGTCTGAGCACTCCCAGTGGAAACCCACTTCCTTCTCCCCAGGAAATGATGGGCTCAGGTGCACTAGTTAACACAGACACAGAAGGGAAGGTCCAGCTGCAATCTTCTCCAGCATCCCTCCCTCCCGTCCATCTCTGCTGCTTTGCCAGCCTGCCTTTTCACTGCCAGGGGCTGTTCGGAGAGGACATGGGGTTGGAATTCCTATTTCAGAGACTTTGCTCCATCTTTGGGGCTGGCACGGAGTTTCTCAGAGTGACTTTTTCAAAACCCAAAATCAGATGAGGTCACTTCCATGCTTAAACCTATCCACTGCCTTCCCATGGTAATTAGGTAAAATTTGAAATCGTTTCCTTGTCTGAAAGACTGATTATTTTTGTTGATTTCTCACCACCGCTCCCTTTGTTCTTTTCTCACTTCCTCAAAATCAGCAAGTTCTTTTCTGCCTCAGGGCCTTTGCACTTGTGACACCCTCTGTCTGGAATGCACTCCTTCTCAACATTTAGTCTCAGGGAGCCCTCTCCAGACCAGTGGTCATTGCTTCAATATTCCCCACTGATTTCCTGCATACTTATCATAATCCATACTTATTTCGTTAGCGTATCTGCTTGTTTGTATAACCAGAGAGTAAGCCCCACGAGTGCAGGGACCTTGTAGGGCAGGGAGGGTGATGCTCATCTCATAAAACTCTTGTACACATGAGACGTGATGGTGTATATGAACCACCTGGCACACAGATATTTTTGGGGGGTAATTATGCTCTAAACATATGTTTGAAATCTAATTATTCATCTTTTATTTTATTTCCCATGTTTTATCTCACAGAGATAGAGACTGCCAAAAGATCAGGGAGGCATTCAGGAATGCATTTATCTCTAAGGACCCCTGCAGTGCGACAGAGGAAGACTACCGCCCACTGATGAAGCTGGTGAATCAAATGGTGCCTTGTGACAAGGTAACTGGGTCAAGTTATGGGTTTGAAAACTGAAGATAAAAGTCAAAGGGAAGAGGTCATGGGACTACATTTTGACCAGGATGAGGGAAGAGGAAAATCTGTTTATTAGGATGTAGGCATGGTTGGCAGGGAGGGAGCTTGGGGTCCATTGGGAGACCAGGATGTCATTGGGATTTAGAACATCTGGGGACTGGAGAGAGAACTGGGGACAGAGAAAGAGGAAAGGAGAGTCGGCCAAAAATCAGGCAAAACAAACCTAACACAAACCCCAACCCAATCCAAACAAAAATAATCCACCTTATAGAACTGCAAAACTCTCCCTGACCTCCGATGATGATGATGAGGACAATGCCATTTTGCATCTGCTGAGGGCCTTTTTTTGCTTCCAAATGACTTTCTGAACCTTTATTCTGTTAGGTTTTCACAGTCAACTTGTGGAATAGGTAGGTCAGACATCAGCAATCCCATTTCACCAGAGAGAAAACTGAGGCGTGGCAAGTTTAGGTGACCAGTGATTACTCAAGTTTGATGGTCTTGAAAGTGACCAGTTGAAATGTAAATGGCCCAAGATTTAGAGCCATAGAGGCCTGGGTTTTAATACATTAATTATACTGGAAAAGGTCTGTAATGGAGTGCATCCTTTCTAAAGTCAGTGTTTAAAGTGAAAATTCAATGTGCCCCAAATCATCTTCACGAAGCCCTTAAGACAGCCACACATTACAGTCTCCTCCCATTGTTAGAGCTGGAGCGACTATGGAACTCCGGGGTGTACACCAAGCCCAAAGCCCAACACAGAGTAGCTGCTGGTAAATCATCACCAGGGGACACTGGCTGAATAAGTGACTGCCCACAGACACGGGACAAACACCTTATTTGCACTGTCTCATTTCATCTCAGCATCTCAGGACTTCCTTACAATTATTATCAATACCTTTTACAGATTGGGAATGTGAGACTTAGCAATTCTTTGGCTGTCCAAGGTCAGACAGCCAGTGAGCAGTGATGCTGGGTTTCATAAGGCAGCATGACTCCAGGGCCCCGGCTTCAAACCTCCACTGCCTCCTACTAAGAATGAATAGATCCATGGAGCAGAAGATTGTTCTGAAATTTGACTTTCTGCACCTTTACAAGGGACCCTGCAAAAACTCACTATATTTGTTCTTTTCCTTTTTTTGTAAGGGGATAGGGGAATTTCGGGGAAAAAAGCAGGGGTTATGGAGCTGTTTAAGAATCAAAGGGCACTTCTCCCAGAAAATAGCACTTAGAAAAAATTGTTTTGCTGAGAACTTTAAGAATTTGGGACTACCTAATGCCTCCCCCAGATGTGTTTGGAGCTTAGGTTTATTATAAGATTTTGATCAGTGGCTTTGAGACTTTTTTCCCTGCAATCCAGAATAATAACTTCACTTTACATCATGACCTAGAGAACACACACACACACACACACACACACACACACACACACACCCTCCACACATGTACTCTCTCTCATTCTCACACACAGAGATCCGTGAAACCCGCAACACCTACTCTTACTATAGGTGATTTATTCTGATGTTTCCTATGTTTTCTTTCATTTAAAAAGATGCAAATTCGGTGGAGTTTTTTTGACTTAGTAAATTGATCTCAATAATAGATTGTCTTTATTCTCTCTTAGACAGTCTTTTGGAGCAAAAGCAAGGAGCTGGCGCACCAGTACACGAAGGTCCAGCGAGATCTGTTCACCCTGGAAGACACACTGATGGGTTACATTGCAGATGACCTTAACTGGTGCGGAGTTGCAGGCTCTTATGGTGAGGATCTGGTCCACTTGGGGTCGCCTGGGGACGTGCAGGGTGCAGGAGCCCTGAGCTCTGCTAGGGATTCCAGAAGATAAGTGTGGAGGAAGGAGCCACAGGAGCCCACCCTGATGGCATCTATACCCTTAATGACAACTCAGGCTCATGTAAAACAGAATTCTGTAGACCAACTCATGTTTTCTAGAAAAATTGACTTTAGAGTTTAGGGCTGTTCATGCTTCCTGATTCCCTCCTTTCTGAGTGCAAGAGTAGCCTGCTTCTGAATTGTTGGTGTTTTACTTTCTATAAGGGCATCATTCAGGACCAAAGAATTCTAGAACAGAATGAGGACTCTGAGGCAACCAGGCCAAAGTCCTTGTTCCACAGAACAGCCATAGGGACCACATGCTGGGCTTCTCTGGGTCTAGGGCCAGTGTGTGGCTTTGCCATTGATCAGAAGTCACCTTCCTTGCCCAGAAAGACCCAGAACACCTCACTGTGGGGAGATGTTTTCTACTGAGAAAGCCTGATTGAGCTCATTTCACTTCTTTTTTTCTCTTTTTATTTATAATGTGGATATTTTTACTTTATATAGTTTTATTCTTATTTTTATTGCTTTTGACTATTTAAAAAAACTTATTGTAGTAGCTTCTTCAACCCAGATTTGCATTATTTCCAATTACAAAAAAGATGTACTCTTTTTTTTTTTTTTTTGCGGTACGCGGGCCTCTCACTGTTGTGGCCTCTCCCGTTGCGGAGCACAGGCTCTGGACGCGCAGGCTCAGCGGCCATGGCTCACAGGCCCAGCCGCTCCACGGCATGTGGGATCTTCCCGGACTGGGGCACGAACCCACGTCTCCTGCATCGGCAGGCGGATTCTCAACCACTGCACCACCAGGGAAGCCCAAGATGTACTCCTAATCGAAAAATACTTGCATATACAGAAATGCATCAAAGTAAAAAGCAAAAATTCCAGTTCCCCCACTCCTCAATTTTCATGCTCCTTCCCAAAGGGGGACTGTTGTCAACAATTTGGTACATACCCTGCATTTCCCTGTGCTCACATAAATACATACAGATCTTCCTTATGTCCCCATAAACCCATCATAAATTGAAAATATCATAAGTCAGGAATGCGTTTAATCCACCTAGCGTACTGAACATCGTAGCTTAGCCTAGCCTACCTTAAATGTGCTCAGAACACTTCCATTAGCCTCTAGTTGGGCAAAGTCACCTAACGCAAAGCCTATTTTATAAGGTGTTGAATAGCTTGTGTTATTTGTTGAATACTGTACTGAAGGTGAAAAGCAGAATGGTTGTCTGGGTGTAGAGTGGTCGTATGTGTCTTGGTTATTTACCCGCTGGCTGGCGTGGCTGCCTGGGAGCTGTGGCTCACTGCCGCTGCCCAGCACCACGAGAGAGGATCAGACCCCATATCACCACTCTGAGAAAAGATCAAAATTCAAAAGTCAAATTATGGTTTCTACTGAATGCATATCGCTTTCACACTGTCAAAAAGTTGAAAAATCCTAAACCCAAGCATCGCAAGTCGGGGACAGTCTGTATACTTGAAATGTACACATACTGTTTTGCAATTTGCTTTATTCATTTAAAATTAGTAGGTATAAATACAACCATATCTTTTGAAAAGGCCTCATCTTATGTGCTCTATGGACATATCATAATTTATCTGAACAACCTCCGATTGCTGCACACTTAGGTTTTTCAGATGTTTTTGCTGTTACAACCACCATCGCAAGGAGCGCTTTTGTACACGCACATGAGTGCACACACACACAGGCATGCTTGTGGAAGTATTTCTGAAAGATAAATGACTACGGGTGGAATTTCAGTGTGGAATAAATTGTGGTGGAAAGTGACAAATTGGTAACAATTTATACTCTCAAAATATATGAGATAATCTGTTTACCCAGACCCTCACCAACACTGGACAATAATACTTTAAAATGTCTTGCCATTTTGATAAAGAAATAATACCTCGGCTCATTTTTGCATTTCTTTTGCTGTGAAGCTGAGTATATTTGTATATTTAATGGTGGATATTTATTTCTATTGTAAACTGGCAGTTCATATATATTAATCCTTTTTATTGGGATGTCTATTATTTTCTTATTTATAGAAGTTCAATATAAATTAACAATAGTAGCTACTACTTATGGGCCGTTGTTCTATGTGCTGTATGAATATTCACCCATTTAATCCTTCACAGCCCCTGTGATGATCTCATTGTACAAAGGAGGAGTCTGAGGCACAGGGCTGTTAAGTAAGGTGCCGGCTAGTGAGTGGCAGAGCTGGGAGAGACCCACGATTACTGGCTGTAGAACTCGTGTTCTTAACCACGTGTCATCCTGCCTGTTTTCTGGCACAAAGGTGGCAAATCTATTTTTCTCAGTTTCTGTTTCTTTTCTAATACTGTTTATATTGTCTTTTGCCACACAGAAATGCAACAAATCTGTCTATCCTTTCCTATTTGGCTGTTGGGTTCCATATTTTGCTTAAATTTTTCTTACTCAAGATTGGAGAGTTTTCTATATTTTCATCCAGTGTTTTTATTTTGTAACTTTTCAATTAATCTTTAATCCAGACTCTTTGCACCTAGAAATATGGCATATAAATATATCTCTCCATTTACTCTTTTTCTTTTTGGTTAACTTTTATAGTTTTTACCATATTTCTTGCTTTCCTTTTTAAATTTCCCTTACTGCAAGTTAGCTTTTCAAGGTCATTCATTTAACCCTTTTAGCTTAAATGTATTTCCTGTAAACTTTGCTTTTAGTTTTATTTTTCAATATACCACGTCAGCTTTTTCTTAGAAAAGATTGGAGAAATAAAGAAATCTATTTCTCATCAGTTTACCTTTCAGAGTTCTTTATTTTTGCTTTCTATTCAACTGAATCCTGTATAGGTTGTTTTATTCTGTCTACTTCCTTCTCCTTTGGCCTCAATTTTTATTGATTTTAACCTCTTTTCCTTATTTTATTTGCTGTCTTTCTGGTTCCTAATTTTTATATTTTAATTGTTCTATTGTCTGGCTTAAACAATTTTTCCTTAATTTTTTTCTACCTTGGTTTTGCCTTGTTTACTTGTTTTATTATGAAAGTCATAGTTTCTGTTATAAGCTTCTAATCTCTCCCTTTTTTTAACTTCTTATTCTGCTTTTTTTATATACTTAATTTATCTTACTTTATTGTAAAATTTCTCTCCCTTCTTTTTCTCTGTGATGTTCAAATTTTATTTAATGGGCAGGTGGCAAGGGGAAGCATCCTTGTGGGGAGAGGGTAGGTGAAACTCAGAGACTTCTCTCCAGATATGGTTGTGAAGATAAAAGAGCTTTATGTTCATGAAAACCTATGAACAGGGGCACCCTTGTAGCACCTTACAAAATTATGTTCATTTCATCATCGTCAACAGTTTTGCATCTATTGGAGATGATTCAAATTTATCTTTTGACTCTGCAGTAATTATTTACATCTGTACATGGATTTTTTTTTCTAATTTGTGCTGTTTTGTTTTTAATGCATTTAATTATTATAAAAAGTCCCAGGATTACTTCCTCATCCCCGGAAGTGTTTCTGATCTAGAAATTTCTTTCTGGTCACTGGCAGTCAAGCCCACGTCTGTGGTTATATTAGTTTCCTGTGGCTGCCGTAATGAGGTACCACATATTGGGTGGCATTAAAACAATAGAAACTTATTTTCTCATGGTTCTGGAGGCTAGAAGTCCTAGATCAAGGTGTTGGCTGGGCTGTGCTCTCTCTGAAGGCTCCAGGGGAGAGTCCTTGGCCTCTTCTAGCTTCTGGTGTTTGCTGGCAACCCTTGGTGTTCCTTGGTTCACGCCAGTCCCTGCCTCCATCTTCACATGGCTGTCTTCTCCCTGTGCGTCTTGTGC
Source organism: Delphinus delphis (assembly GCF_949987515.2). Taxonomy (NCBI): domain Eukaryota; kingdom Metazoa; phylum Chordata; class Mammalia; order Artiodactyla; family Delphinidae; genus Delphinus; species Delphinus delphis. Next base: position 96,352,057 of record NC_082687.1, on the reverse strand, counting down.
TTGTCTGTCTCTGTGACCAAACTTCCCTTTCTTATAAGTAGAGCAGTCTTACTGGATTAGGACCCACCCACCCTAATGATCTCATTTTGACCTGATTACATCTGCAAACACCCTTTTCCAAAAAAAAGATCACGTTCCCAGGTACTGGGGGTTAGGACTTCAACATATCTTTTGGGGGTACACGATTCAACCTATAACAAAGTGGAAGTAGAAAGATGGGTATTTGTGCAGGGTCAGCTGTACGCGTACCCACAGCAGAAATAGGTGGCTGCTGCATGCCTGACCTCTGGGACACCAAGAGAGGGTTCCAGGGCTTCTCACCCCACACTTCCCCTACCTGCTGGATGAGGCAAAGTTGAGGTGAGACAATCCCAGACTCTGCCTTCATTCTCACTCCATCCTCCTCTGGCATACCCAATCTGTCACCAACCTAGTCATTTACCTAGCAGTTCATCCTTTCTTTCTTGTGGCTGTTACAATTGCCTGAATCCAGATCACTAATGCCCCCTCCTTTCTTGCTGGACTGTTGTCGGATCCTAACTGCTCACCCCTGACCCCTTTATGTCAGCCTCCGTCTGGATACCATAATGGAATTGTTTCTGTCTCTTACTTAAAACCCAAATAGCTCTGTTTGCCTCTAAGATACAGTCGGAATTCCTTGGCCTGGTCTGGCCTTTGTCTTTCATATGCCTCATCTTCCATCTATCCCCTCCTTATCCCTTCTACTCTGGCGGTACAAATCTAAACCCGGTGCCTTTGCACATGCTCTCTCGGCACGGAGCCCCTTTCTCTAGCGCGTCTGTCTGAAGACTTCTATTCATCCTTCAAAACCAAGTTCAACGTCAACCTTCCCACATGGTGCTGCACACCACCCCCAACCCAAGTTGCTCTTTCTCTGAATTATTTGATTATAGTAGATTATGTGACCTCTGAAGGCAGGGACTTTATCTAATTCATCTCTCTATCTCCAGAGCCTAACACTCAATAAATGTTTGTGTAGTCAAATGCAATGGATAAAGCAAATGTGATATATATATATATATATATACATATATATATATACACACATATATATGTATATATATATGTACGTACATATATATGTACGTATATATATGTAAATACACACACACAATGGAATATTATTCAACCTTTAAAAAGAAGGAAATCCCATAATTTGTGACAACACTGTGAAACTGGAGAACTTTATGCTAAGTGAAATAAATCAGACAGAAAAAGACAGATACTGCATGGTATCACTTATATGTGGAATCCAAAAAAAAAAGGTGGAACTCATAAAGACAGAGTAGATAAGTGGTTTCCAGAGGCTGGAAAGTGGAGGAAATAAGGAGAAGTTGGTAAAAGGGTACAAATTTTCATTTATAAGACAGATAAGATCTGAGGATCTAAGGTGTAACATGGTGACTATAACTGTTAACTGTGTATTGTGTAATTGAAATTTGCTAAGAGAGTAGAACTTCAAAGTTCTCATCAAAAAAAAAAAAAGAATATGAGGTGATAGACATATTAATTAACTTGATGGAGAATCTTTTCACAATGTATATGCATATCAAATCATTACACTGTACCATTTAATTATCTTACAATTTGATTTGTCAATTATACCTTGATAAAAAAATTAAAAAAAAATAAATGCTGGTGCGTTAAAGCAGATATCCTTGGAAGAAGTATCACAGAAACTATGTGTTCGTGCCTTATGTCTGTGGTTCCTCACTGACAGCTAAGCCTGTCTGGATGGGGCGAGTGTAGAAAGACTCTGAGGGCATCTGAGCCTAAGGGTGTGGAGACAGAAGGTGGTGGGGGAGAAAATTATCTCTAATTCTTCCTGGAAGCGGAAATAATACAGGGGGGCTTGTCTCTGTCAGATGAACTTTTGCTGTAATTTCCCAGAATGATGACTCAAAGCTGGTCACTGTGTTCCTGTCTGGGATTTGGAGGGTAAGGTAAGGACTTGGAAGGGATTCAGGGGGCACTTAGTTAAATTGGGTTGAGATGTGTCCATTTTCCATCCTCCATCTTGGCGGGGATGCCACCGGAAAGCAGCTCCACTGGGATCCAATAGCCCGCGAAGAACAGAGATCAATTATACCTTTTCTTTTCCACTTTAATTACTTTTCTGTAAACTATGTCTTTTAGAAATGAACTATCAATCTTGTCCACACTGGAAGGAAGACTGCAGCAACAACTTTGTTTCTGTATTCTGGGACTTGGTGTCCAAAAGGGTAAGTACCACAAGTGAAATTCTAGAATCTTGGAGACCAAAGAGCTTAAGAGGTCATCCAGTAAGTGGTTGGTTTTAATGCACTTTGGGTCACAGGTCATTTTAGAAACAGAAGTTTAGTATTCTTTCCTCAGAAAAATGTTCATAAGCACATGCTAGAATATTTTCATGTGTAATTTGTGGGCATTCGTGGAAGGTCGCTGAGCTTTATTTGAAGACTTCTTGCTCTTATCCATTTTTTGGCTTTGGTTGCCCATCTATGGGTTTTTTAAATCCTCTGATCCTGGTATTGGCCAATCTTAGGTTCCTGGGACAGTCTTAATGATCTACATTTGCAGACCGTTTACTGTGTGCCAGGCACAGTCCTCAGGTCTTTACATGGATTAAAATCTTTTATCCTCACCGGGACCCTATGAAGTAGGCACCATGAGTATCACGTCCATTTCCTAGGTGACAAAATGGAGGTGCAGGTAAATAAGCCTTCTACTAAATGTACACAGTAAGTGGCAGATCTAGGTGTTTATCCAAATTGTCTGACTCCAGATCCAGAATCCAGGCTGGGAAATACCATCCTCCCGGCTATCTGTTTCTGACCTCACTCTAAGCTGCCTTTGTACATATTTATTTTTCTTGTAAGTTGCTTATTTTAAGCGGACTAGGGGAAAAAAGGGAAAGAAAGGAAGAAAGGAAAGAAATGAATGGGAAACACGGGAGAAAATGAAACTACACTACTTAGAATTCTCCAAAATTAAACTCAGACATCGGAGGAGCTGGGCGAAGTGAGAACTCACATATGTTAAGTGCCTGTTCATGACAAGTCCTGGGCCAGTTGTGTCACCTGCGTCATTTTGTTTAGTCATCACAACAGGTGGCACGAGAAGGTACAAATGTCCATGTTCCAGGTGAGGAAACTTAAGAGGTTAAGTGACTCATTCAAAGTCAATGGGCTAGTGAGTAGCAGAGCTGAGAGTCTCACCTACCTTAAGGAGATTCAGGTAAACCCTAGTATGGTTTACCTGAATGCATTCCTTTAACAAATATTTGTAGAGTACCTACTACGTGCTGTGAAAATCAGAGGCCCTGCAGAGTTTTTGGTTGTCGTTGTTTGTTTGCTTTTTCTGAGAATAGTTTCTATGTATGTTATCAGTCTGTGATCTGTTTGGTGGCAGTGCTGTTGCTGAAAACGTTGAAAGCCAAGTCACATTTTGTATGTGACAAGCACCTACTTGTGTTCCTCACACTGTCCTTGGGGCCAGGAGCACAGGAAAATGAAGGAAGGTGTTCTACCATTGTGAGCTCCCCTGGGACTGAACCTTTATCTTGGCCAAGTTCTCATAGATAGATGGATGTAAATGGGCTTCTTTCATCCGACTTGATCTTTTCTTTTTCTGACACCAGAGGCAGTGCTGCTTGGTGGTTCGGATCCCCCCGCCCCCTCCGTCCCCCCTCAACCCCCCCACCAGCTCATTTCCTTGCTTCCAAGTGACGTGACCTTGGGGCAAACTCACCCAAGATTTACTCTGCGGGGGCTGTTGAGACTTACATAGGACAGGGTTAGTGCTTGGCACCCATCTGTTGGGTTAGCACTTGTGACTGATAGTAATCGGGCCTCTGTTCTCTGCTCATCACCCCCAGGAGAAAGACCGACACCGCACAGGGTTTTCACAATTCCCTTTCAAATTGTTCAGTAGTGTTTTATCTCCTGCAGAGTAAAGGCTGGATTCCTTGGCAAAGCGTTCATGGCCCTCTGTGAACTAACTCATCTACCTAGCTTCAGCATCCACCGAAGTTTTCCCCCAAACATCACTCCTCTCGCAAGCTCCTGGGCCTTTTGGTTTGCGTCTGCCTCGACCTCTACCAGGCAGAATCCGATTCATCCTTCAGGACTTGGCTTCTGTTGTCCTGGGTTCTTCCATACTCTCCATCGCAGAGTATTTGGACTTCTTGCCTCCCCTTTCCCTTGCCTCTTCTCCATGCGTGGATTCTCCCTGGGCGCCCACTCTGTGCTGTGCCCTAGCTGCGAGGCTCCAGCGCTGCAGTGGCGAGCGGGACAGCCAGGCTCACAGCTCTCACAGAACTCTCAGTACTGGTGGCTAACCCCGCGTTAAGCTCAACCTCACGATGCGGTATAGTTGTATCATGTGTGAAGGAGACCTGAGCTAGTCCCAGGGACCTGGATAGGCCTCCTGGAGGAAACAAGTATATTGCTTAGTTTTGTTCATCCTGCTTTCCCCCAGTGCCTAGGGAAGATTCCAGCGGAATAAAACCCCTTGCTCAAAAATATACACTCATCCATTCCCCGTTTCTCTTTATGCCATTGCAGGCTTCAGTGTCACCATCTCTCCACAGTTTCTTTTTTCTTGGCGTTTTCTTTTTTCTTTCTTCATTTCTTTTACTCCTTACGTGTCTGCTCTGCTCCCGCTAAATGAAATGTGCAGTGTCTACAGTGCGTGGCCCCAAGAAAGTGCTTTTACCTTCCTCCTTCAGTGATTATGTTGCTGTTACTCATCTGGACTTCCACCTTTTATTTCTTTTTTTTTTGGCCACACTACGTGGCATGTAGGATCTTAATTCCCTGACCAGGGATCGAACCCACACCTGCTGCATTGGAAGCACTGAGTCTTAACCCCTGGACTGCCAGGAGGGTCCCTGGACTTCCACCTTCTGAACCACCAATTTAGCAGTGATGATGCTGAACTTCATTGTTCAGACACAGATTGGAGCAACTGCTTCCAGAAAACCCTCATGGGAAGCATAATCCCTCCAATGGCTTGGGATGAAAATTACACAGATCTGGCCTGACCAAGCTAGAGCCATACAGGCCGTTCCTCCTTCACCAGATGATGCTAAGAGCTGTTTGGGATGGAAGTGCTGGGGCGTGGCACTTAAGTTTGCATGCTGAGGAATGGTGTTTCTGTTCTTAAGTTTGCAGAAAATGCCTGTGGTGTGGTCCAGGTGGTGCTCAATGGATCCATCAGTAACGCCTTTGATAGAAAGAGGTACTTATTTCTTTGCATCCTATTTGTAAGGGTTAGCACAGTCTCCTATTGGCCACTTCATCTTTAGAAGAATATGCTTTTCATGTTGAAGGCCAGTACTGAATCCGGGCTGAAAAAGGTAAAATGTTTGTATTCTATGGTGAGCTTTGTCTTTCGAAGTCAACACTTTTGTCTGGTTTCTCCATTGTTTAAAATCCTCCAAAAGTCCTAATGGTCCTTGCATGTGTCCAGCTCCTCCTCTTGGCTTTACGACGCCTGCTATAATCTTCTCAGCTCTCTCCCATGACACTCCATCCTGCCCATTTTCCACCTTTGTTCACGCTGCTCCCCCATATGACCCGGCCCCTCCTTCCTTCTGTCTAAAGTCTCACCATCCACGAAGATCTGCCCGACTCCTCTCTCCTCCCTGGACTGTATGAATCCCAAGTCAGCAGTAAGTCTACTATTGGGAACAGTAGGAGCTCTGCTGGGCGTTTGACCTTCATTACCTCTTTGCAGACAGTGTCAGTGGTTTATTGTAGTGGTTAAAAGCGGGGACTCCAGAGGTCATGACATCTCACCTATGTGACCTTAGCAGGGCCCCTGTAGTATGTATGTACCTGAGGAGGTGCTGGTGATATGAAGATTAACTGGGATAATATATGAAAATGCTGAGCCCTGTGCCTGACAGAGAAAGTGCTGGATGAGTATCAGTTATTGTCCTCTCCTTTGTTTTTTATTTTTTAATTAATTTTTAAAAATAATTTAATTTATTTTTGGCTGTGTTGGGTCTTCGTTGCTGCGCGGGCTTTCCCTAGTTGCGGCGAACGGGGGCTACTCTTCGTTATGGTGCATGTGCTTCTCATTGCGGTGGCTTCTCTTGTTGTGGGGCACGGGCTCTAGGCACGCAGGCTTCAGTAGTTGTGGCATGTGGGCTCAGTAGCTGTGGCTCGCAGGCTCTAGAGTGCAGGCTCAGTAGTTGTGGCACACAGGCTTAGTTGCTCCACGGCATGTAGGATCTTCCCGGACCAGGGCTCAAACCCACGTCCCCTGTCTTGGCAGGCGGATTCTTAACCACTGCGCCACTAAGGAAATTCCATATTTTTAATTAATTTTTCTTAGAGTATAGTTGCTTTACAATGTTGTGTTAGTTTCTGCTGTACAGCAAAGTGAATCAGTTATACATATAAATATACCCACTCTTTTTTAGATTTCCTTCCCATTTAGGTCGCCACAGAGCACTGAGTAGAGTTCCCTGTGCTATACAGTAGGTTCTCATTAGTTATCTATTTTATACATAGTAGTGTATATATGTCAGTCCCAATCTCCCAGTTCGTCCCACCCCACCTTCCCCCGCTTGGTAACCATAAGTTTGTTCTCTACTTCTGTGACTCTATTTCTGCTTTGCAAATAAGTTTATCTGTACCATTTTTCTAGATTCCACATCCACTCCTTTAACCACTGACTCTGGTCACACTCATGCCTTCCTTCTCTAACCCCCTTCCGTACTTACAGTTTTTACCACGTTGATTACCTTTCCAGTCTCTCTTCTTCAGTCTTTCCCCGGATAAGTCTGATTGAGAGGAGGGAGCATGTATTAATGTGCCCCAGGCACTCCACGTGCCCCAAATTAATTTTCCTTCTCTCCTCTTTCAATGTTTAATTCCACCAAGAAACATTCGTCCTTCTATCTTCTTCTGACCCCAACCTTGTAGGTTTTTGGGTACAAGTGTTAACATTCCAGAATTTTGTAATCTGATATTAGGGATCCAAGTACTTGTAACAGGAGTGGTAGAGACTAATGGGAAGAGTTTAAGGCTGGGGTTAGAGCAGGACATCGGGGTCTTTCAACGATGTGCTTCTCAAACTCAGAGAGTGAGTAGATCACCTGGCGATTGTTCGGCTGCAGGTTCTGATTCAGCAGGTGGTGGTGGGCAGAGATTCTGCAGGTCTAATGAGCTCATTACGTTGGTCTAAGGCCCACTCTTGGAATAGCAAGTACTTAAAGAATCAACATCAATGTACAGATTAAGAATCTTCTTTTGAGAATCTTACTCATTTAGGGTCACACTGAATGAGTAAAGATGCCTGATTTTAATGCAAATCATGGATCACTTCCAAAGGGTAAGTTCTAACCAATGGCACCCCGCCTGTTGGCTTTTCACAGGGGCTGTGGATGCCTGAAAAATTTAGTCTGGGGTTAACAATGTTCTTTGTCTCTCCCATCTTAGCACTTTTGGACGTGTGGAAGTCCATAACTTGAATCCAATGAAGGTTCATACGCTACAGGCTTGGGTGATCCATGACCTTGGAAAATCTCCCAGGTATATGTTACTACCTTGTACCCATATATTCTCAGGGTTATTTCAGGAATCAGTCCATGAAAGAGTCCACAGTCACAGAAATGCATTGAGAAAGGACTGGCTCAGGAAATGAATGGGGCCTTACTCTACATTTACCCCATTCCAACAGTCTCTTAATTTTATTTCCATGGTAGGTATCGACGTAGTTCATACCTTTGGCTCCACTGCTGACCTGTGAGCTCTTAGAAGCTACCTCTGCTTCACCTCTTTACCCCAGGGCCTTGACCAGGGCCTGCTACCTGGAAGAAACCAAGAGACTCAGGAAATGTTTGTGAGCTCTTGCTATTTTAACACTTTCTTCTTTTTTTTCCCCAGTGACTCCTGCTCGGGTTCCTCCATAAATGATCTGAGACAGATTATAAGGCAAAGGAATATCAAATTTACTTGCCAGGATAACTACAGGTAATTGATGTCTTCTTGAAGAAAAAATGGCTGTCTTGCCATCCACAGGCATCTTCCCTTGGGCCTTGATGGTGATCTGGGTGGTGACCTATGGTGAACTCTGCTCTTCCCCCAGCTCAGCCCAGAAGGTGTTTCCAGCCAGTGGCCTCCTGCTGTCCACCTTCCCTCCTCTTTCTCTTCCTTCCACACCTGACTCAAGCAGTTATTTTCCTGTAAAGCTGACCCAGACTTTGAGGGTATCTTTCCTGGTTTCCCACATGAGAGGCCTGACCCACAACTCCTAGCTTTCAGAGGAGTAGAAGCACGTTTTGCCATATACAAAGGATTTATAAAATCCTTGTGACTTGGCATAATTTTGCAGGTGAGGTTTCTTTAGTTGGGTCTCAGTGTAGACGCCTAACACTTGGTAAGTTGCCAAATGGCAGTTTACCAAGCTTTATCATTTTCTAATGAAAAAATGTAAAATCTTAAAAAAAATACTTACCAGTAATACATGTTTATTGGAGAAAAGTTTAAATTACAGATAGGTATATATTTTTAAAGTCACCTGCAACCCTGTTATCAAAACTGGGACCCCTCTCCCCTCACTATTTTTAAGAAGTTGTGGCCAATACTTCATATAGACAGGGATCTTTGCTAAAAGCATCTTTGGAAATTTTCCCATATGTGATAGCTTGGAACAAGACAGATGCAGAGAGAAAACTTTTCTTAAGGAATGTAGAAGCTGAAACGTTAGGATACTTTTCCCATCACTTCTCTATCACCTCCCTTTCCCACCAACCGTGTCAGAAAAACAGAAGGACAGATTCAAAGAACATTCAGTGAGGCCTTTGTCTCTCAAATGACCTGAATTCCCCATCAGTCAGCTGGCTTCTCTCTGGAAACTGCCAGAAAATAACAGAAGCCTTCTACAGCAGTTAGATGGGAAAACAAACAGAACAAAGGAACAACTATAAAAGAAACATGGCAAACATCTGACCAGGTTAAGTTACTCAAAGATACTTTGCATTGAGAAAATGGAATGCTAAAACCTAGGACAAGATGGGGGAATGTAGATGAGTCGTCCCCAACACTGTTTTATCTCTTTTCTTACATTTAGCATTCCCCATTTTTTTATGAATGGCCCAAACTACAGGCTCTGGGTAAGCTCATTCATCCTCCACCTGGGAAGAATAATTAAGCATACCTTCCCACATGGACTTGTATAGTGGCCCACCTAGGAAGACGTGATTCGTAAGTCAGCACCTGTCACTCAGAGCACCAGCTCATGTGACCTTAAACTTGGGGATCATATTTGAAATCCCTGTTGTTTTTCTCCAACCATGAGGTCATGATATACTCGGCATGCCTCCTTGAATTACCAGGAGCCCTTGTTGTGTCTAAGAGTTCTGTGGCTTTGCAAGCTGCTTGTCTCTAGGGGAGCCCAAAGTGAATGTCATGGATATAGATGTAGACTGTAGTCTAAATCACTCCATCCCAAACATACTTTCCAATTTAACCAAATTTGTCCCGCTGTTTCAGTGTGATTTTTTTAATAAGCAAACAGAATTGTAATTACATTTACATGGATTAGACCTTCTACTGATTCTATTACCTTTTAATAAATCCCACTACTCAGAGACAAACACGATTAACATATGGCTGTATATCCTTAAAGTCATTTTTTCCATACACACACTCAGTTTTATAAAATATACACAGATTTTCTTTTTTAAAATTTTTATTTATTTATTTATTTACTTTTTTAAATGGCAACTCTTTTTTGCGGTACGCCGGCCTCTCACTGTTGTGGCCTCTCCCGTTGCGGAGCACAGGCTCCAGAAGCACAGGCTCAGTGGCCATGACTCACAGGCCCAGCTGCTCCGCGGCATGTGGGATCTTCCTGGACTGGGGCACGAACCCGTGTCCCCTGCATCGGCAGGCGGACTCTCAACCACTGCGCCATCAGGGAAGCCCTATTTTTTATTTTTTAAATTTTTGTCTGCATTGGGTCTTCGTTGTTGTGTGCGGGCTCCCTCCTTGCATGGGCTTCTCGCTATGGTGGCTTCTCTTGTTGCAGAGCATGGGCTCTAGGCGTGCGAGCTTCAGTATTTGTGGTTCATGGGCTGTAGAGAGCAGGCTCAGTAGTTGTGGTGCATGGGCTTAGTTGCTCTGTGGCATGTAGGATGTTCCCGGACCAGGGATCGAACCCGTGTCCCCTGCATTGGCGGGCGGATTCCCAACCATTGCGCCACCAGGGATGTCCCCAGAATTTCTTAAGATATGTTTTTCTTAAGATATGTTTTAAAATACTACTTTTTGGATTACTTTAAAAATAGCAAATAAGGCTTCCCTGGTGGCGTAGTGGTTGAGAGTCCGCCTGCCGATGCAGGGGACATGGGTTTGTGCCCGGGTCCGGGAAGATCCCACATGCCACGGAGCTTCTGGGCCCATGAGCCATGGCCGCTGAGCCTGCGCGTCCTGAGCCTGTGCTCCGCAACGGGAGAGGCCACAACAGTGAGAGGCCCGTGTACACCCCCGCCCCCCCCCCAAAAAAAAAGCAAATAGTCAGATTGCTTTTTCTGGCTAGTGTGCCCTAGTGGCATATTAAAAAACCCTAAAGGTGCATTTCTCCTTTTATGTTATTTCAAGATACTCTGTCTCTATCCTCAATGTGTTATCCAACATATCACAAGTGTTTCCATTTTACTGGAACATTGGATGTGGATATTTATATATTATTGGAGAGAGATTATCTTAACAGCACAATTGCTGCTCCTTTACCAAAATTGACTTCCCAATAAATGAGAAACTAATTAAGCAATGTCTTCCTATTCTCTTCATTTACTGTAAAGCAAAGGTGGCTTCGAAAATCCTAAATAGTCCTCTAAAGATTCCTTTTCTGAAGCATTATTTCCTTAAGGAAGAAGATACTTTTCCCTCCTAGAATGTATTCATGTGGGGAATCTCAGATCACTGTATTGGTGAGGATGGCTTGACTCTCTACTTAGAGCCACTATACCCAACTGGTCATGACAGTTGGCTAGAGATGAGCCTGAGATGGCCTATCCTAGAAACAGGGGTACTGGTAGCTGCTTCTAAGCCTCTCGCTCTCTCTCTTGACTCACATTTAGCAAAATCAGATTCAGCTGCAATTTAAGGAACCACTTACCCTGCTCTCCACCTCTCTCCTCCATGTGCTAACCACTCCCATTGGACCCTGTGGCTTTGTTATTTGATTTTTATGAAAGCAAGAGTCCTTCACCTGGTAATACTTACCTAGGATTCTTTCTGTGCCAAGGATTGTGGTCCTTTTGCTGATGGCCGCCAGCCATCTCCCAGAGAGTCTATGACCTCTTGCTGCCTGACGCTTAGACCCAACACTTCCTCAGGAAGTTTTTGAAGAGAAAGCAAATCCTCAACAGAAAATATGGAGGTCCCTCCTCTTAGGTTGCTGCTTCTGCTGCTTCCTGACTCTCAGCTGACATTCATAGCACATATCTGTGACTTGTGTGAGCCAGACATTTTCATCTCCACATATTATCTTCAAACATCAGTTATTTATTTCTATGGCTTTACAAGTGAAATGAAGCTAAGTTGGGCTGTACTTTCAGTCATTCACTCTTGGACTTGACCTTTCTCCTTGTTGTCAGTGCAGGAAAGAAACTTGGGTGGATGCTAAGTGGTCGATGCGTAGTTTTGTCGTTAACAAAGGGGCTTCTTTCATTGGTGAGTTGACCATAGGTGTATTGTACTGCCTCTTGATCTCCTTTTTTCCTTTCTCGTCATAGCTCTGGCAAGTTCCTTCAGTGTGTGAAAAAGCCTGGGGATTCATCTTGCAGATGAGCCAGTCTGCGTGGTTGAGGCCCTGCAGTATACATCAAAATGCACGACTCAGGAGACACGCTCGTGGAAAGCTGAGGATTTGGGGGAATTCTCTGTCATAATATCAACACTGGAGATGGGAGCCTTTTCCTCTAGAGTCTTAAAATAACTTATGTTATTGGCATAGTTTTTATTTCGATCTCCTAATAATCAAGAAAGATTAATTACTGTATAACATTAGAGTGGAAATTTTATATTATTTCAGTTTAATTTTCATATGATGCTTTATGTTATTAATATGTTGGTAACATCCTTTCCCTTGAAGAATGACCACTCCAAGCCTCTCTTATTGGCAGGTCAAGAAAAGTAAATGCCCAGACTTTTCAGAAAAGGTTACATTTCCAAATGAATGACCTTGTTTCAGGATATATTTTTGTACCCTTCCTACAGATAAACTATAAATGCCATGGTTATGGGTCATGTTGGGAAAAATATTCTGTAAGGTATAAGCTACCCACATGCTTGGTGCTTTACCTCTAATCCTTCCGATAGCCCTATGAGGTTGATATTATTATCTCCCATTTGTCAAATGAGAAAAAGGAAGTTCAGAGAATTTATATACTTTTCCCAAAATCATACATTTAGTTCAAGGTAGAGAATGAATTTGAACTCAGCTTTATTCAACTCCAAAATTCATGTGCTCTATCTTTCTAGACTGATAAAACCAGATGGACAGCCCTTATGTTCTCTTCCAATAAATGCATGTTGGATTAAATTAAATACAATAGAATCTGAAATGTGATTTTCTAGATGGCTTCAAAACAGATACTTTTTTTGTCCTCTTCCTCTTCCTTCTCCTCCTCATTCTCAGTGTCTTATTTATGTAGGAGGCAGTTAAAATATATATATTTGTTCTTGATGTGACAATTTATTTCTCACTTGAATTTTACTTGATTAGTCTTGCTCGGGGATTATCATTTTTACTACTCTTTCAAAGAACCAACCTTTAACTTTGTTGATTTTCTCTTTCTACTTATTTGGGTTTTGCTTTTCTCTTTATTATTAGACATATAGATATTCCTTCTAATCTCTTTGGGTTTCTTTATTCAGCTTCTTAAGATGGAGGTTTAGATCACTGATTTTTCAGTACATTTTCTTTTCTTATATGTACATTTTAACACTATAAATTTTTCTCTGAGTGCTACTTTAGCTGCAGCTCTTAAAATGTTTGGATATGTCTCTTTTCATTATCATTTAGTTAAAAATATTTTCTGATTTAATTGTTATTTCAAAATGTGTTGCTTAGTTTTTAAACATCTGGAGATTTTCTAGTTTTTTGGTTAAAACATAGATGCATTGAGTGAAGAATTAATAAGCTAATTTGAGAATCCTTCAGGGAACCCACTAGGTTTGTTGAAAACAGCATAAATTTTGGAGTCAGACACTTCTGGGTTCATATTTTGGCGTCACTCATAAACCTGCTATGCCCTGTCTCCCCACTTTATTCTTGTTTGCTCTAGGAAATCCTCTTACTATGCCAACTGGTACCCACCATCATACTCACTCAAAGGCTTTTCCAACTCCTAAAGGCTCTCTATTTTCCTTCTGTAATGGTTAATGACCTCATAATATTTGAGGCACACTTACAAATACAGTTCTGATACTTGAAAGGATACACATACATACATATGTATGTATAACTGTGTGTATGTGTACACACACTTTTGTGTTACAAAAAACAGTGTCTCTCAATCCACAGTGATGCCACATTCAGTGGGTCTTTCTTTAGCCCCATGTCACTGATTATGTTGTTCTGTTTCATGTCACATCTGTGTCTCTTATAGACCTGGCAGACAAGGCCAAGTATATATCAAATATTTTGGCAAAACACATTCTTTCTTTGGCTTGACAGCTGTCTGTGCATTTTAGCCCTTGTTGGAAACAAGCTCAACCCAGAAGTGCACACTCCCCGATGGAAAGGGTGCAGCAGGAGCCATGTTGACTTACTTCCTGGCATCCCATTCCTCCTGAGAACAACTCCTAAGACTGTGACTCGAGCATCTCAGGTAGAATCTGTACTGCACAGAATGACTCTGTTTTTGTGGGTTTTTAAAAGGCAAGTACTTATGTATATAGGTAAATGTTCTGTATGGCAAATTAAAATTGTATGAAGTAAAATGTTAAACCTAGAGTATAACTTTAAGAGGCATTTTATAAATGCAACGTTAACCTAACATTTTTCTCACAGTTTTTTAAAAATAATGAAGCAATTTATTTTTACTACATGAGTCATCATTTTAATATGTGTTTTTTATCAATCCATCAGGGAGTCAGTTGCTACCCTGAGAGGCAGTGGTTGGCTGGCCCTCGGATCACACACACAAAGCACAGAAGGGTTGGAATTGGTCCCTGACAGCATTTATCCTTGAACTTCATTCACATGGGTTCACATTGCCTTTTTCATCCTTTAGTCAAAGCGCAAACAGCACAAGGTAGTGGGATTAAGAGACAAGTGACCCAGTGAGCAAGTTCATTAACATCTGTGAATCTCCAGTTTGGAATATATTTATAACAGATATAAATGAGTTATACTGTAAAAATAATAAATGAGTAATAAAGGACTTTGTGGAATCATTCTTTTAACAACAATTGTGTCTGCAAATACTGTTTGACCTCACTTATATGCGGAATCTAAGAAAGTCAACTTTATATCAATAGTAACAGCAAATAGAATGGTGGTTACCAGGGCCTGGCAGGTGGGGGAAACTGGGAGATGCTGGTAAAAGGGTGTTGTGAAGTTTTGGTTATAAGATGAATAAGCTCTGGAGACCTAGTGTACAACATGGTGAAGAAGGTTAACAATACTGTGTTGTGTATTTGAAATTTTCTAAGAGAGTAGATCTCAAGTTTTTTCACCACACACACACACACACACACACACACACACACACACACACATAACTATGTGAGATGATGAATATGTTAATTAGATTAATTGTGATAATCATTTCATAATGTATACATATACCAAAACATCACATTGTATACCTCAAATATATATTTATTTGTCAATCATACCTCAGTGGAGCTGGGAAAAAACCTGCAAAAATTATCTATGGGTTTGGAGCAAGAATTAAACAAGCTGGAGATGGGCTTCTAAAGGCAACACATCCTCTCACCTACCCCACCCCAAGGTCAAGTGAGTTGGGCAACTGGAAGAGAGGATCATCCTGGGTATGTCTCGTGAGTGGGGGAGGCTGGAATAGGTGCCCAGAGGAGTCCAAACTCAGTCTGTTGAAGACCTGAAAACCCTCACCCATTCCTCTTTGTCCTCAGAGACATCAAAGAAGGAATAGTGCTGTTTGCTTTCCAAGAAGAATCTCAGCTTGGAGAATCACATGATGACACACCTTTCTTCTGTTAAGAAAACTCACTTGAGACTTTCCAAGAGTCTATGTGATGACATAGTGAAATTTGTGATTCTTAATAAGGGATGTAAGTGTGAAACAACATTTAAAATCTTGATACACCATGCAGACTTGCAGAGAAGAGAAAACTAACACGTGTTGTACACACGTATCAACCACTGACTTCAGCTGCAACAGCTGAATACAACTCTTGCTGGAAATACATGTTCTAGGGAATCTCAGAGGCTGACAGGTTCTCTGGGA
This sequence comes from Delphinus delphis, assembly GCF_949987515.2. NCBI lineage: Eukaryota > Metazoa > Chordata > Mammalia > Artiodactyla > Delphinidae > Delphinus > Delphinus delphis. Next base: position 96,336,597 of record NC_082687.1, on the reverse strand, counting down.
GGGCAGGAGAACAGTTTGGAAGCCACTTAGTCAAGAGCAGCACCCCAAATGACTCCACAGACCGGTCGGGTAGAGGAGTCGTTCTTGCCCTTAAGGGCACTCAGTTGTCGCTTTGTCACTGTCAGACGTGGCCATTGTTGTTTCTGGGATTAGAAATAACTGAAGTGAATGGCGCATGGTGGAAGCACACGGAGCATGGCACCTGCCTCCCAGGTCTGCTAGCCTCACGTTGACGGTCATACAGATCCATCTGATCTCTAGGGCCTGACACATGTAAAGTGCTTAGAACAGAGCTCAGTTTCTCTACCTGTAAAATGGGGGTGATAATTGTGCCCATCGCTTTGGGTTGTTTAAGCTTTAAGTGAGAAAATAGATGTACAGTTCTCAGAATAGTGCATAACACATAGAGTACCATCAAGGTTAGTTTTTTAAATTCAAAAAAATGCTAGAACCTGTTTTTATTCTGGAGGAAATTGCTTGACGAGCCTACTTGGTTTGGAAGCTGAGACCCTGTGACACTGTGGGCAATGGAGAAGAGGGTAGGGAATGGCCCTCTTGCCAATGAGCAGGGTCAGCCACACTTTCTCTCATCCTAGGTGAGTTTTGAATCATCCTAGATGGTTAATACTTGCCCACTTGAGAGGACTGGGCCAGAGATCCTCCTCAGACCTTTCACTAAGAGCTGGCTCCCATCGCAAGCTGGATACTGACAAAAGGTATCAACATGACCACTGCCCCGCAGACATCAATCTAAGAACTATACTTTTCATTCTTCAAGCCCACCCAGAGTTCAACAACCCCTGCTGTCATTGCCAATCCAAGCCCCTGCTCTCCCGACCACCCACTACTCCGGTGGCTGTAAAGGTGGGCAGCTCTCCTTGCTAGAATAAAGTCAGAAGACAAAAGCGCTGGAAGAAAAAAAATATGCTAGAAGGACAAGCTCCCTCCCAGTGAATATTGTACTGAAAGGGCATTGGAAAAGGGTAAGACTTGGAAGAAATAAGGTAGTTAACTGGAGCCTTTGGTGCAAGAACAAATCTCCCTTTGTGAAATCTCCCAGTTCAGTTCCACAGAGCTGCCTTCCAGGGAATTTCCTGGAATGGGTAGAATAATTAGATCCAAGTTGACTGCTGGAGGGAGAAAAGCGCCTTGGGAACCACTAGGTCTCAGGTCACCCTTAGCTGCTGGGAGTCTTTGACTTTGGCCCCGGGCCACGGAAGTCACGAGCTTCTGCACGCACAGCTTGGCTCTTGTTGCGGAGCACGGGCTCTAGATGCACAGGCTTCAGTAGTTGCAGCACGTGGGCTCAGTATATGTGGCTCACAGGCTTTAGAGCACAGGCTCAGTAGCTGTGGCGCACGGGCTTAGCTGCTCTGCGGCATGTGGGATCTTCCCAGACCAGGGATCGAACCTGTGTCGCCTGCATTGGCAGGCAGATCCTTAACCACTGCGCCACCAGGGAAATCCCTCCATTATTTTCTTCTTTTTTCTTTTTCAATGAATAGTATTCCCCAACCCCACCCCGCCCTCATTTTAAAATAGGAACATGGTTTTCCATGAAGACAAGTGAAGAAAGTGATGAACTTGACTGAAATCAGCTCAGTGCTTTGTGAGCACCTAGAGGGGTGGAATAGGGAGGGTGGGAGGGAGATGCAAGAGGGAGGGGATATGGGGATATATGTATACGTATAGCTGATTCCCTTTGTTATACAGCAGAAACTAACACAGCATTGTAAAGCAATTATACTCTAATAAAGATGTTAAAAATAATAATGTTTAATATATATTAAAATGTAATAGCCATAAGAAAAGAAAAGAGCGGGAAAGTGCTGAGACAGCACGGGAGGAACTGGGACAGCTACTCTGACAAATGAAATAGATGGCATTCATGGAACTAATTTAGTCCTAGTGCTGAAGGCAGGGCCCTAGAATGGCTGCTTTTTATTCTAAAGGCATAGATTGGGACCAATTCTGGCCCTCCCTGGGATACAGAGATCAATTAGGTTGAGTCCTCATCTTGAAGAACTCATAGTCTAGAGGGGACAAATAAAAGGAAAAATCGGTTCATTGATTCAGTCATTCATTGATTTGTTCAGCAAGCTTTATTAAGCCCCCATTATCTACCAGTCAAACCACCACGACCCCTCAGCTCTCCATCCATACCTCCAAGACACAGTTTATAGTAATGGTCTGTTTATATGTGTGTTTCCTCTACCACCTCTAAGCTTTTAGAAGACAGACACTCTGTCTTTTTCATTACTTTAATCCCAGTAATATAGTACTTATTGGTTGAAACAAGGATAACATATTAAAACCCAAAATTAAATCATAAAAGATGAAATAAAAGAGATTCTAAAATCAATACAAACAGCAGCAAATTGACCAAACTGTACATCTTATTGAGAACTCAACCACCCAAGCGTAAGGGATTAATTCAAGTTTTGTTTGAACATAACATCCTGACTGTGCACTATTATTGGGGTATATTCTAAGGATGTAAATAACCACAAATAAATCTTGAACTTTAAAAAAATATATTTTAAAATATTGATTAATTTTTTGGCCACGCTGTGCAGCATGTGGGATCTTAGTTCCCCGAGCAGGGATGGAACTCGTGCTCCCTGTATTGGAAGCAAGGAGTCTTAACCACTGGACCACCAGGGAAGTCCCTAAATTGTGAACTTTAATCAATAAGTTTGTACTGACATATATCATGTTTTGTAGGTTAGATGAAATATCACAAAGAATGAATATATAAAGTGGTAAAGATAAAGAAAACACTCTGGTGTTGGATTTGAATTGATGGGATCACTGTGAACTCATACATATTTTCAGATGCAAAATTGTTTAGCTACTTTGCTATTTTGCCATATTTATTTTAATTTCTCTGAGATCCTAATTCAACAACATATGTTGAACACTTACTATATTCCAGACCCTATACTGAGAAGTTTACATGAAATATTTCATTAATTTTCACCACTGCACTTGTGGTTTGTACAACTATTATTAAAAAGGTGAGAGGGCTTCCCTGGTGGCGCAGTGGTCGAGAGTCTGCCTGCCAATGCAAGGGGCATGGGTTCGTGCCCCGGTCCGGGAAGATCCCACATGCCGCTGAGCGGCTGGGCCGCTGAGCCATGGCCGCTGAGCCTGCGCGTCCGGAGCCTGTGCTCCGCAACGGGAGAGGCCACAACAGTGAGAGGCCCGCGTACCGCAAAAAAAAAAAAAAAAAAAAAAATAAGGTGAGAAATTTGCCCATGATAATGGCAGAGTTAGGTGTGGTCTGACCCCAAATTGTGCTTATAATCACAGAGATGAGTAAGACAGGTCATAATTTAGCTCTGTCTTAAAGCACTGCATTCATTTGTAACAATAAACTTGATCTGACTACTGAAATAAAGAAGTTTCACAGGAGAACGCCTTTGGAATCACCTAATTCATCAATAAAAGTATTTGTGCTCATTTGGCATAGAGCATATTCTAAGGGGCCCAGGAAGAAAAACCCAGGGTTTTAGACCCAGCTCTGCCAATCCCAGCTCCGTGACCCTGTGCAAGTACACCAGACCTCTCTGGGTCACACTTTCCTCTTTTCTAAATTGAAGGAGCTGGAGGACGCAAGGAGTCACAGACTCAAATGTGTGCAGGGGTCAACAGGTAACACAAATGAGTAAAATGCCCCCATGACTTGTGGTGACCTCTATGGTGGTGGTGGTGACCTCTCACCTCCAGCCCAATGTTGCCGGGCAGGAGTTCAGGCCTGAGGTCACCTGATCTTCCAATTCCTCAAGAGAAGCCAGGAATCCAGACTTATATGACATTTTCCAAATCTTAAATTACTAATTAAAAAAAATCTTGTATCAGAAAAACAAACCAACCAAGCAACCCGTATGTGGCCCTCAGGCCAACACCTTAGAAATTTTTGGATCAGATAAACTCTGAAGTCCCTTCAAGGGTATTCTTTATAGAAAATGAAATGGTCCCTTCAGGCATGGAGCAGATGTTCCATGCTTTAAGTTGTGATGCTCAAAGCTGGTTGATTGCCTGGTTGATCTCAGAACTTTTCAAGGTTACATTGGGATAGTGGAAAAGTCCTGGTACCTTTTTGCACCGCCATCTTCTCACTGTAGAATGAAGAGGCTGAAAGTCTCCAGGGAAGGGGGAATAAAGCTAATATCCACTGAGCACCTGTTCTATGTCAGGGATGTCCAAGAATCATACCATTAGTATTAGTTGGGATTCTCCAGAGAAACAGACTATCAAAATATACATGGAGAGAGAGAGAGAGAGAGAGAGAGAGAGAGAGAGAGAGAGAGAGAGAGAGAGAGAGAGATTGAGATTTATTTTAAGGAATTGGCTTATGTAATTGTGAAGGTTAGCAAGTCCAAAATCTGCAGGGTGGGCCAGCAGACTGGAGACCCAGGAGAGCTAATGGTACAGTTCAAGTTTGAAGGTCACCTTCTGGCAGAATTCCCTCTTGTTCAGGGAAGGTCAGGCTTTGGTCTACTCAGGCCTTCAACTTCTTGGATGAGGCTCACCCACATTCTAAAGGGTAATCTGCTTTAGTTAAACTCCACTGATTTAAATGTTAATCTCATTAAAAAAAAAAAAAAACAGCCTCTCAGAAACATCAAGAATAATATTTGACCAAAAATCTGGATAAGGTGACCCAGCTAGGTTGACACACAAAGTTAGCTATCATACCATTTAGTTTTCACCATGATCCAATGAAGTCAATTACTAAAACCATTTTACAGATGGGGAAACTCTGAGAAGTTAAATGACTTATACAGAAAACAATTAGGGGCAGAGCTGGCATTCAAACCTGGCTGTCTGACTTCAAAATTCATCTCTTCCCACAGTTCTATCATGATTCTAGATATTAATGCTACTATTTGATAAAGGTAAGATCCAAGGTTGATAGATTTCAGGATCAAGGGAGCTGACTATGGAACCCAGAGTTCCTATTTGGACACCCAGGGAGGACTCCACAAGGGAATATTATCATTCAAGTTACCTTTACATGGACTACATCATCAATCCTCCTTCCTTGGGTCAGGCAAGTCAGGGCCTAATGAACCAGGGAATCATTTTTGTGACTTGGGTCTTTTTCAAGCTTTTCCTACATTCTATCCTACAAATATTTCCTGGGCATTTTCTGCATACCAGGCATAATTCTTGGGGGCTGTGAGTACAGAGATGCGTGAGACATATCTTTGGCATCAAGCTGCTGTGGGTGTGTTAGGAAATAAAGCGAATGCAGTGCTGTGAATGGAGCACGGTGGGGAGCCAGAGAAGAGGGACCTGTTTGTCAGTCCCTCCAACTCTGGGGTCCTGACCTTTCCCTGGATTTCATATCCTTGGAGCCTAGCATAATGCCTACATATAGTAGGGGTTCAATAAATGCCTACTGAATGGCTGCATGGATGAAGGAGTAAGCAGAAGTGATATATTTACATGTCTGTACCTCTGTACCTCTCATGTCTGTACACAGTTATCTCCTGAAGGAGCAGTAGCTAAAAATGTGGGCTCACGACTTAGACCATCTGACTTTAAAGTCCAGCCACCCCTCTTACTGACCCAGGCTCAGTGTCTTTGACTGTGAAATAGTGCTAAAAATAGCACTTACCATGGTGTCCCTGTGAGGATCAAAGGAAGTAATGAAATGACAGTGCTCAGTGGAACCCCCAGCACAGAGTAAATGATTTGTAAACAGTGACTATTTTATTGCCATAGTCAGTATTAACTTCTGTCTTCCTGGCACACAGCGGGACTCAGTAAGTAATTGTTGGTGATAAATGTGTGAATGAATTATCTTATCTTGGACCAATGGGAGCAGGGAGGCAGGCAGATCCTCCCTTTCTTCTCCCCCCTGGGTTGTTTCATCTCAGCTCACAGTTATGTCCCCTTTAAGTGCCTTGCCAGTCCTTGAAACTTTGGAGACCAGGGCAGTAGAATATGGTGGTTTGTGAGGATACGGGCCCAGTAAACTTTCAGTGATCCTTTTCCTCATTACTTTTCACCTAATCCCTAAATTATTGGCATCTCCAATGAGTTGAGAGTGGATGAGGAATTAGCATTCTTCAAAGCTATAATTCTCACCCTCCCTAGTAATGGCAGCCTAGCTTAAGCAGTTCTCTAATGAACACTCTTATGACTTCCTTGAAATCCATGAATATCACTAATTCCCCAAAGTCCTTGCTATACTCTTGTTTGTTCCAAGACCAGAGAAAATCGGAAACACTGTTTAAAGGGATCAACTCTCCAGGCTTCCCACTTCCGTCGTCTCCTTCGTTACGCCATATCCAAGTAGATCAGACAGTGCCACGCTGGACGTGACTTGGCGTGCAGTCACCGTACTGGCCAGACTCATAATTTGAAAAGTGTCAGTTTATCTTTACATCTCACCCTTTATTTTAGCTTGGCAGAAACTCATAAACAACTGGAAAAGCTTACGTAAAAATATGTCCCCATTTCGATTAATCTTTAGGTAAACTTGTTTGAATTCAGTCAAAATTTTTTGCCTGAGAGGTGTAATAAAATATACTTATTTGAGCCAAAAAGCCCCAAAATAAATGGATTTGGAGAGAATTAATAATATATTCTATATTATCAATAATAGACTATATTTTATATTAATAATAACATAGAATATTATTAATATAATATATGCTATATTGGTGAGGCTATATAATATAGCAACACACTATTAATATAATTATTAATAATATATATCTAAAATATTTTGCCTACGTTTTGTCCTTTTAGTCTTAGAGTGACAATATATTGAATTTTCTCTCTGAATCGAAGACCAAATATAGTCAGCTAAAAATGTATTCTAAATAAACATGTGGCAAAGAAAAACTAATGGATATAATTTTTGGATGACAAATTACAGATTGGACTGATAAAGAATATCAGGGCATTTAGGGTGTGGTCCCAAACTCTCAAGTCTGGGCTTTGTCCTTCTTGATGTCTGAGGTGTCTTTACCAAAGACTCAATGCTGGCAAAACTTTATGATCTTTTTGTCATGTAAGCAGGAATGTCACGTCATGTAATGAGGTCATCAGGAAGTACCTAAAAGTCCCCTTTTTTAGCTTCAAAATGCAAATAATTCAGAAAACACTTGGGCTGTTTCAGTACTAGAGAATTAATGACAACTCAGCATATCCCAAATTTTGAAATTTAGAACTTGCTCTTCAACTTCTGTTGGATTGACACATTTTATTTTTGTAGGTCTTACAGAGAATAGAGAGAAGATTTGGGGGTTACATGTAATATAAAAATTATAGCAAATGTTTATTGAAATATTTGATAAAATGAATATTTATTTACATAAGGTTGATACATAATTTTTATAACTGTATCTAATTACAAAAGGAAATTTGGGAAATATGCTAAAAAGAGGAAGAAGAAAATAAAAATCACTTCTAATTCCATCACTCAGAGATAATCACTATTTTCATATTTTTGGTGTAATGCCAAGCTTAATCCCTGGTAAAAAGTAGGTCCTCAGAAAGTACTAGTTCATTGCCTATATCCTCAAGTCTTTATTATTATGAATGCACATATTTACAAATATTTAAAATTGCAATCAAAGCATGTGAACTGTTTTGTAATCTGTTAACATATACCTCAAAATTACAAGCCGGAATAAGTTTTCTGTTTCAAAACAGTGCCCTTGGAAGTACTTTCATGACTTAAAACAAGTTGGTGGATGAACTTTGAACCAGTCTAAGGCATATCCGTGTTGTAGGTCAGGTTATCCCTGGGAAATAGACTCAGAAGGAGAAGGAGATTTGAGAGTAGAAAGTTTATCAGGGTGCTCTCGGGATCAACCCTCCAGGAAAGGAAGCAAAAGAAGCAGGCTTGGGGAAAAGGAGAAACGAAGCTGCAATGCAGCCCCAGCAAAGGCCTCAGCTGATCCCAAAGGGAGCAGGGATGGTCCTTCAGGTGGTCTGTCCAGGTGGCAAGGGCTGGAACATTGAGCAGCCATCAGCGGTAGGTTGTTGTGAGCAATTCTGAAGGGGGCTCAGCTGAACACCAAGAGCTGCCAGCATGGTTAGCAGCTGGGGAGGTGAGTGATGAGTGTCTGGGGCCTGCAGGGGATCTGAGTGCCCACTGGGCTGTGCCACATATGCCAAGGATATTGTGGGTCCATCTTAGCTATTATTTCTTTGGATGTTCTATTTATTAATACCTCTTGCATTCTGTCAATATATGCTAGCAAGTGGGGTGTGAATACGTTAGTACTTTTTTTCCCCTTCAAATTGTTGTCTTCTGTTTGTGGCTATAGCCCAAATGCTACTGGCTCATTCTTTTGAAGACCCTTTGTGAACATGATTTTTTTTTTTTTTTTTTTTGCGGTACGCGGTCCTCTCACTGCTGTGGCCTCTTCTGTTGCAGAGCACAGGCTCCGGACGCGCAGGCTCAGCGGCCATGGCTCACAGACCCAGCCGCTCCGCGGCATGTGGGATCTTCCCGGACCGGGGCACGAACCCGTGTCCCCTGCATCAGCAGGCGGACTCTCAACCACTGCGCAACCAGGGAAGCCCTGAACGTGATTTTTGTAAGTCTTTTCACTCCCTGTTTGCTGAAGAAAAGTGATCACGTTGGGCTCAAACAAACAGAAAAATGAGGCATGACTTTAAAGGAATATAAATGGCTGACTCTAATGGCCAAAAATCTGGATCCCCGTGAAATTCTGAGAGACTGTTTCTAGCAATAATTCTAGAATTATAAAGCACCATTGGCAAAAGTGTGCATTGTCTCAGTGTCCTGAAGTCAGTCTGTCTGCTTTAAATGGATGGTCATAATTTAAGCAGATAAAGGTGAGAACCTGTGTGCATTTCACTGACTGTGGTTGACATGAGAACACTTTGGGGCCCACCCATCCAAAGGCTGCTTGGTTCTAAAAATAACCCAGTATTCGTTTTCCACTGTTCTCTTCAGATATGAATATTGCCTTGGTGAATATTAAATAGGAGTATGTTCAGTGAAAACTATTAAGTTGAAAGGGAACTCAGTTGAGTGAGAAGTGACAGAGAAGGCTTTATGTTCTGGCAAAACTACAGCAATGATCACACAGGACGAGAAGACAAAGAGCTGCTCTAGGTTGAGAGGCCTCTCCTGTGGCTCCAACCAAGCTGAGTTATAAGATCAAAGCCCTCATCTTCCACCAGTAAGATGCACACACCCACCTGTCAGGCAATCCTAGATTTATAGCAAGACATGATTTCCAGAAACCTGGAGGAAATTCTAGTTACCCCTTGGAGCGTACTCTGGAAACTACTCAGGCTTCCTTTTCACACATTTACACTTTTATTCCATAATTTTATTTTCAGTCTAGGGCATTAACGATGATTTATGAAACTTACTAATCAGTCATGTTAGCAAGAGTTTCCATTTCCCATTTCAGATTGTCCCAGTGCTAACTATTGTGAATTGTCACTTAGCAACAGAAATATAACCACCCTTTGATAACACCTCTGGGAATACTCTACATTTCCTTGGGGTTTCCCTGGATATTTAGGAGTATGAAAGAATCCAAAGGTTGTGTCATACCTCGGCAACTGATTCTAAGTGAACGTTTGAGTGGTCCTCATAGCACAAAGTGGAGTGTCCCTTTCAGTAGATTTACAGTTAATTTGGTTAATTAGCTAGCCAACACAAAAATCTGATTTTTAAGGCAAGTCATCTGACCTAGTGTTTACCAAGTATAAGGGTGATAATTTATTCCTCATCTGCCTTAATTGTTTGTCTATTTCTAATGCAGGGTATTATTTCTTGGGTCCTTAAAGACCCCAAACATGCTTATTAGAGAAAATATGGAAACACTAAGGAGAGATAACAACCATTGTTTCACTAGTCAAGGACTATAGCTTAGTATATTTCCTTCTGATCATTTTTCTTTTTAGAATAAAGAAAACAAAAGTAAACTTTTCTGTTCTTTAGAAAATAGCTACTCACCTCTAACAATTTTGAAAAACCCAGAAATAGATAACAATAAATATAAAACTAATTTATAAACTTATCCTTATTCATCTTTAGTATTTTTCTATAAAAACTTTTTATTGGTTTCAAATAATTAAAATCATGCTATAGGTATGTCCCGGCTTGATTTTTCCCTTCAGTTTTTATTTTTATCGGATTTCATAGATGCACATAGAGTCAAAATGTTTTAAAAGACTTGTAAACAACCAGTCACTTGACTTCACCAACCCCCCTTTCTCTACTCCAGAAGCAAACTTGTTCAACTCTTTTGCTGTATCTTACAATGGATGGTGTCTTAGATTTGATAAACTGAGGTATATATCAAAAGACTTCATTAAAGGGTTAATTAATATTCTTGACCCAGATGTTTACTGTCATGTTATTTCTATTAAAAACTTGAAAGTATAACCACAGATCAAATAGATAAATAGAATATGATATCCTCCTACTGAAAGATTCAGTGATGCAGCCATAAAAATTATCTTTAGGAAGATTTCTCAATAATTTGGAAAATTCTTGTGTTGCCATACTAAGAGCTATAAAGTGGGCTAGAGACATCTGTTGAAAGATGATGGTTGGAACACAAGCATTCACTTTTGCTGACTACCAAAACCACACCAAATGAGAATAAGTGAGACGTATAGAGAAAGACATAAACCTTTCAGGATAAAGACTTTGGGAGAAGAGGTAATGGCAACTGCATTTTGGAAAGTGTGAAGCAGTTGGCTGAGTGGATGTGGCAAATCAAATAAGCTAAATCTAAGCTAGCACAGGGGGAGGCCAAAATAATCCAATTTTATACTGCTTGTTATGGGTTGAATTGTATCTTCCCTCACCTCCAAATTCATACGTTGAAGTTCTAACCCCCGATACCTCAGAATGGGACTGTATTTGGAGATAGGGCCTTTGAAAAGGTAATTAGGGCTTCCCTGGTGGTGCAGTGGTTGGGAATCCTCCTGCCAATGCAGGGGACACAGGTTCGAGCCCTGGTCTGGGAGGATCCTGCATGCCGCGGAGCAACTGGGCCCATGCGCCAGGGCTTCTGAGGCCCGTGTGTCTAGAGCCCATGCTCTGCAGCGGGAGAGGCCACCGCAATGAGAGGCCCGCGCACCGCGGTGAGGAATGGCCCCCGCTTGCCGCAACTAGAGGAGGCCGGTGGGCAGCGAGCGAAGACCCAATGCAGCCGAAGATAAATAAATAAATAAATTTATATATAAAAAAAGATAATTAAGTTAAGATGAGGTCATTAGGGTAGGCTTTATTCCATTATGGTTGTAATGGATTGATATGATGAATCCATTATGGCCCCTCCAAAATGGGCCTTAATCTGATAGGGACCAGTATCTTTATAAGAAGAAGAGAGTAGGACACAGATGCACACAGAAGGAAGACCATGTGAGGACACAGAGAGGAGACGGCCATCTACAAGCTAGGGAACAGACCTCAGGAGAAACCAACCCTACTGACACCTTGATCTTGGACTTCTAGCCTCAAGAATTGTGAGAAAACTAATTTCTGCTGTTTAAGCCACCTGGGCTGTGGCACTTTGTTATGACACTGCCAATCCCTCAAAAGGAACTGAAGAAAACTAATACCTCTGGAAGTAAAGCGAGAGTGGTGTGTAAGACCAGAGGATTCCTTAAATATCTGTAGAAGAAGTAGTTGAAATCCCTGTATTCAATCCTTGTATTGACCCCTCTCCACCCTGGGAAATAATTGGAGGTTTCTTTTTTCTTCTTTTTCAAAAAATTGAAGTGTATCTGACTTACAATATTATATTAGTTTCAGATGTACAGTATAGTGATTCAGTATTTTTGCAGATTATATTCCATTAAAAGTTATTACAAGATAATAACTATAATTCCCTGTGCTGCATAATATATCCTGTTGCTTACCTATTTTATATATAGTAGTCTGTATCACCTAATCCCATACCCCTAATTTGCTTCTCCTCCTTTCCTTCTCCCCTTTGGTAGCCACTTGTTTGTTTTCTATATCTGTGAGTCTGTCTCTGTTTTGCACTTACATTCATTTGTGGGTTTTTTTTAGATTCCACATATGTGATGTCATACAGTATTTGTCTTTCTCTGTCTGATTTATTTCATTAAGCATAATATTCTCTAGGTCCATCCACATTGCTACAAGTGGCAGAATTTCATTATTTTTATAGCTGAATAATATTCCATTGTGTGTATGTGTGTGTGTGTGTATATATATATATATATATATATATATCACATCTTTATCCATTCATCTGTTGATGGGCTCTTGGGTTGCTTCCTTATCTTGGCTATTGTAAGTAGTGCTACTAGGAATATTGGGGTGCATTAATCTTTTCAAATTAGCCTCTTTGTTTCTTCTGGATATATTCCCAGGAGTGGAATTCCTGGATCATATGGTAGTTCTATTTTTAGTTTTTTGAGGAATGGAGATTTACATTCTGAAGAGGATAAAATAGAGAGGATTTCTAGACTGGTGGCAATGGTCAGGTAAAAAAAGAGGTGGTACAATACAAAAAACAAAATGAAGGGTTAAGTAACATTTACATTCTAAATGCTGAGACATTGCTCCTACCCTTCTTTTCCCACTCAATCACCATAAAATTGAAGTGTGGCTTTGCCATTCAAGAGGTCTGAAGTATCTCCTCTAATAAATTTGACCAGCCAAAGGTATCATGGGTTTGCTCAATGAAACAGTTGAGCAGACCACCCTATAGTGAAGCCCACTTTCAATAAACACCCCTGCTCCCGTCCCTTGTGCTCAGAACTTCCAGTGGGTGTTTCAAACCTAATTCATTATCTTCCCTGGGCACACATGACATCCCTCCTCCTGAATTCCCAGTTCAGCTCTCAAAGGAAATCCTCTTCACAGAGCCTCTGATCTCCAAATCCTAGTCCCTGTATACCCTGTATAAACCAGTTTATTAGCAGAGAACAGATGGCACACTCAAAGAGCAGTTAATAGAGTTTAAAAGGGTCATTTCCAAAGGTGTGGGCAGGGTTCATGGAACAATAAGGGATGGTGAAGCACCTAGCTGTTATCACCCCTAAGGTATGAGTGTAACTGGGACCTGGGAAGAGCTGTGGTCATTAGAGAGAAGCCACATGCCAAGAACACTGGTCATAGGTGAGGAAAGCAGCCACTTCCAAAATATCAGCCTGAAAGAAAGGAGCAGAAATGATAAACCCGTTGATTCTGGATGGTATGTGGCTAAGACTAGAACCCCTGCATGACCTCACCATACTGTCACCAAGATTATGTTTCAGGGAACTTGCTTAAGCACCCTCTCTCTCCCTTCCTATTGCATTTCATATCTTACCAGTAACTCCTATTGGCTGAACCCAACCAAAAGCCAGAGGGCATGGGAACCTGGGCCATGTGTGCTATAGAGACCAGCCCTCAACATCTGTGAGGGGTTTAGAACATTTACTCTCCTGCTCTTTTGCAAATTCTCAGGACTGAGGCATCAGACTCACAACTCCTGTTGGTATCTAGGTCTACTTTATCTGGATATTTCAGTTGAAAAGTCCAGTTTACCCTCTTGTGACAATTGCCATGTTAGTCACATCATCAAGATCTAATCAGAAAACAGAAAATGTTCTAGTTGCTTACAACAGAAGGAATTTAATGGAGGGATTTATTACACCAGTAATGAAGGAGGCCAAGTAGCCAAATTGGGACTAGAGAGGGTAACAGCTGGAAGCCATCACTACCCTGAGGCTGGAAAACCAAAGGGAGGAGAATGTGTCACCAGAACCTAGGGGCCATGTCACTTGGCTGGAGATGGGACCATGATGGACCTCTTGGGCAGAAGTGTAGGAGTCACATAGATGACAAACCTGCTGAAGGAAAGGGTGACCTAAGTAGAGAGGGTGGGATAGTAGCACCCACTTCTCCCTTTTCCTTACCTTCCAGTCTCCACTAACTCCTCGACTAACTGAATTCAGCAAGAAGCCAGAAGACATGGGAGTCCTCAAGGGTCAGCTGCCCTGGATATAGAGTAGAACAGGGCAGAGTGAAGAATAAATCTGGGGGTGATAAGGCCCAGTGTAATCTATTGAGTGCAGGAAGGGGAACTTTTATGGAGCCAATCTTCTCTCCATCAATCATCCAAGAATCCCAAAGGTCTTGTCTGTGTTACAGTAACTCATCAAGGGGGTCCTACTCTTTACTGTTATACTTGGACAACAGGGCCCATGCTTAGGCCCCCACGGTGGGAACATTTTTGTTTAAATTCAAATGATTAACAAGTCCCCAGAAGCATGATCTTGGTGCCAGCATGGTGGGGTCGGGTGGGGTTCCAGTCTTAGGCACAGACCTGACAGAATCAGCCTTTCTATCATGGAACCTCAGCTTGGAGCCCGACTTCCCACTTTCTCATACTGAGTTCTCCACTGGAAGTTTAAGCTCAGCCAAGATCATTCCAACCACCAAATGCATTCTACTGATGTTGAGTCTCAAAAGGGAAGGTTTTCAAGTCTATATCCCTGTTCTTCCAGGAAGCTCCTTGGCCGCTAAGAAAATTTCCACCCCTATCCCAGTAATCAATTCTGTATATCAAATGAGAATTGGGAAAGTCAATTTTGTCAAGCCAGAGATGTTCTGTTAAAACTCCCCTAGGACAATGGATACCTATTAAGTCAGTTGAAGCCCTTGTTAAAATGCGATTGCTGGGCCCCACTCCCAGAATTTCTGTTTCAGGAGGTCTGGATGGGGCCTAGGAACGTGCATTGCTAACAAGTTCCCAGTTGATGCTGATGCAGCTTATCTGGACCATGCTTTGAGAAGCACTCTTTTAAAATGTGTATGGTTAATAATTAGAAATCACATGGAGAAGGCAAATTCTTCTCTGTAAGACGCAGCATCACAAGCATGTTCACCTGAAAAACTGCAAACTCAGAATACAGAAATCTGCAAATAATCCCCCTTCAACCTTTAAAGCCTAGGCTTAAGGACTGATGCATTAGGCTGACCTGAGCAGAAAAATCATCACTGTGTAGAAAAAGCCAGGGGGCTTTAATGATTGAAGACAGTTCTTTGTATGTTGGGAGAGAAAATTGTGTTGCTTTCTGCCATCATCTGTATTCAGTTATTTGTGTCACTAATAAGACTAGGATGGGCTATTTGAAGCCATTTGCTGCATCATGAATAGGGAACTGTATATACCTGGCTTACAGAAGAAGAAATCCATCCAGAAACCAATCTTAAAACCTCATAGTTATACCAGACTTCTTCCTCAAACTCAATTGATCACCAAGTTCTAATTCAATATCTATATCTACAGCATTTTTCTCTTCTCTCCTGATTTTCCATCCATCTCTGCTTTTCTTATCCTTACGTATTACCTCTGGCCTGAACTATAGCAATAGCCTCTTCCAGCAGTTAGGAATGTTTCCAGTTGCAAGTAACAGAATATCCATCCCGTAATGGCTTAAACAAATATGGGTTTATTTGTCTCATGTAACTCAAGTCTAGAAATAGGTGTTGGTTAGAATTGGTTCTGGGCTCCACAGTGTCAGTGACCTTGCACTCTGATCCTCTTGGTCTTTCTCTCGTGCTTACTATTTGTTGCAAGATGACTGTTCTAGCCCAAGATAGCACATTTGAATTGGAGGAGGAGAAAACAAAGAAGGCTGGCCTCACCATGCTTTTGCCTTTTGTCAAACAAACAAAACAATAAAAAACAAAAAGTCTTCTCAGAATCACCTAGCAGAATGCTCCTTCTGTTTCATTGGCTAGTAACGGTGTCATACGAGTAGTTGCAATGGAGCTTGAAAAAGCAAGTATTTTTTTCCTATCCTTTAGAGTAAAAGTGACATGGAAGAAAGGGATTGGGAATATCTATTGATTTGGCCAAAAAACTGTCCTTTGTTCTGTTTCCTCATTTATCTTCCTTCTCCTAATTTCTCTTTCTAAATCAAAGAAAATGATGTACATGGTATTTGTTTCTTATAGCCACTGTAAAAATTTACCATTAAGTGGGTGGCTTAAAACAACAGAAATCTGTTTTCTTTCTTTCTTTTTTTTTTTTATCAGTGTACAATTCATTTTAACGAGTTCCTCAATGCATTTCAGGGTTGGTGTTCCATTTAGAATGCTTTTGGTTGCAAGAAGAAAATGAAATTATTTTCTTCTTTATTTTTCTTCTCTTTGGGTACAACTTTTATTAACAGAGCTGGGAAGTTTTTTTTTTTTTACTAATTTTATTCTTCTCATTTTAAAATTTTATTTTGTTTTTTTTTGTTATACAGCACATTCATATTAGCTATCTATTTTATACATATTAGTGTATACATGTCAATCCCAATCTCCCAATTCATCCCACCAGCACCAGCCCCGCCCCCCGCATACCCTCTTTGGTGTCCATACTTCTGTTCTCTACATCTGTGTCTCTATTTCTGCCTTGAAAACCGGTTCATCTGTGCCATTTTTCTAGATTCCACATATATGCATTAATATATGATATTTGTTTTTCTCTTTCTGACGTACTTCACTCTGTATGAGTCTCTCGGTCCATCCACATCACTACAAATGACCCAATTTCGTTTCTTTTTATGGCTGAGGAATATTCTGTCGCATATATGTACCACATCTTCTTTTTTGCATTTGTCTGTAGATGGGCATTTAGGTTGCTTCCATGACCTGGCTGTTGTAAATAGTGCTGCAATGAACATTGGGGTGCATGTGTCTTTTTGAATTATGGTTTTCTCTGGGTGTATGCCCAGTGATGGGATTGCTGGGTCATAGAGTAATTCTATTTTTAGTTTTTTAAGGACCTTCCATACTGTTCTCCATAGTGGCTGTATCAATTTTCATCCTCACCAACAGTGCAAGAGGGTTCCCTTTTCTCCACACTCTGCAGCATTTGTTGTTTGTAGATTTTCTGATGATGCCCATTCTAACTGGTGTGAGGTGATACCTCATGGTAGTTTTGATTTGCATTTCTCTAATAATTAGTGATGATGAGCAGCTTTTCATGTGCTTCTTGGCCATCTGTATGTCTTCTTTGGAGAAATGTCTATTTAGGTCTTCTGCCCATTTTTTGATTGGGTTGTTTGTTTGTTTAATATTGAGCTGCATGAGCTGTTTATATATTTTGGAGATTAATCCTTTGTCTATTGATTCATTTGTAAATATTTTCTCCCATTCTGAGTGTTGTCTTTTCGTCTTGTTTATAGTTTCCTTTGCTGTGTAAAAGATTTTATGTTTCATTAGGTCCCATTTGTTTACTTTTGTTTTTATTTCCATTACATTACAAACCTGATGTCCATCTCATTCATATTCCTTTTTTATTTTTTAAAAATCTTGCCGGGGGGCTTCCCTGGTGGCGCCATGGTTGGGAGTCTGCCTGCCGATGCAGCGGACACGGGTTCGTGCCCTGGTCCGGGAAGATCCCACATGCCGCGGAGCGGCTGGGCCCGTGAGCCATGGCCGCTGAGCCTGCCCGTCCGGAGCCTGTGCTCCACAAGGGAGAGGCCACAACAGTGAGAGGCCCACGTACCGCAAAAAAAAAAAAAAAAAAAAAAAAAAAAGCTAGAATTTGCACATAAATTGGCATTTTTTGTCTTGTCCCTGTGATCCAAGATATTCTCACTCCTTATCTGGATTCTGACAACAGTCTCCTACCCAGTCCCTGCTTTTGCTACTTGTAGTATATTTTCCACAAAGCAGCCAAAGTTGTCCTCTTAAAACACGAATCAGAGCAGGACACTCTTCTGCTCAAAATTCTCCAGTAAGTCCTCATGTCTCTCAAGTAAAAGTTGACATCCTTAATGTGGATCTCAAGGCCCAGATGATCTCTCAGACCTCGTCTCCTACTTCTCCTAAACCTTTGTCCCTCCTCCAGCCTCACTGGTCTCCTTTATGCATTAGCACACCAGGCTCAGCCCTGCTTTTCTTCAGGGACCTTGGCATCAGCTCTTCCCTCTGCCTGAAATCCTCTTCCCCAGCTAAGTCTCTCTCCTTCTTCAAGTTTTTCATCAAATGACACCTTCCCAATGTGAACAATCAGAACAACATAATTTGCTTGTTTTTAATGACTCATTTATTGTCAGCCCCTCTCCACACTGTAATGCAAGCTGTTCAAGGGTGGTGACTTTTGTCTGTTTACTAATGTACACCAACTTCTAGAATAGGGCAGGGCACATGGTAGGTACTCAGTAAGCCTTGGTTGAGTGGATAAATGAAGTCAACCGTTATTGTATGCCCAGTAGTAAATACTGGTGTCCAGATCTGAAACCTAGTCTACTCACGTCCAGTGTACTTGTACTTTTCACTTCACCATAGTACTCATAGTTCAGCTTGCTAAGGCCCAGGCAGTATTAAAGTGCTTTCTATATACTATCTCACTCGATCCTAAAAATAATTCTATGAGGTAGATACAAATGCTCTCCTCCTTTCACGTAAGGCAGTAGAAAGTTCATAATTTGCACAAGGTACATAGCTAGTAAGTGGTAGAATCATGGTGTGTACTCAGGCAATGTGACTCATGAATATTTGCCTCTAGTATTATAAGATACTGTTCCCACCAATAACGACAAGGACAAAGAGTTGGGAGATCATCAAAATACAAATTAGTGGTGCACAATGCTTCCGAGTTACCTCCAAACCATGTCTTATTTAGAGAAGGACCACAGTCAAAATGGCAGTATAGCCCCTTTTCTTTTCTCTCCCTTTCTTGACACCAGGTCTGATTTGACCATGTGTGGGAAGTTAACGATGATATGCACAGTTGTCTATAAAGTGCATAAGTAACCCATGCTTAGAGGTTCAGAAAACAGGTTTGGTTTCTTCTAAATTAATCCCTCAGTTCTCAAGTCTTTGTCTGTGTTGGGTCTTGTTAGCAGCCTGACATTGTCCTTGACCCTGTCTGCCAAGTCACCTGTTAAGTAGAGAGTAATGATATCATTGTATGTGGAATTTAAAAGACACTCTAATGTGGGGAACTCTCACTAATAACAGCAAAACAGCCCTTTGCACAGTGTTTTCAAGCACACGCTGATACAGACCACTACTTATAATAATAGCAAATGCTTCTCTAGGGCATACTTTGTGCCAAGCACTGTTATCACAGCTTTATTGGTATAAACTCATTTGAGCCTCAAAAGAACTCAGTGAAGAATATACAGTTATTATGTCTCATTTCATTTGAGAAAACTGAGGCAATGTGGGTTTAAATAATTTGCTCCTGGTCTCAGGAGTAGTAAATAATAAACTTGGAATTTGAATGCAGTCCATCCTCTGAACCCCTGCAATCCTGGATAACAGCAGGTATCATAATTGTCCCCATTTTACAGATGAGTAAATGAAGTCTCAAAGAGGTCAAAAGTCTTGTCCAGCAACCCACAGCTTAATAGCTGGAAGAGTTGGTATTAAAATCTTTCTTGTAACCTTACATCATGTCCTCCTATTCGTACTGTTGTACATGTCAGACTCTTTTAATGTGGTATAAAATTACCATATTATCCACTCATTATAACTAACAACATTTCAATTATGAAAAAAATTACATTTCCCTTTTCTAGGATGTAGATTTTTTAAAATTAATTAATTGAGTTATTTATTTTTGGCTGCATTGGGTCTTTGTTGCTGCGTGCAGGCTTTCCCTAGTTGCAGTGAGTGGGGGCTACTCTTCTGGGGGCTTCTCGTTGCAGTGGCTTCTCTTGTTGCAGAGCATGGGCTCTAGGCTCATGGGGTTCAGTAGTTGTGGTATGCGGGCTCAGTAGTTGTGGCTTGCGGGCTCTAGAGCACAGGCTCAGTAGTTGTGGCACACGGTCTTAGTTGCTCCGCGGCATGAGGGATCTTCCCGGACCAGGGCTCAAACCCGTGTCCCCTGCATTGGCAGGCAGATTTTTAACCACTGCACCACCAGGGAAGCCCAAGGATGTAGATCTTTTTTAATGCAGAAAATGATTTATAAGAAAGTTCCAAGTGTGAGGAGGGAGTGCCCAATCTTTAACTCACGTCACCTGGAGTGGGTTCCATGCAAGATTTGTTTGTAGTATGCTTGTATATTTGGTCAGCATGCTCAATGAGACGTTTGCACTCCTCAGTCCTTGGTTTTGTCCCCCATAGGTTCAATATAAGAGTATCAGGAGTCCAAGGG
The DNA here is from genome assembly GCF_949987515.2 of Delphinus delphis. Classification (NCBI taxonomy): domain Eukaryota; kingdom Metazoa; phylum Chordata; class Mammalia; order Artiodactyla; family Delphinidae; genus Delphinus; species Delphinus delphis. Next base: position 96,316,501 of record NC_082687.1, on the reverse strand, counting down.
AAGGTAACCCATTATTACTGAAAAACATTTGCCTTCTGCTAGAACAGAACACGAAACCTTGGTCTCAGGACAGAACAGGCAGCATGTGGTTTAGAGTATAGATTTTGTAGGTGTTAGACTCAGGTTTAAATCATGACTCCTCTGTTCCCTAGCTATGTAACCTTGGTAAGTTTAGCTATGCAGAACCTATTTCCTCATTTGCAGAGTGGGAATAAAAATTCTTATCTCAGATATTTGTTGCATGGATTGAATGAGAAAATATATGTAAAATACCTAGCTTGGTGCTGTTACAGTATATGTGTTCCATAAACAATAGCAATTTAAACCATTTCAATATGGCTTCCACCATTGGGGTTGCTCTATATTCTAACAGGCTTTCTCCTCTGGCTCCAGGCTTTCTAAATGTACCTGGTGGAGTAAAAGGAAATACAGACCAACTGAGATGGATCGGGCTTATGTCAAATCCCAGGAATTCAAGAGTGATCTCTCAGACTACTTTGTGTGAGCAATACAGCCAGAGGTAAGGAGGAAGTGTCAGACTCCTAGACCCATTCCTCCAAAGCCTCCAGTCTAGTGTTGCATGAAGGAAAGTGGAAATAAGGCCAAAAAAAAAAAAAAAAAAAAAAAAAAAGCAAGAATAAGAGATCTGCAAGTTGGAAGAAGACTTCAGGGGATTATCTGGTCTAGTCCCTTGCCTTTAGGTAAGCAGGATATTTATTACCTCCTTTTTGCAGATGAGGCATCTGTGGTCCAGTTGCACTCAATGACCTAGCCTCATAGTGCTGGGGGCTGTGTAAAGGAGATAAAACCCAGGTTTCTGTGAGTCCCCACTGTCTCATAGTCAGATGCCTACAGGGGTGGGTGATGTGAGCAGGTGAAGCAGCAGTGGGGACTGTGGCAAAGGGGAGCGGCCATACTCTGCTGCAGTCGGTTGTTGCCATGTGTCCTGTGGTGTTGCTAGATCTCCAAGACTTCTTCAAGAAGCAAGGAGGGAAGGGCATTTAGATTTTTTAAAAATTTATTTATTTATTTATTTTTGGCTGCATTGGGTCTTCATTGCTGCGCGTGGGCTTTCTCTAGTTGCGGCGAGCAGGGGCTACTCTTTGTTGCGGTGCGCAGGCTTCTCATTGCAGTGGTTTCTCTTGTTGCGGAGCATGGGCTCTAGGCACGTGGGCTTCAGTAGATGTGGCACGTGGGCTCAGTAGTTGTGGTGCACGGGCTTAGTTGCTCTGCGCCATGTGGAATCTTCCGGGACCAGGGCTTGAACCCGTGTCCCCTGCATTGGCAGGTGAATTCTTCACCACTGAGCTACCAGGGAAGCCTGGGCATTTAGATTTTTATGGGACCTTTTTAGAATGTTGCTGACTCTTTTAGAATGTTAAGAATTGTGTACAGAACTCCAAAACCACATGTCATCTCATCTCCTTTTCTTACCTTTGCACTAAGCTCAACTCCCTGCAGAAAAGGCTCTTCTCGTCTCTCCCTAGACTCAAGTCCCAGTGCAATATGTTGGTAGCTTTACTATTCTTTTCTTTCTCCTGTTTTGTGTGTATGTGTGTGTGTGTGTGTGTGTGTGTGTGTGTATGTGTGTGTTTGGTTCTTTCTGGGAGGGGAGCAACTTTTTATTACAGTATAACATACATACAGAAAAGTACATAAATCATAAATATACACTTTGATGAGTTTTTCACAAGATGAACACATTCATGTAATAAGACTTCAGGTTAAGAAACAACTCTTCTCACCACCCTAGAAGCTTCCTTCACACAGTTTCCAGTAAATACCCCCTAAGGGTAACCACACACTGTCTTCCTACACCACAGAATCTTTTTGCCTCTTTTTGAACTTTATATAAATGGAATCATAGAACAGACACGCTTTTGTGTTTGGCTTCGTCAGCTCAGCATTGTGTTTGTGAAAGTCATCTCTGTTGTGGCATGTTGTAAATTTTTTCCCTTTAATTAATGTATGGCATTTTACTGTGTGAATAGAACATAATTTACTTATGTATTCTACTCTTGATGAGCATTTGGGTAATTTCCAGTTTGGGGTTATTAGGAATAATGCTGCTACATTCTCCCACGTGCCTCCTGGTAGACCTGTGTACATACTTCTGTTGGGTACATATTTAAGGAGTGGATGTCTGAGTCACAGGTTATGCATGTGCTCAGCATTAGTAGTTGCTACCAACAAAGTTTTCCCAAGTGATTGTCACAACACACACTTCTCCAGTGTGTGAGAGCTCTGGTTGTTCCACGTCCTTGCCAACACTTGGCATTGTTTATTGTTTCCATTTTAGCCAGTCTGGTGGGTGTGAGGAGTTGTTGCACTGTAGTTTTAGATCAGTCTGCTTTTTCTTTAAATTTGTGTGAGACGGCTCTTCCTGTCAGTGGTACTACTACTTAATCTATATGCTACTTAAGGAACCCCTTTAATATAAATTCCTCAAGGGGCTCTCCCCTGCTTTCAGGGTAGGGCTAAAACTTTATAAACTTTTCTCCCACCATAACTCCTAAGTGCCTTCACTCAAGTCACATTGAGCTTCTGTTCATGCTGTTTTCCCATGTTTTTCCTCTTTCATGCTCTTTCCCAACTCTCTGTGTGTTGTTCTCTCTGCCTGGAACCCCACTCTCTGACATCACCGCCTGAGGGACATGTGTTCAGCCCTCAGGACTCAGCCCAAACATTGCCTCTTCCAGGAAGCCTCTCCTGACTTTCACAATTTAGCTGCTCATACTGTGCCAAAATGATCAGTTTGCTTATTAACATCCATCAGTTCTTCAAGGGTAAAGGCAATTTATGTGGTTGTCATAGTGTATAAGCAGCAAATGTTTGTTGAATGAATGAATGAATGAATGGACAAATGAGTGCACGAATAAGGGAGATTTGGAAAAGGGAGGAACTTAGAGATTTGATTGTGGTATTTACCCAAGAGGGATTTCTAATGATGATAATAACGATAACAATAATATTAATAACATCCAACTGGATTAAGCAAAGGGTTGGTTCTGGAAAGCACAACAACACATTTAATTCAGTTCCAGTATTGGAAGGATATTGAGAGATGCTTTAGGATTACGTAAAAATGAGTTCCTTTAATCACAGTTTACACAGGAAGCCACAGGGAAAGTGATTAAAGCAGATGATTCACTACTGGGTTTAGTGAGAAGTTGTTTCAAACCTGCCCTGAAGGTCTGGTGGGCGGAGAGGTTTGCTGTCCTTTCAGCAGTCTTCAGGCTCAAACATGGTCAATACAAGTTTGATCACTTAGTATATTTCTCCAGATTTCCTAAATAGGGAAGATTTATAATCCAAGAATCACCTAGGGAACAACGGGCCACCAGTGAGTCATCTGATGCATCTTTCAATGTCATACCACTGTGATTCTTATTGAACAATAACACATTGATTGTCTGCAGACTTAAGAGTATTGATGGACAAAAGTATTGATGGATGAACCGGAATTAAGACACGCTGCTCTGAAGCAGTGACCAGTGTGTGCCGGTGAGATCAGACTAAAATAGTAAGAGGAAAGCTTGAATCCATAACCCGGATGGGGCTGCCAACATGATTTCTGCAACTTCAAATAACCAGGTTTGGGTGAGAGAAAATCACCCGCTTATGAAACTCATTCATTGTTTTAAGAACATAATATTATTTTAAAGTTGTTTTAAAATTACTGTCTTACCCTCAAAAGTAACAAGATGGAGAAATCAATGTATAACCCTATGAAAATGCTTTTGTCCTATGGGCGACAACTCACCCCCACCATGTCCCTCCCACTAGTATGAGCTCCACGAAGGCAGGGACTGTGTCTTCTTCATCTCTGCATTCCCAACAATCATTTGATTTAAATGTCATTTATAACCCGCATATTGACTGTCTCTGACTGCAGATTTTGTTTTTGCCATGCGGCAACTTTGAAGCACAACTCAGCACTTTTTTGTGTCATAAAGAATTCATTGCCTTAGCATCCAATGTAGACTTTACTGAAGGGTTTTTAGGAAAAATAGAGAGAAATATTTACTTACACAGCATGTAACATTTCTTCCCCCAGATCCCCATTAGACATGTACTTCCAGTCTCTCTCTCTCTTCTTTTTAGTTATAGACACTAGATTCCATCTCTTCAAAAGTAGAGTTTCTCCCATAGGAGTACATGTCTCACAAGGAGTAAGATACAAATCCACGAGAGACACTTTTTTGTTGTATGTGTAATGATTTTAGATCATTCCTAGAAAAAACATAATATCTAATCTTGTGGTAAAAAAAACTATTCCCTTTACATTTTTTTCTCAATCCAATGACACCAAAGAGAATGCTTTCAGTTTGCTGCTATTATTTCTCCTTTTTTCTTCAATGCCCATCTTTTTTCTTCCCTTTTAACAAAGAGAAAACAAGACCCAGTCCCAGAGCCTAGATGAGGCAGCGGTCTCTAGCTAGACTTTAATAACTTGAATTTTTTCACATTATATTTATTTTCATAATTACTTTCTGTATATATATAAAGTTATACTAGATTTTATTTTAATGTAGTGAAATAAGCCTTCCTTTTAAAATAAATTTAAATTTGAGTCAATTTAAAGATAATGGTAATTGATAGTTTATAACTTTAGAAAAGTAGAAAATAGTAATAATTGGGGTTTGGGAAAATGCCATAAGACCAAGCTGAATTTATTGTTATGACTGTTGTTTAAAACAGAAATTCTGGTATTGTGTTATGGTTAATTTTTTTGTGTCAACTTGGTTAGGCCATGGTATCCAGAGAGCTGGTCAAATATTATTTTCGGTGCCGCTGTGAAGATATTTTAAACATATGATTAACATTAAATCAGTAGACTTTGAGTAAAGCAGATTACCCTCCATAGTGTGGGTGGACCTCATCGAATCAGCTGATGGTTCTGATAGAAAAAGACTCACATCCCCTAAGAAAGAAGGAATTCTGTGAGCAGCCTGCATTTGGACTCAAACTGCAACTCCTCCTTGGGTCTCCAACCTGCTTGCCTGCCCTGAAGATTTTGGACCTGCCAAACCTCCACGATCATGTGAGCCTATTCCTTAAAATCTCTCTCTCCCTTCTCTCCCTCTCTCTATTTTTAGTTCTGGTTCTCTATATTATGCTGATTAAAACATAGTGTTACCTGCATTTTAAATATGAGGTTCAAAAGGGAAGTGACAGCTCCCAAACCACAGTATTTACCAAGTGGTAGGGCAAGGACTCAACAACCATGACTCCAAGTCTGTCCACAATACCATGTGGCCTGTGCAACTGCAGAAATTGTTATAGAAGAAGACACAAATTTTCAAACTTCAATGGTGTTGCCAAAACTCAGCCTCTGTTCACCAGGTGCCGAACAGAAATGTGGAGACAGAGTTTGGGGTGAAGTAGAAAAGAGGAGCTTTTTATTGCTTTGTCAGGCAAAGGGCACCACAGTGGGATAATGCCCTCAAGACTGTTTGACCCACCCTGGAGGGGGTAGTGGGAGTTTTAGTGTTCAGGGATCAGGAAGTGATCAGCTCGTGCACAATTCTCGGATTAGTTGGCATCAAGGTGAAGTTCCAAGCATCATCAACCTTCTGGTTTCAACCAGTTGATATGTCCTTGCAGACAGCAGTTTTCATCTGGTAGTGGTCTACTTCCTAAAAACAACTTAGGAACATCAGGCCTTTATCTATATCTTTCAGGGAACTGGGAGTTCGGTGATTCTGCGATGTGGCAGATTTATAGTCTAATTTTACCAGTTCCCCAGCCCAACAGCTATTCTTTGTTTCTACATCTTCACATTTCCCAATCATTAACTCTTGAGTCAGCCTTTTACTTCAAGAGACAAGGACACAGGGACTTGTACACGGTTTCAGTTGTGGCCCAGGAAAAGAGATCCATAAGGTCGGCTGGTCAGAGATTCATAAGGTCGGCTGGTTGATGATGTTTGAAAAGCAGGTAAAAAGTAGGTGAAACCTATGTGGCCAAAGAAAGACTCCCCTTGGGTGTCAGTATCCAGGAAGCCCCTGACAGCATACAATGTACATAGACACACACACACCAAACACATACGCACATACTCACAGAGCCCAGGTCTAGGATTAGTTATTTGTATTTATTCTCAAGTGCTTATTCTCTGAAAATACCACTGAAACAACTGGTTGTTCAGTCTATCCAAGGTTACTGCCACCCTGACTGGATCTTAGAAGAGTGGGGAGAACGAAGTTAGGATGTTTAGATATTTATGGGGTTTCGGCGTCTGGTTTAAGGTGGGTCTTTCAATGCAGGGGCTTGCTGAGGACTGGTAAACATCGTGACATAATCATTTAGGATTAATGGACACGGCAAGGCAGGGGTTCCCAGGCAAAGCTTTAGATGAGTCTTGGGGGTATAAATGTCATTTGATACTGTCTCCTGAAATATCAAGCAGGCTGATGTTCATTTACATCAGTTTGACCTCAGGGAGTTCCTGACCCAAATAATAAAGTCCTTTGCAACTTCTTATCTTCCTGGGCAAGCAGATGTTTCCTGGCATAGTAGTCATGTTGTTAAAGATAATGATGGCACAACCTGTTTTTGCCACTCAGCAACTTTGAAGCATGACTCAGCAGCTTTTTACATTCATTGAGAACTCATTGCCTTGCTGTAAAATGATGATTTTACTGAGAGTTTTTTTTTTTTAAGGGACAAGGAGAAAAGGTTTACCTTGCCGAGTAAAGTCATGCTGATGAAGACAGTAGAACATGAAAGTCAGGTCAAGGTAGACAGCGCATGGGCATAGATAGGTTTGATTCCCATAATCAAGACTCTTGATCACAAATGACAGAGAAAACAACTCAAACTGGGTTTCAGAACAAAAGAGATTCTGTTGACTCCAGATACTGCAAAGAATCCAAGTTCAAGCATGGCTAGAAGGAGGGGCTCACACTATTACATCATATATTATGGATCTATGATTAGAGAAAGATATTTCACTATTGTATTTCTCTCCATTTCTCAACTCTGCTGTCCTCTGTGTTGGCCTCATTCTCAAGCCAATTCTCCCTTCTCAGGGGGAACATGGAAAATGATGGAGGGGTGTTATTTTATTTTATTTTTTTGGGGGGAGTGTTACTTTAGAAAGAAGGATCAAGAATGTGGTGAGTTAAATCAGCCATGTAAATATCTAGGGCAGGTCTTCTTGGCAGAAGGAAAAGCAAGGTGCAAAGACTCAAGTGAGGAATAAGTTCGAGAAGTGTGAAAATGGCAAACGGACCAGTATGGATTGGAACAGAGGAAACAAAGCAGAGAAAAGAGTTAGAGCTGTTAGAAATTAGACATGAGACCCGAGGGAGAAGCAGGGGTCAGATTATATAGGGATTTACAAGCTATGGAGAAGAGGCTGGATTTTATTCTACATGTGACAGGAAGACTTTGGTGAGTATTGGGCAGGAGAGGGTCTGTTTTATGTTCTAAATGATGCTTTATGGGTGCTAAGGGGAGAATTACCCATAGGGGAAAGGAAGCAGGAAGCCCAGTTAGGAGACAAGGTGGGAGATAATGGTGGTTTAATGGTAAAGCCAGCAGGACCCGTAAATGGATCTGATGTAAGGCTAAAGGAAAAAAAGGATCAAAGATGGGTCCTAGGTTTACGACCTGGATAAATGGATAATTGTGAGTCATTTACAGATGTGAAGGCACCTGGGAAAGGAGTCAGTTAGGAGTCAAGAGTTCTTGACGTGCTTACTTTGAAATGCCTACTAGACATCCATGTCACATGTCAAGTAGACACTTGGACATATAAGTCTAAACCCAGAGGACAGAGTGGTCTTGGGATACTTTGGGAGGCCGGAATGTAGATGACAAGAGCAGGGGTTCCAGGATTAATCCTTGGGCCCCTCCAATATAGAGGGGTTGTAAGAGGAGATGAAGATGGCAAAGGTGACTGAGAAGAAGCGACCTATAGGGTGAGGCAAACCCTGAGTGTGAGGCCGTGCAGCCACTCAAAGAGAGTATTTCCAGAAAGACTGATCCATGTGTCGGAAGTTCTTGAGAGTTTGAGTAAGATGAGCTCTGAGAGTTGACAAATGGAAATGAGTACATTACAGTTTAGATCTGCAAAACACATATATTTTCTGAGAAGCACTGGCATTGTGCTCGGAAGTCCCCATTCATGCTAATGATGGCAGGAGCGGGGGTTAGCAAGGCGGTTAAAGGTTGCTCTCTTTTTGGGGATTTTAATTATCCTCTTTGGCGTTAACTCAATCTCTTTGGGGTAAGAAGTAACTTCAAAAATAAAACTGCTGGGACTTCCCTGGTGGTCCAGCAGTTAAGACTCTGTGCTTCCAATACAGGGGGCCCAGGTTCTATCCCTGGTCAGGGAGCTAGATCTGCATGTCACAACTAAAGATCCTGCATGTCGCAACTAAGACCCAGGGCAGCCGGATAAATAAATATTTTTTTAAAAACCAAAAGTGCTCCTCAAGGTTATTTTCTCCCTCTCTCAAGGGGTTTCTTCACCACCTTAATCTCAAAAGGCATCTGGGGGCAGAAGGGAGCTATGGAACAGGAGTGGGTCCTTGGTGCTTTGACCTTGTTCTTTGCTGGTGTGCGCAGCTCCTGCTGGCTGTTTCCTGGTCCTGGCTCTGTTCCTGAGCTCTCGGCCCTGGGATCTCCCTCCTTGTCTGCACCCCAGTCCTCTTCTCATCCACCAGCTCTCTCAGCACCTTTGTGGTCCCCCTTCTCAGGATGGGGAGCACAGGAACATGGGTGGCTTTCACTGCCCTCACAAAGTCCCTCAGCCATGGCCACCTAATGTGGGTGCCATGCTCAACGAAGGCATTCTCTCGGGGTCTTGTGATTTGCCTGAGCAATGGTAGGAGGAGCAAGAAGGGAGCCCCGTTTAGATTACCTCCAAACCCATGCAGAGACTTCTACTCTCCTTCACTCCCCTCCACCCTCAGGACTTTAATCCTGGCGTGCGGGGCAGCCAAGACACTTGGTTACAACCCCTCTGTCCTATTCTTCTTGGACTTCCTCTTCCTGCACTGAGGGCCCATCACTCACATCACATCTGGGGTCTTCCCTCTGGCCGGTGGTGTGACTCTGGAGGCCAGGCTCGATAAGCAAAAGGGAATGTTTCCAATATAGACAAGCCCCTCTGACCTGTAAGAAAAGCCTGGTATTTAACACTTAACACTACTGTCTCCCTAGGGACACTAAAAGGTCAACTTTGAGAGTCAGCTAAGAAATGATTTCTAATAAACCCTAATCCCAAAGCAGAGAAACCCATCGTGGTGTGGAGCCACAGGCAATGGGCTCTAAAAGGAATGACAAATACAATGATTTCATCAGGTGCTCTATTTTGATAACATTATCCCCTTTTTGTCTGCCCCTTTACAACACCCCTTGGTGTAATCTCATGAGTTTCATTGCTTTTACTTCTCATGTGACTTTCATCCACATCTGAGCAGTTGCCTCTCACTCCAGACTTCTGTGGTTTCCCATTCTTGTTCTGCCACTCAAAGAATCCTTGTGCAACTAGGGGAGACCTCAACGCTCTCATCCTGTTGCTGCCATTGCCAGGTAGACAATGTCAGACAGTCCTGAATTCAAATTTTGCTTCACCTGCCCCACTATGTGTGACCATGTGTAAGTTACCTAGGATTTCTGAGCCTTGGTTTATCTTAATGGTAAAATGGGCATAAAAATACTGATCTCAAAGTATCATTGTGAATATTGAAGATAAGACAATTAGCGCATGTAAAGGAGCTGGATATGGAGTGGGCATCCCAAAAACCACAAATGGTAAAACAGTAATTACTTAGAATAGAATTCAGTTTCGCATTATAGCCTGTAAGTTTCTTTACGGTCTGGTCCCTGGGCACTCTCTGCCGCTAAAGTTTTTTTTTTTTCCTCTAACTAACAAACTCTTGAACATCCAATGGGGTGTCCTACAGTTCAATTAGACTCTAACACTAACCATGCAGCGTTAGCCTCAGACTCCACGAATTTAAGGGCTCAGCCCACAAGATTGCACTCACTTCAGATGCCACTCCAAAGTATCACATCTACAGGTTTCCCACACTTTTGTCCAATTTGGCTACAAAGTCAAGGCTTCCCACAACCCCCTCCCCTGGGTTCCATAATTTGCTTCTATGACTCACAGAACTCAGGAAGATGCTCTGCTTACCACTACAATTTATCATAAAGGATACAAATGAATAACCACATGAAGAGGTACATAGGGCGAGGTGGAAAGGGTCCTGAGTACAGGAACTTCTGTCCCTTGGAGTTGGGGTGCACCACCCTCCCAGCACATGGACGTGTTTGCCAACTTGTAAGCCCTCCAAAGCCCAGTGTTTGTGGGGTTTCATAGAGGTTTCACCATGTAGGCATGATTGATTAGATCATTGGCCATTAGTGATTGAATTCAATCTCCAGATTCTTTCCCCTCTCCAGAAGTGAAGGGATCAGACTAAAATCACACAGCTGGTTCCTCTGACAACCAGCCCTCATCCTGAAGCCATCTAGAGACCCTCCAAGAGTCACCTCATTAGCATAAACTCAGGTATGGTCGGTTGTAAGGGGCTTGTTATAAATAGCAAAAACATTCCTATCACCTCTATCACTCAGGAACTTCAAAGGATTTACGAGCTCTGTACCAGGAGCCATGGACGGAGACCAAATTATTATTATTATTATTACTATTATTCCACAGCCTCTTTTCTTACCATCTTTCATTCCAGCCACATTGTCCCTTTGCTTGAACTCACCAAGAACATTCTCCACCAGCAACTCTGCTCATGCTCTTTCCTCTACCCCAGACCAATTTCCCTCACTTTAATCTCTGCTCAAAGGTCTGCTCAGGTGGTCATTCCAATCACCCAGGCTCTCTACCCCTCACTCTTTGTTTGTCTTTGTAGCACTTATCACTGCCTGACATTATGATATTTAGTTTTTTATTTGTTTATTTCCCATCCTCATCCTCAAAAAGAATATAAACTCCATAAGGGTAGGAATTTTGCTTTCTCCGCTGTGAACCCACAGCAACTACACTGTCTCCTGACATAGGCAGGAGTTCATCAAACATGAGTTGAATGGAGGAATGAGTGATTTTGCCTGCCTCTGATGGATGGATGGTCTTTAGGTCAAATGCCCTGCTTGATGAGTACTGGGATTGAGGTGAAGCACAACTTTCCAATCCTGCATCTCACGGTTGTGGGAATGAGGGTAATGAGGTCTTTCCCATTCCTTTCTTTCCCCTTTTGCCCAGAGAGGCAGAGCTGCAAAGGTCTCCTCTGGCATGACTTGCCCTCACCCAGAAATGGGTCTTCTCCACTCCAGGCTTTCCAACTGCCCAGAGCTCAGTAGAAAATTTCAATATAAGTGTTCCTTACCCCGAAGGGAGTTCTCTTCCTGGGATCTCCTGTGTCTTAAATCAGGACCTAGAAATAGGAGACACTTACCACCTGTTCGATAAATATAAAAATAAGTAAGTGAATGAACACATGAGTGGAAGACACCAAAACCCAATACACAAGGGTCAATCCATCTACAGTATTTGCCAGAACAGGTGATTCAAGATCTATTCTTCTATCTTGAAGTTCTCCATCAATTCATATTTCTCCTCACCTCAAGTTCTATTTCGAACATCTTCAAATATAAGAAAATTGAAATAATGTACAATGAACTCATTGTATGCAGAAAGCCTTCACCCAGATTGAATAGGAGTTAACATTTTGCCATGTTTACATTATTACTTTCTCTTTCCTTACTCTGGTTTTCTCTCTCCCTTCCCTTACATCCTTCTTCCCTTCCTTCTGTTCTTTTATTTAGAAACTATTGAATATTTGAAATTAAGCTGCAGACACTATGATACTTTACCCCTAAATATTCCAGCAAGAATTTTTCAGGAATATTCTACTAACCATAATTCCATGATCACATCTAAGAATATTAATAACTCTATAATCTAATCTAATATATGGACTATAATAGTCAATAATAAAAAATACAAATATTAAAACTCCATTTGTGTCAAGAATGTCTTTTAAAGTTATTTCCTTGTCTTATTTTGAGTCCAGATCTAATCAAGTATCACAAATTGCTTTTGGTTATGTCTGTTTTGTCTATTTTAACCCAAAGCAGCCCCTCTCGGATTTCTTGTCCTTAATATTGCTTTTTAAAATAATCTAGACCAGTTGTCTTCAAGAATATGCTAAATTCTTTCTTTGTCTGGTGTTTCCTCCTGGTGTCATTTAACTGTTCCTTTAGCTCCTGTATTTTTTGCAATCTCGATGAAGTATAGACATTTGATTAGATGCACATTGAACACTTTTGCCCAGAATAATAATAATAAACTAATAAATAAATAATAAACTAATAAATAATTATAAAATAATAAATTCTTAGTTTCCTATTGCTGCTGTAACAAATCGTTACAAACTCAGGGACTTCAAACAACACAAATTTATTATCTTATAATTCTGGAGATCAGAAGTACTACCAGGATGTCACTAGGCTAAAATCAAGATGTTGGTAGGGCTGTATTCCTTTCTGAAGCTCTTTTTCACCTTCAAGAGGCCGCCCACATTCCTTGGCTGTGACCCCTTCTCACATCTTCAAAGCCAGCAGCATTCCGTCTCTCTGACCGTTCTTCTGTAGTCACATCTCCCTCTGAAGGTTCTCCTCTTTTAAGGGATCATGTGATTAGATTAGGCCCACCTGGATATTCAGGGGGCACCCATCTCAAATTCTTTTAGCTTAATCTGCAAACTTCTTTTTGCCATGTAGGATAACATGCACAGATTCCAGGAACCAGAACATGAACATCTTTGGGGAGGCAGTATTCTGCCAACCACAACTTCATAGGTATGTGTCATCCTATCAACAGTCCCATTAGGAAACCGGTCCTCTGCTAATGAAGCTAAGTTTCAGGGGGTATAAATTCGAATTGGAGAGGGAAGCAGTTGGCAAAACTGTGTGCCTCAGAACTACCCGGGTGTTTGTGGCGGGGGGGGGAGCAGATAAAAAAATGTAGCTGCCAGAGCCCTGCCCCAGCGATTCTGATTCATCAGATCAGAGCTGGCGGCTGCCCTATTAGATCCCCTTTCCTCATGCAGAAGGGGGGTGAATCACACTTGCCCAACCTTGCAACCCCACCCTTGAAGAAACAGGTGGGAGATCACAGGTGGATGCTCGTTTTCTCGATACTTTGCTGAGGTCTGGCCTCTCAAGGACACCTGGGTTGGCAGAGTCATTTCCCAATTTGTCAACAGTTACCAGCAAGAATGAACATGTAGGCAACAGTCAAAATGGGTGAGCTTCCTTGGGGGAATGTTACTGGCAGATTTCCTTCCTTAAGGGGACAGCGGACTTATTCATCCAGGTCTTCTGCAAAAAAAGGGGGGCACAACAAAGCCTGCTTGCAAACCATTTTTGGGCAATATTTAGTATTTCAATTATAGAAATATATTTCGTTAAATCTTTAGTTAAAAAGGTAATAAAAATTGAAAATATACAAATGTGTATAAAATAAAAAGATAAGCCTCCCTCCCTGGTTCTCCTCCTCAGAAACAGTTGCTATTAATTCTTTGTGTATCCTTCCAGAAATATATTATATATATACAAACATATTTATGTAGACATGTTCAGATTTCTCTTATCCAAATGTAATCATCTTGTACACACACTGTTCCCTATTTTGCCTTTTTCCCTTGGCCCTGATTTCATACCAGCACGTGAAATCTACTGCATTAGATCTATTCCTTTTCACAATTGTACCCCTTGCAGGGGTGACTATGGCTTATCTTGACACTTCCCTATTAATGCCTTTTTAGATTGTTTCCAGATTTTGCTACTACAAACACTGCTGTAATAACTAATCTTGCATACATGTCATTTCCTGCCCATCTGAGTCTATTTTAGGGCAAATATCTAGAAATGGATAGTCTGGGTTAAAGGGTTTGTTCATTTACAAGTTTGATCCGATACTGGCAAACTGCTATAAAAAGAGGTTGTGGCGATTTTACTACCATCAGCAGAGTGTGAGAGTGTCTGTTTTAAAATGCCCTCTCTTGTACCTGCTCTTAAGCAATTAGAGTTTCATTTTGGAGCCTGTTTTAAAAAGACACCACTTGCCCCCGGGCTCAGCTTTATAAGTGTGGGGGAAAGGGCACCAATCTAAAAATCAGAGCAGCTAGGTCCTAGTCCTGTTTTCTAATTCCCTAAAAGACCTCAGACCAGTTACTTATCCTCTCTGGGATCCAAGCTTCTCATCTGATGACAGGGTCTTTGAACTAGAGAAGTGCCGACTCCATGATTCCAAATCTGTGATGCCCATCTGACATGGCCATTCACCAAGTCAGTGGTCATTCACCACAATGTCCCAAAACAGCTCAGTCAATAAGCTCTGATCAAGTCTCATTAAGAGCCAAGCTTGTGGGTCAGGTATCCTGTGAGATGCAAGAGATAAGCCATGAGCATTGACCTTTTGAGAACAATAGCTAGCAAACCTCAAAGAAGTTTTGAATCACAAATGACAGCATATAATCAAGTGTCACACTGGGTGGCGTAGACTATAAGTGTTGAGAGATTGACACCAGGCCCTTAGTGTCAACAGAGGATTCTTTGAAAGGTGCCATTTACCTAAGATTTTAAAGATAAGTAGAAATCTACTAGGCAGCAGTGGTAGAAAGGAAGCTGGGGGCATAAGGTGGTGCGAAAGCCCCACTGACATAATGAAAAAGTGTGTTGGAGCACAGGGAAAGCCCCGGCACCAAATGTGATTGTGCCTTATTAGTTGTTTACACAGTTGCTAAGAAACAAAAGTGATCTCCTAGTCCCCACCATCATTTCTTCACAGCATTTCCTGTCCCAGGTGGAGCAACTCTATTCTTTCAGTTTGGTCAAACCTTCAAATCGCCTTTGACTCCTCTTGTTCATGACTCATGTCTAGCCCATCACCAAATCCTATTGACTCTATCTTCAAAGTAGATCCAAAATCGAGTCCTTCTCTTCACCTTCAGGGCTCCTGCCTTTGTTCTGGGCCACCATCATCTCTCAACTGCATTGCCGTGAATGCCTCTTACCTGGTATTCTGCCTCCACCCCAGCTTCCTTGCGTGCTACTCTGTGGTACCGTGATCCTGTTCAAATGAATATCGAATCATGTCATTCCTTGTATGCCCTTCAATGGCACCCAGAGTGAAAGTCAGACTTTATAATGACCTACAAGATCTTACCGGACATGACATCTCCCCACACCTCCTCAAGACCACAGATCCTACCATCCTCTCCTTGTTGCTCACTCCTTCCCTTCTTTCCAGCCCTACTAGCTTCCTAGTTGTTCCAGTTACACTCCAGCCTCAGAACCATTGCATGGGCCACACCCTCTGCCTAGAAAATGCTTTCCTAAGACAGCAGCAAGCTCATACCCTTACTACCTTCTCAATGAACCCTACCTTGAAAACCCTATTTATAGTTGCAACTTACTCCTACTTCTCCTATACTCTCAATCCCCCTTATCAAGCTCTACTTTTTCTCATAGCACTTATTTTACCATATAGTTCAATTATTATTTTCTTACATTTATTGTTTATTGCCTGTCTCTCCTCACCCCCCACTAGAATGTCAGCTTCACGGGGGCAAGGATTTATGTCTGATTGTTGCATTGCCTTAGTACGGTGCCTGGCTCATAGAAGGACTCAACGCATGTTTGTTAAATGAATGAAGAAATAAATCATGCGATTTTCTGATGGGCCGCTCTGAAGATAAAATGTGCTGGGCGGTCACCATCAAAATGGTATTTTCTTTTGCCCTGTTTTTTGTCCTGTGAAGGAAAGAATGTTGCCTGCTGAATCAGTAAACAAAGGATGCTGCAGGCCTCAGACCTCCGCATTACAGCCTCCCTGACAGTGAGCCCTGAGGGAACTCAGGATGGAAACAGAATGCCCATCTTTAAGCAGTCAGAGGCTGCAGCCACCTCTGACGGTGCACCCTGAGGAGACTCAGGGTGGGAAAGCACAGGATTCTGGCCCCGGAGAGCTGAGGGGCAGAGCAAAGGAATGATTTCAGTGAGCCCAGACTCTTGCATCTTCCCATATAGAAAAGCACTAAATTCCTTGAGATGTCTGGTTTTCTTTAATTAACAGTAATCTCTTGATGTTCTGACTACCTGGTCTTCATTGCAAAAACTTCTCTATAACAGGGCTCCTCCTTTACCTCCTCAAAGAGGTCCCTCAGAGAGACCTGAGGGTCCCGTCTCCCAGGCAAGAAGTCCTCAGAAATTCCGCTGAATAAAACGTAACCCTCAACTTTTAGGTTGTGCATTTATTTCAGTCGACTGTCCTCTCCCCAGGAAGCTAGCGTGTTCTATGATGACTCCCTGCTGGATGTCAGCCAATCCGTTACAGAGTAAGAGAGGTGGAAGAGTAGAGTGTTTACCCCAAGTGCTTTGCTTTCTGGCTCTGTCACTAGCTGTTCAAACCACCCTTCCTAGACCTCAGTTTCCTCATCTGCAAACTGAGGACGATGATACAAATCTCCCAGGCAAGAAAGTGAAATGAGATAACAATGTAAGAGCATTTTGGCAGTATACCTGCCATTTTGTAACAGCAGATGCCGGGTTTTCCCCTGGAATCATCTTAGAGGATCTCAAAGTCAGAGGAAGCTCCTGCCTCTGGGGAAACGCATGGTGGAATTAGGTTGGGGGTGGCCCGGCAGGTGCACCCTGAGGCCTTTGTGCATCACGCCCTCCTCCCACTGTTTCCACATTCAGCTGATTTTCCCCAGGTTTCCATTTCCTCCTCCTTGCAGTTCCTCTCTGTGACAATATTTGTCAGTGAAACGGGAAAAGCCAGTCTGGGTCTTAGGGAAAAAAAATTAAAATCTCGCTCAAGGCCAACCTTGTAAGAAATGCCCTGCTGTGGGTGGTTCTTTCCTCTCCCTTCCCGTCCTGCCCCCCTTAGGAATTAAGGTTCCTGCCTTTTAAGGGGTGGGGGGTGTCCAAAGCAATGGGATGGGAGAGATGACAGCAAGGGTGGGAGCCAAGGCCCGGAGAACGCTGGCAGAGAGGGCAGGATCGGAGGGGGGCCGGGAAGAGCGGGCTCCTGCATCCCACTGGTTTGCTGGAGCAGGTGTGAGCCGGGTACCTGGCGAGGGCGGCGACCACGCTGATTGGCCCCGCGCTCGTGGGGCGACATCAGGCGGTGGGGAGGGAGCTGACTCAGGCGGGACAGGGCAGGTCGCTCAGCTCAGGGTGTGTCCAGCCCCTGCCCAGGTTCCCTTCCCCAGGTGTGTGTAGGCAAGTGTGTGAACCACCGAGGCCCTGCTGCTGCCAAGTGGGTGACTAAGTCTGCCCTGGGTGGGAGAAAGAATGTGAATTTAGAAAGAATGATAAAGGTTTCCTGACAGAGAAATAGCCACCTCCAAAGGGACACCATGCCCCACACCCTTGCCCCACGAAAAAAGGTGATTTATTGCGCATCGTGTTGAGTACTTTCCGTGCTCCGGCTCTCTGGATTCTCACAACAACCCTAAGAAGTAGGGGCTGTTTTAATGCCCATTTTGTAGATGGGGAAACTGAGGACCGAAGAGGTTCAGAACTGCACACCCACTGCAGTCAGTAAGTGGCAAAGTCAGATTTACAATCCGCAGCCCTTTGCCTTCAAGCAGACTAGCCATGATCCTATCCTTCTTTATTTTTAAAAGAATGGTAAGTTTCTATTAATAAAACATCTCTTTTTAAGTGCAATACAATTGACATAGAACATTATATTTGTTTCAGGTGTACAACATAATGATTCGATATATGTGTATATTGCAAAATGAGCACCACAGTAAGTCTGCTTAGCATCCCTCGCCACACATACTTTCAATTTCTTTTCTTCTGATGAGAACTTTTAAGAGCTACTCTCTTAAGCATCATCTTATTTATCCCAGATTGGCTTGGGGACTTGAAACCAATTTCCCGCATTGTAGGTGGTGACAAGGACCTCATACCCACCTCAACCTCCACCTGCTGAAAACCACACTTCTCATCCTTCTACCCAAACCTGCTTTCTCTAGGATTCCTTATGTCACTGAATGAGCAAGTCAGTCATTTAGGAAGGGTCTTCACTGCTCACCTGCTCTAGACTGTTTGGGGGTGGGGCAGAGACGGTAGACTCTCTAAAGTGCCCTGTCAGCTGGCTCACCCTTCTTTATGCCTTGGGAGGGCTTTCCTTGGCTGACTGGGATACCTCCTAAGTCCTCTGCCCACTCGTCACCACCCTCCCCTGGCCCAGACTCCAGCCCTGCCAGGACTGTCTAGTCCTTGTCATGTCCCTCTGGGTGGGATGTGACCCTGCTCTCTTGACTGCTAGGCTCAGTGGTCAAACAATCTGGCCTCAGGACTTCTTCACGTGCTTAAAGATGATGGAGATCCCCAAACTTCTGTTTCTGTGAGTTATAGCTATTAAAATTGACTGAACTAGAAATTAAAAATAAGAAAATTTTAAACCATTATTTTAAACAATAATAAACCTACGGCGTGTTAACAGAAATATTTTTGTGAAAAATAGCTATATTTTCCAAAATAAAAAATAATTAGAAGGATGACATTGTTTTACACTTTTGCAAAGCTCTTTCCTGTCTGGTTTAGCGGAAGCCTCCTCCTTTCTGTGGCTGCACTCAATCTGTCGTGATATTGCTGTAGCCTCTGGAAACCTGCACTGTCCACTCCTGAGGGGCGTGTGAAAAAGCACATGGCATCTTAGTGTATCAGGACAATAGCTTTGACTTTGCGAACCCCTGAAAGTGCCTCAGGGACCTCCTAGAAATCCCCAGACCACTGTAAAAACAGCTGGCCAAACTCCCTAACTATCCCTCCTTCCCACCCTTCCCCCTGGTAACCGTTTGGGATTGACATGTACACACCGCTATATTTAAAATAGATAACCAACAAGGACCTACCGTATAGCACAGGGAACTCTGCTCAGTATTGTATAACAACCTAATTGGAAAAAGAATTTGAAAAAGAATAGATATATGTATATGTATAACTGAATCACTTTGCTGTACACCTGAAACTGACACAACGTTGTTAATCAACTGTACTCCAATATAAAATAAAAAGTTAAAAAAATATATTTATACAAGTTTTTTTGGTTTTTTTTATGAAGGAAGCAACTTTATATGTATGGATATGGAACAATCTTCAAGATGAGGTAAGCATAATACTACTAATAGTAGTAATAATAGTAGCAGTAATTTTTCATAAAATAGTATAGAGTATGTGACAATTTATATTACTATTTTAGACAAGAGCTGGCATTATATATATTATTGTATTAGTATGAAAAGGAAACCAGCAGTTTTGGGAGTCAAGAATTTTCCATAGATTTTCTTTTTGCTGTTTACATTTCTTACCATATGTATGTTATCTTGTCAAAAGAAAAGAAAATTAAAAATTCCAATGGATTCTCACCATCTATATGATTAAGGTCCTAACACTTTGATCTGACTTTTACAGACTTCCATAAGTTGGTACTAAAAGACCTTTTGCAACTCATTTCCAAATACTGTATTCCCTTTTGTGTACCCTATACTTTAGGCAAATTCGGCTTAGTCAGGGTTCTTATTATATACCCATCAAATTCTAGCTTCTATACCTCTGTGAACGTGTGACAGTCCTTCAGGTATCTAAAAATACAGAGCATGTCTCCTTAAGTTTTCTTTTATTTATTATTTTTTAGGCTGATATATTTTTTAACATCTTTATTAGCATATAATTGCTTTACAGTGATGTGTTAGTTTCTGCTTTATAACAAAGTTAATCAGCTATACATATACATATACCCCCATATCTCTGCCCTCTTGCATCTCCCTCCCTCTCACCCTCCCTAACCCACCCCTCTAGATGGTCACAAAGCACCGAGCTGATCTCCCTGTGCTATGAGGCTGCTTCCCACTAGCTATCGATTTTACACTTGATAGTGTATATATGTCCATGCCACTCTCTCATTTTGTCCCAGCTTACCTTTCCCCCTCCCCATGTCCTCAAGTCCATTCTCTAGTAGGTCTGCGTCTTTACTCCTGTCCTCCCCCTAGGTTCTTCATAACCATTTTTTTCTTTTTAGATTCCATATATATGTGTTAGCATATGATATTTGTTTTTCCCTTTCTAACTTACTTCACTCTGTATGACAGTCTCTAGGTCCATCCACCTCACTACAAACAACTCAATTTCATTTCTTTTTATGGCTGAGTAATATTCCATTGTATATATGTGCCACATCTTTATCCATTCATCTGTCGATGGACACCTAGGTTGCTTCCATGTCCTGGCTGTTGTGAATAGTGCTGCAATGAACATTGTGGTACATGACTCTTTTTAAATTATGATTTTCTCAGGGTATATGCCCAGTAGTGGGATTGCTGGGTCATATGGTACTTCTATTTTTAGTTCTTTAAGCATCCTCCATACTGTTCTCCAGGGTGGCTGTATCAATTTACATTCCCACAAACAGTGCAAGAGGGTTCCCTTTTCTCCACACCCTCTCCAGCATTTATTGTTTGTAGATTTTTTGATGATGGCCATTCTGACTGGTGTGAGGTGGTACCTCATTGTAGTTTTGATTTGCATTTCTCTAATGATTAATGATGTTGAGCATTCTTTTATGTGTTTGTTGGCAACCCGTATATCTTCTTTGGAGAAATGTCTAATTAGGTCTTCTGCCCATTGTTGGATTAGGTTGTTTGTTTTTTTGATATTAAGCTGCATGAGCTGCTTGTATATTTTAGAGATTAATCCTTCATCAGTTTCTTCATTTGCAAATATTTTCTCCCATTCTGAGGGCTGTCTTTTCATCTTGTTTATGGTTTCCTTTGCTGTGCAAAAGCTTTTACGTTTCATTAGGTCCCATTTCTTTATTTTTGTTTTTATTTCCATTTCTCCAGGAGGTGGGTCAAAAAGGATCTTGCTAGAGAGTTCTGCCTATGCTTTCCTCCAAGAATTTTATAGTGTCTGACCTTACATTTAGGTCTTTAATCGATTTTGAGCTTATTTTTGTGTATTGTGTTAGGGAGTGTTCTAATTTCATTCTTTTACATGTAGCTGTCCAGTTTTCCCAGCACCACTTATTGAAGAGACTATCTTTTCTCCATTGTATATTCTTGCCTCCTTTATCAAAAATAAGGTGACCATATGTGCATGGGTTTACCTCTGGGCTTTCTATCCTGTTCCATTGATCTCTATTTCTGTTTTTGTGCCAGAACCATACTGTCTTGATTACTGTAGATTTGTAGTAGAGTCTGAAGTCTGGGAGCCTGATTCCTCCAGCTCCATTTCTCTTTCACAAGATTGCTTTAGCTATTTGGGGTCTTTTGTGTTTCCATACAAATTGTGAAATTTTTTTTTCTAGCTCTGTAGAAAATGCCATTGGTAGTTTGATAGGGATTGCATTGAATCTGTAGATTGCTTTGGGTAGTAGAGTCATTTTCACAATGTTGATTCTTCCAATCCAAGAACATGGTATATCTCTCCATCTATTTGTATCATCTTTAATTTCTTTCATCAGTGTCTTATAATTTTCTGCATACAGGTCTTTTGTCTCCTTAGGTAGGTTTATTCCTAGGTATTTTATTCTTTTGGTTGCAATGGTAAATGGGAGTGTTTCCTTAATTTGTCTTTCAGATTTTTCATCATTAGTGTATAGGCATGCAAGAGATTTCTGTGAGTTAATTTTGTATCTTTCTACTTTACCAAATTCATTGATTGGCTCTAGTAGTTTTCTGGTAGCATCTTTAGGATTCTCTATGTATAGTATCATGTCATCTGCAAACAGTGACAGCTTTAATTCTTCTTTTCCAGTTTGGATTCCTTTTATTTCTTTTTCTTGTCTGGTTTCTGTGGCTAAAACTTCCAAAACTATGTTGAATAATAGTGGTGAGAGTGGACAACTTTGTCTTGTTCCTGATCTTAGAGGAAATATTTTCAGGTTTTCACCACTGAGAATGATGTTTGCTGTGGTTTTGACATATATGGCCTTTATTATGTTGAGGTAAGTTCCCTCTATGCCTACTTTCTGGAGGGTTTTTATCATAAATGGGTGTTGAATTTTGTCAAAACCTTTTTCTGCCTTTATTGAGATGATCATATGGTTTTTCTCCTTCAATTTGTTAATACGGTTTATCACATTGATTGATTTGTGTATATTGAAGAATTCTTGCATTCCTGGAATAAACCCCACTTGATCATGGTGTATGATCCTTTTAATGTGCTGTTGGATTCTGTCTGCTGGTATTTTGTTAAGAATTTTTGCATCTATGTTCATCAGTGATACTGGCCTGTAGTTTTCTTTCTTTCTGACATCTTTGACTGGTTTTGGTATCAGGGTGATGGTGGCCTCGTAGAATGAGTGTGGGAGTGTTCCTCCCTCTGCTATATTTTGGAAGAGTTTGAGAAGGATAGGAGTTAGCTCTTCGCTAAATGTTTGATAGAATTCACCTGTGAAGCTATCTGGTCCTGGGCTTTTGTTTGCTGGAAGATTTTTAATCTCAGTCTCAATTTCAGTGCTTGTGATTGGTCTGTTTATATTTTCTATTTCTTCCTGGTTCAGTGTTGGAAGGTTGTGCTTTTCTGAGAATTTGTCCATTTCTTCCAGGTTGTCCATTTTATTGGCCTATAGTTGCTTGTAGTAATCTCTCATGATCCTTTGTATTTCTGAAATGTCAGTTGTTACTTCTCCTTTTTCATTTCTAATTCTATTGATTTGAGTCTTCTCCCTTTTTTTCTTGATGAGTCTGGCTAATGGTTTATCAATTTTGTTTATCTTCTCAAAGAACCAGCTTTTAGTTTTATTGATCTTTGCTATCATTTCCTTCATTTATTTCTGATCTGATATTTCTGATTTCTTTCCTTGTACTAACTTTGGGGTTTTCTTGTTCTTCTTTCTCTAATTGCTTTTGGTGTAAGTTTAGGCTGTTTATTTGAGATGTCTCCTGTTTCTTGCAGTAGAATTGTATTGCTATAAACTTCCCTCTTAGAACTGCTCTTGCTGTACCCCATAGTTTTCGGTCATCATGTTTCATTTTCATTTGTTTCTAGGTATTTTTTGATTTCCTCTTTGATTTCTTCAGTGATATCTTGGTTATTTAGCATTGTATTGTTTAGCCTCCATGTGTCTGTATTTTTTACAGATTGTAATTGATATCGAGTGTCATAACATTGTGGTCAGAGAAGGTACTTGATACGATTTCAATTTTCTTAAATTTACCAAGGCTTGATTGATGACCCAAGATATGATCTGTCCTGGAGAATGTTCCATGAGCACTTGAGAAGAAAGTGTATTCTGTTGGTTTTGGATGGAATGTCCTTAAAATATCAATTAAGTACATCTTGTTTAATGTATCATTTAAAGCTTGTGTTTCCTTATTTATTTTCATTTTGGATGATCTGTCCATTGGTGAAAGCGGGGTGTTAAAGTCCCCTACTTGAATGTGTTACTGTCGATTTCCCCTTTTATGGCTGTTAGCATTTGCCTTATGTATTGCAGTACTCCTATGTTGGGTGCATAAGTATTTGCAATTGTTATATCTTCTTCTTGGTTTGATCCCTTGATCATTATGTGGTGTCCTTCTTTGTCTCTTGTAATAGTCTTTTTTTTTAAGTCTGTTTTGTCTGGTATGAGAATTGCTACTCCAGTTTTCTTTTGTTTTCCATTTGCATGGAATATCTTTTTCCATCCCCTCACTTTCAGTCTGTATGTGTTCCTAGGTCTGAAGTGGGCCTCTTGTAGACAGCATATATATGGGTCTTGGTTTTGTACCCATTCAGCCAGTCTATGTGTTTTGGTGGGAGCATTTAATCCCTTTACATTTAAGGTAATTATCAATATGTATGTTCTTATTACCATTTTCTTAATTGTTTTGGGTTTTTTATTGCAGGTCTTTTCCTTCATTTGTGTTTCCTGCCTAGAGAAGTTCCTTTAGCATTTTGTTTTAAAGCTGGTTTGGTGGTGCTGAATTCTCTTAGCTTTTGCTTGTCTGTAAAGGTTTTAATTTCTCCTTCGAATCTGAATGAGATCCTTGCTGGGTAGAGTAATCTTGGCTGTAGGTTTTTCCCTTTCATCACTTTGAATATGCCTTACCACTCCCTTCTGGCTTGCAGAGTTTCTGCTGAAAGTTCAGCTGTTAACCTTATGGGGATTCCCTTGTATGTTATTTGTTGTTTTTCCCTTGCTACTTTTAATATTTTTTCTTCGTATTTAATTTTTTGTGGTTTTATTAATATGTGTCTTGGTGTGTTTCTCCTTGGACTTGTCCTGTATGGGACTCTCTGTACTTCCTGGACTTGATTATTTCTTTTCCCATATTAGGGAAGTTTTCAACTATAATATCTTCCAACATTTTCTCAGTCCCTTTCTTTTTCTCTTCTTCTTCTTGGACCCCTGTAATTCAAATGTTGGTGCAATTAATGTTGTCTCAGAGGTCTCTGAGACTGTCCTCAATTCTTTTCATTCTTTTTTCTTTATTCTGCTCTGCAGTAGTTACTTCCACTAGTTTATCTTCCAGGTCACTTATCCATTCTTCTGCCTCAGTTATTCTGCTATTGATTCCTTCTAGAGAATTTAAAATTTCATTTATTTTATTGTTCATTTTATTTGTTTGCTTTTTCGTTCTTTTAGGTCCTTGTTAAACGTTTCTTGTATTTTTGCTATTCTATTTCCCAGATTTTGGATCATCTTTACTATCATTACTCTGAATTCTTTTTCAGGTAGACTGCCTATTTCCTCTTCATTTGTTTGATCTGGTGGGTTTTTACCTTGCTCCTTCATCTGCTGTGTTTTTCTCTGTCTTCTCATTTTGCTTAACTTACTGTTTTGGGGGTTTCTATTTCACAGGCTGCAGGTTCGTAGTTCCCGTTGTTTTTGGTGTCTGCCCCCAGTGGCTAAGGTTGGTTCAGTGGGTTGTGTAGGGTTCCTGGTGGAGGGGACTGGTGCCTGTGTTCTGGTGGATGAGGCTGGATCTTGTCTTTCTGGTGGGTGGGACCACGTGCAGTGGTGTGTTTTCGGGTGTCTGTGACCTTATTGTGATTTTAGGTAACCTTTCTGCTAATGGGTGAGGTTGTGTTTCTCTCTTCTAGTTGTTTGGCATAGGTGTCTAGCACTGTAGCTTGCTGGCCATTGAGTGGAGCTGGGTCTTAGCATTGAGATGGAGATCTCTGGCAGATTTTCACCGTTTGATATGGAGCTGGGAGGTCTCTGGTGGACCAGTGTCCTGAACTCGGCTCTCCCACCTCAGACGCACGGGCCTAAAACCCGGCTGGAGCACAAAGACCCTATAAGTATTTTTAAAGTGTTGATTATGTGTTGATGTGATTATGTTGTGCGTATGTTGGATTAAATAAAACATTTATTAAAATTAAAAAAGAAACAGCTGGTCATTTTTAGAATTTTTTGCCTTGCTTTGCTTTGTCTTGTACTAGTTGCTTTTCATTTCAAATTCTTTTTCTGCCAGTTATTTCTGCTCAGGCCAATTGCTATAGATAAAGGCTGCAAGTGACCTAGATATTCAACAATAGAAGAACATAGGTAATGCCCTAAACCAAACGAAATGGAGCCATTTAAAATTATATTTTCTTATTCTACTTCAGTATCTTCCCAATTACAATCAAATCAGATAATAGTGATTATCCATAATCTCATGTGCCCAAAGACAATCATTGTTAATACTTGTGTACCTACAAAGTTGACCTTAGTCCCAATAGGGGTCCCTGTCACTGGCAAGCAGAATAATACCCCCCACATACCTCAGTATATCCTCATCTTCATGCCTGGAACTTGTAAGTATGTCACCTTACATGGCAGAAGGGACTTTGAGGACGTGATAAAGGTCAAGAACCTTGAAATAGGGAGCCTATCCTGGATTATCCAGTTGGACCCAATCTAATCCCATGAACCCCTAAAAGGAGAGAGCCTTTCCCAGCTGTGGCCAGAGGGAACCGTGACCATGGAAGGATAGTCTGAGATGCAGTGAGGCTGGCTTTGAAGATGGAGGAAGGGGCCATGAACCAAGGAATGTGGGCAGCCTCTAGAAGATGAAACAAACAAGATGAGTTCTCCCCTAGAGCTTTAAGAAAGGAGTGTAGCCTGGCTGACATCTTGATTTTATCCAGTGAGATCTGTGTTGGACCTCTGACCTCCAGAACTGTAAGATAATAAATTTTGTGTTGTTTTCAGCCATTAAATTGGTGGTCATTTGTTACAGCAGCAATAGGAAGCTAACTCACTGCCCTAAACCCCATGAGGCCAGGCCTCTGTCTATCAGGGAAGGAGTTTGTGGGGTCACAGGGCTGTACCCACTAAGAGCTAGTGCCCACTCTCCTTCTAGACCTCCCATCAACACCCAAGACCCAGATTCATATCCCAAATGTCCCAGGCCCACTTTTTCACCTTCATGGACCGGTTTCCTGGGTCCAGCTTCATAAGCGTGGGCCACACTGCTGCTTGGGCACCCTTAGTCCCAAAGGGGACCTAAAGGTGGCTGTTAAGAGTGGGCTAGGGACAGAACTGGGATGTGCAGGCTGGGTGGCTCACACATGCATGTGATGCTGCTCATGCCATGGGATGGAGCTGTGGGTGACAAAAGAAGGGGACAGACTCGGGGCTGAGGGCTGAGGGCTGGGGGCTGAGCTGAGCAAGAGCTGGGGGGCGAGGGAGAGGGGCAACTACTCACTGCTTCATGTTTCTACTCTCCAGCTTGGAGCTCTGCGGAGTCTAAATGTAGGAGTCTACATTTCACCTTAACCTTCAAAGTCATTAGAAAAGTATATTAATTAAAGGAAGAATAGAACTTATTTCATTTAACAGTGTGTTAGTTTGATCGATAATTTCTGAATGTTTAGATATATGGGATGTCAGACCCCCACTGTACTCTGGCCTGAAGCCTGGAATTATCAGGGTGGGGCAGACCAGCTGTGTAATTCACATTATTTTGCATGCATCCACGCATGTATTATAAATATATCGTTTTCTATAATGTTTGATCATACAATAAATACTGTATTATAACCCACCACAGTTCACTGATGCCAGCCACCAACTGTGGAACATTTAGGTTGTTTTCCAGTTAATTCCCTGTTGTACTTTCAGGTTGTTTTAACTAATCCTTATCGGTAGGCTTTTAGACTGTTCTACCATTTTGCTCTTTCAGTCCAAACAGTCATAATAGGCTGAAATTGAATTAGGAATAAATAAGAAAACATTAGAATCCTTTTTCTTCAAACCTGAGAAATTCTGAAGTACACTAAAATGATTAAAGGTATATTTCAAAAGTTCCAGAAAGACCCAGTGCATCCAAATGACCGGTATGTACTGAAAACTCAGACCCTGGCGTCGTTTGGTTTTGACATACCTTTATTTCAGCCAGGTGGCCTTATCGGCTGACTCGGTTTTCAACTGAATCGTTTTTACCTAAACCCTGGAACCAGTACATCAGTATCTGCTCCAGTCTTTTCTGAAATTTCCTCTGACAGAATCTGGGGTACTGCCAGCTGACAGAGAGGTCCAGGGGGCTCAGGGAGGTAGGAAGTTAAATTGTAGAGCCTCTCTAATGGAAGCATTGAGGTTCTCGTCTATTGTCCTTAAGCAAAGTTATATCCAGGTCTGTGCATCCCCAGAAGATGCTCTATACCTGGGAAGAGGAAAAAGCACATTGACACTTTCCAAGCTCTTACTTGAAAAGTTTAGAGAATGCTGGTTTGTTTTCTTCCAAGGTTTTAGTATTGAACTGCACAAAAATTTCCCCTCAGTGTCTTAAATGAAATAAGAGAGTAATGACTGCATGTCACCCTGGGTGGATATCTTCTGCCCGGGGAATAACAGGGCAGCCCACCTCCTCCCTTACTGTCACTCCATGAACTAGTCACTAGGTTGACCCCACAGAACTTGGCCATGGGCCATCAGCAAAATAGGGTTCCTGATAACTCAGGGCTCAGGACACGTCCAAATCTCCAAGAATATTACTTTCAGCATAAAGCTAGAAGCGGAGCAGGTAAGATCTGAATGTTACTTAGAGATGTAGTCGATAGGAAATAAAGGCACAGTAGGCATCTGCGTGAGTATCTTGACATTTCAAAGTTTTTACAATTAAAAAGATCACAGTCCCGGCTTGACAAGTGTGGGGAGCCATCTTGACTTTTGATGGAGGCTGAGAGGTCAGAGAGGCACCACCTCCCACCCCAAGGTCTCCGTCAGCTCTGATGGCCCAGTTTCCCATGTTGTAGGCCAGCCCATCACAATGAGACTGCATGTGTTCCATGACCACCCTCTGACTGACAGGCTCTGACCTCTCCAAAACACCCTGGGACTCGGCTTGAGCCTCCCGTGCAGCATAAGTTAGATCTCTGCTCCTTGGACATCATGGTGTCCCTCCGGATGCAGCTTCCCAGAATGGGCTGCATTCTAGAACTCTTTCTCGAATACCTGACCATGTCAAGAAACATTATCCCCAACCTAGACTCACAGGATTGTAAGATCAGGAAGGGACCTGAAGGAGCCAATAAGCAATTCAATAAACTTTAATGAGCGCCTGCTATGATCAAGGCCCTGGGTGCACAAAAATGAAGCCAACTTTTCTCTGCCCTGAAGAAATTATATGCTTACATTTATAAAGTGGTTTAAGTCTGCTTTGTTGAAATGTTTTTTGTTTTTGTAGTTTCCTTCCTTTTCCTAAACTTGAAATAAAATCTTTTTCATATTGAAAAAAAAAAAGAAATTATAGCTAAACAACTGTGTGCAGGAAGCTGTCGTAACAGAGACAAAAGGGCACTGGGGCGTGACAAAAGGGACAAAAGGGTGAGACTGTTCAACTCACCTGGAGGGGTCAGGAGTCAGCTGAGGAATTACAAAGAGCTTGAAGCTCACTAGAGTCTGTCATACAGAGTGAAGTAAGTCAGAAAGAGAAAAACAAATACTGCATGCTAACACATATATATGGAATCTAAGAAAAAAAAATGTCATGAAGAACCTAGGGGTAAGACGGGAATAAAGACACAGACCTACTAGAGCATGGACTTGAGGACATGGGGAGGGGGAAGGGTAAGCTGAGACAAAGTGAGAGAGTGGCATAGACATATATACACTACCAAATGTAAAATAGATAGCTAGTGGGAAGCAGCCGCATAGCACAGGGAGATCAGCTCGGTGCTTTGTGACCACCTAGAGGGGTGGGATAGGGAGGGTGGGAGGGAGACACAAGAGGGAGGAGATATGGGAACATATGTATATGTATAACTGATTCACTTTGTAATAAAGCAGAAACTGACACACCATTGTAAAGCAATTATACTCCAATAAAGATTTTAAAATAAATAAATAAAATAAAATAAGCTAACACCCATCGGAGCAGGCTCTCTCACCCACTCCTGCTACGAGCATAAATAGGGGTGCTTTTCAGAAGTGGAGATTTAGCCCAGCCCACCAATGTGCAGGCTACAAGTGTCCTTTAACCCAGCGATCTACCAGGTAGGAATTTAGCCTAGGATTTTACCGGCAAAAGTTTGCCCAGATCCACGTGCAATGGTGTTCCCTGCAGCTTTGTTTGTAGGGGTGTAAGCTTAGGAAACAACCAAAGTGTCCACCCAGGGGCTGGATTCAAGAAAGTAGGTACCTCTCTGTGCTGGAGACTCTATAGCCCATAAAGAGTGAGGCAGATTTGTATGTGTTGCTATGAAGAGATAATAAGACATTATTAAGTGGAAAAAGCAGGAAGCAAAACTGTAGAAATTATAGTCACTTTGTTCTAGATGATTTTAAGGGGGGAGGGGGTGGTCTATGCATATAAGTCAAATGGATGGGAATCCCAAGAAACTGTTCATAGTGGTTTCCTGTGTGGAAAGCCATGGGAAAGAGGAAAAACGCTTTCTGTTTTTATTTTGTATCTTGTCTTCTGCCGGAATTATCTAACCACGTGTTATGGGCTGAATTGTGTCCCCCCCCCCCAAAAATTTCATATATTGAAGTCCTAACCCCCAGTGCCTTGAAATGTGACTCTATTTAGAGATGGGGTCTTTAAAGAGGTTATTAAGTTAAAATGAGGTCATATGGATGGGCCCTAATCCAATACGACTGTCCTATTTATAAGAAGAGGAGATTTGGACACAGACACACATGGAAGACAGAGACACACACAGCAGACACAGGGAGACGCTGGTTGAGTACAAGCCAAGGTGAGAGGCCTCAGAAGAAAGCAATCCTGCCAACACCTTGATCTTGGACTTCCGGCCTCCAAACTGTGAGAAAATACATTTCTGTTGTTTAAGTTACCCAGTCTGTGATACTTTGTTACGGCAATGCTGGCAAACTAAAGCACCATATGAATGTATTTCTCTCTCTCTGTCTCTCAGTCTCTCTCCCTACACATACACACACACATACATATATATATCTTAACAGAAAGTCAGTGGAGTT
Organism: Delphinus delphis; assembly: GCF_949987515.2. Lineage (NCBI taxonomy): Eukaryota > Metazoa > Chordata > Mammalia > Artiodactyla > Delphinidae > Delphinus > Delphinus delphis. Next base: position 96,286,089 of record NC_082687.1, on the reverse strand, counting down.
TTGTTTTATTTTGTTTCTGTAAATTTGTCTGCATGAAAAAAAAATTCCTAATAAGTGTTCTATTAAAAAATGAACTGGGCGTGGCCTGGTGGAGGGGAGGGAAAGAGGGAGCAGGGTAAGCCACAGCACAGAAGGTCAAGGTCCCAGGGTGTTCTCATGTGGTAGGAGCATGCAAGGGGTGGTAGTTTGGGAAGGGCTGTGTCCTACGAGAGCTGAGCCTGTGGAAATTGTTCAAGGGCAGGACTGGTGGGCTTCTGGGGTCTGGAGGGGAGTTTGGTCTTGACCCTGAAGGTGTGAGGAACTGTTGGAAGGTTTTATGCAGGGAGGGACATGAGCTGACTATTGTGTGGAAAGACCACTGAAGGGGACAAGAATGGTGGCAGAAACTGGACAGGAGTCTGTTGCTGAAGTTCTGGGACGGTCACTGAGAGCCTGAATTTGCACAGGCCGATGGGCAGGGACTCTGGACCCAGATTGCCTGGGTTTGAATCCTGGCTCTGCCACTGAGTAGCTGTGTGACTTTAGGCCAGAAGTTTAACTTCTCTGTGCCCCGATTTCCTGGCTGCAGGACAGGGATACTGAGAGTGCCTACCTCATACATAGGTCGTCATGAAGGTTAACTGGGTTAATGTATGTCAAAGACTCACGGCAGTGCCTGCGTGTGGTAAGCACTGTCCTGTGTCTGGGTTTGGTGTTCACTTTACCCAGGATGGACCCCGATACATGATAGAGGTTTAATCAATCCTTGCAGGGTGATGGAGAAGGCACGCGGTCCTGGGTTGCTGGCTAATATTAGAGAAGGGAAATGGCTGTCCCAAGGCCCCATGATTAGGCAGGTGATGGGCTGGAGTACGACCCCAGGTCTGTCTAGCTTCAAAACCTGCGTTCTTGTGTGACCTAGCCTGGGGCCTGGAATTTAGTAGGACCTCAGTGAATGGTTTTGAAGTGAGTCAACTGAAATGAAGGTGCACAGGGGTTAAATGACTTGCCCAAGGTCACACAGCTCATCTTTCTGGCTCCACGACGACTCAATCTCAGGACAGTAAAAAGTTGGGGGGGGGGTCTTACTAATTATGTGGACACGAATCAAATTTGCCATGCGAAGAGTACAACTAAGTTCAAGATCAATCACTCAAAATACATCCTTGAAGGTAGAAGCTCTGAGGCAAAGACTTGCACAGCTCTGGTCCCTCAACTTCAAAAGTGCAACCAGGCAGGCTCTAGACTCTGAGACAAGCTAATTCAGTAGCACTAGTGAAAAAATGGTGTTCATGACATTTGGGAAAATGAAAACAAACCAACAGAAAGCAGGATAAAACACTCTCAGAGCTGGAGAACTTCTCCTGCAGGGAAATGTCTATGGAGTAACTTCTCCCTAAATGAGCAACAGTGTGGCATTTCCTCAGGAAGGGTATTATAGAAGCTACCAGCAGGAACTTGACTCTCTGCTACTGTATACCTTTTGTGGCATTTCATTTTACTCCCACAGCATTACTGGTTGACATTCCTATAGGTAAAACTCAGTAACCCACCAGCCACCCTAAGTCACTAATCTGACAATGCTAGCTGTTCAGTACAGACGTGAGGTTTAGAAATCAGGCTCCAGTAGCTGACAGCTCTAATTTCAAATCCCAGCTCCTTTATTTTCTAGCCATCAATCTTTGGGCACTTAGCTTCTTTAAACCTTGTTTGTCCTATCTGTAAATGAGGGTAGGAAAGAGTCAGTAAAGACATCTGATTCTTAATTATACTAGTAAAAATTAGTATCATGCCAATTTCCAAAAAGCTAGGAAGAAATAAAACAAGTGTCTCTTAAACCATCAAAATAGGTTTTATCTGGACAATAAAGCTTATGTGGTCTACTGACAAGTGAATGCATGATTTGGGCCTTCACTAAGAGCTTAAATATTCTTATTTTGGTTGCCTAGTTTATGGTGCCCCCTTTGAATTAACTTCACTTAAGAAAGCAGGGGTGTGTGTAATCTATTTTCAAATACATTTATTCAAAAGGATTCAAATTTCATAGGTTGGATCTTGTGAAATAATAGAAGGCATACATACTGGTCTCTGCCCCCAGTTCCTGGCACACAGCAGACACAGGGAGACGCTGGTTGAGTACAAGCCAAGGTGAGAGGCCTCAGAAGAAAGCAATCCTAAAACCCTTATAAATTCTTAAGTGATAAGACCACGAGTAGCACCTTTTGTTCTACTATTAGGTCTTTGACCCTCGTTCCTGACACAGGGCTCCTAAATCCCATGGAATTTTCTGGGTGATAGGAGTGTCTTTTGTTCTAATTTGGTGACTCTAGGTGGGTTCCTGGATGGAGACTGGTCACCAGAAAGACATGATTAGAAGCTTGGAATTTGCAGATCTACACCCAAACTCCAGAGAAGGGCAAGGGGCTGGAAATGGAGTTAATTGTCAATCATGTCTATGTGATGAAGCCTCCATAAAAATCCCCAAAGTATGGGGTTTGGAAAGTTTCCAGGTCAGTGAACACATCCACAGTGGGAGTGTGGGGCACCCCAATTCCACAGGCACAGAAGCTCCTGCGCTTGGGACCCTCCCAGCCCTCCCCCTATGTATCTCTTCATCTGGCTGTTCATCTGTATCCTTTATCATATCCTTTAATAAATTGGTAAACATAAGTAAATATGTCCCTGAGTTCTGTGAGCCTCCCTAGCAAATTAACTGAACTCAAGGAGGGGGTTTTGGGAACCTCCAATTTGTCCAGAGGTTGGACAGAAGTTGTGGGTAACTCGGGGACCTATTACTTATAATTGGCTTCTACCATAGGGGCAGCCTTGTGCCCTCCAGGTAGACAGTGTCAGGAAGGAGTTAAATTGTAAGACACCCAGGTGGTGTCACACAACTGCTTGGTGTGGGGGAAAACCCACACGTGTGGTGTCAAAGTGTTGTGAGTGGGGTAGTGATGTGAGAGTAAAGGGGAGACACAGGAGAAGAGCGGGGTTTTCCAACACAGGTCTTTACGCTCCTCGACCTGTGTTATAGGCACCTTAATTTAAGAAGGCTGTGAGATTTTATGGGAATAACGTACCTAGCCTTTGGATTCTGACAAGCTTCACTGCAGAACAAAGATGCATGGAAACCCTTACTAATTCTCTGTTTTAGAACCTGTCAAATTGTCAATGACTCACCTTTCTGCCCTAGGACCTAACTTGGATTTTTTTAATCCAGTGAGACAGAAGTTTCAGGACATCCAGAGACGGACACTAGTCACTGACTCTGTGCCCATCCAAGACAAAGCTAAGCAACATTCAACTATTGCCAACATCACTTCCAGCCCTCTACCCAAGGTGGGTGTTTGAAAATGTAAGTTTCATTATTATTCAGGAATGGTGAGGTGTACAGACCAGGGGGTGAGTGCCATTGAAAAAACAGTTTGCTACCCATAGTTCCCACGAGGAGGGGGCCCATCACACCATGCAGGGCCACAGGGAGAAGCAGCAGGGCTAGTCAGGAGGCTAGGAGGAGAGAGTGGGAAGAAAACATGGCAAGAGCCTGTATTGGGGTTTGTGTGAAAGGCAGGCTTAGCATTGGCTAGTCCAACACATTTCATCAGGTTCTGCAGTGCAAGGGCTGTCCTGAGCTGTCTGGTACCTGGCCCTCCCTGGGGTGATCAGGGCAGGGGAATACTGGCCTGGAGTGTGAGTCCTGTGTGAGCCCAATAAGAGATGTTTGGGGTGTGGGCTTTGGATTGGTTAGTTTGCATGTGAAAGGAGCACTTGCAGGTGGATTTTTTCTATTTCTAGAAATTAGCTAGTCCTGGGAGCAGCAGTCTCTCCTGCAGCAGCAAGGCCCCAAGATACCAGAGCATCAGAAAATATAGAAAATAACAAAATGATTATACAGTGGGCAGTGGCCTAGGCTTGAGGATGGGCTCAGGGCAGTTGGTCTGCAATGGACAGCCAAGTTCTGTGGCCTCAAGGAAGGAGCAGGTGACCACCTTGAAGGTGAAAGCAAGGTGTCCTGAGCCCTGTTATGCCCTCCCTGGACCAGAGTCCCAACTTTCCTACACCATCTGTAGGGTTGGGTGTTCACTTCTGTCTCTAAAAGGAATGCAGCACTCAGCCAGCACCGTCTCCCCAAGAAGGTTTTGTGAAAGAACTTCTGCAAGCGGTGCGTTATCTCCTTCCTCGTAACAATCCTGGTTTTGGTTTGTTTGTTTGTTTTCCAGGAAAAGGACACACAGAGGTTGGTGGACGTGCTTCAAGTTTGTTAATTCTATTTGCTTTCCAAGAAGAGGAAGGGCTTTGTCACAGGCCCTTCTCTAGGGCCTGGAAAAATTTAGATGCCTGACTGAGGTGAGGACAGGAGCCCTGCTCAGGGCATTAAAGATATGGGCCTTCTCCAACCCCAGGATGTGCTGGGGATGAGGCAGAGTCCAGCCAGTAGTTGTGCATAGGGGACAATTAGTAGGAAATGACCCCAACATCATTTGGTGAATGGACACTATTCATTGGTATGATATGTCACTCACTCAGCATTATTTGATTTATTGATATATTTAAAAACATGAACAATATTTGTTAGTTGCTTTAGCATTCTAGAAAGAACATTTATACATATTCATCATTTGGTTTTATTTGGAATGCTAATTCTACCTACATAGTGGTGGTATTGGGAGCTGCATTTCGCTTTCCGTGGGGAGAAGGACCAGTAGGAGACCCAGCAGGGACCTCCGTTCACTTCCCCAGGTGTCTGGAATCCTAGCACTGGTGTGTAGAAGCAGAGAGAGTTACAGATCCCCCAGCCATCAAGTTCAGCGGAGACACCCATGGAGCCAGGCAAACGTATCTCAGTTCTAAATGACAGAGCAGAGTCGAAAGGAAGAGGGAAGGGACCTGCCAAGGAGTGAGATGGGTCCTGGCACAGAGTGACTGGCCTGCTTTGTCTTCTCAGAGTTCTCTGAGAAAAGGTTAAGTAAGAGATTAGCTGAAGCCACAATTCTCCGCTCTGTGAAGTGTCAGGAAAGGCAATGGGCCGAGACGGATAAAGTTGATGGTTATTTTCACCACCTGCTTCCCCTTGTACAGAGGGTGAGTTCTAAGGAGGGTTGATCATCTGCTAGGATTGTGATGTGTGCCAGACTGCAGACTCTAAGAGGCTTAGAGGGAGCACTAGATCGCTTTGCAAAAAGAAAAGGAAGAGCTTTAGCAGTATTGGGGTGTGTGTGTCAGTGGCCTGGGACAAGGAAGTGAGGCAGGCTGTGGTCAGAGCACAGGTGGGGGGAAGAAGAGCGTCATTGAATGGGGTTTGGTCACCTTGGTAACCGTACATTCTGTTGTGCAGTGTGCGATGGAGGACTCTTCTCAGACTCCCCACGACATCTTCAGTAAAATGTGGACCCCCTCATTAAAGGGACATTTCAGGTTTACTTTTTCCAGGATACAACTAAGTGTTGCGTCTTACTCTGAGGTGACAGGGCTGAGAACAGAGGCAGCCAAGTGACCTGCTCATCTCTACTTCTTTGGCCAAAGCAAGTCCAGTGGCCACGTCCAAGGGCAAGGTTTGTTAATTCTATTTGTTTCCTAAAAGGATGAGTTGTTCACATCTGTCTCACACACCAGGACTGGAAGTGACTCCACAGTCATTCTTATCCATCTCTGTGCCTCCAGAGCCTTGCACAGTGCTTGGCACAGAGTAGATACTCAGTTAGTCTTTATTGCATTAAAATGTCTCTGTAGAATTGCCTTATCTTTCCCTCACACCATCCGAATTCCAGGATGCACCTGGATTATTCCAGTATCTTTTCCACAGTTGCCATCTTTTCAGGTCCTTCCACAGCAAAGGTACCCTGCATTCTATCCCCGTTGTCATTGGTCCCCAACACAGCTTTGATTGTTGCCTCCATTGACTTATGGAAATAACCTTCCTTCCTGGGAAATCTTAAAGGCTCCCCATTACCTAGAATCACATCTACATTCTTCATTCTGATGTTTAGAGTCACACGGGGAGTTCTGAAAATGGAGAGAACTCAGGTATCTAAAAAGCTCTTATAAAACAGAGTGATACACTTATGAGTTATTTGTGGGAGTCATTAATCCTTGCAGTTTTCTCCCACCCAGCTCACAGTAAGATGGCATTTTCCAGCCCCCTTAAACTTGGGTGTAGCCACTGGACTTGCACTTGCATTGACCAAAGAAGTGGAGATGAGTGTGTCGCTGGGTGGAGGCTTTAATAGCCAAGACTAATTTGTCACGTTCCTTTTCTTCCTCAAGGAAAGTGACCATGGCATTTCCTCAACCCATGCCCTGGGTGAGAACCCCGTAGAAGAAACCCCTGGGCTGATCTGAGACAAGCATACGGTAGGAACGACTACTGCCATTTATAAAACAGGAGCCATTACTACCTTTCTTGACAGAGGAGGGGAGGAAGATAAAAGGTTAAGTCACTTGCCCAGGCCACTCAGCTATTCAGGCGTAGAACCGAGGTCTCCCCAGTTCTAGTGGGAGAGCTCATCACTAATACAGCCCCATTTGGTCCCTCCAGGAAGACACATAGCCAGGGGGAAAAGCATCAAAATTTGTCATTAGACAGACTTGGTTCAAATACCAGCTTTGTCCTATACCAAGGAGTTCTGGTTCCCCATCTATAAAAGGGCAACAAAAATCTGTCTCATAAGTTTATGGGAAGGATGAGATAAACTAGGATGAGATAAACTGGCAGGCATGCAGTTAACTGACATGGAGCAGGTCAGTTAACCTTGTCTCCTTCCCATAGTCTGGCTCTCCTCTTTGTGCCCTGGGGGACCACTGCCATTCTTACCTCTGAGGTCTCGCCCATGCTGTTCCCTCCCCATCACCTCCTCTCTTCCCTCCAAAAGCCCAGCTGAAGTCCCAGCTTCTCCACACTGCCTCCTTCCATATTCCTGCTTACACTCTCCTTCCCAACCTTGGGACTCCTAACACTTAATCAGCCACATGGATTTAACTGTTTCACCAATGAGTAAGTTATCTCCCTAAAGACAATACTTTGAGGCATTGACCAGCCTCACGCCTCTTGCATCTTAGCCCTGCCCTAGCTTAGTCTGTTATTGAGTGAGTGGTTTGGGGCACCTCCCTTCACATCACTGAGCTTAATTCCTCCCCTATGCACGTGGGGAGTCGCTGGAAGAGCTCTGAAGGCTCTCCCACTCAGGAACAACAGGTGAGTGAATTCAGCTGGGCAGAGCCTACAAACAGGAAGTGATCCATGGGAACAGGTGGGTCCTGAGCACCTCCATGGACCAGGCATTGTAGCCATGCCTTGTACTTCCCCTAGTTGTCAGCAGGACCCTAGGTCATGGGGTGTTGACAGATGAAGAAAAACTTTGAAGGGATTCTGTAACTTAATTGGCAACAGTCAGTTGAGAATGATTTCTTATTAATAACTAAATATTTACATGTGAGGGACTGTGCTAGGGATTCAGAGAGGTGAATACGGCAGAAGTGTATCTGGCTTTGCGGAGCTCACAACCCAGCCGAGAAGTGAGACATTCAACTCAACGATCATTCCGTCAACCCTCCTTCTCCCAGCGCATCCTTGTATCATTATATTCCATATATGAGAAGCACCATCATCATTGCACTAACCTCTAATTCACCACCTTTTATAAACTGTCACCAGGTAATTCTATATGTACTATCCCATTTACTCCTGAAAGCATTCTGAAGAAGGGATATTATTGTTCACTGTTGTTCTCCAAGTGCCTAGAATAGTGTGTGGCACACTGCAGAGACCAATTAAATTTTATTTGAATGAATTGCCACTTTACAGATGAGGTTCATGGGGGTTTGCCTGTCCCAGTGGGAAATGTGAAGCTGGGATCCAAGGAGTGAGTGCATTTTGTTCTCTATGTTACTTCTCAAAAGAAATACTGGTTCTTTGTTTTCTCAATTTACCCTCACTTTTTCCCCCAAATGACCACATTTCTTGTTTTGTTTTTCAGCATCTTCTCAGCCACCGACCATGCATGTGACTTCCCTGGTTGATCTAGCCAACCCGAGGTTCAAGATACTCCTATTGCCAGATAGGAGGGATGAATAATGGAGACCACAGTCCACAGAGAACTCGATCAGCGACAAGAACCCCTTCCTCAGCTCTCTTTGCAAGTGGCCAAACCCTTAGTCGCTCTGGGAGAGAAATTCAACTGAAAACCTAAAGAAATGCCTTGAGAAGAAATCTGACTATATCCCTCACCCAAGCTAAAAAGCAAGACACACAGCCATGGTAGCCTCTTATAATCCAAATTAAATGAGCTAATAAAAATCAGCGCTATTAAAATTTCCAATTAATTTAAACACAAAAATTGTTGGTTTCCAACCTCTCTGATTCTAGTCCAACAACTCTCACCATAAGGGCATTCATCCAGCATGACGTGGTTGGGGGTTTTATTAAGAGTGTAGCTATAAAGTAAATCTTGAAGATTTCCTTACTGCCGATCATTATCTTGCTCTAGAGGTCTGGAGCTCTGTTGGACGAGTTCATGTTTTAAACCTTGGCCATCTCATGCAAGTTGCTCTGACCTTATAGCACTGAATATATATATATATATATATATATATATACATATATATATGTGTGTGTGTGTGTATATATATATATATATATATATATATATATATATATATATATGGCACCCAGACATCCACACATGCATTTATTCACTCAGCAAGCATTGGTTGAGCACAACCATGTACCGGGCAACATCAACAGATATGAGCTCCCAGCCTAGTAGTGGGGTCTGGGGGCATGGACGAGTATTCGGGCAATTAGAATTCAGAGGGTGTTTGGCTTTGCTCCCTCCTGGGGACTCCATGTCTGGACTCCATCAGTGATCTTCCCTCTTCTGAAGTATCATCGTTTCTCCTTCTTCTCTGCTTCTTCTCTACCAGCTCTTCCTCAAAGCCTCCTTCATACCATGAGACTCCACTGACCTGGAGGTCCTCCGAGGTGTCACCTTCCTTTCTACCTCCTCATCCAGACCTCTGAGCAGAGTAGTCTGCATTCTCAGGGTTTCCTTCATCTTCACTTTGTTCCTCAACCCATGGCAACTCATCCACCAACTTCAGTCATACCCACTCTTTCTAAAGTCATCTATGACCTCCTAATCTAACCAGCAGACGCTCTTGTCCTTTTCTTTCTACTGTGTTTAATGCTGTTTATCATTCCGGCCTCTGCTCTCAAGAAGTTTCATTCTCCTGGCTGTTGTCTTCTCTGGGCTTCCTCCTGTCTGTCTCCCTTGTAGGTGATTCTTTCTCCTCCCACCTCTCAGCGTTCATGCTCCGCAGACAACTTGGCCCCCTTCTCTGGACATCCGCATCTCCCTGGAACATCTTATCTACCCTCATGGATTTAACTAGAATTTGCCTACTGATGGCCTTAGTATCTAAACCTCTGTACAGAGACTACTCAATATTTGGACTCAAATCAGAAAGTCTGCTAGATGTCTACAATTTTATGTCCCATAAATAGTTTATATTTAATTTTTTTTCAAACAAAACTCATTAGTTACCTTTCTCTAAACCTGTTTGTGTTCCTTCGATATATATTCTTAAAATCTCAGTTATGGGCAAAAATATTCAGTTGGTCATTCAACAATGAGTCCTGGTTTTTGTCTTCACTGAGGCCCATCAGTTTCTTTCATTTTTTTTTAAGACAAAAATTTTTAATAGAGACAAAGAGGGACATTTCATTAGCATGAAAAGTTCCATCTATCAGGAAGGCTTAACCTCCATTCTTTCCTTTGTATCTATGCTGTATTTCAGCTCTTTGCCATCTCTCATCTGGATAAGTGTCATCTTTTCCCATCTATGCTCCTTTTCTGCTCCTTACCATCTCTCACCTTGGCCCTTCTGTTCCCTGGTGCAGCTGGTCACCCTGACTCATGTTTCACTGCCTGAAGCTCTATCAACTGAACTACTGCCAGGGAGGTCTTTATGAAAACTCATATCTGACCATATTGCATCTCTATCTAAAACTCTTCAGTGATACCCAACCCTGATGGAATAAAATATCAACTCCTGAACCTGGAAGTTCTAGGTGGTCTCCATCTGTCTTTCTAGATCCACTTGCCTCCTTTCTCTGCCCTTCTCTGACCTGGAAGACTGACCTCCCTGGACTGGCTTAGCTGGGCTAATTTGCCTTTTGGCTTCTGGTTGTGTTTGGCCATCAAGAGGCACCAGATGGATGTCAGAGGGCAGGAAGAGAAAGAAGTGAGATATTGATTCTCCTGCCTCATTCTGGGCTGGCGGTGGGTTCTTTTATGAAAGGCTCCAGCTCCAGTGATGGTGGGGCTGTGTCTCAGGGTTAAAGCCACAGCCACCATGCCCTCCTGGGTTCCAGTAATGGTCTTTCCCTTTACCCCTTCTTGCCCAAGAGAGGTAGCAACCCTTGGCTCGGTGTTGCTAGTCCAGGTGTCTCGCCATCCCGTGGTGGTTTCCCTTAAACTGCCCACATCCTTGTAATAGTTCCTTCATTAAACTCTCTTCAATCAACCTGCATCTTATAACTGTCTCTTGCCAGCACTTTCACTCCTGTGCTGATAAATGAGCTTTCCCCAGCCCGGTCACTGCGTTATCTTCTCCATCCATCCTCAGGCATTGTATCCCAGCAATATCCTGCTGCTGGGGTTCCCTGTGGGAGCCATGCTTTTCCTCACCTCTAAGTCTTTGGCACATAATAACCCTCTGTCAGGTCCTTTGAGACATTCCCTCATCCTGGAAGGTTTCTGTCTGTCCCAAGCTAGGTTAGGGGTTCTGTATGCTTTTACTGCATTCTTATTAAATTCCTCATTTATCTTAGCAGGTAGGAGCACAGAATTTAATGACAGATGCCTTGGGTTCAAACCTTGATCCTGCCTCAATTTTTTCCTCTGAAAAGCAAAAGTCCCTACCTCGTAGGATTGCAGTGTTGGTTAAGTGAAATAGTGAATTCTGAATGCACAGTGCAGCACTGGACCTGTAGAAACATTTGGTAACTGTGAGCTTTTAGTTTCTGTCTTCCTCTTGCTCTTGACAATGAGCTCCAAGAAGAAAGACCTTATCTTCCTCAACTTTCATCCTCCAAAAGTAACTGGTATAGAGTAACTGCTTGATGAAAAGGTGATTAAAAAAAAGAAGGAGTAAAAAGATGGAAGGAAGAAGGGAAGGAGGAAATAAGGAGAGAGGGAGAGAGGGAGGGAGAGAGGAGGAAGGTAGGAGACAATGCAAGTAAGACACTTAGGGTTCTGCCAACATCTCCTGCTTCTCCTGCTGGTATTGTTACCCCGTCCTGCACTTCGCTGTCTGGGCTGCAGCTCTCACACCCCACGCCCTGCCCCCAGTGAGATGCTTCTCGTGAATCAGAACATGTCCAGTCATCCATGGGAGGCCTTCCAAGCCCCTGGCAGTTTCTGGAATGTGAAGAGCCTGGGGGTGGTTTTCATCAGAAGCTGTCAAGATTGCTTAAGTTTCTTTTTATCTCTCAAAGTGAAGAAAATTGTACTTAAGCTCTGGCAACAGAAAGCTACATATCTTCAAACAGTGGCAGAGGGAGAATCAGCTTCCTAGTCTGGGTTTGTTTTGAGTCTCTGGTGGCCTCCAGAGCTGATGGGAAAGCACACACAGCCCCAAACTGCCTGTCAACTCTCCTTCATTTTGAGCAAGTCGATATCATCTTGATAATCGTGAAGGCATCCTTGTGTAACTAATTCTCCTGAAAGCACCAAGTTCATGGGATGTCACCTGGCTTTTCTAACTTAATTCTGAGAAGATATGGGATCATCCTGACACTGGGTGGGGTGACATATCACCACCTTATCATCACCTCCAAATTCACATTCCAATGTCATAGCTCATCCTGAAGATATTGTAAAATATGGTTACTTTTTTCACTGTTAAAAGAATGTTAGTCTGGGCCACATGAAAGTGCTGTTCTGTGGGTCAAAAATGACACCACGTTGGCAATTTCATATGGTTCCACCTAATACAAAGCACAGGGAACAAATTTTGAAAGTATAAAGGGTACAAAGATCTCTCTCCTGTTCTAATCCCTGTTTCCATTCTCCAAAGGCAACAGCTGCTGCCAGTGATTTGAGAAACAACTGTACACAGTTTGAGAACTATTTTAAACACATATTAACTTATAAACACATGCAAGTGTGATATGCACACTTTTTTTAACCTTTATTCATGTAGCTGCATCTCTTAGAAATCATTCCAACTAATCATTCATGTTTTTTATCTGGTACCTATGGCTGTGTCAATTCTTTTCAGTGTTTTGCTATTATAAACAATGTCGTAATGAACATCCTCACACACACACATATCTTTGTTATGTGTAAGTATATGCGGTCTACAACTCTGGAAGGGAAATTACTAGGCTAAAGGGTTTGTGATTTTAAATTTTGAGAAATATTGACAAATTTCCTTCCAAATGGGGAGCACTAATTTACATTCTCCCCAACGGCACGTGTCTTCTCGCTCTGTGGTCTACACTTTACACTTGTCAATCTCATGCCTTGTCTGATGACTTGCAGATATTTTTTGATCCATATATACCTCTTGTTCATTAAGAAAGTTAAAGTAGAGTGGCAATGCTCAGAGTTCTGGTTATCGGCCTGTTGGCTCTCAGATGCTTTCCCCATCCTGTCCCAGCTGCTTTGTGTTGGTGAAGACTGGGGGGAGGGACGGGAGGTGGCTTCTGAAGCAAATTCATAGCCCAGACTCTCTTGTCCACTGGCTTCATGTTAGGATTGGCCAGTGGAGCAGAGGGAGGTGAGAAGCTAGGACATCGCTCTCTCTCTCTCTTGTTTCTAGTGGCATCTCTAGCAGCCACTGACTCCATTTCTCCTTGGGGGGTTCCTCCTTCCAGGGTTCTGGCTCCAGCTGGCTGCCCTGGCCCTTGGGCTCTGGTTACTTCACCTGTTCCCTTTATCCCCTCTAACCTCAGGGGTGCTAGTGGGAAGCTTCTGGCTGTTGGGCTGCCTCACTCTGTTGTTTTGTCCCTTCAGCTTTTCCAATATCTTTGTAACTGGCTCCCTATTTAAAATCACCTTTATTGAACTCTCTGCTTTAGCTTTCCATGTTTGATATCTTTCCATAAGTCATGGGACACTGAATGGATACACTCAGGGTTGACAAAAGTGAGAAGAAATTGCCACATTCTTATACTGATTGTGGGAATGGGGTTTTGGCAGGGCAGTTTGGCAATATGTTCTGGGAGCTTTCAAAACAAGCTTGCTCTTGCCTCATCTTTTGGAGATACATGTTGAAATATTTATGAATGAAATAATGTATGCCTGGGATTTGCTACAAAACGATCCAAGGGAGAGGGTAATTGGGACCTCGTGTAGATGAAACGAGATTGGCCATTAGTTGATAGTTGTTTAATCTGGGTGAAGGGTACTTAGGCATTCATTGCACTACTCTCTTTACTTAGGAATATTTGAATTTTTCAATAGTAAAGAGTGTCTTTCCAAAGGAAAATCTTGGACCTTGTAGTCTAATTTCTAAGAATTTATCCTAAAGAAAAGAATTCTAAATGTTATAAAGAAAAGATTTATCTTTAAGGATGGTTTCTAACAACATTGCTTATAATAACAAACAATTGGCAACAATCAGATTTTCTGACAGTGGGATGGTCCCCATCATAAATTATAATATTACTATATCACACACGAAATGATTTAAGCCTAGAAAGATGTTGTGTTTCAGAAACAAGTGTATTGTCAAAGATGTTCATGATTTTCTTTTGTTCAAGATAATTTAAATGAAAAAACAAGTTATAAGCATGTGATATTATAATCCAATTAAAAATATTTTTATATGGATCTAAAGGAGGGTGTGAGGGATATACACCCAAGTATGAACAGAGTAGTCTCTCAGTAGATAGGATTGTGTTCTTGCTTCCTTTTACTTGTTCGCATTTTCTGGTTGGTTTTTTGTAGTTCTTTTTTTAAACATTTATTTATTTGGCTGCACTGAGTCCTAGCTGCAGCGTGCGAGATCCTTGTTGTGGTGCATGGCCTTCTCTCTAGTTGTGGTGCATGGCGTCCAGAGTGCCCAGTAGTTGCGGCACATGGGCTTTAGAGCACGAGAGCTTAGTTGTCTCGTAGCATGTGAGATATTAGTTCCCCGACCAGGGGTAGACCCGAGTCCCATGCATTGGGAGGTGGATTCTTTTTCTTTTTTTTTTTTTTACAGTTTTTTTTTTTTTTTAATACAGCAGGTTCTTATTAGTCATCCATTTTATGCACATCAGTGTATACATGTCAATCCCAATCTCCAATTCATCACACCAGCACCACCAGCCCCCCGCTTTCCCCCCTTGGTGTCCATACGCTTGTTCTCTACATCGGTGTCTCAATTTCTGCCCTGCAAACTGGTTCATCTGTACCATTTTTCTAGGTTCCACATATATGCGTTAATATACGATATGTGTTTTTCTCTATCTGACTTACTTCACTCTGTATGACAGTCTCTAGATCCATACACGTCTCTACAAATGACCCAATTTCATTCCTTTTTATGGCTGAGTAATATTCCATTGTATATATGCACCACATCTTCTTTATCCATTCATCTGTCGATGGGCATTAAGTTGCTTCCGTGACCTGGCTATTGTAAACAGTGCTGCAATGAATATTGGGGTGCGTGTGTCTGTTTGAATTATGGTTTTCTCTGGGTATACGCCTAGTAGTGGGATTGCTGAGTCATATGGTAATCCTATTTTTAGTTTTTTAAGGAACCTCCATACTGTTCTCCATAGTGGCTGTATCAATGTACATTCCCACCAACAGTGCAAGAGGGTTCCCTTTTCTCCACACCCTCTCCAACATTTGTTGTTTGTAGATTTTCTGAGGATGCCCATTCTAACTGTGTGAGGTGATACCTCATGGTAGTTTTGATTTGCATTTCTCTGATAATTAGTGATGATGAGCAGCTTTTCATGTGCCTCCTGGCCATCTGTATGTCTTCTTTGGAGAAATGTCTATTTAGGTCTTCGGCCCATTTTTTGATTGGGTTGTTTGCTTTCTTAATATTGAGCTGCATGAGCTGTTTATATATTTTGGAGATTAACCTTTTGTCCATTGATTCATTTGCAAATATTTTCTCCCATTCTGAGGGTTGTCTTTTCATCTTGTTTATGGTTTCTTTTGCTGTGCAAAAGCTTTTAAGTTCCATTAGGTCCCATTTGTTTATTTTTGTTTTTATTTCCATTACTCTAGAAGGTGGATCAAAAAAGATCTTGCTGTGATTTATGTCAAAGAGTGTTCTTCCTAAGTTTTCCTCTAAGAGTTTTATAGTGTCTGGTCTTACATTTAGGTCTCTAATCCATTTTGCGTTTATTTTTGTGTATGGTGTTAGGGAGTGTTCTAATTTTATTCTTTTACCTGTAGCTATCCAGTTTTCCCAGCACCACTAATTGAAGAGACTGTCTTTTCTCCATTGTATATCCTTGCCTCCTTTGTCATAGATTAGTTGACCATAGGTGTGTGGGTTTATCTCTGGGCTTTCTCTCTTGTTCCATTGATCTATATTTCTGTTTTTGTGCCAGTACCATATTGTCTTGATTACTGTAGCTTTGTAGTATAGGCTGAAGTCAGGGAGCCTGATTCCTCCAGCTCTGTTTTTTTCCCTCCAGACTACTTTGGCTATTTGGGGTCTTCTGTGTCTCCATACAAATTTTAAGATTTTTTGTTCTAGTTATGTAAAAAATGCCATTGGTAATTTGATAGGGATTGCATTGAATCTGTAGATTGCTTTGGGTAGTATAGTCATTTTTCACAATATTGATTCTTCTAATCCAAGAACATGGTATCTCTTTCCATCCATCTGTATCATCTTTAATTTCCTTCATCAGTGTCTTATAGTTTTCTGCATATAGGTCTTTTATCTCCTTAGGTAGGTTTATTCCTAGGTGTTTTATTCTTTTTGTTGCAATGTTAAATGGAAGTGTTTCCTTAATTTCTCTTTCAGATTTTTCATCATTAGTGTATAGGAATGCAAGAGATTTCTGTGCATTAATTTTGTATCCTGAAACTACCAAATTCATTGATTAGCTCTAGTAGTTTTCTGGTGGCATCTTTAGGATTGTCTATGTAGTATCATGTCATCTGTGAACAGAAGGTGGATTCTTAACCACTGGACCACAAGGAAAGTCACTGTTGTACTTCTTATTATCATGTACATGTATTACTTTTGAATTATCAGAAATGAATGGCATCTCCTTTTGTTTCTCACTCCCTCCCTTCCCTCTTTTAATGTCCCTTTTAAAATGGACACTACCCTTGTTGAAGGAATGTATGAATCAGGTAAGGTGGGGAATCACCCCTTAACTTCTTTTTAGCTAATGCCAATTATCTGTTAACCTTGGCCAAGCAGGAATTAGGAGGAATTGGGACAGGTTGGGGAGAAAGGGAGGAAAGAGAAAACGGGGTGCCAGGGGAGATGGGAGGGGCCATAAACCTTCTACACTGTGCTGATGCCTTGTGTAGTGTCAGGAGTGTGGGGGGTACGGGACGTGGGTGACAGACAGAGGCACTGCTTAGCAGGTCCCCTTCACATGCCCCTGGCTGCTCTGTCATTGCCCCCTCTTACCTGGTCCTCCTCCTGGAATCGGCCTCAGCTTTGCCTTCGCATTCCATTCCTGCTGTCTGTCCTGCAGTACGTCAATGTTTTGAGCAATGCTCCTGTTTCAAGGAATGCTCCCTTCTCAACATCCACTGTCTCAGCTGCTGACCCATATTTGGCCACATGGTCTAATAATAAGGATAAACAACCCAGCACTGAACTCTGTGCCAAAATGCTATAAGGGGCTTCATAAACATTATCTCACTGAATCCCCCAACATCTGTAAAGATGATAACACCCCCCCTAATTCTGCAGACAAGAGGCTGAGAGGATCAAAGGAATGGAATGACTTGCCCAGGTTTCTCCCAGGCAGTGGGGGGCAGAAGCAGACTTCAAACCCAGGTCCCTGATCTTTCTGCTACATGGTGGGTGCTTTCATATTTGTAATTATGCCTGGGAGCGTGGACTCTGAAGATGGGCTTTGTCTCGTACTAATTCTGACCCAGCCAAATGCTGAACCTCCCTGTACCCCAGTTCCTTATCTGTAGGACAATCTTGACAATAGGATGGTGGTGAGGATGAAATCATACAGGGAAAGCACTTTGAACCATCCCTGGAGGAGTGCAACCTTGCTGCACATCCCAATCTCTCTTGGAGCTTGAAAAATTCCTGAGCCGTCCACCCTGTGATTCTGATGTCATTTGTCTAGGAGCAGCCTGGACACTGGGGTTTTCTAAAGCCCCCAGGTGATTCTAATCTGCAACCAGGTTTGGGTCTCACTGCCTACCATGAGTGAAAGCACCTTATGAATAGCGATTTTGTCCTGTCTGGCCCTCACACCCGCTTCCGCATCTGGTCCTGCCTGGTTCCCAGAGCCCGAGGACTATAGCCTCAAGCTTCCCTGACAGCAGTGGTGTCTATTCTGCGGCGGTCCATCTGGGTTCCAGGACTCCGGCTCTTGCCAAATCCAGCCTGCCCTAGGGCTGCGGGTACTTCGCTTAGGGCAAACCCCGTGCCCAGTTCCAAGAAACACAGTTCCAGAACACTCATGCTAATGGGAGTGGGTGCAGAAGGAGACTAGCACCTTGAGGCTTGAGGGGCCCTAGATGCTCTGGGGACCCCACTGTAAGAGGATAGCTCCCACCTTGGCTGGTCTCAATGGGGGCTGCCACTTGTCTTTAGAAGCCAGTTCTGACAGCATTTGGTACAAGAGTGCCACTGCCGAGTTGCATGGCAACAGGCAGTCAGGTTCTAGAGTCAGTGCCTGGGTTTGTAAAATCTGACTTCAGTCAAAATTGCCTTTATGGCCTTTCTTTGGTTGATTACCAGAAAAAAAGTCACTGGTTTGCCTTTAGAGCAAATTAAAATGGGTAACTTTAAACACTAGGAGACTAGAGACAGCTGAGCAGCAGCAAACTCACATTTTCCGTGTCATGCTC
Source organism: Delphinus delphis (assembly GCF_949987515.2). Lineage (NCBI taxonomy): Eukaryota > Metazoa > Chordata > Mammalia > Artiodactyla > Delphinidae > Delphinus > Delphinus delphis. The sequence continues at coordinate 96,268,093 of NC_082687.1, read as the reverse complement.
ACCCCTGTGCACCACGGCAGATGGGACTGTCTGCAGAATTCATGCCTTTACACTTGTCTCTCTCCACCCCGTGCACCCCCGGCAGAAGGCATGTTGTTCCATAAACCTAAGCGAATTGACAATGTGCTATTACTTCCCCCCAGTTCAGTTGTCCTGTACTGGGGTGATTTTATCTCCAGGAGACCTGTGGCAACTTCTGGGGATATTTTTGGTTGTCACAACTGGGAGCAGGTTGAAGAAGGTTGCTACAGGCATCTAGTGAGTAGAGGCCAGGGATGCTCTAACCATCTAACATGCACAGGACAATCTCTCACCGAAAGGAACACCAGCCCCGCCTGTGGACAGTGTGGAGGTTGACAAACCCTGCTGTTTATTGAGCAGTTGCCATGTGCCAAGTCGGTGCGAAATCCTGAGAGCTGAGGTGGCCCCAGGCAGGCTTAGGCTCTGCCCAGCGGGGGCTCCCAGCAACTGAGTCCTGCTTCCTCTCAGTGGTTCCACTGGGCACCCAGTTCTACGAGCAGCCATGGTGGAGGCCGCTCTATCCACAGGAAGGTCCCCAGGGCATCCAGAACCCCCAGACCTAAAGGTGCTGCCTCCTTGTGTAGGCGAAGCTGGAGGAGGGAAGGGATAGAATCAGAGGACCCCAGCGCTGTCAAGACTGTCAATTAACACTCTGGCCCTTTCATTGTTACAGCTGAGAGAGCGCCGTCCACAGTGCCTCCTGGGCCACTCTCCATGACCGGGTAACTCCTAAAGTTCTTAGTTCCATTATCATCTCTTTGGGGAACCCTTCCCTGACCTTTGGACCGCTGCTCCCCTCTCCTCCAGCTACACCTGCTGCTCTACGCCAATTGCACCACATACCCCCCACCAGCCCTACAGCATCACTTGCACCCCAATGACATTTACATAGGCGTTTCCAGCTTCTTGAAAGTGCTGTAGTGGTCAAGTGTATGGCCCTGGAGCCAGAATGCTTAACCTTGACTTCCACCTTCAATACTTGACCTTGGGCGAGTTTCTTAACTTCCTCGGCCTCAACTTCGTCATGGGAATAGGGTCGTTCTTCCATGTGGGGAGGGTGTGCGGATTAAATGAGATAATACGCATGTGCAGAGCAGCACCTGGCCTGCAGTAAGTGCTCCATAAACACTGGCTATTATGATTGCTCATGTGGTCGCTTCAAGTGGCCCCACGTGGGAGGCCCTCACTAGCGCTTATTTTTTTTATTTTTTATTTTTTTGCGGTACGCGGGCCTCTCACTGTTGTGGCCTCTCCCGTTGTGGAGCACAGGCTCCAGACGCGCAGGCTCAGCGGCCACGGCTCATGGGCCCAGCCGCTCCGCGGCATGTGGGATCCTCCCGGACTGGGGCACGAACCCGTGTCCCCTGCATCGGCAGGCAGACTCTCAACCACTGCGCCACCAGGGAAGCCCACTAGCGCTTATTGAATGAATGAAGCTGCGTCTCCGAAATGTTAAGCGATGTGCCCGGGATCACAGCTAGTAAGTAGCAGGGCCAGCATCCAAATCCATATCTCTGCGGCCAGAGCCCTTGCTCTTTCCTCCATGCCACCCTGCCTGCAACTGCACAGCTACTCTGCACCCCCCAGCCCACCTCCCTCCACTTACCTGGAGGAGATGCTGCGTTGGGCAGGAGCTCTGAGCCTGCAGGCAGAAGAGCACACCTCCTAGAAAACGGAGCCCTTTGTCCCTGCCTCTCAGAGAAGGCAGCCTGCTCAACCCTGGGCCTTTCTGAGTCAAGGCCAGTATCTCTCTGCTCAGTCTATGCAGCCTTCGCTCTCTCCTGACCCTTTTCCGCTAGTAAGGCCTCTTTCATGCTCTTGGCAATCAGATTATCTGGGGGTTCACATTACCACCCATATCTTCCTTCAATTATAATCTTTTCAAAACGTCTTTGTAAAATCAAATAATAAGGTTAGTGGGATGGAAATCATGAAGAGAGGGTCTTTGTAATTAAATGCACATAAACTGGGAGAGATACAGACATTGTCATTTTTGTCACGAGCCTAGAGATCACACCCTTTGGAAAGCATGATGTTCAATAATAGTAGTCAAAGCAAAACAAGAACTAACTTTTTTTTTGCTATTTTATTTATTTATTTATATTACTTTTTATTGGAGTATGGTTGCTTTACAATGTTGTTGTTAGCCTCCACTGCACAACAAAATGAATCAGCCATACACATACAGATATCCCCTCCCTTTTGGACTTCCCGCCCATTTAGGTTACCACAGCGCATTAGGTAGAGCTCCCTGTGCTCTGCAGTTATGTTCCCATCAGTTGTCTATTTTATGCATAGTATCAATAATGTATATGTGTCAATCCCAGTCTCCGAATTCCTCCCACCCCACCCCTTTCCCTCTTGGTATCCATACATTTGTTCTCTACACCTATGTCTCTATTTCTGCTTTGCAAATAAGATCATCTCTACCATGTTTCTAGATTCCAGATATATACGTTAGTATACGATATTTGCTCAACTAATTTTTTTTTTTTTTTTTGCGGTACGCGGGCCTCTCACTGTTGTGGCCTCTCCCGTTGCGGAGCACAGGCTCTGGACGCACAGGCTCAGCGGCCATGGCTCACGGGCCCAGCCGCTCCGCAGCATGTGGGATCTTCCCGGACCGGGGCACGAACCCGTGTCCCCTGCATCGGCAGGCGGGCTCTCAACCACTGCGCCACCAGGGAAGCCCAACTAATGTATTTTTGATCAATGACTATGTTCCAAGCAGAGAGCGCAGTACTTTATATTCCTAGATTCACTTAATTTATAAGGAAGAGTTTTTTGATTGCCGTTTTCCAGATAAGGAAATTAAGACTTATTGAGTGTAAGTAATTTAACCTCAATCACATTGCTGGAACAGGAATTGGGGCTGAGCGCTGTCTGACACTAAAATAACTCTCGTGTTAAATCTGTTTTTGTAAAGAGAGATTTTGGGCTTCCCTGGTGGTGCAGTGGTTGAGAGTCTGCCTGCCGAGGCAGGGGACACGGGTTCGTGCAACGATCCGGGAAGATCTCACATGCTGCGGAGCGGCTGGGCCCGTGAGCCATGGCCGCTGAGCCTGAGCGTCCGGAGCCTGTGCTCCACAACGGAAGAGGCCATAGCAGTGAGAGGCCCGGGTACCGAAAAACAAAACAAACAAACAAACAAACAAAAAAAGAGAGAGATTTTATTGAGATCCAGTCTTTGTACAAAAGGTGTAAAGAAACAGCAGTGACCAAAGCAAAGTCAGCTCTCAGGGAGCTTATATTCTAAGGGGAGACAGACAATAAGCCAATAGCAAGTGAAACAGGTAAGTCGAGTTTGTGTCAGGTGGTGACAACTGTTTGGGGAAAATAAAGCAGGATTGAGGACTAGGGGGATATTTGAGTAGGGATCTGAAAGAAGTAAGGGAGCTCTCCAGGTAAAGAGAAGAGCAAGTGCAAAGGTCCTGGGGCAGGAGAGTGCAGGGTGAGCTCCAAAGACAGCAAGGCCAGTGTGGCTGGAGCAGAGTAACCCAGGGGTTATGTCATAGGAGTTCAGGTCAGAATGGAATGAGGGGACTGGGTCACCCAGGGCTCTGCAAGACATCACGAGTATTTTTGGCATTTACTCTGAGTGAGATGGTGAGTCATTGAAGAGCTTTTAGCAGAGAAGCAAGGTCGTCCTACTTGTACATTAGGGGGAGTTTCTGGCTACTGTACTGGAATAGACTGCAGGAGGCAAGACCAGAAGCAGGGAGATGGGTCAGAACACAATTGCAATAATCCGCCAGTAGGAGAGACTGGCAGTAATTAAGTGGCAAAAAGCCATGTTCCGGATTGTATTCTGAAAGTGGAGATGGAAGAACTTGTAGATGAACGGGATGTACAGCGTGAGAAGAGGCAGATATGTCTCTTGGAGGGTTCTGCCCTGAGCAGTTGGAAGGATGGCGTTACCGTGAACTGAGTTGGGAGAAAACATGGAAGGAGCAGGCATCTAGGGGGAAGGTCAGCAGCGCATTTGGACATGGATGTTTGATGTTTAAGATACCTTTTGGGTATCCAAGCAGCGATGCTGAGAGGGCAGCTGGAGGTTAGGGGACAGCTATGGCTGGAGATATAAATGCGGGAGTCATGAGTGGGCAGATGACATATAAAACAGTGACACTGGGAGAGATGACCCGGAACCAGGTGCTGGGTTGAGCTCCAGAGCCCCCTAGCTGTAGAACTGAGGGAGACGAGGAGGAGGAACCATGGCAAGTGAGCTAGAAGGCTGTTAAAAAAGGCACAAATTTTGCCCTAAGGAACAAACTTTGTCTTCACCTTTTCTCCTACTCCATGGAAAGTCCTTCCGTTCAGGCTACGAGTGTGGGATGCTTAACGGCCATTAGGTAGAGTGTGGTCTTTGGGAGGAAATTAGAAACAGCCAGGGTCCATTTGACTGTCAGGCCCTTGGCATGGCATATTTTGAGACTTGTGCAATCTTTTTAGAAAATTGTCTTCTTGTCTCTTCCCTCAGCTAATGGCCTCATTCATTCATTTATTCACTGATATAAAATCTTAATGATCCATTTGTGTAAGCCTCATGCTTTAGACTTTAATTAAATTACTTCTAATTCTTATTGGATGGATTTTCTTAGACCCACTTTATAGATGGAGAACCTGAGGCTGAGATAGAAAATATAACTTGTCTCAGGTCACACAACTAGAAACTCAAACCCAGTTTTTTTTTTTTAACTCTGAAGCCCATAATCTTTGCTCTTGCCATAATTTCTCTCCTCTTTTATTTATTCAGCCAGTATTTTTTGAGAATCTCTTATGTGCTTGGTTGTACCCTAAAGGCTGGGGCTATAGTGATAGACAAGACAGAAATCATCTTTGCTTTGTTATTACCCACATATCCAAATACCTGAAGAAAATCTTCCCTGGATAACCCACCTCAAACTCACCAGGACCCCGAAGAGCCTTCCCCTAGAATCTTCTCCCCACTCCCCCATCCTTATCCCTCACTTAGCAGGGCTCCTAATAAGTGTTTTCTTGCATATTCATGAAATGTTTTTGAGTGAGAGATTTCAAAGTGAGCATTCAACGTGAAGTGCTATGAAAACCAACTCCGCAAGTGATGCCTGGCCTTGTATTTGCATGGGAGCTGTCAGCACCAAACACTTTTGCCTCCTTTGCTTGTCCTGCCAAAAACAATTTAGAAGAGAGGCTGGGGAAAGAGGTGGCTGGGTAGGATGCCAGGTGAGATGCACTGGATTCCAGAGGTTCAAGACGACATTGGTTTTGTTGTGAGTTACCACAACACAGAGCCAGAGCCAATGGAAGGAAGAGGCCCTGTTTCTTTTTTTCTGCTGAGATGTAGTTTTATAAGGAATACAAGACATTCCCATCACTGAGCAGCTTTAGGGGATGCAGAATTTCCACCACTCAGCACCTCTTACCCACCTGAGAGCTTCCTGTGTTTTGTTACCAAGAGAATAATTCCTATAGGGACACCACACACACACACACACACACACACACACACACACACACTGCACACATTCTGGCTCCTTCACTTCATATGCAGAAAGCCCTCAGAGAGAAAATACAGAGTGCCAAGTTGGATAAAAGCTTGTGTAAAGTCTGTGTTGTCTTTTTAAATTTTTTATTGTGTTTTAAAAACATCCCCCCAGGATGTGACTATGATGAAAGACTGTGCACGAATGGAAGCTTGAGCTTCTGGAACTTTCTCTTTGTAAGTACATAGAAGGGCTGTACACATGGAAGGGGCAGATGCATCCTGCTCATCCTGCTTTATGGCTTGGCCCACATCTAAAGACCACAAATGTCCCTCTTCTCTCACCCAGTGAAGAAATCCTGAGCTGCAGAGGCAGAAAGAGCTTGGGGGCCTCCAGACCTACCTTCTCCCTAGGCTCAGCCTCTCCCAGGCTTTGTGACCCTGGCAAGTGGTTCAGCTTCTCTGAGCCTCAGTTTCCTCATCCAGAAAATGAGGATGAAACACCTACGGGTTAGATGAAACACCTACGGAGTAAAAAAGAGAACGGAGCAGGGAGACCTTCAAGATGGCAGAGGAGTAAGATGTGGAGATCATCTTCCTCTCCACAAATACATCAGAAATACATCTACACGTGGAACAACTCCTACAGAACACCTACTGAATGCTGGCAGGAGACCTCAGACTTCCCAAAAGCTGTGTGGCTGACACGGTCCTAGTGCTCCAGTCAGATGTCAGGCCTGTGCCTCTGAGGTGGGAGAGCCGAGTTCAGGACATTGGTCCACCAGAGACCTCCCAGCTCAATGTAAAATCAAACGGTGAAAGCTTTCCCAGAGATCTCCATCTCAACACAAAAACCCAGCTCCACTCAACAACTAGCAAGCTACAGTGCTGGACACCCTATGCCAAACAACTAGCAAGAGAGAAACACAAGCCCACCCATTAGCAGAGAGACTACCTAAAATCATAATAAGGTCACAGACACCACAAAACACACTACCGGACGTGGTCCCACCCACCAGAAAGACAAGATCCATCCTCATCCACCAGAACACAGGCACCAGTCCCCTCCACCAGGAACCCTACACAACCCACTGAACCAACCTTAGCCACTGGGGGCAGACACCAAAAACAACGGGAACTATGAACCTGCAGCTTGTGAAAAGGAGATCCCAAACACAATAAGTTAAGCAAAATGAGAAGACAGAGAAAAACACAGCAGATGAAGGAGCAAGGTAAAACCCACCAGATCAAACAAATGAAGAGGAAATAGGCAGTCTACCTGAAAAAGAATTCAGAGTAATGATAGTAAAGACGATCCAAAATCTTGGAAATAGAATAGCAAAAATACAAGACACATTTAAAAAGGACCTTAAAGAAGGAAAAAGCAAACAAACAATGATGAACACTAAAATAAATGAAATTTAAAATTCTCTAGAAGGAATCAATAGCAGAATAACTGAGGCAGAAGAACGGATAAGTGACCTGGAAGATAAAATAGTGGAAGTAACTACTGCAGAGCAGAATAAAGAAAAAAGAATGAAAAGAATTGAGGACAGTCTCAGAGACCTCTGCGACAACCTTAAACGCACCAACATTTGAATTATAGGGGTCCAAGAAAAAGAAGACAAAAAGAAAGGGACTGAGAAAGTATTTGAAGATATTATAGTTGAAAACTTCCCTAATATGGGAAAGGAAATAGTCAATCAAGTCCAGGATGTGCGGAGAGTCCCATACAGGACAAATCCAAGGAAAACATGCCAAGACACATATTAATAAAACTACCAAAAATTAAATACAAAGAAAAAATATTAAAAGCAGCAAGGGAAAAACAACAAATAACGTGCAAGGGAATCCCCGTAAGGTTAACAGCTGAAACTTCAGCAGAAACTCTGCAAGCCAGAAGGGAGTGGTAAGGCATATTCAAAGTGATGAAAGGAAAAAACCTACAATCAAGATTACTTTACCCAGCAAGGATCTCATTCAGATTCGAAGGAGAAATTAAAACCTTTACAGACAAGCAAAAGCTAAGAGAATTCAGCACCACCAAACCAGCTTTACAACAAAGCTTTACAACACCACTAAACCAACTTTACAACAAAAGCTAAGAGAATTCAGCACCACCAAACCAGCTTTACAACAAAGAACTTCTCTAGGCAGGAAACACAAGTAAAGGAAAAGACCTACAATAACAAACCCCAAACAATTAAGAAAATGGTAATAAGAACATACATATTGATAATTACCTTAAATGTAAAGGGATTAAATGCTCCCACCAAAACACATAGACTGGCTGAATGGGTACAAAACCAAGACCCATATATATGCTGTCTACAAGAGGCCCACTTCAGACCTAGGAACACATACAGACTGAAAGTGAGGGGATGGAAAAAGATATTCCATACAAATGGAAATCAAAAGAAAGCTGGAGTAGCAATCTCACATCAGACAAAACAGACTTGAAAATAAAGACAATTACAAGAGATAAAGAAGGACACAACATAATGATCAAGGGATCAATCCAAGAAGAAGATATAAGAATTGTAAATATTTATGCACCCAACATAGGAGTACCTCAATACATAAAGCAAATGCTAACAGCCATAAAAGGGGAAATTGACAGAAATGCAATCATAATAGTGGACTTTAACACTCTGCTTTCACCAATGGACAGATCATCCAAAATGAAAATAAATAAGGAAACACAAGCTTTAAATGATACATTAAACAAGATGGACTTAATTGATATTTGTAGGACATTCCAACAAAAAACAACGGAATGCACTTTCTTCTCAAGTGCTCATGGAATATTCTCCAGATAGAGCATATCTTGGGTCATCAATAAAGCCTCGGTAAATTTAAGAAAATTGAAATCATATCAAGTATCTTGTCCGACCACAATGCTACGACACTAGATATGAATTACAGGAAAAAATCTGTAAAAAATACAAACACGTGGAGGCTAAACAATACAATACTGAATAACCAAGAGATCACTGAAGAAATCAAAGAGGAAGTAAAAAAAATACCTAGAAACAAATGACAATGAAAACATAACAAACCAAAACCTATGGGATGCAGCAAGAGCAGTTCTAAGAGGGAAGTTTATAGCAATACAATCATACCGCAAGAAACAGGAAACATCTCAAATAAAAAACCTAACCTTACACCAAAAGCAATTAGAGAAAGAAGAACAAAAACCCCCAGTTAGCTCAAGGAAATAAATCAGAAAGATCAGAGCAGAAATAAATGAAAAAGAAATGAAGGAAATGACAGCAAAGATCAATAAAACTAAAAGCTGGTTCTTTAAGAAGATAAACAAACTTGATAAACCATTAGCCAGACTCATCAAGAAAAAAAGGGAGAAGACTCAGATCAACAGAATTAGAAATGAAAAAGGAGAAGTAACAACTGACACTGCAGAAATACAGAGAATCATGAGAGATTACTACAAGCAACTATATGCCAATAAAATGGACAACCTAGAAGAAATGGACAAATTCTTAGAAAAGCACAACGTTCTGAGACTGAACCAGGAAGAAATAGAAAATATAACAAGATCAATCACAAGCACTGAAATTGAGACTGTGATTAAAAATCTTCCAACAAACAAAAGCCCAGGACCAGATGGCTTCACAGGCAAATTCTATCAAACATTTAAAGAAGAGCTAACTCCTATCCTTCTCAAACTCTTCCAAAATATAGCAGAGGGAGGAACACTCCCAAACTCATTCTATGAGGCCACCATCACCCTGATACCAAAACCAGACAAAGATGTCACAAAGAAAGAAAACTACAGGCCAATATCACTGATGAACAGAGATGCAAAAATCCTCAACAAAATACTAGCAAACAGGATGCAACAGCACATTAAAAAGATCATACACGATGATCAAATGGGTTTATTCCTGGAATGCAAGGATTCTTCAATATACGCATATCAATCAATGTGATACACCATATTAACAAATTGAAGGAGAAAAAACATATGATCATCTCAATAGATGCAGAGAAATCTTTTGACAAAATTCAACACCCATTTATGATAAAAGCCCTGCAGAATGTAGGCATAGAGGGAACTTACCTCAACATAATAAAGGCCATATATGTCAAACCCACAGCCAACACCATTCTCAATGGTGAAAAGCTGAAAACCATTTCCTCTAAGATCAGGAACAAGACAAGGTTGTCCACTCTCACCACTATCATTCAACATAGTTTTGGAAGTTTTAGCCACAGCAATCAGAGAACAAAAAGAAATAAAAGGAATCCAAATTGGAAAAGAAAAGTAAAGCTGTCACTGTATACAGATGACATGATATTGTACATAGAGAATCCTAAAGATGCTACCAGAAAACTACTAGAGCCAATCAAGGAATTTGGTAAAGTAGCAGGATACAAAATTAATGCACAGAAATCTCTTGCATGCCTATACACTAATGATGAAAAATCTGAAAGAGAAATTAAGGAAACACTCCCATTCACCATTGCAACAAAAAGAATAAAATACCTAGGAATAAACCTACCTAAGGAGACAAAAGACCTATATGCAGAAAACTATAAGACACTGATGAAAAACATTAAAGATGATACAAACAGATGGAGAGATATACCATGTTCTTCGATTGGAAGAATCAACATTGTGAAAATGACTCTACTACCCAAAGCAATCTACAGATTCAATGCAATCCCTATCAAACTACCAATGGCATGTTTCACAGAACTAGAACAAAAAATTTCACAATTTGTATGGAAACACAAAAGACCCCAAATAGCCAAAGCAATCTTGAGAAAGAGAAATGGAGCTGGAGGAATCAGGCTCCCTGACTTCAGACTATACTACAAATCTACAGTAATCAAGACAGTATGGTACTGGTACAAAAACAGAAATATATATCAATGGAACAGGATAGAAAATGCAGAGACAAACCCACACACATATGGTCACCTTATTTTTGATAAAGGAGGCAAGGATATACAATGGAGAAAAGACAGTCTCTTTAATACGTGGTGCTGGGAAAGCTGGACAGCTACATGTAAAAGAATGAAATTAGACCACTCCCTAACACCATACACAAAAATAAACTCAAAATGGATTAAAGACCTAAATGTAAGGCCAGACACTATAAAACTCTTAGAGGAAAACATAGGCAGAACACTCTAGGACATAAATCGCAGCAAGATCCTTTTTGACCCACCTCCTAGAGAAATGGAAATAAAAACAAAAATAAACAAATGGGACCTAATGAAACTTAAAAGCTTTTGAACATCCAAGGAAACCATAAACAAGATGAAAAGACAACCCTCAGAATGGGAGAAAATATTTGCAAATGAAGCAACTGACAAAGGATTAATCTCCAAAATTTATACGCAACACATGCAACTCAATATGAAAAAAGCAAACAACCCAATCCAAAAATGGGCAGAATACCTAAATAGACATTTCTCCGAAGAAGATATACAGATTTCCAACAAACATATGAAAGGTTGCTCATCATCACTAATCATTAGAGAAATGCAAATCAAAACTACAAAGAGATATCACCTCACACCTGTCAGAATGGCCATCATCAAAAAATCTACAAACAATAAATGTTGGAGAGGATGTGTGGAGAAAGGGGAGCCCTGTTGCACTGCTGGTAGGAATGTAAATTGATACAGCCACTATGGAGAACAGTATGGAGGTTCCTTAAAAAATTTAACATAGAACTACCATATGACCCAGCAATCCCAGTACTGGGCATATACCCTGAGAAAACTATAATTCAAAAAGAGTCATGTACCACAATGTTCATTGCAGGAGTATTTACAATAGCCAGGACATGGAAGCAACCTAAGTGTCCATTGACAGATGAATGGATAAAGAAGATGTGGCACATATATACAATGGAATATTACTCAGCCATAAAAAGAAGTGAAATTGAGTTGTTTGTAGTGAGGTGGATGGACCTAGAGACTGTCATACAGAGTGAAGTAAGTCAGAAAAAGAAAAATAAATACCGTATGCTAACACATATTATGGAATCTAAAAAAAAAAAAAAAAAGGGTTCTGAAGAACCTAGGGGCAGGACAGGAATAAAGATGCAGGTGTAGAGAATGGACTTGAGGACACAGGAAGCGGGAAGAGTGAGCTGGGACAAAGTGAGAGAGTGGCATGGACATATATACACTACCAAATGTAAAATAGACAGTTAGTGGGAAGCAGACATATAGCACAGGGAGATCAGCTTGGTGCTTTGTGACCACCTCGAGGGGTGGGATAGGGAGGGTGGGAGGGAGATGCAAGAGGGAGGAGAATTGATGATATATGTATATGTATAACTGATTCACTTTGTTATGAAGCAGGAAATAACACACCATTGTAAAGCAATTATACTCCAATAAAGATGTTAAAAAAAACCACAAACTATCCTTATATTTAAAGCTGCTTTGAAATGGTTTTCTCGTACTTGAAACCAAAAGCATCCTAACTAATGTATTGGATCTTATAAATTTCTCCAAATTTAGTGTGCACCCAAATCACCTGGGGATCTTATTAAAATGCAGATTTCAACGTAATAGATCTGGAATGGGGCCTGAGAATCTTTATATCTGACAAGGTACCAAGAGATGTCAATACTTCTGGTCTGGGACCACACCTTGAGTAGCAAGGTTCTAGACTGATCTTATTTCCTTATATACTCTCTCTTTTCTTCTTATATCTTTGATTTAAAATTTTTTCTGGGGTATTTCCTTGTTACAATGTGTTTTTATTGTATTTTTCTTTTTTTTTTTTTAACATCTTTATTGGAGTATAATTGCTTTACAATGGTATGTTAGTTTCAGCTTCACAACAAAATGAATCAGTTATATATATACATATGTTCCCATATCTCTTCCCGCTTGCGTCTCCCTCCCTCCCACCCTCCCTATCCCACCCCTCCAGGCGGTCACAAAGCACCGAGCTGATCTCCCTGTGCTATGCGGCTGATTCCCACTAGCTATCTACCTTACGTTTGGTAGTGTATATATGTCCATGCCTCTTTATCGCTTTGTCACCGTTTACCCTTCCCCCTCCCCATGGCCTCAAGTCCATTCTCTAGTAAGTCTGTGTCTTTATTCCTGTTTCACCCCTAGGTTTTTCATGACATTTTTTTTTCTTAGATTCCATATATATGTGTTAGCATACGGTATTTGTCTCTCTCTTTCTGACTTACTTCACTCTGTATAACAGACTCTAGGTCTATCCACCTCATTACAAATAGCTCAATTTCGTCTCTTTTTATGGCTGAGTAATATTCCATTGTATATATGTGCCACATCTTCTTTATCCATTCATCCGATGATGGACAGTTAGGTTGTTTCCATCTCTGGGCTATTGTAAATAGAGCTGCAATGAACATTTTGGTACATTATGGTACATTTATTATTATCATTAATAAATCAAGATATCTTTTAAAAAAAAGAGAGAGAGAGAACGGGGCAAAGCCACAGTCACATACAGCTGATAAATAATGGTTGCTACCCTTTGCTTATTGTGTTACAAAAAAGAAAACTTACACTTTGAAGAATTTACATAAGGAAGTTCTGAGCTACATCCACAAGCCATTCTTGTGCCATGGACTTTAGACGGTCAGATGTGTAGAATACCCATTGTGTAAGCCATGGGGCACTGGGCGCTTTAGATTTATTGACCAATGAATGTGTTACAACAGCTCTAAAGCTGATTTCATTATCCCTGTTAAGAAAAGTTTAACGGTAAGGTGATTCATTAACCTGGGTAATTGCAAAGTCTGAAGATAGAGCAGCTTCTGGATTGCTTTGGTTTAAGCAATCCAATAATACTATCAATAGACTTTTATTATTATTATTCTGCTCCCCGTTGTTGCCCTTCCTTTCTCCCTTCCTTCCCTCCTTTTTTCTTTCTTTCTTCTTCCTTTTTCCAGCAGTGTTATCGTCATCCAAATGATTCTCATTGTTGAGATGAACTTATTGGATCCCAGAGGGTTAAATAATTGGCTCAGAAACCTTAGTTGGGAGAAGTCAGAGGCAAACCTCTAGCCCAGGTCCAGCTGACTCCACCACGTTGGACAGACCTCCTCCCAGCTCTGCCAGTGGCCAAAGGCCAGTAGTGAACCAGAAGAACCAACAACTTCAGTGCCTGGAATGGAATATAAGATGGCTTTCGGTCTGGTCTAATCGGTTCTCCAATATTTATGTCACCCAGACCAGACCAGAGTTATTATTTAATGACCCCTGGAACTGTTTAACCGTCTTTTCCTATCTCAGGAGATGTGTGAGTAGAATTGAGATGTGTGAGTGAGGGAGCAGTGGCCACAAGGTTGACAATCTGTGTAGACCTTCAAGGGAAATGTCCTTCCCGTGGTGTGGCTAGAGGGAGCTTAGGGAGGATCTGGGGTGGTGGTTCAGTTCTCTTGAGAGTGGGAGTCAGGTTCACAGGTCAGGTCCTGGGTCCTGCCCTGCAATGACACTACCATCTTTAATGTTTCTGAACACGCCAAGCAGAATCCAGTCATTGGAATATAAGCACCACTAAGATAGAAATTTTTTTGTTTGCTGTTATTTTCATCCCCTAGAACCATACCTGGTACATAGTAGGAGCTCATAGCTCATTAATTAATTTCAGAACATTTGCACTGACTGTTTATAACATTCTTACTCCACATAGTCACCTGGCTTGATTCCTCACTGCATTTGGGTCTGACCTCAAAAGTCACCTCCACCGAGAGGCCTCCCTTGACCATCTCATCTAAGGCTGGTGACCATCCATTGCTTTCACCCCTTTCTCCCCCTTGACTTTTCCTCTCTGTCACTTGTATATTTGTGAGTTTTTGGTCTCTTTCCCCACTGGTAGCTCCATGGAGGCAGAGCGTTCATCCCTGGTGCACTACTGTCTCTCCAGCCTCTAGGACAGGGGCTGGCAGAGTTGATGTACAATAAATTATGTGCTGGGTGAATGAGTGAGTGAATGAATGCACTCATACTCCATGGAAAGTGCTTAGCACAGTGCCTGGTGCACAGCGAGTGAGAGAGAACTATTAGTGTTGATGATGTTGAGGACGATATCCAAATGTACTCTGAGGTGGTCACACTCTGGGTGGTCATTGACAACCCTCCATGTAGGTCCTGGTAGGCTGGTGAGTGTAGGAGGCCCCTCTTCCACTCCATCTGCCATTCCTCCCTGACATCAACTCTATAAAGACTCCAGAGAACAGTACTTTTACCAACTTCTCTTCCTCACTTTTTGTTCTTTGTGGAATTGTGACACGACACTGGGGCTACATCCTTTTCTCTCCCCAGGTCTTGAATTTAAACCCCTTGAGATCTTTCAGACTAACATGTAAATGACTAACAGCAATGTCACCCCTGCATCCCACCACCTTCTACCCATGTGGCCTTTCCCATCTTTTAGGATTTTTCTCATCTCTTTGCTTTCATACCTGTGTCATCTGCCTAATGTGCCTCCATTCTGCCCATTTCCTACCTAAAGATACTCTCTCCAAATTCCAACCCCAGTATCACCTCTTCTGTGAAGCTCAACCTGAGATCTTCCAGAAATTTCTGCCTCTTCTCTCTGGTTTTCCACCCTGCCTTTCCCCCTTGTATTGGAGTCTTCATCTCAGGGCACTGTACTTACCTAGACCCATCTCCCCCAGGCCTGAAATGAGCTCCCCGAGGTCAGGAGTCCCACATATGGCAAGTGGTCATGGGCAGCCCGGACTTGAATCAGAGGAGGGTGTTCCTCTAGCCTGGGTTCAAATCTTGCCTCCCCTCTTACTATCTGTGAGCCCCTGACAGGTGTCTTCATCACATTATGCTCCAGGTGTCCCACTTGAAATCAGTTCAGTAAGTATCAAATACCACAGACCAAAGCATGAAAGTATGAAGATAGGGATTCAGGAATGGGCCACCTTATGGGATGATTTGGGATGAGTGATGAACAGGATTTTTTTCTCTACTGGTATATGAGGACCAGTTTATGAGTTCATTGGAACCAACATAGAGAAACCAAACAATGGTTGAACATATTCCTGAAAAACGCACAGAGCTTTATTACATTTGGTAATTGGGCAGAAAGAGCATTGCACTGAAATCATCACTCTGACTCATTCAGCTCAAAGACTGGTCCTTACTGCTCATAGAAACATAGCTTTGTGGGCCATGGAAGCATAGAGAGGTCCACAGCCTCTTAAAATCACATGTAAGGAAATGAATATAAAACAAATTCCAAAATACAGAAACAAAAATTATAAAATCTGTTTAAATAATCCATTGCACTCCTACAGCACAAATGTTCATCTTACAGGGAACTGGGAGATCTTTACAGCATATGGAAGGGCTTTGACGTGACACCTCCTAATGGATTCTGTTCTCTTTTGACCTCATTAGCATGAACTGCCCTGTACCATGGACATGAAGAATTTGCAGAAAGAGCTCCAGGACTCCCCACAGTACTCCAGGGCCGTCTTCCTCTGGTTTACCAAGTCTGGGTCTTCCACACACTCAGGATCTTTGGTGTTCATGGTCTGGGTCTTTGCTGGGCTGATGGGGGTGGTCACTTTGACCTTGCTCTGCTCCTTGGGAGAGGGCTCCGTTAACTCCTGGCTGGGTTTCTTGATCCTAATCAGAGTGGAGTTAACCAGCTTGAGGTTGGATTCTGGAAACTTCTTTCTGCACACCCTGGTCTTCAGGATGCTCTTGGCATCACCACAGATGACCTTCTGCGAACGCAGATTCCGGCCAATTTGTTTCCAGTAGGCATTCTTTTTGTCTGATTCTAGGCATGAGGTTGGATTGCCGGTGAAGAAACAGGAAAACTCGTTGTCCTGTCGGGTACATGCGACCTTCAGGGCAATGCCCTCCTCCTGCTTGGTCACCACCCATTTGCAGTCGGCATGGTCTTGGGTGATGAACTTGCCTTTGGTCAGGCGCTTGGGTGGCTGGCTGCTTGGTTCAGTCTGGGGCGCGCCTAGAGTATGCAGTTTATCTGGGCCGACTTTGCTGCCCTGTCTATTCCTCCCTTCCTTTTTGGCCTCCACCAAGAGCATCGGAGCAGCCAGAAGGAGGAAGGAGAGCAGGGCGAGGCTGTGGATCCTCATGGCTTCAAATTGGTGGGAACCTGTCTGACAAAAAGCAGGTGAGTCAGTGCTGGGCAGCAGTCCAGCAGTACTAGGCTGCGAGATGACCCTCCCTCCAGCCTGACACATGGCTGCCTGCTTTGGAGTGGGATCAAGGAACCTTCTACTTCCTGGACTTAGTAGACAAGCAGCCTGTGTATTCACATGTCTGCATGACTTGAGTCTTGAATGTCAGAAACTTCCTACTCTTCACTCATTCTTCCCCACCCTCTGAACCTCATTAACTCTCACTCCCTCATCCACTCAGTTACTCCTCACTCCTTCATTCACCAGTCAGTAAGCATTCATGGGGCACCTACTACTGGCCGTGCACTAGACTAGATGTTGAATTTATCAAGGTGAATAAGAAAGTTTCACATCTTAAAAACTTAGAGGTAACTCTTTGGGGAATCTAAAGAGCATTGATCAGGAGTCTGTCCCAACTGTGTCCCCAACTTGATCTTGGCCAAGTCACTCTCCCGCTCTGGGTCTCAAATCTTTATCTGGAAATCAAGATGCTGGATGAGATAATTGTCAACTCTCTTCCAGCTGCAGTGGACTGAATTTCTATCTCACTGTCCTACACGGACTCAGATGACCACACAATGAGAAAGGACATGGTAAGTGACATGAAAGGTGATGCTTGACACAAGGTTAAACATGCATGAGGCTTGGACCTTCTGAGATGGGTGGGTTTGTGAGGAGGGGTATCTGGGATTCAGTAAGAGCCTAAGGAAAGGCATGAAGGAGGAGTAGGTCATCCGAATTGACTGGGCAAAGTGAACCAGGGGAATAGAGGTGAATTTCTATCACAGCATTTAGACTGTTGAGGCACTGTGCTTGGCATAGAGAAAGTCCTCAATCAATGCTTTTAAAAATAAATCATTTTATAAATAGGATGACCTTAGCTGCTACACTAAACTGCATAGATTTTATCAGGTGGGTAACAAAAACCACATTTCAAAGAAGAGAATTAGCATTTCTATATGACACCAGCTACGTGCCAGAGCCCTTGACCTGTATTTCATTCTCACCTTGTTAATTAGCACAAGAGCCCTTCCTGGTAGGTAAAAATCCATCACCACCAGGCAACAGATGTGACAGTTAAGGTCCAGACTGGTAAATAAATTGCCCAAGGTCCCACAGTGGGCAGGTGACAAAGCTGGGACAGGCAGCCAGAACTTCTCTCTCTGGTCCTTTATGCCACCCCTCCCTCACTGCATACCTCTTGCCTTCACCTTACTCTGCCTTTCAGAAAATATTGGCAAGAAATAAAAAAGCAATTATGAACAACTCATTTGGTTTGGCTTAGTTTATGATGATAACTCATGTTATCAGTGCTCCATTTGAAAAGAATACAGAATTTTGTTTAAAAAGAGGCAGTTCTAGGTCTGATCTCATTCTACCCTGGGCATATGGCCTCTCTTTAGGACTGATAAAGGGGAGACAGTCACAGACTGTGAGCTTCCGAAATGAAGCTGGGATGGGAGCTAGGGATATTCGATAAAGACCCACTCATTCCTCACGGCATTGGGACTCAGTCCCCATGTGTCCGTGAGGGGATCCAGACCCCAGGAACCTGAGGTCCTCATGGGAGCTGGAAGGGGGACAGGTAATGAAACTCTTAAGAAAGCCAGGCTCTTACCTTGTTCTGAGTTTGCAGGTCCAGTACGATCCAGATGTAAGAGGGAGCTTGAAGGCTTACTGCTGTCTCATCTGCAGTGAGGCAGTGAAAGTCCTTTATATAAGAGCCCAGGGAGCAGGGTTTTTACAGCTCATATACTTGTGTAGCTTTATTCACACTCCTCCCAGCCACACCCCTTCAGAGACAGCCAGTTCCTGCAGGGAAAGTGGTTGGTGTAATCCTGTGGGAGGCGGGTTACGTGCATGGCATTAGACCTGGTTCTTCCAAGCCCTTTCCCTTTCCCCTGGCAGCCAGTTGAGGACAGCTCAGCCTTGCAAAGACCCTCCATGAAGGGATGAGAATCCCAAAAGAAAAATCTGTGGGGGAGGTTATAAACAATAGGTCCATTTTACTCAAAGCTTTCCCTTAATTCTTATCACAGCCCCTCCATGATATGGTAACATATAATTCATCCCATTTTACAGATGGAATATTGGAGCTTGGAGATATTCAGGGCTGGTCCAAGTTCACAGGACCAGGGGGATGTGGAGCCTAGAGTTTAAAGCCTGGACTCCTGGGCCCCACTGTCTGATCTCTTCTTACCCAGCACTCTGTAAACATTCGGTGAATGAGGGACTGAGCTGGGGAAGCCATCTCAGTGTCTGAAATCCTGTTTTCTCTGAAGCACCTGAAGTTACTGTGTGGGCAGAGGAATCCTCAGGCCCTGAGAGGCTGGTAAAGAGGAAATTCCTGATCTGGGTTTTTGTTCAAAGTATTCACCTTTTGGTCACGGGTGGGGACCTCACTCTGGTGAGCCTTCTCTAGGCAGAGTCTAGTAGCAGGATAACCTCGTGGAACCCTGGATACAGCATTTATTTAGCTGTGATCCTGACTTCTCTGACCCTCCATGTGTTCATGTATTGATAGCTGACAATAACAGTACCTCATTTAGGGTTTCATACTAAATTATGTAGGAGGCTGAGCTATTAACATCAAGTGAAGCAGAACAGATATGGTGCATAAGATGGCCTTCAGTTGTATTCTTTAAAAACAGATATATTTTGTTTCCATGTTGAGCATATGAAAAGAACTCACTTCCACAAAGATGTGGACCTCACTATGTTTTATTACTTTACTTTTCATGATGTTTGGGCATAAGAAACTCTTCATTTTCTTCTTGACTCAGCTGTAAGGAAAACAGTAGCACAAGAGCTATAATAATAATAAATAATAAATGGCAAGTGACCTTTGCCTTTGGGACAGGAACAATAAGGAGTGGTGGGGACTGAGGCAAACTGTGTAGTTCCTGATACCTAAATGTCAACACTCAGTGCCAGGTGACTGAAAACATGTTGGCATGGAGGTCAGTATCTTCAGAACTAATGAAATTTTTTCACATACACATTTTGTTTTGTGTTGTTTTGTTGGTACGCAGGCCTCTCACTGCTGTGACCTCTCCCGCTGCAGATCACAGGCTCCGGACGCACAGGCTCAGTGGCCATGGCTCACGGACCCAGCCACTCTGTGGCATGTGGGATCTTCCCAGACCGGGGCACAAACCCGCGTCCCCTGCATCGGCGGGCGGACTCTCAACCACTGCGCCACCAGGGAATCCCATACACATTTTTTTTTTAATGGACATTTCATGAATTTTTAAGAGATTCCCAACATGCAGCTGTGTGTACATGGAATTGGCTTCTAATTGAAATTTTCTAAAACAAAAGATACAAAAAGTTGTAACGGTGGTTGGATTCCATCCAAGTTCTACCTGTTCAAGAATCCAAGGTCACAGAGTTGTGGATGTTGACTGGTTCATTCAGTGGTTCAATGGGTTTCTTCATGAATTCCATCAAAGTAGGCTATTTCCCCAAACTCCATGCTTCATGTAAAATTGGCTCACCTGGAGATCCATTCCCACTGTTCTGACAAACACGTTATTGAACCATGACCTGCACAAACAGGCACTCACATTGTGGTATTTTGAGGGATTATTTGGACCCAAGCAAGACAAAGATGCTTTGTTCCACAAGGAGATATAGACCAAGGTGGTCTCCTGTAAAACAAGAAAATCATCTTGATCCTCAAGTGGCAGCCAGATTCTTTCCGGATAAAGACAATAGGCCAGGACACAAAGCAAATTTAGAAGGAAACATGTGGACTCCAGGATCTTTTCTGAGAAGTGACTCTAAGCTTTGGCAGGGAACATGGAACTTCGCCCACTGGCTTCCCATGGACCTTTGGCCTTCCTGTGATCCCTTCCCAACTTCCGCCTTGACCTTTCTTTTCCAAACAGGGGACACAATATTAGACCAGGCTGTGGAGCCCTCTCCCTGTTAGCTCAGCCTGTTATTTCAAACTCATTTCTAGACACACACACACACACACACACACACACACACACACACAGAGTCCAATCTGGCCACACTAAACCCCTCACCCACCGTGTCCTAAATACTTGGTGAGCTTGTCCCCTTCCTGCTTTTGCTCCTGCTGTTCCCTTTACTTGGAATGCCCTTCCAGTCCTACTTTGCCAGGAACACATTGGCTCATCCTTCAAGATCCAGATCTAATATCATCTATCTGTTGGTGTCATTTGTCCCCTGATCCTTCCCCATGTCCCTCTTTTTATGGATGTTCATGGAGAGAAATAGACTGCCATTCCTCCAGTGAGTGCTTACAGAGTGCCAGCATTGTGCTAAGGATGTACCCACACATTAACTCACAGCTCGATATACTGAGAAAATGATACACTTGCACTACAGTGCACTGGGGAACCGAAGCAGGTTTGGAGCCCCAGCAAGGCTGCCCACTACAGGTTCTCCCTACCTCCCCATACTACCAGGACTGAGGGGTTCCCTGACTCCTGGAGAATTGACTCTGGATCCTTGTGGTACAGATGACATAGAATTAGAGGAAGACGAAATGGAGGCCACTTCTAGTATTTTTATTAAAAACAAAGTAATGTACCCACACTTTGATAAATTGTAAACTTCTCTCTCTTTAATATATATATTTAAAAATATTAGAATAGTATTATTAAAAAATGTTTGCAAAGACAGTTCCTTTGCCCTACATCTCACCCAGGTTCCCCGATCATCGACTTTTTGCATTATAATGCTACATTTATAAAACTATTGAACAAATATTGCTATGTTTTTACTAAAGTCCATATTTTGTTCAGCCCTCCTTACTTTTTACCTAATGTTCTTTTTAAAAATGATCAATAGACTTTATTTTTATTTATTTATTTATTTATTTATTTTGCGTTACGTGGACCTCTCACTGTTGTGGCCTCTCCTGCTGCGGAGCACAGGCTCCGGTCGCGCAGGCTCAGCGGCCATGGCTCACGGGCCCAGCCGCTCCGCGGCATGTGGGATCCTCCCAGACCGGGGCACGAACCCGTGTCCCCTGCATCAGCAGGCGGACTCTCAACCACTGCGCCACCAGGGAAGCCCAATAGGCTTTATTTTTAAGAGTAGTTTTGGTTCCCAGAAAAATTGAGTAGAAAGTACAGAAAATTCCCATATCAACCCTGTCTTTCACGAGCACAGCTGCCCAGTCTGTCAATATTTTCCACTAGAGCGGTACAGTCGTTACAGGTGATGAACCTTCTTCGATACATCATAACTACTGCAAGTCCATAGTTTTCATAGTAGCTCACTCTTGGTGTTGTACAGTCCATGGATTTTGATGAAGATATAATGACATGTTTTCACAATTATAGTATCATACATAGTATTTTCACTGCCCTAAAAATCCTCTGTGATCCACCTATTCACCCCTCCCTCCCAGCAACTGCTGGATATATCCCATCTTTTTACTGTCTCCATAGTTCTGCCTTTCAAAAAGGTCATAGAGTTGGAATCGTGCAGAATTTATTCTTTTCAGATTGGCTTCTTTCACTCAGTAATATGATCTTAAGGTTCCTGTGTGTCTTTTTCTGGCTTGATAGCTCATTTCTTTTTAGCAGTGAATAATATTCCATTGTCTGTTTGTGACACAGTTTATTTATCCATTCACTTCTTGGAGGACATCTCAGTGGCTCCAACATTTTGGCACCTATGAAAAAAGCTGCTATAAACATTTGTGTGCAGGTTTTGGTGTGAACATGTTTTCAACTCCTAATGGTCTTTTTTTGGTCCAGGAAACCATCCAAGATTCCACGTGACATTTAATAGACGTGACTCTTTAGGCCTCTCTTGGTTGTGATGGTTTCTCAGATGTTCCTTGTTTTTGATGACCTCGTCAGTTTTCAGGAGTACTGCTCAGGGGCTTTGAGAATGTGCCCCGTTCAGAATTTGTATGGTGTGCTTCTTGTGATTAGACTGGGGTTATGTCATTCTTCTTTTCATCAAAGATTTAAATGATGGATAGCAGGTTTTCTTTGGGGGTTCCATAGAAAGTCTGAACACAAGTGGTTGAACACATGTCTTAGGCAGTCTGGTCTCTGATAATTTTGAAGTTCAAAAGCTGATTTTAGGGCTTCCCTGGTGGCGCAGTGGTTGAGAGTCCGCCTGCCGATGCAGGGGACACGGGTTCGTGACCCGGTCCGGGAAGATCCCACATGCCCCGGAGCAGCTGGGCCCGTGAGCCATGGCTGCTCAGCCTGCGCGTCCAGAGCCTGTGCTCCACAACGGGAGAGGCCACAACAGTGAGAGGCCCGCGTACCGCAAAAAAAAAAAAAAAAAGCTGATTTTACTCTCAGGCATGTTACTACTACATGGTTCCTTGACCCAGAGGGCTGGCCCCTGGGATGCAGTCATCAGAGATATACCAGTGGGTGCGATTTTGTACTGTGGTGAGTCTTAACTGTACACTTTATCAGGTCAAATTTGCTCACAAATTAGTCCCTCCTTCAAAAATAACCTCATATACAGACAAAATGCTTCGTCACTGTGTCAAAGCAATATTAATTTTTTGGTTAAATTTGGTGCATTAAAAACTTATTCATTGTCAGAAAATGAGGAAATTGGCCAAGTAAACCTCAGCTAAAACATAACCAGCCTGACAGGAAGCATTCATCATAGACCTACAGAAGAGTATTTACACTACAAATTTAAACTGCTCATTATGCATGAGATTTAAGTATTCCTGTGCAGCAAATCAAATGATATATACCACTAAAGTTTTACGTTAGAACAGTAAGAGTCAGTGAAGACTCTTGATAGTGCAGCATTCTGTATGGCTGCAAAAGGAAAGTATATTCATTTTTATTTATCTTAAAGGAGTGCCCTGTGTCACACCTCATAACATGGAAACTATTTTTTTTCAAAGTCATGTGCAATGCTTGGTTTTGATTCTGAATCCATCTAAAAGGTAACTCATGGTTTTTGAGTTAAGTTAAACCAAATGAAATTGCTGTTTGTGGTAGGTTAAAATGGTAGAATATCAACAATCTTGAATAGATCGAACTCATAATAATTAAAGGTTTTAGAAGGTTTTTTTCTCAAGTAGTACAGCTGTTTCAAAGCCTTATATATACTTTTTAAAAACTTTTTATTTTATATTGGAGTATAGTTGATTGTTGTGTTAGTTTCAGATGTACAGCAAAGTGATTCATGCATGTACACACTGCTATATTTAAAATGGATAACCAACAAGGACCTACTATATAGCCCAGGGAACTCTGCTCAACATTCTGTAACAACTTAATTGGGAAAAGAATTTGAAAAAGAATAGATATATGTATAGTTGAATCACTGTTGCATGTCTGAAACTAAGACAACATTGTTAAACAACTGTATTCCAACATAAAACAAAAAGTTTTAAAAAGTTATATACATGTATCTATTCTTTTTCAAATTCTTTTCCCATTTAGGTTGTTACAGAATATTGAGCCGAATTCCCTGTGCTATACAGTAGGTCCTTGTTGGTTATCCGTTTTAAATATAGTAGTGTGTAAAAAATTTTTTTTAGTGTTTTATAATCAACTCTCCATACAAGTTAAGTTCACTGATTATTTCTAAGTTTTTCATATCTTTTTTTATTCTTTAAAGGAAATCACTCTAAAACATCTAATTCATTCTTTAAAGAAGTCTGCTTCTTTTGGATAAAATTTCCAAAGCACACATATTGCTGTGCACCTCTACACATATGCACACACACATACACATACACCCACACACTCTCGTGCAGATACATCACATATGGGTACACAAACGTATGCATGCCTGCCACCTCTGCATCCTGGGGCAGAAGGTCTCAGAGAGTCTTCCTTTGGAATTATCAGTCTCTAACCTGTGTCTCTAACCCTCAGTCTCTTTTTTTAGAAAGAGCGTCAGTTGCCATCCTGGGAATCTGGAAAAGAGAGAAGACAAGTTGCCCTTTGCATTAATGCTGTGAGTCACTGTGCACGTGGGCATGTTTTGCTGCTTCTGTCACATGAAAAGATGAAGAGGTTTAGATGAAAGACATCAGAAAACAGCTCTGAAAAGGCCTGTGATGGCACAGGGGCAAACGGTACCCACGCCCAAAGAGCAAAGCACTCTTGCCTGCTATGGGCTATAAGGGGAAGACAGGATGGCAGAGAGATAAGAGACTGTTGTCTCCAGGAAGAGCAGTGCTGGCCTCTACCCAGACTACATTCGTTCTGTCACTCAATCTATCATTCTTCTGTCATTCGTTCATTCTTCCATTCATCCAGAGAGCACTCATGAAGCACTGCATGTCCCAGGCTCACTCTGTCATTGAATGAAATGCAGTCAAGAATGACATGATCCTCAAGAAGATGGAATTAGGGGGGCAAGATAAGGATACCAGTCACAACAATGTAGGGGTGATTGAAATGTTGGAGGGAAGACTGGAATGCCCAGGGTGGAGACATCTGACCTAGCCAAAGGCAGGGAGAATTTCTCAAGCGCTTTCAACTGGTTAAGAGCACTCAACGGCTAGAGAGAAAAGAACAGTATTTATTCAATGATTACTCAGTAACCGCTCTATGTAAAGCACAGTATTAGTCACTGTGTGGAATGCAAGGTGAATGTGATTTGGCTCCCAGCTTCAAGACTGCCAGCTCAGTTGACAGCTCACTCTCTGAGGATTGCTGTAGTGGCGACATCTCATCACATCCCAGCCTCAGGCCTCTGATGCTTTTCAGCTGCTTACAGAAAAGGTCCAAATTTCTGAGTCTGACATATGAGGTCTTTCCCATCTTAATCCTAGCGAACTTCAAGGTCAATACCCACCACATCCTACATGTGTCCCCAGGCTCCCGCTATATCTTACTGTCCACTCTTCTCCCCACATGTCCTGTTTCAGGACACATTGCCTCTGCCAAACCGTTATCTTTGCCTGAAATTCCATTCCACCCATATCTACCTGGCAAATTCTCTCTCTGCCGGACTCCCTGTGCCTTCAACAGAATTCACTGTTCCTTCATCTGGGTTCTCATAAATTTTTACAGACTTCACCATTATTACAGTTGAGGTGTCACCTTGTTTTGGTTCATTCATGGGCTTGCCACCATCATCACCCTGGCTAGTGACATCCCTAGCCCAGAGCTCAAGAATGAAGCTTAGAAAGCACTTAGCAAATGTTTATTGGATTGAACTGGATTCTGTATTTATCAAGATTATTCTGATTATAATAATAAAAAACTGAAAACAACAGAAACAAAATTGAGAATTTATTGGAAGTTTCTTATAACTCATGGAAGGCAAGGGTTGTATAGGACCACTGTCTCAAAATGTACCTTTGGTATTTTAATTTAAGGAATTTACTAAGTGACTATATGGAGAGTATAAAGCTATTGAAAAAAGAATTTATAACTTACATTTTCCACGAGAAGGGGGCATGCCATGCCAGGCCAGGCCACATGGAGAAGCATCTGGTAATGAGCTTTGGATTGGCCATTTGAATAGCTCCAGTGGGATCTGGGGTACAGGGGTCTCCCTAGCTATCTTGTACAAGGCCCTGGATGGATTTAGGGCAGGGAGAATATCGGCCTGATGTATGAGTGCTGAATAAAGGAGGTGCTTAACTTGCAAATGAGAGGTATGCTCCCAATTAAGTTGTTTGCTATCATTAGGAATTAACTACCCTGGGAGGGGCAGTCTCTCCTCAAGTTTACAGGGCCCTGCAAAATATGGAAGCATCATAAAATGTGGAATATTAAAAAAAATTAATTCAATCTATCCTCTGATGTTTTAACATCATATAAGGAAATCTTGGTGTGATGATCATGGAGATTTTTAGGGAGAAGGGCATAAGTTGCCCCAAACAGCAAAGAAAACATTTTGTTATGAAAGTAAAATAGAGGAACACAAGTAGAGGTGTATGGATTTCTTGTAGGCCAGTCCATAAACAGGTTTTCAATTTATATGATGTAATCCAAGAAAATAGATCTGGAATTTGGGGAGGTTTCTAACAGTACCTTGGTGGAGTTGGAAATCATAAAGAGTTTGACAATAATGTCTTTGTGTACATACCTTGGTTCAAGGTGGTAAGCCTGGCAGTTATGCTGTTAGAGGATATAAACGAATAAGTGAGTACAGTATATGTAAAGATTAGTGGTATCATGTGTAATTAAGGGGAAGGACTGGTTATGGGGGTTGCATAGGAAACGCAAGGCAGGAGATTGTGTGGGTAAGCAGGAGGTGGCAGCAGGAAGAAGCACTGAGGAGAGGATGGTCCTCTACCCAGGGGCCCGAGGCGATTGACTGATGTGAGGCAAGAGTCTCCTGGGGAACGCCATAATCTCCACTGATCTCTACAGTGGCTCAGACAGTAGCAACCTCTACTAGACTTCCCTTTAGGCATGGAGTAGAGTAATTTTAATAATACTGAATATTGGGTATGAGGGCCTTGGTGGATGGCAACACAGCATTAAAGTTGTAGTAATCCACGAGGAGGTGCCCTTTATTTTTTCCAGATTTAAGAGCAGGCAAAATTGGGCTGTCCAATGGAGAAGTAGGGATAATCATCCTTTCATTAATTAGGTTTTATATAATAAGTTTTCATCTCTGAAGGTCCTGTTTTAACTTACATTGAGCCCCATATTAACTATTTTAATGGGGGCTCATTGGGTCCAATTCTATCAAGCAAAGTTATAAGTGCCAAAAGCTATTTTAATTTTAATTTTAATTTGTTATTCATTATGTTGCATCTATGCCCAATATGGACTGCTTTAAGGCAGTGGGTGCTATGATCCTGGGGAATTTCGACAAGGCTACAGTTATAGGGAGGCATATCTATTTTTCTTCTATTTTATGTTTCCTTACTTTTAAGATTACACTTCAATAAGTGGTGCTGGGAAAACTGGACAGCTACTTTTAAAAAAATGAAATTAGAACATTCTCTAACACCATATACAAAAGTAAACTCAAAATGAATTAAAGACCTAAATGTAAGACCGGATACTATAAAACTCCTAGAGGAAAACATAGGCAGAACACTCTTTGACATAAATCGCAACAATATTTTTTTTGGATCCGTCTCCTAAAGCAAAGGAAACAAAAGCAAAAATAAATAAATGGGATG
Source organism: Delphinus delphis (assembly GCF_949987515.2). NCBI lineage: Eukaryota > Metazoa > Chordata > Mammalia > Artiodactyla > Delphinidae > Delphinus > Delphinus delphis. The sequence continues at coordinate 96,240,393 of NC_082687.1, read as the reverse complement.
TAATTAATCTTAAAAACTTTTGCACAGCGAAGGAAACCAAACAAAATGAAAAGACAACCTACTGAATGAGAGAAGATATTCGCAAATGATATGACCAATAAGGGGTTAACATCCAACGTATATAAACAGCTCATACAACTCAACATCAAAACAACTCGATTAAAAAATGGACAGAAGAACTGAATAGACATTTTTCCAAAGAGGACATACAGATGGCCAACAGGCACATGAAAAGATGTTCAACATCACTAATCATCAGGGAAATGAAATCAAAACCACAGTGAGATATCACCTCACAGGACTTCCCTGGTGGTGCACTGGTTGAGAATCCAGCTGCCAGTGCAGGGGACACGGGTTCGTGCCCTGGTCCGCGAAGATCCCACATGCCGCGGAGTGGCTGGGCCCGTGAGCCATGGCCGCTGAGCCTGCGCGTCCGGAGCCTGTGCTCCACAACAGTGAGAGGCCCATGTACCGCAAAAAAACAAAAGAAACAAAAAAAAAACAATCACTTGAATGAATTCAATGGTTGAATTTGTCTTAGACTCCAACTTATAACAACCAACTTTTACAACAGATGCTCATGGCTACGGGCTCTGTTTAGGCTAGTTTAGACCTTTGTCCTCAGTATGATCAGAAGCCTCCTGTTACCAGTTTTCAGAAGCATTGGTGACTCCATATCACCGCCTTGTGGTGATCTTATCCTGGAAGACCACACTGGGAAATGAGGAGGTTTTTTTCTTCCTTTTTGAATATTTGCATCTCTTTTCTACTTGAGTGATAACCAGACTACACATCCACATAGCACCATGTCATTGTTATGCTTTCACTGTATATTATTACATTAGATTTTTACAACAACGCTGTAAGGAGTGGCTTTTATGCTTAAAATAAAGATGAGAAAAGTGACTTACGGGACTTCCCTGAAGTCTCAGAATGCCATCCTTTCAGCTACACCCAGATCTCCTACTCCAGTTACAGTGTTCTTTCTCCTCTGATAGAAAAAGATTTTTTTTCTCATCTTTTTGTAGCACCACAACCCCAGATTAAGCCTGACAGCAAATGAGTGCAGGATTCTTGAAAAAAAATTCAGGAGATAGAACTGCACATAGAAAATCCTGGTAAGACTTCAGTTCACAGCCTGGGGGCTGAGAAAGGAAGGAGAGGCAGAAAGAGAACAGATGCTCCTGGGAGGTGTGGGTGCAGGGTGAATGATTCAAAGGCTGGAGAAAGGATGGGGATATATGCCTTTGCATAAAATGGTCACTATCTTTAGCAGGTCTGAAGTCTTCTCCAAATCTGATTTCTAAAACATTGATGGATACATGACTTCAGGGGAATATAAAATATATATTGTTAAAGAACAGACACAAGACACCCCAGCTGCCTCCAGGATGGCCTCAGACTTGAGCTCTCCAGGCAGAAAAAAGTCCTTCAAAGGGTTTCTTTATGCTGATTATAAATTGCCATTGCTGTGGAGCTCAGAAACCTGCATATATTTGCAACTAGACACACAGCAAGGGATTTTTTGTGCTCACATATTTCTTAGCCATTAAACTCAAAGCACTTAGACCCCTTACCCCAATGCACTTCTCAGGCATTTCTTAAATCCTTCCTGCAGACAGTGATATTGTTGTTAAAAAGGTCAATAATTGGCCCAGTGTCCAAACTGGCCCAACGTTCAAATAAACTTTGAGTCTCTGAATGGAAGAGGAGGAGTATATGTGAGAGATGATACAGTTCAATGCCATCAGTTTAAATCCATTCATTCAATTAATTTGACAAATATTTACTGATGTTCCTAAATAAAGCTCAGACAGCTCATGTGTCTCTTAAAAGTCCTAGAGACTGTGACGTAGCAGAGTGTATAAATGAGTAATGCAGTCGCTGTTACAAATAAAGCCCCAAATCTCGGGGGCTTAACACACTGGAAGGTCATTTCTTCCTCACATGAAGTCCAAAATGAACGTTTCCACAGTCAGTTATAGCCAACAAAATTCAGGTGTTGCCTCTACAGGCCCAGCCTGTCAACTTTGTCTGCTTGTAGCTAAATATTATACATTCTGTCAGTATTCTGCCTTGGACATGGCTAATGCCTTTTTCTCAGTCTCTTTGGTACCAAGTGTCAAAGGTCAGTTTGCTTGGAAGATCACTTGGATGTCCAAAACATATGTACTGTCCTAGTATTTGCCATCAGTGGGTGAGCCAAGTAACTGGACAAGGCTTTCTCCCTTCAGGATATGACTACGTGGATGTCTTCCTGCTGAGAGGCTCTCATAAAGAGCAGGTGGTGGCAGCTTCGGAATAGACTGGCTAATGTCGAAGCAGGGTGGAGAGAGCACTTAGCAGTCCTGAGGATATCGGGCATCAGTCACCAAGTCAATTCTTGGGAGTCCCGGGGACTGAGGCTCAAAGATTGATTCCTGAGGCAGTGAAGAAAAAGTTACCCTAAAGACCTCACAACCCAGGTAGGAAGCCCTGACTCAGTGGGGCAGTTTGGGAACAGGAGACAATGTGGGCTTCATCCAGGTATTTTGTTGAGCCTTGTGTACAAAGTGACCAGAAAGTCTGCCAACTATACCTGGGGACCTAGGTAGCAGGTGTGCTCGAGCTCCCACAAGCTACCTATGCTGGAGCCCTGTAAACCCCAAGGATTTGGTGAAAACCGGCTCTCTGATACTGCGAGCTTTGCTGCGGAAGGTAGTCTGCCCAGTCTGCCCTTGGGGTACTGGCTTCTTGGAGACACAGTTCCCAGCAATACCCCACTTAAAAAAAATGGCTCCTTCCCTGCTCCTGGGCACCTGTGGAGACCAAGGGCCTTAGAAACGACAGTCAGATATCATTGTGTCCAGGGATCCCCATCCGGCATTGGTCTCCTCAGATGTTAAAGGCAGAGTTGGAAAGGCAAAGAGATTTCTCATAAAAAATGAAAATGGAACATTCCAGAGCATCGAGCCTGGTGCCACAGATGAGTGCTCTTCACACAAGAAGGTTGAGGCATTGTATCTCCCTTGGTTACTCTCAGGGCCAATTTTGGCTACCTGGAGATGTCTCCCAGGAAGCCCTGACGAGGCTTGGGTCTGGTTTATGGAAGGCTCATCCCAACTAAAAACTGATGGAGTCCACTGGGTGGAAGGTTTACATCTGTGTGCCAAGGGGACTGGAATGGCTCTCAGGAAGTGGTACTGTCAGTAGTTCATCTGTCTTTCTGAAGGTAAACGGGGACCCTTACAGCTCTAAGGGTGAGCCTTGCCCTTTTCTGGCAAATAGACAACATGTGTCCTCTGCTGCCATCTCATGGCTACTTACGGCCTCTTCTTCTTTTTTTTTTTAAAATAAATTTATTTGTTTATTTATTTTTGTCTTTGTTGCTGTGCACAGGCTTTCTCTAGTTGTGGTGAGCGGGGGCTACTCTTCATTGTGGTAAGCGGGCTTCTCATTGCGGTGGCTTCTCTTGTTACGGAGCACGGGCTCTAGGCACGCAGGCTTCAGTAGTTGTGGCACACAGGCTCAGTAGTTGTGGCTCGTGGGCTTAGTTGCATCTCAGCATGTGGGATCTTCCTGGATCAGGGCTCAAACCCATGTCCCCTGCATTGGCAGGCGGATTCTTAACCACTATGCCACCAGGGGAGTCCCTACTTATGGCTTCTAATGGCCTTTGACACTTAACCCCCTAACTGGAATTGCCATTCTGTGCAAGTGGCAGATTTGGGCCACACCATAATGGCACTTGAGACAAAGCTCTACCATATTTTTGGATATCTGGCTCATTTACGGTCATAGATGCCATGCCACTGGCAGCAAAGGGCCCCTGACAGTAGGCTAATGAACACGACATTCGACAGACGTTTCCAATTCCTTCTCATGCCCAGCTGGTGGCATCATCCAGAGGTAGAAGGGACGTGGCTGGAAAGGTTGCTGGACGGACTGTGCTATCGGCACTGTGGACTACCACATAGCCAGACAAGGCGAGCGTTAATGCAGCTGGCCCTCAGAGGGAGTGAAACCAGGGCCGCTCACTTCTGCATCTGCACCTCTGTGATTAGAAGCAACAACCAGGGGTCAGAACACAGACCTCCAATATCTGAAGGACAGGGTCCTTAATGCCCATTCTTGCCCTCAATGTCTGTGTGCAGGCTACTCCAGGAACTCATGCACCACTGACTGGCTGCCATCGGAGTGGGGTGGGGGAATAGGTAGTGGCTACAGAGCTCAGAGTTGAAATTGACTGAAATGAACCATAATTTACCATCCAAGACTTGCTCTGGAATTCGGCAGCCTTCAGTAGACTCCAGGGTTCCATAATAGTTATAGCAGACAGATTCTGCCTGTGCAATTCATTTTCAAGTGGGGAGATAGATCCTGGTACTCCCTACTGTTCCACCTTCCCTTTCCTTTCCTCTTTGAACTGAATGGAGACACCTCTTCATGGCATCTCACAGGTAGGATAGCTTGACCAGCCTTCCTTGAACCCCCAGTGACAAGGAGTTCACTGCCTCAAAAAGAAACATGATCTGCTATATATTGAAAGCCTACCATGTCACTGGCAGGTGACATTAGCTCTATTTATTGAGCCTACTCAGTGCTAGCCATCATGAGGACCATCACATCCACCCAATGAGGTGGGCATAATCCCCTCCCCATTTAACAGAGGGGGGAATGAGGCTAAAGGAGCTTGAGTTGCTTCTCAAGGGAGAGCACATTTGAACTGAGGTCTCTGAGTCCAATCCAGTATCAGTCCATACTGCCTCTTGATGACATATTTAAGATCACTTAAATATCGAAATGGAGTAAGTGTGGTTCAGACATCCAAAATGGAGCTAGGTGGACTTTGTGGTTGTGGTTTCAGACATGTCCCTGTGTCCCTGAGAACTTGAATTTTCTCTGAATGGTATCAAACTCAAGGATACCACCAGCATTACATTTGAAAACATTATCTGCTAGCAGCTGCTAGTTGCAACCTTGTAGTTTCAAAATCCCCTCTGCCCCTCACAACACTGTATTCATTCAAACTCCAACCAATCCTTCCTTAACAAGCACCTTTACTTCTTGCCAGCTCCAATTCTAATTCCTGACCAACAACTTTATGTCACCGTGCGTTTTTTTCGCCTTTATAAGCTTCCCCCATTTTCTAGTCTGGTGGAACACAATTCAAGTGCTTCTTTCTTATCAAACAAACTTGGGTCTGCTCACCCGTGTGCAGTAAAGCCAATCTACTAACACCAGCTGTGGTGAAGGAAAGTGCAGCATTTATTGCAAGGTGCCAAGCAAGGAGTCCAGGCAGCTAGTGCTTAAAAGACCTGAACTCCCAAATGGCAGGAAATGTTTTCAAAGACAGGGTGAGGGAGAGGGCTACAGGCTGTGTCATCAGCTCATGGACATTCTTCTGACTAATTGGTGGTGAGGTCATCAGGAGTCAACATCATCAACCTTCTGGTTCCAACTGGTCTGGGGTCTATGGGCTTGTGGGCAACACACAGTTAACTTCTTCTACCTGGTGGGGGTTTCAGTCTCTGCAAAACAGCTCAAAGGACATGACTCAGAATCCCGGGGAGGAACGAAAGGTCATACACTTTGTTTAATTGCTAAACAATTATTTTGTCTTGCTTGACTATTTTCCTTTGTTTCTGCATTTTCTCACTTACCTGATTCCAGATATTATTTGCAACTTGGGGAAGGCCAAGGAGACTAAAGTTTTTCTACAAACAAGAGGCAGGCAGAGGACATGGTGAGGTAGGGGTGACTGTCCTGGCAAGGTCCCATAGGGTCCTGCTTGGTTACATCTTTAATGTGTGTCTCCTGGGATGCACTCCTAATAAACCCCAAATAAACACCTCTCTAATCAGGTGTCCGTCTCTGAAATTGTGGTTAACACTCTAAAGGGCTATGGGGACTCAAAGGAACTTAAGACCTGGGCTTTGTACGCAAGGGTTTGAGATCTTGCTGGGGAGAGACAGCAAGACTAAATGCTCATTTAGAAGAGGGTGGAGAAGTGGTGGGTCTCACTGATCTGACTTGATGGCAGTGGCGTTTCAGGGAGGGAATGAAGGCGTGCAGGAGCCCCTTCTTCAGGAAGATGGGAGTGGAAACAGGCATTTCAGATGGATGGATGGTGGGTTTGGGCCTGGGGGTTAGCCATGAACATGCTCTCAGGACTGGCTCCACCTTCTCCCCTTTCCCCTGCAGCCCTTACATAGGCACCAAGAATCTGTAGTTTGCACTGGGGCTTAGCCACATTTCTTGGACGAAAGCTAGTTTCTAAATGATCTTTTCCGTCAGGGTGACTTGAGGTATGCTTGGCCAACTTTATGTACTTTGGACTCATCTGGAAAGCTTGTTAAAATACACATCCCTGGGCCTCACCCTCAGAGACTCTGATTCAGGGTATGTGGGGTGGAGTCAGAATTAGCCTTTTTTGAGCTCCCCAGGTGATTCTTCTGGTCCTCAGGCCACACTTTGAGTAGCACTGACTGATACTGCATTTCATCCTTAGAGAACACCAGACAGCTATCTGGTGGTTTTAGTTTGAAACGCTGTCAGTAAGCGGTCTGTGCCAAAACCCACCCTAGCTTGTGACGATGTTACAGAGTCCAAGCTCGTACTGCTCACTGTAGGACAGGCCAATAAATCGAGACATGAGGTGTTGAGGCAAGGAAAAGCAACTTTATTCAGAAAGCAGCAGACCCAGAAGATGGTGGACTAGTGTCTCAAAGAACCATTTTACCCGAGTTAGAATTCAGGCTTGTTTTATACTAAAAGGGGAAGGGGTGCACTGATTGTTGCAATCTTTTTGGTGCTGGAATCCTTTGTTCTTACAGGTTTGGTCACAATGTTCCTATAAACCTCAAAACAGGACAGATATCGTTCTCTGTTTATCTCTATACGAATGCAAAGTGTTATAACTCTAAAGGTCAGAGCCTTGAGAATGGGCTCTCCTGTATATTTCAGGCTGTAGGCAACATTCTTTTACAAAAGATGCAAAGCCAGCATGACTAAGCAGAGGCAACAGAGCACTAAGGTTAGCGCTAACGGAACAGATTCAACAAGAGAGCCAGGAGCTATGGAATCTGGGAGACCTGGATCATCTTCTGACCCAAACACTTAGGAGCTGGGTGATATTGGACAACTCACTTCCGTAAGCTTCAGGCCACTTCATTTATAATTAGAACTAAAACTGCTGACCTCATGGGATGCAGTGAGGATTACAGGAGGGGACAAGTGAAAGGCACAGAACCTTCATAAGAAACAGATTTGTTAAATGTGTCATAGGTTTCTCACGCACATATTTTTCAGAAATTCAACTGCAAGAACCCTCCCCTGACTTCCACCACCCCACAGCCTTCTGTGTCTCTCATACACTCATCAAATGGGTCGTCTTGGTTTCCACCACTGACACTGAGCTCCTAGGAGGCTGGATCTAGTCTGTTAGCTCACCTCTCCTCCATCCAGTGTCTTGCACAGTGCTTGGGACATAGTAGATGATCAATGAATATATATATATAAATCAGATGAAATGCATGTAGAAGCTGTATCAGTAATTCTCAACCCAGGTTACACATGAGAATTACCTGGGATACATCTCAGAAATTCTGATTTAATTAACCAGAGGCAGTGTTTCTCAGCCCTGGCTGTACATCACAATCACCTGGGAAACATTTTAAATCCACATGCTCAAGCCACATCCCTAACCAACTACATAAGAATCTCTTGGGATGGGACCCAAACATCAGTAATTTTAAAAAGATCCCCCCCAGGTGAATCCATTGTGTAGCAGGGGCTGGCATCACTGGGTTAGATGCAGAGACAATTGATTGACACATGCAGTGGGTTATTAATGTGCTCTTAGATACAGACAAATCTTAAAGGTTAAAATTAAGAGGGGAATGAGTCACTATTTTGTGTATGTCTACTAACATTTTCTTATTTTCTGCCATTTCTGATTTTGGTAATTTACCTTAATTTCTGTGTGTACAGTGTCACTTTCTTTCGTGTCCACTTCTCGATCTCTTTGGCTATTTGCTATTGCTGTGGGGTGACTGTGTGTGTGTGGGGGGGGAATAATCTCCCGCTGGCCGCCCACCCCGCCACCAAATTTATGTTCACCTAGAACCTGTGAATGTTTGAAAATAGGTTGCAGATATGATGAAATGAAGGTGAGCTCATTCTTGCTTAGGATGGGCCCTGACCCAGTGACTGGTCTCCTTAGGAGATAAGGGGAATTGGGACACACACACACAAAGGGAAGCTCCATGTGAAGACAGAGGCAGAGACTGGAGTGATAAATCTACAAGCCAAGGAAGGCCAAGGATTGGCAGCAATCATCGGAATCTCAGTGAAAGGCCCGGAACAGACTCTCCCTCAGGCTCTCTGAGAGGAACCAACTCTGCTGACATGTTGATTTCAGACTTCCGGCCTCCATAAAAGTTCGAGAACACATTGCTTTAAGCCACTCAGTTTGTGTGATGTGTTACAGCCGCTCTAAGAAAATACTACAGAGACTTCATTGACATCTGTAGTTTAGATCTATTTTTCAATAAGAGGATTAGAGTCATAATTCTGAAATCATTCTTTTATTGTTCACACACAGATTTGCTATTTTCTGGACTTTGTCTAACTAGGAGTCGAAGTTCCCATTGGACGAAATGTGCCCAAATTCCTGTCTTGCTCCAAAGGCTAAACTGGGAATTCATGAATGTTTTACATATTTAAATTTTCATAGACGGCTCAGATGATTAAAGCAAAACTTCTAAAAAAATAGGCATGTGCGCTTTCCACTCTTAGGCCGGTCAGTGCATACTCCGTGTGACCCCGCTGAACTCTGTAAGCTCCTGAACAGAAGGTTTCTTTCCCAATATTTGGAGAAGCTGCAGGTCATGAACTCATGCAGTTGGAGCTGTTTAAAAACTTTGTTCAATTTGTCTGGGTGCCTCAATGTCTACGAGAACCAATATTGGCATTTTCCACACTGGAGGCTTGATGTCTACGAGAACCAATATTAGCATTTTCCATACTGTAACAAAAATAAATGCACCAAAAACACCATGTTATTTCTAAGATGAAGCATTTACATCATGGATTACAAAGACAATGTAATGGTCGTAAAAAGTATATAACAATTTGTTAAATCTATAAAGAAGGTAAAAAAGTATATTTACATTTTCTTCCCTTTAAAAAACCAAAGATCCAAACAAACATTTTATATAGTAATAAATTTAACATAGACGATTTTCATTCGTTCAACAAGGATGTCTTTGGTATTCTCCATGTGCCAGCTCTCATTTTAAGAGGCATCAGCATTTATTTTTATCCGGGCGTATTTGTTGTTGTTATGTAATTTAATGTTATTATTTTAGTTTTAAAAGTTTGTCATCTACTAATAAAGCCCTCCCCAGTCCCACCTTATAAATATGGCTTAAAAAAGAAAAGGCTTACTTTTTTCATGGGTATAGTTTCAACACTATAAAACACAAAAAAGGAGATAAAATGATTTTTCAATTACAATTACAGCTCAACAGCTGCATCCCCCACCTTTTTACTCTAATACAGATGCTGAAAAAGCAAATTCAGGAGAAACACATATTAAGAAGGAGGTAAATGAAGTCAGAATGAACACATTTTGAATACAAGTTCACCAGGCACAGAGTGAAGGGTGGACCACGGAGCCAAAATGAAAACTAGTAAAAACAGTTATAAAGTAAAGTGCCAAGTCCCTGAGACAGAGGAACTGCAAACAAGAAATAAGAAGGCTGATTAAGGAAGCTGAGACGATTAAGCAAGGGGAAAAAAAGTTAAAATAAGCATAAGAAAACCAGTATAAAAATTTCATCTGAATAGAGATGACCTATTACACTAATATGTATAAAATGGATAACTAATAAGAACCTGCTGTATAAAAAAACAAATTAAAAAAAAAGAATGTCATATAGTTGTAATCATAAAATAAATTGGGATTGACATATATACACTAATATGTTTAAAATGGATAACTAATAAGAGCCTGCTGTATAAAAATATAAATTAAAAAAAAAGAATGTCATATAGTTGTAATCATAAAAAAAAAAATCAAGTTTAATCACATCAGAGCCGCTCTTTAGCAAGTGCTCAGAAGGTAGCGCCACTTAGAAAATGATTCCCCAGCCTCTTGTCTACTTACTCATCGTCATATACATCTTCAGAATCCATTCGACGGTAGTACTTAGCCAGCTTTACGGCAAAAATGATAGCCGGAAGTAAAAATGCGGTAGCTTTTCCTATACCAAACCAAAACAAATTCTGCGGGGAAAAAGGAAAATCATGAGGATTAGATGCTTGAAGATGGGAAATGGAAAACAACACTGGCTTGGGGAAAATAACTTTATTTTGCAGTTTTTTTAATGGATTCTAATTTTGTGAACTTAAGATGAGCTGGCCACTGTGTGAAGTGCTACCTATTATTATAATTCATTCCATCTTTCTGAAAACCTTGAATAGATCCTATTGTCATATTTATTTTATAAATGAGGAACAGAGGCAGCAAGTGCTGAAGCAAGGTTTAGCATCTAAGACATCCCCAAACAACAGCTAACCATCCCACTAGATGGCCCCCGGCTTTGAGGCCAGCCATAAGAGCATGGACAGCCTGCAGGCCTGAGCTCAGATCCTTCTCTGAGTTGTTTTGATGTGAGGGTTGTTCATTCAACTTCCTGGCTTTGCTCTGCCTCTGAACAGTGGGATTGGCAGCATCCTCATCCCATAACACTATTGTGTGAAGAAAACAGATGCAATGCTTGGTACGTAACGATGCCCCCAACAAACGTTCCATGATGAATTTAACCAATCTTTAAGGATGGTCATGGGCTGAATTCAACCCTGTTCTGCCTAAAAAACAATGTTAAAGTATTTTTTAAAAGACAGCTGCCTATATTCCTAAGTCAGATGTCACACAGAAACCTGGCTTTACGTCTTTTCTCTAAAAGTCTCAAGTCAGAACTTGTAATGCTGAGCCCTCGTTCCCACAAGGCAACATCAGCTGCAGCTGAGTGATGGTTCTTCCTTCAAGAGGGGTATCTGTCCTCAGTCTGTTGCAGGCCATACCACTAGCTCTTACAGGGGTGATACCCAACATTATTTAACCTGACCCACCAATCAGAACAGAGATGGCTGTGCACAACCAGTATGGCTCTGTGGGTACCAGACACTAGCCAGCATCTGGTCTTGGCCTGTTTTGTAAATTTACAAGCTTCCAGATCCTTGTAGAGGCTCAAGTCTGTGGCCCCTGCCTTAGGATAACCCTGTAACACTAGAGCAGCCCTCCCCAGCCCACTGGGAGGTAAAAGGCAGCTCGGACATAAAAACAACCGCCCAGACCCTCATGTCTCAGCCACTGCGCTTCTGCTCTGTTCCTGGTTGAGTTTAGCATTGGACAGAGAGGCATCACTTGGCCCAGAATTTTCAGTAAATTTGTTCTCCTTTCCCACATATTCTTTTATTGGTAGATTTCTACACTTTCAACCTTGTTTTGAGAGGCTTAGAGCTTTATGACAACCATTCCTTTCCTTCTGGGTACAATCAAGATATAAAAGAAACATGTTTGCCAGCCAGGAGTCTATTTTCCTGGCTGAGCCAAAGGCCAGAACTCTTCCTTACTCTTTAAACCACCTGCTACAAAGCTCTAGCCTAGTCTTCCTGAGCATCCTTCAGGCCTCCCCTCCAGTGGTCCCCGATGGTTTTGGAGAGGCACCTGCTAGTTGGGTGATCTGACTGGCTGCGGCAGGCAGTGGAGACTGGGCACAAGGAGAGCAGTTCAGAATGAACCAGCCTAACTAACCTAGGGCTCCCCTAATGAGGGCTTTACTCAAAGCCCTCAGCAGGGGCTCCAAGCAGCAGACAAAAGGGTACAAAGTCAGGAGGGGAGGGAAGCAGCCAGGAGACCAAGGCGGGGGATCTGCATGGCTGGGAAAGTGTGAGGATCATTTCCATCCAGGTACAAAAGTCCCTCCCAGAGAGACAAGTGATAATGGAACAGAGAGATGGACCAATAGAGCACTCTGAATGTACTGTGACAGGCAGCTATCTGATCATCCTTACGGCCTGTGCCAGAGAACACTCCAGATGACAGGGTCACAGCAGTGAACACGCAGCTCGTGCTCACGGAGTTCAGAGTGTAGTGTGTGTTGCGGGGGACAGGTCTTACCAAAGAGCCACACCAATGTACAATACAAACAGCAAAAACATCTCTACAGGAAAAGCAGAAAGTTCCATGGGAGTGTACAAAAGGGAGCCAAATGGAGTTGGGAAGATCAGAAAAACCTTCCTGGAAAAAAAGATATGTTTGAGCTAGGACTCAAAAACAGAATAACAGCTAATAACAGCGAACATTTATGGAGTGTGTTAATGTACCAGGAAAGGTGTTAAGGGCTTTCCATGTAGTCTCTCTTTGAACCATCAAAACAACCCTATTAAGGTGAAGAAGCTCAGAAAAGATAAATAATTTTTCCATATCACGGAGTTCAGAAAATGTAGAAGTGGAATTTGAATTCAGAGTCTGTGTTCTCAACCATTATATTATAAGACCTAGAGGAGTCAGCTAGGTGGGATATGGGTGTAGAGGGGAAGAATGAGAGAGAAACAGAGGGAGAAGGAGCTTGTGTCTAATTTCTAGGCAGCGGAACTGGCATATGCAAAGGCCCTGGGGTGGGGAAATCTAGATTTTTTTTTAACATCTTTATTGGAATATATAAAGAGATGAAAGAAAACACTGAAGCACAGAGAGAAAAGTGATCAAATAGTACAAAATGTGCCAATGGGCAGGTACCCAATCATGCAGGGCCTAGAGCATGACATTAAGGATCCTGATCCTTCCCGTGATATTAACAGTGAGCCACTGAGGTGCTTTAAGTGAAGGGAATGAGAGGATTGACTCATAGAGAGAGTCAGTGTATATCGAGGAGTGAACAGAGCTGAGGAATAAACTTGGTTAACTGGAACTTACCAGCCCAATGGTAACATCTCAAAGGGCTGTTAACTCAAAAATCAAACTAAGTTTGCTATAGCTTTAGGGTTACATATATAGCTGCACTGAGAGTCCTTTGGAATATTGGCACTCTGCACACCAGTGATGTTCCTTTCTAATTATTTCAGACAAACAGTTTTCTTCATGAGGGTCTCTTGACTTCTGTAAATAAAATTCAAGTAAGGAGTGAAGATATGCAGCGAGGACTTTGACTTTTCTAGCTTATCAGTGTCAGAACACATTCATCTACATTTTAGATCTTAGGTCTTGGATTCTACAACTGTAACAGACCCAAGCAGAAACCTATTTTATATTATAGTGTGAACTACCATCTGGAAAAAAAAATCAAAGATAATGAGTTTACTGTGTTTTCTTCTTTTGAAAGATGAAATTCTTACCAGGGGGTCAATAATGTAGCTGCACAGAAAGACATCAATAGCCGAATCTAGAGCGGTGGCCACTGGCTTGCAGGCTGCCATTTGCTCAGTGATCTATGGGGGTAAGAAAAACAGGCAAACTTAGATGGAGCCGCACCCAAAAAATTCCACAAGAATAAAATTAAACACCCTATTCCCTTCTGGCCTGTTCACAGAAAGAATCCTTAGGCCCTCTGGATACGGAGCTGATGGCTGATTTCTGTGGATGAGTTCTACGACATAAAAAAGTATGTACTTGAAAGGAAGACGCCGAGTCTCTCTGAGCCTCGGTTTTTAGTTCCCTGGTTTGTTATTTGGAAAAGTATCTTGCTGGACTCTGCAGAGACTTAAAGAGTATATGTGGTCAGCACAGTGCCTCAGTCTGAGTTTCTTACCCGCCACCTTTGTAGTCTGACAAAGGATGTGGGAAGAAAGTGGAAAGTTAGGTGATGAATAAGTCTACATTTTAGAACAGGGGTTGCAGACTTTTTCTATAAAGGGCCAGAGAGTAAATATTTTAGACTTTGCAGGCTCGGCTGAGATGTATCTGTCGCAACTGCTCCACTCTGCCATGGTGGGGCGAAAACAGCCACAGACAATATATGAACAAATGGGTGTGGCTGTGTGCCAATAAAACTTTATTTACAAAAATGGCAGGACCTGCTGACGCCCGTTTTAGAAGACAGAAAGCAAAGTACTCATTGCTGAGGTAAGACTAAACAAGTTTAATGAATCACAGACAGATGCTCCAATCCCATTAGCTTAAGAAAACTATATTCATTCATTCAAACAACTCTGGAGTAAGTACAAGAAGCTAGATGCTAGTTCCCGGGGTGGGGAGTGTGTCTTATTTCTTTTCCTTTATTGGTTGGCTCACCTCCCCCTTTTCTTCCACCTCTACCTTACAAGGCAGCCCACATTAATAACATTAAGTTTCTCCAAGCTCAAACAACCGTATACACTCTCTTTATAGGCTTTTTCACTGTTAGTTTTATAAGAAGTGGGGTAAGGGTACACATGGGTCAGTGAAACAGGATAGAAAGCCCAGAAATAAACCCACGCACTAATGGTCAATTCATCTATGACAAAGGAGACAAGAATATACAATGGAGAAAAGACAGTCTCTTCAATTAGTGGTGCTGGGAAAACTGGACAGCTACGTGTAAAAGAATAAAATTAGAACATTCTCTAACACCATACCCAAAAATAAACTCGAAAGGGATTAAAGACCTAAATGTAAGCCTAGATACTATAAAACTCCTAGAGGAAACCATAGGCAGAACATTCTTTGACATAAATTGCAGCAGTAGTTTTTGGATCCCTCTCCTTAGAGTAATGGAAACAAAAGCAATAATAAACCAATGAGACCTAATTAAACTTAAAAGTTTTTGCACAGCAAAGGAAACCATAAATAAAACAAAAAGACAACCTACGGAATGGGAGAAAATATTTGCAAATGATGTGACCAACAAGAGCTTAATTTCCAAAATATACAAACAGTTTATACAGCTCAATAACAAAAAAAACCAAACAACCCAATCCAAAAAGACAGAAGACCTAAATAGATATTTCTCCAAAGAAGACATACAGATGGCCAACAGGCACATGAAAAGATGCTCAACATCGCTCATTATTAGAGAAATGCAAATCAAAACTACAGTGTGGTATTACTTCACACGAGTCAGAATGATCACCATCAAAAAGTCTACATATAGGGCTTCCCTGGTGGCGCAGTCGTTGAGAGTCCACTTGCCAATTCAGGGGACACGGGTTCGTGCCCTGGTCCAGGAAGATCCCACATGCCGCGGAGCGGCTGGGCCCGTGAGCCATGGCCGCTGAGCCTGCGTGTCCAGAGCCTGTGCTCTGCAACGGGAGAGGCCACAACAGTGAGAGGCCGGTGTATCACACACACACAAAAAGTCTACCTATAATAAATGCTGGGGAGGGTGTGGAGAAAAGGTACTATAATTCTCCATTGGTTGCGTGCGCCACTGGAAACTTCACTCTGCTCCTCCACTTCTCTCTATTGATTTATTCATGGAGACTTAACTTTATGGACTGAATTTTGTTCCCCAAAGGTTCCAATGTTAAAGTTCTAACCTCCCGTACCTCAGAATGTGACTGTATATGGAGACAGGGTCTTCAAAGAGGGAATTCAGGTAAAATTAGGTCACTAAGATGACTCTAATCCAATAGGACTGGTGTCTTTATAAAAGAAATCTGGACACAGACACAGAAGGAAGACGACGTGGGGACACAAGGGGAAGACGGCCACCAACAAGTCAAGGAAAGAGATCTCAGAAGAAACCAACCTGCCGACACTTTGACCTTGGACTTCCAGCCTCCAGAACTGTGAGAAAATAAGCTCCTGTTGTTTAAGCCCCCTAGTCGACCAATACACCAATGACATAGCAGGTTCAGTGCTGCCCAGGGCGTGTACAAACCACGGCTGCAAATGGACTGTAACGTAAGGAGCTCACGGTTTGCCAGGGGAGACACAGTCGAGGAGACCAGAATCCCTCCAGCAATGAGCAAAGGGAGATGGGGGAGAATGCAAGGGGCATGCTGTCCGCGGTGGGCAGGCCCGGGAAGCTGCCCAGCATGGACACACTTGTGCTGAGTCTTATGGTGCCTCCACTTGTGGCTCCTACATTCAAGGTCCTTTTACTTACCTTCTGTCTAATTTCTGTGAATTTAATTTGATTTCCTCCTGATTTTATTCTAGAAAATGACTCTCCCAAGACACAGCCCCCTTATGTTCATCAACGATAAACCACTTACAGAGATTTTGACCCACTGCAGATAATGTTCAAAGTAGCTGATTATCGTATTCCCATACTTCTTACTTTCCTGGAAAGACATCAAAGAGTAATAAAGCCATTAAAATGACTCTACCATCCTCTGTGATCATGCAGTTATGGTCACACACCCACTTATTGGCATAACCACTTACTTCAGCAATAATTGTGGAGATTCGGTTTGTGATGAAGTCCTGAGCAGAATCCAAAAAGCGAATGATATTGGCCACTTTCACCTGGAAAACACAGCAACGGTCGACACGGTATCAAGTGATAGAAGAATTTCATCAGACAGTTTGCATATTGATGCGAGTACTGTTAACTCAGCCCCACACCCCCATGACTTGCTAGTTAAGACTCTACTAGCTGTTCATGATTGGTGACACCTTCCCTGGCTTGGCTTCCCGGGAGACATTTCTCCAAAGAAGACATACAGATGGCCAACACCGTCCCCACCCCATGACGATGAGCTTGGCTCTGTGACTTGCTTTGGCCAATGGCGCACAGATGGTGGGTGGCACTGTACTGGTTTTCTAGTGAGAGTGAAAGCTTGTGTGTGGAAGGCACTGAGATTTGGAGGCTGTTTGTCAAGCAGAATTATCTCTGTAAAAGTGACCGATGTACCACCTACACTTGCATCCTACACATCCCAAAACAGCTTTCTCCTGTGTACGTAACATGCCAGGATGCGGTCTTCATTTACAGAAGTCCTTGTAGAAAGGAGAGGGTGGGAAAACCCAATTTGGTGTTTAAAATGGGTGGATAACTGAGACTTGATTTTACTTAAAGTACCTGCAAAACCCAACATCTCTGAAAGTCTGTGTGTGCTTTTGTAACAAGACCCCAAGACAGAGAAAGAAAACAAATCCTTACCCCCAATCCACTGCTTTTCTGTTGAAGCTCCTTCAATTTTTGGTGCACAGCACTCTGGTGAATAAACACAGATCATATTTCCTGACCTGTAACGTGAAGCTGCAAGATCACATGCTTTGTATCCCCCCAACCCATAAGTCAGCCATCAAATCCGACTTTACTCTGTAATAGTTTCATTCGAGAAAAAACAACAGACACGAGGAACAATAGGTACCTCACATATTTGGGTATAAGAAAAGCTGAAGAAGAAAATTGGGATACACATTCCAGAGCTTCAATGGGCAGCACACCACGTGTAAGGTAGCCACAAAACTCTTCTGAATCAGGTTTGCTCAAAGTGGCAGGCATTGTTTACAGTAAAACCTGTTCAGCAAGAGTGGCTTAATTTGCATGGTTTAGATGAGGAATTGGCAAACTTTATCCGTTAAGGACCAGATAGTAAATACTGTAGGCTTTGTGGACCATACCCTGTCCTAATCTCTCAACTTTGCCCTTGTAGCCAAAAGCAGCCACAGATCATCTGTCAACTAGGTGGGCCTGGCTGTGTTCCAGTCAAACTTTATTTGTAAAAACAGGCAGCAGAGGAATTCCCTGGTGGTCCAGTGGTTAGGACTCTGAGCTTCCACTACTGGGGACCCAGGTTCGATCCCTGATCAGGGAACTAAGATCCCGCATGCCGCACGGCGTGGCCAAAATAAAAATAAAAAAAATAATAAGTAAGTAAATAAATAAATACAGGCAGCAGGCCGGAGGGGGCCCACGGGCTGCAGTGTTCAGGGCCATAGTTTGCTAACCTCTGGTTTAGATTGTAGGTCACATCCACAGAACAACTTGCCTAATTGTAGGTTGCCCCAACTCTGAAAAGGCCGAGGAGTCCTGTGTCTACTTGAAGGAAAGCATTTAAGGAACATGTCAACAGCAGCTTAAAATGTTAACATATTTGTGCTAGGCATAAAGTATAGCAGAGAGAGAACTGTGGTGAGTGCAGCATACCGTGTAAGAAAATTGTAGAGGAGGACTTTGGGAATACTCCACTGAATTAGAAAGGCAGGAGGAAAAATGAAGAGAGAGATGGTAAACACTAGTTCTAGAAGATTCTGAAGTTGGAGTCAAATGGACGAATAAGCTTCTTCAAACCTCAGCAGGCTGACTCTGTAACCTGGTTCCCACGCAGTCTTCCCCTTGATGACTGCACACATGACCCTCCCACATGCAAGCACAGTAATAATGGCTCTTTTTGCAGAGTCCCTCTGGGAGGTCAGATCCTTCGTGTCCAAGAGCCAGCTAACAGTGAGGCAAGGACCCTTCCCACCATTTTTAGATGAGAAAACCGAAAGCCACAAGACTTCAGAGAGGCAGAAGCAAGATTTGAAATCAGGTCGACCTGACTCCAGAGCCCATGTTCTTTCTCTGTTACAAACTGCCTTTCTGGCATTGAGGAAAGAAGCCAGAAGGCCGAAAGGAAAGAAAAGACAGGAAGAGTGAGAAAGCTGGACGGAAGAGAGGGGCAAAGGACATCGGAACAGGGAGTAGAGCTAAATGAACATGGAAAGAAAGGCCATCGCCTGGCCTCACATATTGCATGGCAGAGTGTGAAGACAGAGAGTTTGATAATAATAAACTAAGTTAGAGTGAGTCCAGCACTTCAGCTGCTGCATGGCTTAGGGGAGCCTGTTTAAGGCCATGGAAACAAGAGAAAAACAGAGGAGGCAACCACATTTTTAAAATAACTGTTCACACTCAAATGGAAAAAGGCAACAAAGAGGCAGAAAATCTGTGGTGAAAATTGAAAACGTGTCCTCTTCAAAGCCCAGCTACTATCATTTATTTAAAAAATAGCTCAGTTTCTTAGCCTGAGGTCAACCAACTTTGACCTACGCGCGACATATCAATATATCATCAGGCTAGGTGAAACAGAGTTTGCCCAGGTCACAGCGAAATATCAAAGGTTGTTGATTGTTACCATTAATTTTTGCAAAGGAATGATTTCGTCACGATGAATATTTCTTAAGATTCCTGCATTATTTTTCAGGGTCTGTTTCAAATTTCCTGGGGGCTACAAAGAGAATAAAGTAAATAAATATTAGTACCTGTTTCCAGACTCTGGAGCACTCTCTCTAATCAGGACAGAAGTATGCAGCCCTTCTTGTATGATGACGAACTTGGAGGGACGGTGCCAAGACACCCTCCTTCAAACCATGAACTCTCAGCAATAACCCACCCGCATCGGTTCTTTCTGAGTGCCTGAGGCTGCCTTCTCTCTCTCTCTCTCTCACTTCACCATAATAAAGCCACTGTAAAGCCGCTTTACAGTAGCTATAGCTCCATTTTACAGATGAGAAAACCAAGGCTCAATCAACTGAGAAATTTTATTTAACCCACACTTAAATCGTTTTTAGTATAGTAACGTCTAACAAGCGTTACTACTGCCTCCATTTAACAGATGAGGAAACTGAGGCACATAGGGGTGAAATATTGTTTCTAAGTTCCCACAGTTAGGAAGAGGCTGACTCAGGATTTAAATCCTGGTCTTCCCCCAGAGTCCAGGTCTGCCGCTTTGTGAAAGGGACCAGTTACAGCCATTAGTCACCAACCAGCAGAGAAGCTGGTAATGGGGAAGCTTATGGGGCTTGGATGGTGTCTTTGCCCTCTCTTATCCGCTCATTATTGGCGATGCAAAGCACCAAACGGGATGTCCCTCCCATGTCCTCAGTTACCATTCCCTACATTGCAAGAAAATGTGCACACAGGTGTTTGGCAGTGGAGGGGTGGACGGAGTGAAAGCAGGTCCGGTGCTCAAGCAGTGAGGGCAGCAGCACCACGAGCAGAGGCTGGGAAGAGCCTGCACCCTGAAGCTGCCCTGGGAACCTTCACACGCTCACGGACTGTGGTGCCATGTGGCAATGGCTGCTGATGGGAACTTTTAACATGCACAGAGCGGCGTGTTTAAACAAGGGTTACTTGTGGTACAAGGAACCTCTTCCCATAGCTTCTCTAAGGACGGTACTGACATTTCACATCTACGACAATGACAGCCTTGAGCCGGACCGTTTGAACTCACCAAATGGTTGGCTTTTACTTCTAGATCATTTGCAAATGATAAAAGATTCACTTTTGTGGGATTTTTCCCAGTCTACAAAAGAGGTGTAAAAAGTTGTGTTATGGATATGGGATTTTTGAACCTTAACAGCATTTTAATAAGCAACAGAGTGAACATGAGTCCACAACCATAAACTAAGGCTAGACACTCTAAGGCTAGACACATCTGCATTCTTGTTTATACACACGGTATTATTTGTATTCAACCATAAAGAGAAATAAAATACTGATACATGCTGTAATGTACATGAATCTCAAAAAACTTGGGCTACATGAAACGGACCAGTTAAGGTTATCAGACACAAAAGGCCACATACTGTATGATTCCATTCATATGAAATATCCAACATAGGTAAATTCACAGAAACTGAACACAGAGTGATGGTTGCCAGGGGCTGGGAGTGGGAAATCGGGAGCAATTGCTTAATGGGATCGGGGCTTTCTTTTGGGGTGATGAAGGTGCTTTGGAACTAGATAGAGATGATAGTTATTTAACGTTGTGATTATACTAAATTCTAGTGAAGTGCTCACTTGGTAAAAGAGTTAATTTCATGTCGAGTGAATCTCATCTCCATAAAAAAACAGAAATAAGAACAAAAAACTAACAAACAAAAAATATTATATATCTATACACACACACACACACACACACACACACACACACACACGATGCCCTAACTTTTCCCCAAAAGATCAAGTGCGAACATATGGGTCATACCGCAGCCATGAAGGCACCATAGTCTATTTTGTCTATTCCTGAAGAACTGAAATCCATAAGGTTTCTTCTTCCTGCCTCATCCAGCAGAACTATATTGTCAATTCTTATATTCATATTTTCAAAATTATTATTTATGTTTCCGGTATGCTGCATAATAAAAAGGAAAGATATAAATAAATCCACTCTTCTCCAAAAACATCACCTACTTAATGCTTTAAAAGAGCAATAAAATTACACTGGCCAAAACAAATACACATGTACCTGACTGGCGTTTCTTCCCGGTTCTCTTCTCTCCCCTCCCATTCCTTCCCCGCCTCCCTGCCCTATGCCAAGCACTATGTGAGGAGGTGGAATGCAAAACAAAATCATATTGCACCTCTACCCTCAAAGATCTCAAAGGGAAGAGGCAGTGTCGTGATAAAGGCACATGAAATGCATTGGGACACCAGGGGCAGAGCCTTTCAAGGCAGGAGGCTGGGGAGGGCAACAGAGAGGAGGTGACTTCTGAGCAAGTCTTGACAAACAGAGATGCTGAAAGGGGCTGGGCAGGCTGCTTTCCAGGGGAAGGAGGCAGCATGCACTGGACTTGGGTAATAGAGAGACTTGAGATCAACGGGAACGTGGTTCATGACTTGGGGCCTCTCCCACCCTACTCATCATGGTGCAACAAGAAAATGGCACATGGCATAATGAGCAAATGAGTAGAGGGCATCCATTAGGGCTTGCTTGGCAACGTTATATTTTATTTATAAATACATGCAAGCTATATTTACGGAAGAGAATCCGAAATTTGTATACAGCTTTCAAATAAACCTCTCACATCTGAAAATCATCAGGCTGTTGTGGCCTCATGGCAACCCTGGAAGCCTTCTGTGATGCCTCAGTGGGTAAGCCATGGGGTTTGGGGGACAACTTCTCCCCTTGATTTTCCTCAGTAATTGCTTCTATAACAGAAGCCCAGAAGAAACAAGGTTCCTTAGATTCTCTCCTGCACAGCTGAGAAGGCCAGAAGGCCTCCAGGTATGAGGGAGTGGACACAGCCTAGGCTAAGGGTGCCCTAGGCCTGGGCTGCTGAAGCCCCCTTGCCCCTTCCTCCAGCCAGTGTGCTCTACAGGGATCTCTCCTTGGAGTCTGAACACTCAAGGCTTGGGTGCCGGTCTGGGAAAAGGAGGAGAGGTCATTCATTCCCTCTGTCCCTTGCATCCTTGTTGCCACTCTGTCTCTTGCTAAAGGCCTATCTGGGAGCCCTGGGGCCACAGCCATCATTCATAAGGAGTGAGGACTCTGTGGGCCACGGTTCTTGTCCCCACTCAGGGATGTGACAGAAAAGGATGGCTGGTCTGGGAGAGTCAGTATCCCTGGGAAACAAGTGGGGTTTGTGCCTCCAGGAACAGGGACACTCAAAGGATAAACTCTTTCCCTGTGAAGTGTCTGCAGGAAGGCCCCTGGAGAGGATCTTCCATCATCTGCTAGAGAAACTCATGCCTCAAGAAAGTCAACTGGTCGGGGGTGATGCAAATGTTTTGGAATTAGGTAGAGGTGAGAGTTGCATAGCCTTGCAAATGTACTAAAGTCACTTTAAAATGGTTAATTTTTATCTTATGTGACTTTCATAAAAAAAAAATAAAGACAACTGAATTTAGTAAAGAAATGTTAATTTTCTGATTGGTTCTAATTACTCACCTCTTTAATGCTGAGATGTTCACTGATATTGTAGGTGTTCTCTAGCTTAAGTGTGGCATAAATGCCTTTATTTTCTTTGCAATCACTGAGGGAATAAACAGAGAAATCAGGATCCAGAAAGGCAGTTGTGGCTACCTCTGTCCACTGCTAAGGATGGAGAGAAAGGCGAACTGTTCGTCTTTGTTTAATCTGTGACCACAGACGTGGCATCTGGGTGTGGACACAGAAGGCCACCACCAGTGGCTGCACGAACCCCCGGGTGCCCGCCGTTCCTCACTTCGTTCCCTGTTTTACTAAATGTCCCATGTTTGCAACAGATACACTAGGACTGGTAAATACTACATCCTTCTATGTGTCCTTTGTGTTCTTTCCAGTGCTGTAATAACAAGTTTACAAATTGGGAAGAAATAAACTCTAATCTAAAGAAACAACAGATGTCAGAAAGAGGTAAGTTACAAAGCACTATCATTAAAAGATTTCATAAAAGATTAAAACTTTATCAAGCCCCTGCCAGACCATCTCCCTCCATATTTCCAGGGTTGAGCTTACCTACTAAACCTAAGGTTGGACTAAAGGTAGGATGGAGATAGGGAGGGGGCAACAAACATCCAAACGGTCGGTCCACTTCGGCTATAAACCTAACTTGGCCTCACTTCTCCGTGCTTCTTTAAAACGTGACAAACGCTTCCTCGGAGGAGCTAAGCAGGGTGGCCTCAACTGATGCATTGGAACAGAGAGTCTTATACACTAACCAACAGAGGTGAGACCAGAGAGTTCCACGGGAGCCAGAATCACAAAGAGCCGGCAGACCAGGCCAAGGAGCTCGGCCTCCTCTGAGCCTAGGGATGGATTAACTGTGCACAGAAACTCCAATGAATTGAATATGTCTTCCGAGAACATGCTGTTGAGAAGGCTCCTGTGACCCTCTGGGCAAAGTAGAAGACCACAGTTGATGACCATTGCCTGCCATGGAGGCGAGGTGTGAGTGATTGACACCTGTGCCGCTTGTTTGCTGTCTCATTCGCTAGAGGTGATGGGGAGCTGGTGATACTCAAATTACTATTATCATCATCCCTATTGAAGCGACAGGAAGTGGAACTGCCCAAGATCACAAAGGCCCCGGTGGTAGAGCCAGGACTGGAGCCCAGGCAGCCTGACTGTACAGCCTGGATCTCCAGCTGCATTGCAATTAGCATGTCTGAGATTTGGACCTGACAAAAGAAATGTTCACATATTGAGGTCTCGGGAAGTCATTCTGGCTTCTACATGATTTAACTCAAATTTTATGCTAACTAAAACAAGCTGTTTGTGGCCTGTCAAACACACACTGTACATCGGCTTTAATTATGAAAGAAAAGGGTGCATTGACCAGAAGTAAAGAATGTCCATGTTAAAAATAAAGATTAAATATCTCCCTCCCTGGGACATCTATGTTGGTACTCCTCTGATGATAAGACTCCCTTCCCAGGTGCCAAGGCCACAGTGATTCACTGTGTATATCCTGATCTGTTTTTTTTTTTTTTTTTGAAACCTTTAATGAATGTATCCCTGACTTGTTTAATGTTCTTTGTTCTGACAAGATATAAAACTATTCTGAAAGCCATGGTTCTCTGGAACAATTCCTCAGAGCTATCTGTGAGGCTGTCTCTGGGGCTATACTCATCAGTTTGGCTCAAATAAAACACTTTTCTATTCCTATTACAGACTGTTTATTGATTTTTTTCTTCTTTCTTTTTTTTTTTTTTTCCACACCATGGCTTTCGGGATATTAGTTCCCTGACCAGGGATTAAACCTGGGCCCTGGCAGTGAAAGCGCCGAGTTGTAACCACTGAACCTCCAGGGAATTCCCATGCTTACTGACTATTTCCATCAACAGACCCATCCAATGAATTCTTGTTATATGGCATTTACTCGGGGCAGGGTGATTCTTAAACAAGAATGCATTTTAGGGTCACTGTTACCAGTGAATTCTAGTAATTAAGACAGGGCGGCTTGGGACAGCACCATCGTAAGGCCTAGAAGGCTTTCAGGGAAAGGATTATCTTTTTGGTCTTACTGCTAAGACCAGAGAACAGCTTACTTCTAAAACTGGAAATTTGACCGTTAAAATTAAAGACATGTTGAAAGCAAAATTCTCATTGTAAAAACACAACATTCTAAGTAGCAAAAAATGCATGATGCAATTATTTATACCTGTAAACTTGTTCAAAAGTGAGATGAATATCTGGTTTGTTAAACACCATGCCAGAGAGATAGTATTTCCAATCGGCATTTAGTAAATATGGCGTGTCCAAAACCTAGAACAAATTAAAAACCTTTTTTTTAAAGACAGTTTTACACTAACATACATGCATATAATAAAATGAATATTCTGTTCAATATACGGCATCTGGGGGATTTTTATACCATGATTTTCCTCATTGACTTTCAACTTAAAACTAGAAAATAATAGCGTGATTGGAATAAAGATATCGACCACTGGATAGCATTAGTAGGAATTATTGGGACTACTTTTGGGGGGGAACATTTCATTTTAGTAAAATAAACACATTAGAAATGGGAGAAAAATAGATAATTTGATTCAGAATATCTAATAGAAAGCCATGAAGCAGTAGACCCAGATCTTCACTACTTGCCTCTAGACAAAAGGAATTAAATCTGCCACGATCTTTGACTTCCCATTATGTATATTTAAGGTGGGCTAATTGGTATATGACTGTATATACACTTACGGAGTGTAAATGGTTTCAAAATATCCTCTATTTTTTAAGAATTCCTTTTTCAGAATTTAACACAGTACAAAAGATGATGACACATCTGGTTTGATGTGTTATTATTATTTTTTATCAAGAGGCCAAATGGAGATAATTTGACAAACTGATGCTCCCGGTTTAATTTTCTTCAACCGAGTAATTAAAATACCACCACCACAACTGGTTTATTTTAGCAAGCATTCACCTGATTTTATAACAGATTTGAGGTGAAAAAATATATACCATAAAATAGGAAAACAAATATATTTTTTAAATCAGAATCTAGAGAAAAACACTGGAAAGCCAAAGTTAGAAGACAGACATGTAGATCAAAACTTCCTCATTAACTAATGAAGCTAAACTTGCACCTGGTGCCCTAGAGTGTGAAGTAGTTGGTCTTAGATGGAGAAAGTGAAGCTTGAATTCAATTCCCAACTACCTCGTCAGATTTCCACCAGGGACAACCCTCAGCTATGAGGTGTGTCATTTATCAGTCTCTTTCACTTCAAATTTACGACCCTCAAACCATCTGTGTGGGCAACTGTCATCTGGGAAGTTATGTGAAAGGTCAGAAACCTCTTGAGGTATAGAAGGAACCCGGGAACTTATCCTCTGATGTTCTGCATTTGGGAACTACTGCTGTGGAGAATTGTATTCTCCCCAAATATTACAATCAACATTGACAAGCAAGCCTTAATTCCTGGTACTGATTTCACTTACATTAAAAAAAAAAAAAATACAGTTGACCCTTCAACAACATGGGTTTAAACTGCGAGGGTCCACTTATAAGAGGATTTTTTTCAGTAGTAAATACTACAGTACTGCACGGTCCAAGGTTGGTTGAATCCAAGAAAGGAGATATGGAGGAACCATGCACACGGAAGGCTGAATATAAATTGTATGCAGATTTTGAGTGCGTGGAGGGTCAGCGCCCCTAACTCCCTGGGGTTCAAGGGTCAACTGTACTGCCATATTTTTTTGCTCTGACAAATAGATGGAATCTCAACCTACTGAATATAAACCACCTGCTCATCGTTTTGCTCTCGAAGAAACCCACGAGAAAGGGGAAAATAAAAGTTTTGGCTCAAGCTCTTCGTTATGGGCACAAAAACCATGTTTACCTGGAATAACATTTTGTTTTGGTAAGGTTCACAGACCAGTTTTTCCACATTTCCACCAACAACAAAAGTCAGAACCACGATGGTCATCAATAGCCAACAAAAGAAGAAACTGAATCCAACCCCGCTGGAAAAAAATAGAAATAAAGTGAATAATTCTACAAGGAATTATTCAATATTACCTACTAGTACTTACTCATTCTACCTATTCAACGTATAAAATGACCTGGAGTCTTCAGCTTTCTGCAGGTTAAACGGGTCGGCCTACCGAGGGGTGCAGACAGGAAGTACCAGGCGCTTGTTTAGAGAACACGTAGGACTGAGTCCCTCGCCTGCTTGCAAGCCCAGCACGGTGGTTCAGACATGGGCTCTGGAGTCATTTGAGTGAACCAAGGCTTTCCAGTGAGGGAGGAGGTTGTAAGGCAGTGTCAATGAAAAAATGTTGCCTGACATATCAGTAAACAAAGGATGTTGCAGCCATCAATCCATCACATTCTATCTGCCCCATCACTGAGCACTGAGGGAACTCAGGATAAAAACAGGATGCCCACCATCAAGTCATCAGCTGCTGCAGCCCCCTTCCAACAGGGGCACCTTGAGAGACTCAAGATGAAGCGCAGGATGCTGGCCCCAGATAGCTGAGGTGCAGGGCAAAGGAATGATTTCAGTGAGCCCAGACTCTTGCATCTTCCATACATAGAAAAGTGCTAAATTCCTTGACTTGGGATGTCTGGTTTTCTTTAATGAACAGTCACCTTCTGATGTTCCTACCACCTGGTCCTTGTTGCAGAAACTCTTCTGTATCCGGGCTCCTCCCTTACCTCTATGGAGCAGTCCCTCAGAGAGATCTGAGAGGCTGCATCCTGGGCTTAAGTCCTCAGTTTTGTCTGCCGAATAAAACACAATTCTCAGCTTTCAGGTTGTGCATTTTTTTCAGCTGACAGTAGGAAATGTACTCTTGGGAGTCTGAAAGGGGCTGACGTGGCTCTGCATCCAGAGAGATGGCAGAGAACGAGCAGTGAACGGCAGCTCGAGAGGCAGGTAGGGGCGAGCTGGGTGGGGCATGGGGGATGCAGGGAGGGAAAGCTATTGAAGACCTTTAAGCACCGGAGGAACACACCCCCATTTCTCTCTGAAGAAAAGCCCTCTTGGCAGAGTGTGAAGGGTGGAGGGACAGGTGCCCATGTGGAGGAGGATGCCACCAAGGAGGCTGCTTCTCGCCCTGGATGGTGGCCTGATGCAGCTGGCGGTGGTGGAGGGGAGCCAGCGGGTGAAAGAGGTGTGACCTGGGAGGCAGATGCAGCAGGACGTCCTGAAGACGTGCGCTGGAGGTGAAGGAAAGGGAGGGAAAGGGGCACCAGGGCTTGTCAGCAGCAGGGACAGGGAGGGCAGAGAAGATTGGCTTCTGGTCACGTTGCCTGGGAGACATCTCGGAGGACATGCTGTGGAGGAGTCCGCCAGGTGTTTGGAGCGCAGATGCCTGGGTTACAGACCTACTTTAGTGAGTCAGTGACTTAGAAATGATGACTGATCCCTGGGGCTGGGGTTGGACGGAGAAGCAGCCTAGGACTGGGCCTGGGGGACCTCACCATTTGGAGAACAGGTGGTGGAGAGAGAGACAGCAAACGAGACCAAGATGAAGGGTCAGGGAGGTGGGAAGGAGACCATGAGGGTGTGAGGTCACTGATGGGGTATGAAGGAGTGTTTGCAGAAGGAGTGGCAGCTGTTCCAGTCACTGCTGTGAGGACACGGTCAAGAAGGACTCGAAGAAGTCCACTGTACTGGAGACACAGAAGTCACTGCTGACCTGAAAGTGGCCGGCAACGAAGCCACAGTGGAGTAGGCTGGGCAGGAGGTGGGAAAGCAGCAGACGGGCAGCAGGCACAGATCTCTATTTTGAGACGTCTGTGCAGAGAGTGGAGTTAGATGGAAGAAGGGGTGTTGGTAGGGGTTTTCTGTTTCGGTTTTTAAGGAGGGGAGAGAACAGACCATGTTTAAGTGTTGAGAAGAAAGTCTAGGAGAGGAGAAGAGAATGAAGACGCAGGAGAAAGAAGGGAGGCTTTGTTCCATCCTCGGGATGGTGGGTGGGGATGGGCTGAGAGCACAGCAGGGATGCTGGGGAGCGGGGGAGCCTAGATGGGAGAGACCCTTCTGCCTCTGGCTTCCCATGCCTGTGAGCACAGGTGCCTTCAGAGGTTTGGGGGTGGCAAGTTTATGATGGCTTCTATTTTCTCCGTGAAGAGAAAGGTAAGCCCGTCAGCGAAGAGAAAAGGAAAATAAGGAGGATGGATGCATCAGAGTGGAAAGACAATCGCAGAATAAAGGACGGGAGGGAGGGAGGAAAGAAGGAACTTGAAGGGCTGTGGAGGGTCCATGTGAGGTGGGGAATCACAATTCTGTAGGGATCCTAATGTGCTCTGCTGTATGACTTTTCTCTAGCAGTGCCCAGTGGCCCCGCCGGAGACACAGAGGGAGCAAACTCTTAGTCTAGATGCAATAGCCAAACCCTGTACCATCGCTGGTGCACACCAGGAAGGACCCTAGGAAGTGTGCAGGCTGATGCTCTCAATCACAACAGTGTTCCCAAAGGGCATGGCTCCCCCCAGTGCAAATGCTCCAGGCATAATTAGAAACATCTGCACGGCTCCTCTGAAATAAATAGCAAGGAATGTTTGCTGGTGGGGCCCTAAGTCCCTTTGGACCTTCTCAGACCAACAGGGCTACTGCGTTAGGGAAAGAGTGAAGAAGGGGAAGGTGTGTGAAGAAGGGGAAGGTGTGTGAAGGCTCTGCCAGGCACCAGGCTTCTAACTGTGGGCATCAGAGGGTGTGTGTGTGTGTGTGTGTGTGTGTGTGTGTGTGTTAGTTACAAACCTCTGAGAGAACACTTCACTTCAAAACAACCCCACTACTCTAAAGAGCATGCTGTTAACATTTCCAGCCTTTGTTTTCTAAATATGCATGTATTGGGCTTCGTTGGTGGCGCAGTGGTTGAGAGTCCGCCTGCCGATACAGGGGACATGGGTTCGTGCTCCGGTCCAGGAAGATCCCACGTGCCGCGGAGTGGCTGGGCCCGTGAGCCATGGCCGCTGAGCCTGCGCGTCCGGAGCCTGTGCTCCGCAATGGGAGAGGCCACAACAGTGAGAGGCCCGCGTACCGCCAAAAAAAAAAAAAAAAAAAAAAAAACCAGAAAAAACCCCAAAAAACACGTGCATAATTTTGTGGGCCCTTGTCGAACATCTTAGAAACTTTCGTCAGCCACCCAGGACAGCCAACCTCTCTATCCTTTCAGCGGCCACATAATCTACTCCAGCCTCCGAAGTGGCTGCCTTGTGTGCCACTTCGAATGCCTCACTGTTACAACTAACACCACAAAAACACGTCTCTGCTCAAAATGCTTTTCCCATAGTTTGGTCTACTGCCTCAAAATAAATTCCCTAAAATGGGAATGACCTGCTATAGCCTGACAAACTGCTCTCTGAAATATCTATAACCACTGAAACTGCCACCAGCCGTATGTAATATGCCCATGGCAACACGTGATCTTAGTTTCTCTTCAGAGGTGTCGATAATCTGGGCATTGTTTTCAAGAGCTAAAATTGGAAGTTTTATAACGGTCTTTGGCACAAGAGATTGTTTTCTGGTTGCCTTAATTAGGTCTCCTTATCTCTGGGGAAACCATCCATATTCCCCCCGTAGATGTACGTTCACCACTGCATCCCATTCAGCCCCTAAAATGCTCCCTGGACCCTCAGAAGACACAGGATAGGAGCCAGGACTCTCTGCTTCCCTCCTTCCAGGTCTTTCACTAGGATCCTCTTGGGAGGTAAGGATTCTTGCTTGGTTGTTAAAGAGACCATGCTCTTGATTGGATAACGTCACCGTTTTTAAAGAGCAGGTGGTGTTTTGGTTGAAGCTGAACTAAATATACTCTTTCTCATTTCTACAAGCAAGTAAACAATTATAAAGAAGAAACGGCATTCCTCTAGTTAGTCTGATTAGTCTATCCAGTTGTTTACCAGATGTCTCAAGAGAGAGATGGAGAATTCTGCTAAGCGTAGCAAAGCAAGCCATGATGAGTGGTAGGCTTCGACAGTACAGAAATCTCAGTCTGCAGACCTCCCAAAATGCATCTGACAGCAGCTTATAGTTACCAGCCTTTTCCCCACTGCTGAGATAAATCCTACTAAACCTATGGCTAAAATCCTACTAAACTATGGCTCCTAAGCCATAGGTTTCCATGTGACTTTAACCCTTTAGAGAGATTCCTTAATCTGCAGAAGTGAGTATTACAGCCAAACTGAAGTTGCTCTTAGCCTCCACCAAGTTACTCATGACTCTCCTATTTTTTATTCTTTGAGGCTAGATATCACATTTTTTGGTTTCATCCCTAAAAGTGGAATAGAACTTTATGAAACTTGTACCTTTTCAGAGCACGTTACGCCCTCCTTTCAAATAATTAAATAGATGTAATACATAAATGTATGTAATAAATAGATGTAATATATAAATTCACCATCAAGACACTGACAAAACAGCCAAGTGTCAGGATTATTAAATTCTGAACATTAAATTAATTTTCTGTCTGTAGCTGTGTACATTTAAACAAAAAGGCTGGGCACATATCCTCTTCCTTGCTGGCTTCATTTCTTAAGTTTAAGTATGTAAGCAAATAGGCTTTTCCATGTGTGGAGCTCTGTCCAATTTTGTCCAATTCTGGCAGACTCCCATGTCATTAGCTTTAAGGTTATTTTTAAAACTCACTTAAAAACACACACACACAAATGAACCTATCTACGAAACAGAAAGACTCACAGACATAGAGAACAGGCTTATGGTTGCCAAGGGGGAGTTGGGGAGGGAGAGGGAGGGACTGGGAGGTTTGGGGTTAGTAGATGCAAATTACTACATTTAGAATGGATAAACAACAAGGTCCTACTGTATACACAGGGAACTATATTTGGTATCCTGTGATAAAGCATAATGGAAGAGAATATAAAAAAAGAATGTGTATAACCGAGTCACTTTGCTGTACAGCAGAAATGAACACAGATTGTAAATTAACTATACTTCAATAAAAAAAAGAAACTCATGTGCCTGTATTAATGTTAGTAAAGTGTACTATAGCGGAGCCTGAAGGTGTAAGGAAAAGGCCTTAGGATCACAGCTCATAAGCAGCATGATTATTATAGTGACCCAAAGTTTAAAAAAGCAAGGTAATGCACGTCACTAGTGACATAAGCAAAGAAATGGCTGTGGTTTTGATTCCCTATTGCCCAAAGGGCTTCTTCCAAATCTTTACACTCCCCTCGAGCCCCTTCACACCCCTCGCCGCTGGTTCTCCATGAAGCTTATCAGAAAAGAGAATATCGAGTTGGAACTCACACAGATTCCCCTCTAGGGAGCATTTGAAACTTTTACCCCTGGTTACTGGTTTACATTACTGGCTCCATCTCCAGTTCCACCCAGCTCATGCCCCCTCTGCTTTGTTATACCCTATAAACGTTGTTGTTGTTTTTTTCCAAAAATATGAACTTGGATGTGAATGTAATTGAAATGGGGATAACTGCTCCAGTCCACTGCAGGCTCACCACTTGCTGGTACTTCACACCTGATCGCATCACTAGGCTACTTGTGTAACTCCAAGGGTGCCAGGTAGGCAACCTCTGTTCTAAATCAAGTTTCAGAGTGAACAGTGTCTGTCTGTCAGGTCAATATTCAGCAAGTATGGTGAATGAATGGATGGATGGATGGATGGATGGATAGATATGTAGATACGTAGATATGGGGAAAAACAATGAGAATTAAGAAAGCAAACTGGAAATAATTTCCCTGATAGCTGCTTTAAAGAGCTATCAGCTTTTAAGCTTGTCAATCAAAGTGCAACCAATCTAGAGTTTCCTTTACTTTTCATGCTTAACGGAATTTCCCAGACCGATGAAAGTACAGTCACACCAGCCCACCTACGTCACTGGAACCCAGACTGCTTACCAGAGGTCACCGGGTCCCTGTCACACCAGAGTTACCTCCCTGCATCCCCCACACATGGCAAGGAAGAGCCAACACTCACACCATGAGGAAGATGCCTCCAGTGTTTGAGACGCAGCCTCGTCTGGTTGGGGTGGCATTCTGGTTGTAGCCGTACGTGCCACACAACAAGCCCAGGAAATAAAAAATCACTATGAGGGTCAGTAAACAGCAGACAACCAAGGAACCCAGCCACCTGGTGGAGCAAACACAGTGTTAGCAAACGTAAGAGGTGACATCATCACAACACAAAAGCTGCTAGACCTGGGCTGGAGTGGTTGAAAAACTCTTGGCAATCAAATATCAGATTCCTCCGTTAATTCCTCAGAGGGTGAGAGTGCTGTGAAAAGACCCCTTTTCACCCCTAGTCCTCCAATCCAACCAAGACAGTGTTTATCTTGGTTTCAAAGAGCTCTCAGTGGTCATGGGATTGTCGTTTCTTTCCTTTGCCTTACCTCCACAAGGCCCAGAAGCAGGGTTGACTCAACCTCTCCAAGGCTACCGATAACCATGGCCCTTAAGGTTTGTAAGTTCTTTCAAGGTTCCTGAGGCTGTAAGTGCTTATTATAATGATGATGAGATGTAGACAGATCATGATTAGACAACAGATAAGGAAATTGGGGTCTCCTTCCTCTGGTCTTTTATCTAAAATGTTTTGTGGTTGCAGGAATATTTGGGGGCGGTGGGGATTGAATTGTGTTCCTTACTGAGCCAGGCACTCTATGTGATGAGTGCATTGAATATTTTAGAATTCTAGGAGCATCCTAAATCAAATGCCTGCAGAATGCAAGTCTCGATTTTGTAATGGTCCTGTGAGACGTTTCAGGAGAATGGATCCTCAATTAGGTCTTACTGGCATTCCCGGAATGTACATCAAACTTTTCCAGCAACCCAGGAGCATTCAAGGGTAGAAATGCTTCCCAACCTTTAAAACACTATAAAACAAACTGTCACTACAGTTTTTCATTCAACTAAGAACAAACTCGTGTAAAATAGTTAGCTAGTGGGACGCAGCAGCATAGCACAGGGAGATCAGCTAAGTGCTTTGTAACGACCTAGAGGGGTGAGATAGGGAGGGCGGGATCGAGGCTCAAGAAGGAAGGGATATGGGGATATACGTATTCATAAGGTTGATACACTTTGTTGTACAACAGAAATCAACACAGTATTGTGAAGCAATTATACTCCAATAAAGATCTATAAAAAAAAAAACTCGATAATTAGAATAACCACCTGTACCCATTCTGTGACTTTTTGTTCCAGATACTGAGGACACAAAATTAAATAAGCCATGGAACCTGGCCTCAGAAATCCTTTACCGTTAATGCAAGCCTCATCTGCTTCATTAAATTTCTTTTTAAAATAAACTTATAGTCTCAGGGCAGGGGAAGGTGGAAGGAAGGGGGAGCTGGTATGCAGACAGATCATTGTGCCATTCTTTTCATCTGTGAAAGTCTGACCTCTGAGATTGTAAGTTCATTGGGAAAGGGTCTGTCCTATCTTTGTTCCGACACCTGCTGGGGTGGCCAAGCCACACAGTAGGAAATGGCATATTGATAATTATGGGCATAGTCAGGTGGGAGTTGAAAAATCACTTCACCTCCCTGAGCCTCTAAGAAACAGGATTATAAACAGAACACAACCCAGGAGATTTTTCTGAGTATTAAATGAGATGCCATGTGGACAGCACATGGCAGGCACATTGTGACTCTTCCCTAAAGGCTAGCAATTATTGTTATTATTTTATTATTTATCTTGTGTTCTTGCATAATAAATAACCTGAACAGGAATGGGAGTGTCCAGAATCTCCGTGGCTTTGAGCAGTAGGAATAGTTCCAGTGGGCGGTCGTGGGGCTGAGCCTTTCAGAGGGGAGAGTACGTCTTACACCTCACATGAGCCTGGAAATGCCTCGAGGCTCTAAGTCCTGCCTTGCCCAGCGCTCTTGTCTGAGATCTATGTCCACCATCACCTCCCAAGGCCAAAGCCTACCACTAGCATGTTTCTAAAGGGCAAAGAGCTGGGAACGACAGCAGCTTCACACAATTCGCTGGTTTCAGGGATGCTCTTTCTGTAAGAACCAACCTCTACATATTTCTTTTATAAACCAACAAAAAGAAAACTACGATCCCAATGCCCTTTTTAATTCCTTTTAAGTTTTAAAATCCTGTTACATGCCTTAGATAATTATAACCAAGATTTCGGAAGCCACGGATGACATCAAAACTGCAAATAATTGACTATTTGGCTCAAGAACTTTCAGTCCTCAATTTAAAAAAAAATATGGAATGCTTCATGAATTTGCATGCCATCCTTTCTCAGCAGCCAGGCCAGTCTTCTTGGTATAGTTACAATTTTAGTATACATGCTGCCGAAGTGAACACTTCAATTTTTTTAATGAACATAAACTAGAGTGAATACATACCACACTATGGCCTCTTTGTACAATTTGCTCTCATAAGATTATTCTGGTTATATTGTCAAATTTTTCTCCCGTCCCATAGCAAGTTTCCCTCTTTAGTGTACCTGCTCAAAGGAGGCACTCACCTGTATGAATCGTATTCTTCCAAAGTGGGTAAATGGCGGTGGATGTAATTTTCAGTGTCATTAAGGTAACGAATGAAATTTGACAGCTTATCCTGAATAGGAATATT
Organism: Delphinus delphis; assembly: GCF_949987515.2. Classification (NCBI taxonomy): domain Eukaryota; kingdom Metazoa; phylum Chordata; class Mammalia; order Artiodactyla; family Delphinidae; genus Delphinus; species Delphinus delphis. Next base: position 96,205,270 of record NC_082687.1, on the reverse strand, counting down.
TTTGCTTATATTTTTGATATCAGAACCAATGGAATCCAACGTCATTTTGACATCTGAAAACAAAGATGCCTCAGTTATGCATTTTCAAACCTAGAGGAGACGAGAAACTTTGTCTCGGAACTCAAGTGAAAAGCTTGAACTGCTTTTAGTTTTTCCCATGTGATTTATGTATGTGTTTAAAATATGAAAAGGTTCTACAACAAGCATGAATGTAGCTAAGCCCATCAAAAAGCAATTACTTAACAAAAGAGCAAGCTATGAGAGCTAACTTAAATGACATGGTGCTGAAATCAAGCCAGAGTTTTCTTCTACTTATTTCACTAAAAAAAGAAAAAAATGGATCGGGTGATTAAAATGCACTGTGTGCCACTACAATGGACCAGGCACTTTTATAAATGTTAACCCATTTCTTATTCCCGTTTCCCTAACAGTGATGCGGAGGCTCATAGGGGTTAGATCACTTGCCCATATGTCTCTTTTTCAGAAAGCACTAGAAATGGGATGAAAACTCGGGTTTATCTAACTGTAAAGCTTCTGTTAAATGATTTTGCAAAAATAATTTAATAATATAACAACTCCTCCATCTACGAAATGGTACTCAGGAACACAGTAATTCTCCACGACCAATTTTTTGAACAAGTGACCCCAGGTGACACTTTTGTTAAAATTTTATTTGACTCATACAAATTGAGACTTGTTAAAGCACACCTGTGTCTCTTACATGCAAAAAGCAATAGTATTCCCAGCGGTCAAATAGTTTCTATTAATCTGTCAGAGAGGAGGTAAGTTCCAGTTTTCTGGACAGTGTCTGACCATCATGGCAGGTCCTGGGATCAAAGCCACCAGGGGTGGGAGCTGTCACGTGGTCCAACACTCACACCTGATCTGAAGGTGGCCTTATCCACTGTGATTCTTGACAGGGACATACCAAAAACATACTAATCGGTTCAAGGTCCACTGATCCTGAAAGGCGGATAAATGTCTCTGCAGCAGCAGAAACAAGATTGGCAGGGCTCACAATTCGATCCCAGGGCTCCCTGCGAACTTAGGGGAGGTGGTAGCCTCGTCCAAAAGGAAATTACATAACAGTGGTGGGACTTTATTTTCAAAGCCTGTGGTTCACAGGGAGAGCTCATAGGAGGAGAGCTCACAGTGGCTCGATGTCTCCTCCAAATGGCTCGTGTGCCACAAGACCCCAGGACCCTCCACAAGGTAACTCTGCAGGTCTCTTTTTTAACCTTGGGAATTCTGGGGGTTTGAGAGATGTGGTATGTAGACGTCCCCTCTCCTACGCACAGTTTCCACAACTCAGAATCGAGCCCCTTCTGGTTCTCGGGCTGTGCTGCCCTCCTACACTCCACAGTCTTGGTGGGTCTGTAAGGGGCTGGTGCCTTCTTCAGGCCTCCGTTTGGATGTCGCTTCCTCCAGGAAGCCTTCTGCTACCCTCTCCCCACCTCGGATCCCTTGCACACACCTCACCAGGTTCCCAGAGGGTGATAAAGGGCATCTGTATCCATGCCCAGCTGAAGGGTAGGCAGGGGTCGTGCCTTCTTTATCTACCATCCCCAGAGCCCAGCAGTGCCTGGCACATAGTAGGCACTCAAAATATGTGTGCAGGGTAGGACCTAATGCCCAAAACATGGGAGCTAAGGGTTATGGGTTTTGGAAAGACATAAAAACCAGCGCTTGGTCTTCAGTCTGATGGACTGGCACTTGCTGAGATTCAGGAAAACTCTGGCTCGTGTTTATGTGATGACGGTGTGTACACCCGGCCTCGCTCACGCAAACTGCAAGCCTCACTTGGCCAGACTTACAAGGGAGGGCTGCACGTATTGGCAGAAGAGGTCCAGAAAGGGGAAACAAAAAAGTAAACACAGAGATTAGTAAGCAGGTGGTTATCAGATGTACAGCGTGGGTTAGCCCTCAGATGCTAGCATAGGAAAGCGTGAACTCTGTTTTGAATATCTTAATATTTTAAATCAGAAGGGAACCCACAAAACTTCCAAAGCACTATGTAGTAGGATAAAATCCTTTTTACCCAAGTCTTAATGGGTTGAAAGAACAATATTAGGGGAAAAAATAATCAAATACCTCTAACACAACATTTTAAAACTACTTAGTCAACAGATAGAAAGAAGCCCTGAGATGATTTTAAAAAAAGAGACAGAGAGAAGATAGTCTTACATAGCTTCAGAGATGTCTTCCCTTAGCAAACAACCCAGGTTTCTTCCCATTCCTGCATAAAGAACTGTTTATACTGCATTCTTTCTCTGTACATTCACCCCAGATACCATAACCTGAATTCAATGTGATTCCGTCATTTGAGACCAGTGGAACTCTCTCAACTGACAGACCTCAGTTCTGTCTCTCCAAAATTGTAAGCAAGTTTAAGACCCTAAAGTAGCATTACATCAGCCTCCGAGGCATATGAACATTTTCCTAAAGAGACAAAGTAAGTCCCTAGGCAGAGTATTCTTTTTAAAAAATCAATTTTAAGTTCGTTTAGAAAATAAATTCACAGTGAAAACAATCAAAATGTGACCTTCCAAGTCATAAACTATGGCTGTTGTCAGCTGTGATAGCTCCTGATGAAGGCTGCCATCGCAGTGTGGCCCTCGGCCCTGAAGCTTCCAGCCACAGGACGATGGTAGTCAGCGTTTGATAGGATTATTATTTTTTTAAATCGATATCAGTTGGTGAAGGTAGCATAAGTGAAATATTCATTTAGTTTTTAAGGTTTTAGTGAGGGAATATTTTTTTTAAGAGGGAAAAAGAACAATTCTTAACAATACATTTCTTTGTACTAACCAGCCAATTCTTAACAAGAAGAGATACACAATTACTTCCATTTGGGAATCTCACCTGATACGACGTTCACGGTTTCATTTTGCACTATCCCAGGGATAGCATTGAAAGATCTATAGCCCTAAAAAATAATTCAGAATCAATGGATATACAGTGTAAGTAGAAGAGCAGTTCACTAGTATTCATGGTAAGCTTAGAATGGAGCAGAGAAGCAACACTAAAATGTAACCTTCATCTTAAGGCCGAAAGGATCATGATACAGTCATTAAAAGTCTAGAAAAAAACTCCCTTTTAGTGAGGACTTGCCTTAAATTGTATCTGTTGAAGATCATATTAAGAGTTTTTAACTTTTAACTCATGTTAAAAGCTTCCATGTATTTATACCAGTGTTTCTCAACTGGGGGCAATTTTGTCCCCCAGGAGATGTCTGGAGACGTTTTGGTTATCACAGTTGTGTGGGTGCTCTTGGCACTGTGTGGGCACGAGCCGGGGTGCTACTAAATAGCCAGCAGGGCACAGGCCCCACCACAAGGAATTATCCAGCCCAAATAGTGCTGAGGTTAAGAAACGCTGATCTGTACAAGGTACCATGTGCGGCTATAAAGTGAATTTCTAAAAATAGAATCTTACTTTCCAGCCCAATCACACAATAAAATTGGAGATCTAGTCTCATAGAAAATAGTAATGCCCTAAAACACAACTTAGAAAGAATACAAATTGTAGTGAGGCTAAAACGAAAACCCAAACAGCCATGCCAAGCTATATCACTTTGGAGCTAAATCCATGACAGGAAAATGTCATTATTTCCAAGCAACTCAACTAATCAGCACAGCCTTTCCTCTGGAAGGGGCTTCATTTGTGTTTCTCACTGTCTGCTGACATACTTAGACATCTGCTAGGGAACACTGAAGTGATTACAACTTCTTATGAACCAAATGTCTATCTCCCCAAAATGCATATGTTGAAATCCTAATCCCCAGTGTGATGTTATTAGGAGATGGGGCCTTTGGAAGGTTGTTAAGTCATGAGCGTGGAGCCCCCATGAACGGGATTAGTGCCCTCTTAAAAGGGACCCCAGAGAGCTCTCTTCACCCTGCGAGGATACAATGAGAAAATGGCTGTCTGCAACCTGGAAAGTGTCCTCATCAAAACCCAACCCTGCTGGCAAACTGATCTTGGACTTTGAGCCTCCAGAAGTATGAGAGATAAATTTCTGTTGTTTATACACCACTTACTCTATGATATTCTTTTATGGCAGTCCAATCTAAGTTACAAAGTTTATAAGATTTATGGTGCCAACAAGTTTCCACTTTAGCCTAGCAACAGCAATGCCATAAAAAGAACATTCATGACTTCTGTTTCCTCAAAGGCAACTAAACCACCCAGCACACTGGTGCTTGTGTTGGTTTGGTACAACTGACCCCTCTACATTTATCTGTGTTTGGACTTGGGGAGGTCACCCATCATAAGAGGTTTAATGGCTGGGAGAGGACTTGCAGATCTCCTGGTTCAATTCCCTCATTTGACAAATGAGGTGACATCAGACTGCAAAGACCAGGAGTTTTCAATGACTTGTTTAAGGGGACACTTCCTTTGTTAGTATATGTAGATGAGTGTTTAATAGATATCTGATGACTTTTTTATACCCATGCTAAAAGACAGAGTCAAGAATAAAGCTATTCTCTTCCTTTTAGGCTACTGGGGAAATCACAGTATTCTAGATCAATGTGACCCCTTCCTGTTTTAGGATTTACAGTCTTGTGGCACAATCAAGACATGAAAGCAATAATCAAAGTTGTGAGGAACTTAACAAAGAATATTTGCAATGCTGTAAGAATGTATTAAAAGAGGTTTTGATCTGGTCAAGATGCCCAGGGAAGGCCTCGTTAAGAAAGTGATATATAAAGCTTAAAGTAACTAGTTCCTAGTAGCCCAAGAAGCTGGGCAAAGGAGAGGGAGAAAGAAGAGAGTGCCAGGCAGAGCATATAGCCTGTACACATGAGCAGAAGTGGGAAGAAACAAAATCAACATGGCTGACTCATCGGCAGAGTGGGAGAGCATCTCGTGTCAGAATCAGCATGGGGTCCAGCACTATACCCATCCAATTCTGAGCCCCAGGAAGATGAGATCATGCTTTTCTTTTTATATCTTATGGTCCTAGCAAGGTGCTTTGCGTACAATAGATGCATAATAAAAAATTCTTGAATGGGAATGAACAAAATTACCTGGAGGATAACATCTATCACCCTTCTTGGCAACTCCTGTCCAGAATTTCACTGCTTTTTTGCTGTTACCTATTTCCTTATGTACTATTCTATTCTTTAAAATAATCTAGTGTATTTTTTTTCCAAAAAACATACCTTTTGGACTAGGCTGGACAAATTTGTTTGAAGAATATCATTAAGGTTACCAATTTGTTCATCCAAAGATGGGAGCTGAAATTTTATAAAACAAGACATAAAGCAAGGTGATTACCCCCCCCAAATTATTTGTCATAAAAAAGGGAATCATCTTAAATCCAAGTCCTGAAGTCTCTATATTATAGGGTGTGATCTAAGTTTCCTTTGAACAATAGTGTATTGTCGGAGGAAGACACATTAGCTCAGAATGGACTCTACAAGCAGTAATTTTAGATGTTTGAAGGTCTCTTATTGCAGTCAGCTAAAAATAAGGGCAAGAAATTTAACACAGATTGAATACGTGTGACCTCACAATTTCAGGTACTGAATATTGTTGAATACAGTTGTAAACAACCTTTTAAAAAACATGTTTAAAAGTAATAGTGGTTATATTGGTAAGTGGTCTGGAATAAATTTTTCATTTATAGTGTTATACATGGATTTAACGTGTTCTACCTCTTACCAATTCTGGGACAAATATCATGGGCCTCCTGACACAACGTATCAAGAAGGACACAACATCACTTTTGTGAAATCCCGGATAAATAGGCATAACTCACATCGAATCATAAGGGAACATCAGACAAACCTAAATCGAAGGTCATTCTATATAATAAATGGCCTACAGTCTTAAAAAATGTCAATGTCGCCAAAGAAGAAAGATTGAGAAACTGTTCCAGATTAAAGGAACTAAAGACACATGACAACTAAAGACAATGTGTACTCTAGACTGGACCTTAAACTGGAGAAAAGAAAAGAAAAAAATTTAAAGAGCATTTTTAGAAAAATCGGCAAAATTTGAATGTACACTGTGGATTAGACGGTGGTATTGGGTCAATGTCATATGTCCTAATTTTGGTAATCATAATGGTTATGTAAAGTTAGGAAATGCACTGAAATATTTAAGGGTAAAAGGGCATAATGTCTGCAACTCACTCCAGATGATTGAGAAAAGGACAAAATGCATAGCATTGTACCCATACATACGATAATACAAATAGATGATAGATACATAGATAGATGTATAAAATAATACCATTAAGCAAATGGAGCAAAGTGTTGACAACTGGTGAATCTGGGTAAAAGATGTAAACAGGGCTTCCTTGTACACTAATCTTGCAGATTTTCTGCATGTTTCAAAATCCCATCAAAATTAAAAGTTACCTCAGACACAAGAGGGAGGAGATATGGGGACATATGTTTATGTATAGCTGATTCACTTTGTTATACAGCAGAAAGTAACATACCATTGTAAAGCAATTATACTCCAATAAAGTTGTTAAAAAAAAAAGTTACCCCCAAAAGAACTCGATTTCAAACAATTTAAATGCAAGTATAGGTCCTACACTCTGAAAAACTGTTCAATGACAACAAAAGTGATTGTAGTAGATTCAACACAGATGTTGAATGTGAAGTGTTTGAATAAAATTGATTCATGAAATGTGAGTCAGAAAAATCTAGCTGTATTAAAATAGTGTTTTATATAAAGTGCTATGTGTACATATCACTATGTTGATACATTAAAAATCATGAGTAGACATGATTATTTTATCTATATCCCAGAACTTTATATATTCAAGTTGCTCCAAATTCTTTTTGTTTTCTAATCTTCTCTTTGGGAATGTGAAAAATTACCTTATATTTAGGCACCTGTGGTTAATATACTAGGCTTATCATTTAAAAATATATTTTAGGGCTTCCTTGGTGGCGCAGCGGTTGAGAGTCCGCCTGCCGATGAAGGGGACACGGGTTCGTGTCCCGGTCCGGGAGGATCCCACATGCCGCGGAGCGGCTGGGCCCGTGAGCCATGGCCGCTGAGCCTGCGCGTCTCGAGCCTGTGCTCCGCAACGGGAGAGGCCACAGGAGTGGGAGGCCCGCGTACCGCAAAAAAACAAAAAAATATATATATATATTTTAATTTTTAAAGGTCTACAAAAATGGCTTTTGCTTCCTTTTTCCTTTTTAAAGCTGAATTCATCACAGATACAGAGAACAAACTAGTGGTTCCCAGTGGGGAGCGGGGAGGGGCAATATCAGGGCTGGGGATTAAGAGGTACAACTATTATGGATAAAATGAGCTACAAGGATACATTGTACAACACAGGGGATATAGCCAATATCTTATAAAATGCACAAACTGTCAAAATAAAATAAAAATTAAAAAAAGAAGAATCTGAACAAAAAAAAAGCTCAATTCTTTCTGATATATTTCATCAAATCGATGGCAGAGAACCCTCAAGGAGTATTTCCCATTATTCCTTCTCTCCTCCTGCAGCCGTTCCAACATGATGGCTAAATAACCTGATGGGTGAGCCCATGCTTAGCCCTCCCCAGCTGTCCCAATGACACTGCCCTGAAGCCAGGTTACCTTCTCACCTGATCAAAATCGATGCTGCCATCCAGAAGGCTTAGAGAGTTCATAATGTTGCTGCAGGTGGTCATTACCGGATGCACAGAGCACATGGGGTCAGTGAGTGCTTGCTCCAGGTTCCCTTTAACGTTACTCAGGCTGTTGCTAAGATTTGCAGATAACTGTCTCATGTCCGTTAAGATACTGTTCACTTCGACCAGGGTTTCTCTGGTCTCTTGGATTTCTGTAGGAACACAACCCGCTTCAGAACAGAGGCACCCACTGGGCTGGCAAATGGAAAAATCCCTTCTCATCTACAAAAGTACCCTAAAGGAACTTGCGATAACCTTGTAAATGACACTGGAAGGCAACCAGAGGAGCCTGCTGTGAGGGGCAGTCTGAAAGGGGAATACAGGGACATTGATGGCCTACTCCAACCAACTCAGCTTTCCTACCTGGGAGCTCTTTCAAATACGCAAGGGTGAGTACCAAGCTAGGAATGTGACTGGGACTCGTGGGCACAGCATTAACTGGCTAGCACTGGAGCAGAAGCCACAGGAAAAGGTGTCACCGCCCTAACCTTGCCTAGCTTTGAAGAGGTCAGCCCAGACAGGCCAGCCTCTTCAATCCCAAGCAGTTTTAATTCACATAAAAACTGATCACACCCAGGAGGATTTTGGTGATGGATATTCAAAGAGCTGGAAGTAGACACAGCGATGGTTAAGATCACAGGTTTGGATTCAGGCGAGTCTAGGTACAGATCCCAACTTTGCTACTTGCTGTGTAACCGGAAGTCGATTCCTGAACATTCTTTGGCAATGTCTTCATCTGAAAAATGGTGAAACCACCACCATGTTCATCACAAAATGTGGGGATTAGAATGGTCAAATTGAAATTCCTCAATAGCAGTGAGTCCACCTGTTTTATTGTGGAAGTCCCGCAGCCTAGTCCCGCATCCTTATACTAGTTGATCCCTAAAAATTGTTTGCTATCTTGATTTCTCTGGGGTATAGAAATCCATAGTCATGACTTGGGAGGTAGCAAAATACAACTCTTTTCTACAGCGACTTAAAATCACAGCAGTAAAAGACGTGAAACTTAAATTAGACGGCACTGATTTTCTTCTAAGCAAATAAGTCTTCCGGGCTCACAGAACAGATGTCAGGGCATCAGGCCACAATTGCATGTTGCTAGGAAAGTGTAAATGCCCTTAAAAACTGGTTTTCCCAATTTTCCCTGGCAACCACATAAAACTTGGTTCTAAAATCACACACACACACACACACACACACACACACACACACTTTAATGCTTTCCTGTCGTGGTCTCTTGCTGAAAGTATTATGAGGGCTCACCCCAGTTCTACTACCTTCCAGGATCGGACGAAAATTCAAGAGAAAAGATTATTTGAAGCAGACTCCAAGATTTTCTGTTCAGATAAGGTGATAGAATTGGGGATGAAGGGTCATACAGTCCAATCCTGGAAGCCTCCCCAGGTCTCAGAGTAAATCATCAAAACTAGGTTGGGGTGTCATCTTGGATGACATGGGCAATGCCATCTCCTAAGAGCAAACGTGCTAAGGCACAGCCTAGAATCACAGGTTCCCCTAGTAACCAGGAGATGACCCAACCAGCCTCCTAATTTACAGATGAGTAAACTGAGGTCCTGAGAGGTGAAAGAGTTTGCCAAAGGTGCTATAGCAAGGCAGCAGAAGAACTACTATCTAAACAGTATTTGAGATAATAATAATAATAATAACAAAGATTTTATCAAAGAGTCACTCTGGAGCTCAGTTTCTCATCTTTTCCACCTACCTCCCAGGATTATCAGCAAAGCATGGAGCTAGTACCCAGCTCATATTAGAGGCTCAATAAATATCTGCCACAGGGAAACAAGAATCAAAGAACACAGCTGCAACTAGAAACACACAACAGAACGCAAAAGAGCATCGCAAAATATAACTCACATCACACACCTCACAGTTTAATGTTCTGTGGCTTACCGCTCATTGCCTTTTCCACTTTGACTTCAAGATGAGTTATTTTAAGGCAAGAAACAAACAAACAAACAACAGCAACAACAAAGAATGATGGATGATAAAACGAGTTGATGGCCCAGAAAACATGTGTCCATTTAGGCACCGTGTACAGACATTCTAGGTTATGGGTGCTATGCTATCATGTCCCAAGAAGGACTCAGAAGTAATACATTTTTTTATTTTCCCAAGGCTTCAAAGCATTTTTTTAAAATGTCTACTGGGTTATAACTCTGGGGGTCATTCCAAGCCTACTAAGATCACATATATTATGTATCTGGAGTCAGTGGAAAGATATTTTAGATTCTCAATGTTAGCTAATTAACATTTTACTAGTTCATAGAACATTTCCTTTATAGGTCCTAGCCTGCAGCTCAAATATGATTTGCACAAATCCATTTGCATATTTCTGCTTTCTCCAAAGGCCACCAGACACATAAGGTTGCAAAGGATTTTTAGCAAAAAACTTGCCAAAGCAGTTTATTGAGTACATTTTAAGAAGCTCTGGCAACATCAGAGGCTAAAGTTTAACTTATTCAGGCTGGCTTTAAAAAAAAAAAATATATATATATATATATATATATATATATATATATATATATATATATATATAAAAACACTTCAATAATACAGGAAGCACTGAAAAGAAAAAAAAATCTGTTTTAATCGACTTTAATCCAGCTAGAATTGTAATGCAAACATTAAAAACTGGGCAAACCATGGGGCAAAAAGTAAAGGTGCATGCCAAGCACGCTGCACCATCTTGCACAGCATTTGTCTTCACATAATTTGGGAGCTGGAAGGGATCTTGGCCAACCATCACTCCAAGGCACTGACTTGACAGGGATCTGGGGTGCAGAGATGCCTGGCGTCATCCTGTGGTCACACCAGCTCTTGAACTCCAGATTCCCAACTGTTCTTTCAAAGTTACACTGCGCTGTGTTTGCTGTGGATGGCCCGGAAGCACCCTACACCTTAACACTCCCAAATGTACCCAAATACCATCTGGAATGGTCCAGGCAGCACAGGCCTTATAATCAGACCAGGGTCTGGATCCCAACTCCGCCACTTCCCCGCTACCTCATCTGGGACAAGTTACATGAACTCTAAGCCTCACTCTCTTGAGTTGGTAAAGTGGAGGTAACCATACTCACCCCACAGAGCTGTTGTGAGCACCCACTGACATGGCGCAGGAAAAGTACCTGCTATATAGCGTTGCCACAGGGCAGGGCCTCAACACTCAATAGCTTTCTAACTTTTACTTCATGGCTGATCAATTCTACAATCACTTGCTTTGTTGGACTTGGTTGGCTGGCATCTCAGAAGCCATGTCACCCCTCCCCTATGGTGCAGCAGAGTCTGGGTAACACGGGTCCCACCCTCAGCTTAAGGAGTGGGCCTTGACTGCCCCCAGGCAACCCATTTCCCTATGTAGCACTGCAAGGGGAGTTTGCATTAGAACGATGCAGACACTGTAGAGAACAGCTAGATGGAAAGAATCTCACCACTAGATCAAGCCTCACCTGAAGCTAGTTTCAGTTGCATGAGACAATAGTCCACTTAGTTGAAAACGACACAGAGATTTGTCTGTATGAATCAGGTAAATGACACATGATTACTCGAAAGATGTTTATAAGAGAGTAAGAGAGATGACAGGAGAGATTTGATTGTAAAAGGTCAGAGGGTCAGCCCAAATGATGATGAATCCATCAGTGAAGTGTAAACACTTGAAGTTATAATGAGGGGACCCAGAAGATCATTAGCAAGAGGGATGCCGAGGGCAGTGGAGAGGGAAGGTTTTGCGTGGCTATTAGACATGAGTGATTAAGTCTCAAGGTGAAGCAATGAGGAGCCACCAAGGTGTCCACCTCTCCTCATAGTTTTGTTCTGGCCAATTAAGTGATATTTCCTGCTAAGACACAGGGCTGGGCGAAGTGGGGGGGTGAGGGGGAGAGAAGGTGGGCAGCTATGGAAGGAAACTTCGCTGGGGAAAAAGTCTGGGCTTCATCTTCATTCCTGTGGCAGAAATGCTCAAACAGCAAGTGACAAAGTAATCACTGAAGACTGTTCATTCAACTCTAGGACAGCCTGGAGCTCCTTGTTTCTGATATAATCATTTACCTGGACAAACCTGAACTATTTGAGGTGAAATCAGCGGTTCTTAAACTGGGGTCTGTGCACAGACTCAAAGGGATTTGTGAACTTGGAAGAAAAAAACCCAAACCAAACCAAACCCACATCTTCATTTCCACTAGCCCCTCCAGTTACACTTTAGCCTTTGATTCTCTTATGAAAGTAGACAGTGAATCTCTGTCAGTGCCTCTGTCACTGAAGAAATCAGAAATATTTTCATTTAATATTCAGTGTTTGCTGATATCGGCAGTATCGTGTCTGCTCATCACTACTTTGAAATTACGGTAGTTATCAGAACCTCCACTATATACTACTAGTTAACGGGCTTAATAAACAAGCACATGGTGCTCCATTGCAAATTCACTTTTTTAGTATTTTGATATTTCAACCTGACACCCTACTTATGTAGGGTGTCATTTTATGACTAATGCCATTTAATTTTCAATAAAGGACAATAACACACGGTTTGGGGGCCATCTGTCGGCCACGATGACAAAGAGTTCATTTCGTGTCGTAAATGGGGTTATTGGAGGAAAGACATGTAACACTCAGTTGTAAGAAAATGTACTAATTAACAGGAATAAGAGGTTACACTCCTTGGACACTGAGCTCTTTATCTAAAACAATGCCCCTTATTAGTCCATTGTGTTACCATTTTTGTGCATTTTTTCTCTCACTCATTATTTTTTGTTTCCATAGTGGGCCATCTTTCAGTTTTTAAAGATTACCGTATTTCCCTGATTCACTGCCTCCTTCTGCTTTCTTTTTTACATTTTAACTTTAGTGAAATGAGCATGCAATCAATTTTGCATTTAATGTGGTACTTTTCCTCTTTTCCCCAAAAAAGACATTAATTAATCCAAAGGTCTATACAATATATGCTGCCTTAAAATCAAGGAGTATTATATTCTGATGAGTCACAAATAGCATAGTATATTGACTAGGAAATCAGAAGCTTTTAGTTCTCCTTTTCCATGGGTTGAAGGCTGGATAGAAAATTGATGGTTTAGGAAAATAGCTGTCACTGCGGATTGAGCACCGTATTAGTTATCTATTGCTGCAGGAGATACTATTCCAAAAGTCAGCAGCTTAAAACTACAAAGGTGTATTATCTCACACAGGATGTGAGGGTCAGAAATCTGGGATTGGCTTAGCTGAGTGGCTGAGCTCAGGATCTCTCCGGAGGTTGCAGTGAAGCTGGCAGCAGGGGCTGCCTTCGTCTGAGGACTGACTGGGGCTGGACCATCAGCTTCCTCGGTCAATAACACGGGTGGCAGGAGGCCTCATTTCCTCACCATGAGGGGAAGGAAGGAAGGAAGGACCCCTCCCCAACCCATCTCCTTCCGTCCGAAATACAGCTAATGGATAGAAACAAAATTAACCACTGGCTGAAGATTTATTTCAATTGAGTTTAAGTGTATTTGTTGTGAACTTCGGACAACTGTTGTACACTAACAATATCCCAGTAAGGACAAAAGCAAGAAAACTTATGTTTTTGTTTGTTTTCTTTTTTCTTCCATCTATTTTCCTTTATTCAGGTACCACTGAACCTCTGCTGTGATTGACTATGATTCAACCATAGGGGTAAGACTCATTCTAAAGACAAGCCTTGCTGTTTTAAACTTCAGTCTTTGTCAAAGCTAAATACACATTCTAGGAACACAATTTTCTAATATGTATGTTAGATGAAGAAGGTTCTGTGGCATTTCAGGCAGAGGAAGCCTGTGCAGTACAGGGTCTGGGGAAGAATGACACCTTTGGGGACTTACATCAGAATGAACACTGAGATTCACAGCTAGAATGGAAAGTGGGGTGCTGGTGGAAGAGGCTGGAAAGATAGGCAGGGGCCAGGTGTGGAAGGAAGGAAGGAAAGAAAGGGAGGGAGGGAGGGAGGGAGGGAGGAGAGAAGGGAAAAAGGAAGGAGGGAAGGGAGAAAGGGAGGGAGGGAGGAAGGAAGGACGGACTGTGGCTCTGCCCTAGCTGACCCTCAGGGAAAAAGAGAAAAGGGCGAGGGAGGCTGGGAGGCTGAGCCTTCCGGGTGGACGCTGTCTTGGTCCTGCTGCCACAGTGCTTACCTTCTGCCATGGCCTTGATGTCATCCAGCACAGGGACCACTCTAGGTTTGAGCTGTTTGAAAATTCCATCTCCCAGCAATAACTTAATATCTAAATTCCAAGAAGCATAAGGGACAGTGAGGGTGGGGTCTCTTTCTTTATTCTCCTCTTACCTCTCAGTCTCTTCCCGATGCCGATTTCGTTGCCTGGTTTAGTCTCTCCCGACGCGAAATCCCACTTTTCACTCCAGACCCCGTTAAGCTGTGGACTCTTATGCAGAGATTTCTTGGCACACTTCCAAGCCCTCACACCAGCTGCGCCCCCCCGTGAAAACTTAACCACCGCAGACTCGGTGTTTCTTTGTACTAGGAATAGATTCACCTTATCACCTTGATTCACGGCTGCAGGTGTCCCTAACCTCTCCAGCTGGACCAGGGTTTCTGAACCCAGGCTCTATCGACGTCGGGGGCCAGATCGGTCTTTCCTGTGGGACCTGCCCTGTGCGTTGCAGGGTTTTTAGCCACATCCCTGGCCTCTGCCAATGGATGGAACCCAACCGGGACACTGAAAATGCCTCCAGATGTTGCCAGATATCATCTTGAGGGCAAAACAGCCCATGGTTGCCCATGGTTGCTAACCACTGAGCATGTGGGGACCAGCTCCGCCCACCCCTCTAATTCCTGAAGCCACTGGCTTCTCCGGGAGGCCCATATCTGTCTTTAACAGCAGATCGGACAGAGACCCAATTCTTCTCTCGCGTGGAGAGTGAAGAACAGGTGCCTGTGACTGCAGGAAAGCAGAAGCATTTTTATAAAAAATGCTAGGCTTTAATGGCTGAGTAACAAACTACACGTTTCAATAATGCTAGGGAATTACTGTTGTGTTTTTCCCCTTTGTTCACGCGGAAATTGCAGAAACAGCATACTACATTTCTTAGTCCATGTTTTATGGGAGATGGCCATAGCATCTTCTAGCCAAAACAAACACATTTGAGGCAACGTTAAATTTTACTCACTGTCCAGATCTGAGAATGCCCTTGCCTTCGTGGTGGTATACTGGTCCAGTACATAGTCAATTTGCTAAAAAAAAGAAAAAAGATTACTTGAAACCTCTTCTTCTGGAGGTTTCCCAAGCCACAATAAAAAGAGATTTAACATATGAAAATTATCCTGAATCAGAGTTTTTTTAAAAAGAAAGCAGGTTCTTAGAGATATTTCTATTTTGGGGATGCTCAGACTTCTTATTGGCTTAAGAAATATGATTTATTTCTCATGATTCTGTGGATTGGCTATGCCGATCTCCTGGTTGGCGCTGGCGTGGCTGGGGACAAACGGATCCCTCTCTCTATGTGGTCTCTCCTCCCAAGCGGCCAGGCTGGGTGTTTTCACGTAGTGGTCCTGCTAGCAAGAGGACAAGAGTAGACACTGCAAGGCCTTTGGAAGCCTAAGGTCAAAACTAGCACAAGGTCACGTCTACTTCATTCGTTTGGTCAAAGCGGGTCACAGACACATCCAAGATTTGAGGGGATGGAAAACAGATCCACCTCTTGAAAGGAGGAACTGCAGAGAATTTGAGGTCGTGTGAAATCTACCACCCTAGAGTCATTTTACTTAGCAGCTATTACTGACCTTTGCTGGGGCCACTCACCCTTCTGCCTACCGTGTCTTTGTGGGTCTGCTTCCCCACACCCTCTGCAACCCTGGATGTTACCACTTTTAAATAAAATAACTATTGCCCATCTTCTTAGTGAAAATGTGCATTATTATTTAATTGTTCATTTCTCCAATTACTAGAGTAAGGTTAGCTTGCAAATGAAACAACAGACAAAGGATTAATCTCCAAAATATACAAACAGCTCATGGAGCTCAATATCAAAAAAACAAACAACCCTATTAAAAAATGGGCAGAAGACCTAAGTAGACATTTCACCAAAGAAGACATACAGATGGCCAAGAGACACATGAAAAGATGCTCAACACCACTAATCATTAGAGAAATGCAAATCAGAACCACAATGAGGTATCACCTCACACCGCTCTTTATTTATTTAATTTTTGGCTGCGTTGGGTCTTCGTTGCTGCGTGCGGGCTTTCTCTAGCTGCAGGGAGCGAGGGCTACTCTTTGTTGCGGTGCACAGGCTTCTCATTGCGGAGGCTTCTCTTGTTGCAGAGCATGGGCTCTAGGCCTGCGGGCTTCAGTGCTGTGACTCATGGGCTCTAGAGGGCAGGCTCATAAATTGTGGCGCATGGGCTTAGTTGCTCTGCGGCATGTGGGATCCTCCCAGACCAGGGCTCGAACCCGTGTCCCCTGCATTGGCAGGAAGATTCTTAAGCACTGTGCCACCAAGGAAGCCCCATGACTTTTTTTAAAAAGAAAAATCTTTGGTGCCACTGTCCTTTCTTTTTCACAATATCATTAACTCCCCATCGTTTGCTTGAAGTTACTCCGGTAATGAAACCTTTCTGTTTTATAAACACTTATTTGCTAATATCTGTATAGATGTGTAAAATTCCTTGGGAAGGAGAGACACACACACACATGCACAGAAGTTGTCTCTGGGGACAGGGTGACCTGAGGGTACCTTTTTTCTGTATCCCAGAAGCACATTGATGCTTTGCCTATTCAGAACATCTTTTTTAAAAACCTCTCAGCAGAGGGATTCCCTGGTGGCACAGTGGTTAAGAATCCGCCTGCCGATTCAGGGGGCACAGGTTCGAGCCCTGGTCCAACTAGAGAAAGCCCGCGTGCAGCAACAAAGACCAACACAGCCAAAAATAAATAAATAAAATTGAAAAAGTCATGAGACCTTTAAAATGGTTAAGCACTTTTATAATAAGTAATATAATTATACGGTATACCTTAATAAAAGAAATAAAGTAAAATGAAATAAAATAAAAGCACCAATTCTGAAATTATGCTTTGTACTCTTTTGAAAATCACTTGCTAGGCCTTTATTCCTTTAACTTTAAAATTAAAAGACAACACCTGTCTACAATGATTATAGGGTTTCCAGAAGGTCCAAATAAGATTCCAAATATATACAGGAACTCCCAAAGGCCTCAAACACAAAGCGTCATGGGATATAGATTGTGGTCCTTACCCCTGGAGTTGCATTCAGGAGGGTTCTCAAGTCGTTGAAATTACTTTCTGACAATTTCCGAGTCTTTTCAATGTGAGTCCTTATGTGTTGGTTCGCCACAAAACCATAGATGATACCAAAGCTGCAGGAAAAGGAAAGGAGAGCATTTACTGTGGGAGCCATGGCCGTGGCCAGGTGCAGAGCAGCCCACAGCCGGGAGAAGGCGGAAGGTCTTCCTGTGCAGAGAACCCCTGCTCCCCAAGCCCAGCCCCTCCACTGCTACAGGCTTCCTGCCTCCATCGCAAAATCCACGCACCACCAAATGTGGGCCACAGAACAAGACTCAGTCCTCTCAGGGAAGTCCTCTCCTTCAATATCCACTCAAGACACGTTGCTCAGTTAAATATGAGTCTTATAAATGGAACAATGTTCAGGAAATAGAAGTTACAAAGGTTATAAGACAGGGTGTGGAATACAGTCCCACTTCTGTACAGATGCGAATGTAGGTATACACTCTCCATGCAGGGCGTGCACACACACACACACACACACACACACACACACACACTACGTGCATACCTCTGCTCCCCTCAAGAAGACTGTCAGGAAAAATACTAAAATGATAAGAATGGTTTGGGCTTTCTCATGTTTTTGGTTAACCTAATTGTCTTTGTTAGCTACTGCATTGTCCAGGTTGAAAGGAAATGTGAATTACTTTAGCATTAAAATACTATATAAGCTGCAAGCCATAGAGTATACACCGTCTCCTTCCACTTTATGTGAAGTACAAAATCAAACAAAATGATGGTGCCAAAAGTCAGTGGTTATATTCGGGGGAGGGGTGGGTAATGGTGTAGTTAGTGTGTTCACTTCATAGAAATTCGCACATATGTGCTTATGATAGGAACACTTTTCTCCATATAAAATGCACTTCAATAGAGTTTCAAAAACACTACATGAGGGCTTCCCTGGTGGCACAGTGGTTAAGAATCCGCCTGCCAATGCAGGGGACACAGGTTCGAGCCCTGGTCCAGGAAGAGCCCACATGCTGTGGAGCAACGAAGCCCGTGGGCCACAGCTACTGAGCCTGCGCTCTAGGGCCCGTGAGCCACAACTACTTAAGTCCATGCTTCTAGAGCCCGTGCTCCACAACAAGAGAAGCCACCGAAATGAGAAGCCTGCACACCTGCAACGAAGAGTAGCCCCTGCTCGCCACAACTAGAGAAAGCCTGTGTGCAGCAACGAAGACCCAAAGCAGCCAAAAATAAATAAATAAATAAAAACACCACATGAGAGGCATCTTACATGAAAAGCTACACTACATGAAAACAACAACCATATTTTTCGAGCCATCTGAAATGTCTACGTTTAATCATTTTAAGAGCTCTTAATGTCTACTAATTACTAACAATCCCCTGACAAATTAATTTGACCAACTGGTTTGTTTTTGTGTCAAGGCCTTTAAACATTAAAATGTTACATTTAAGATTGCTAGTCACCAAGGCCCTGTTGGATTTAGCCACTAGATGGCAGCAAGAAATTATATAAACTCATAACACACCCTACAGAAGTTACCTCCAGAAGTTAACAAAATTTTTAGTTTGTAATAAATTGTTAGTTTGTAACCATCCAATGGAAGGTGTAACTATGTTTCTAGAAGAAAATTTTGCAAATAATACGCAAACTTTTGGGGAAAAATTCTGATGGAGAATATGAATACTTCTGCTTCTTCACCAAAAGCAACATCTTAAGCATGATGCATTCATATATTTACAGGTATGATGGCCAACTGCCCACTTTTGCACGAAAAGTCCCACATTCCCAGGAAACCTCTCGGTCTTGGGTAATTGGGGAGTCATTTGCCCCATTTCTGTCATGAGTCATTCCAAGGAGCATTGCTCGTGTGGTTACCAAAGGGGAAGGGGGAGGGGGATAAATTAGAAGGCTGGGATTTACATATACACACTACTATATATAAAATAGATAACCAACAAGGGACTACTGTATAGCACAGGGAACTATACTCAATATTTTGTAATAACCTATAAGGGAAAAGAATCTGAAAAATAATATATATATATCTCACCATGCCATACACCTGAAACTAACATGATAATGTAAATCAACTATACTTCAATAAAAAAATTAAAAAAATTTAAAAGATAGAGAAATAAACCTATTTTCCCATAGCAATATTACATAGGTGCATTGCCTTTCCAAACTAATCCCCCGAAGTCTGTAACACAATGTTGAACAACATTTCTTATGGTTAACAAGGTGCAGTGGGGACTTCCCTGGTGGTGCAGAGATTAAGAATCCGCCTGCCAATGCAGGGGACACAGGTTCAAGCCCTGGTCCAGGAAGATCCCACATGCCACGGAGCAACTAAGCCTGTGCTCCACAACTACTGATACTGTGCTCTAGAGCCCTCGAGCCACAACTACTGAGCCCACGTGAGACAACTACTGAAGCCCGCGCACCTAGAGCCCGTGCTCCACAACAAGAGAAGCCACTGCAGTGAGAAGCCCGCAGACCACAAGGAAGAGTAGACACCGCTCGCCACAACTAGAGAAAGCCCGCGCACAGCAATGAGGACCCAACACAGCCAAAAATGAATAATAAATAAATTAAAAAAAAAAAACAACCAAGGTGCAGTGGAATATGCAATAAAGGAGGAACATGAGACTTGGGTTCTGGTCTCACAACTGCCAGTAACTCATACTGTGTGAGCTTGAGAATGTCCCTTCCCTCTGTGAGCTTCAGTTGGCAGCAAAAACTAGAAATTAGATTAGATCAGTGCTTCGCAGACTGCAAAGGAGAGGGGTACTGGATGTCCACAAGGTGTCTTCAATTTTTTTTTAAGTTTGGGTTCATGTTGATGATAATCTTTAAAAGATCTAATTAACAATATCCTCTGACATTTGAAGGGACCACCTTAGAATCCATTTTTGTCGGTCTCAAGTCTGCATTGGTATTTATGAGGCTGGCATTACACCACAGCAATAATAGTTATTAAATGATTCACTCATGCAAAATAAGGCCAAACGACCCAAAATAATGACTTTGGAGTAGTGTCAACAGAAGGGGAAAAAAAGCTGAGTCATAGTAATGTACCTGGGCCTTTATGTGCCATGCCAATTTTCAACCATTCTGCACCATGACAAGTCAGGATCACCACCTGAATATAGCTGCCCACCAGAGGATTTCACACTGGGGGCCCTTGCTCTCTCCCCATCATGTCCAAATTATTTGTCATTCGTCATGCTCCAGACCCATTTTTGTCATATAAGTCAAAGTGAACTTGGGAAACAAACAGCAAGTGCAAGTCCATGTGGCTTTCCCTGAACCCCCTGGATAGGAGAAGGACGTCTTGCCTTGAACTCCCAGAGGTCTCGCCCTGAAGTTCTGATGGGTTTTTCTTACTTCATACTCTATTTTGCCTTCATTTCCACCTATGTTTAACTTCCCGAAAAAGAGGTGGAAACTGCTTCTTTGTAAACCTTGGGTAATGCAGGGTCTCGTGTCCTTGGTGGGTGATCAGTGAAGGCAGATTTAAGGACTGGGCTTGTTTCATCTGATCCATTTAGAAGATTAGCCATATGTTCAGAATGTCCAAGTCAGAAACTATCTTTGTTCCTTTATTGAATAAATGCTGTTACTCCAAAAATCATCAATCAGTAAACACAGCATTGCAATGCAATGCTGAATTTCAATACACCGTATTTAAAAGGACACATTTCTGTTACTCAGTTATAGATCTAATTAACATGAAAGCATTAATCATTTTTAAAAAACTGTACTAAACAGAATTCTGGGATAGAATTTAGCAACTTTCAAAGCTGATTTTCACACTCATAACTCATTGTAAATTTTATATTTAAATTAAAGACAACAAATTCAAATGCCTACACAGGCAGGCAGAAAGCATGAAGGGCAAAGTGCCTGGTACGGACCTGTGGGAGCTGGAGATAAAGATGGGGGTCGGGCAGATGCTCTGTGGCTCCAGTAAGTGCTACCATGATGGAAGAAGACCAGATCTTCCAATTATTCACAAAAATCTGAGAATCTGGATTCATATGGAAAATCTCCCATTTCAAATTTCTTTTCCCATTTTTAAATATTAGCAACAAATCAAAGAAAAAAATTTTAAATACTACACAAACCAATTGATGGTCTCCATTTGTAATCCCAAATTTAAAACCCTTAGTTAAACACAAATAGAGAATTTAAAAGTTATTCTTTTTGTTGTTGTTGATTTAGACATTCCTTATTATTCAATGTTCCTTTAAGCATGCACACAAAAAAATCACATGAAATTAATGTTTTGTTTTGTTGTTTTTAACACCAGTCAACTATTAGGATATGACAATGAGGGAAATTCACCTCACACAAAAAGGGAATAAAATTTCAATCAAATGATAGTCAAATGACTATCAATTCTCTGGCATTGACACAAAAGCCTTTAAGCTACCGAAAATTTTATGTAGTACAACAAAATCTCTTGAAATTTTTAGCAGAAGATAGGAATTTATTTTTATGACATATTAGCACTATAACTTTTGTATTTTATATGGACAGACCGATTTTCTCTACTTAAAAGTAAATACTTAAAGTTTTTAGAGTATGGCTAAACATTTAGGATTTGTAGCAGTTTTTTCTACCAATTTCTACTGACAATGAAATTAGCCAATAAGAGCCAAATAAATGCTCTGTCTGTAACTGATCTCTTACTTTTTAAAGATAATTTTTCAATTTCGATTTCAACTTTATATAACTAATTCTCTCATTAAGCAAGTCTCATGATTTCCAAGGCATGCTAGCTCAATTTCTTTTCTGGAAGCTTGTGGCCTCCACACCAGGAATTGACATCACATTGCAACAACAACAACGACAAAAAAAAAAAAAAAAAAAGGACTTTGAAAATAGCCACCTTCCTGAAAAGGACTGGGATTCAGTTTCACCACAGTAATTGGCAAAAGCTGACTTTTGGGAAACTTAGAAATAACCTCTATTCTGGAGAAATAAAGGCACAGCTGTTCCTTTTTGTTGTTGCTTATAACCTTTTTGAAATTCTGAAAAATGCAGTGATGACAAATGCAAAGGAACGGAGAGAAAAATTGGCTTTTTCTGGAGTAAGACACATCTGCTTAAACAGTCCACAGTGAGACGTGGAAATGTAATCTTCTGCTGATGGTCAAACAGACTTACGTAAACATATGTCAACGTCTATGGAATTCAAACACTCTGCAGCTGCCTTTGGAAAAGCTCAAACGGAAAAAGAATATGACCACATATATTCCACACACATTAGGTGATCTTTCTCATTAACACCTATGCCTTTCTCAATTAAAATGAAAAGATTTCAAAATTTTTAATAAAATGGGATGGATGAAAAATCAAGACTAATTTAAAAACCAACTTCTTTTTTAATTGTAACAGTATTCAGCCACAAAAAGGAGCTGAGCCTGATAAAAGGCAAGTGGACTGCTCTGGGCTTCTGAAAGAATTCTTTAAAAATCATATACAAAGATTATTTATCACTAGTATCCAAGCTCTGCTGAGGTCGATGGAAGCAGAGGCTAATACCTCGTTTTCTTTCTCTTTCCGCCTTCTAATTTTGTGGACATTCTTTCCCCTCTTATTTTATTCTAATCTTCTGATTTTGTGGACACAAGTTTCTTCTCCTTTTTATCTAATCATAATATGGACATTTCTGTTTTCTCCTGGTCTTTAATCTTCTTGGCTAGTTTTGATTACGTGAAAACAATTACTCAACTCATGCTGTTGAAGATACTTGCAAACCAGTAGGTGTTCTAAAATGATGACATCAAAATAGCTATTTAAATTAAAAAAAAAAAATCAAAGCAAAGAAGTTTAAACTTCTAGTCTGAATTCAAAGTAAACAAAACAATCTCAAATACTACTCTTATTTAGACCTATTTATAATCCTTATATAAATTCAATGTATTATGTGAAATAAATTAGTTTAAATTTGTCACTTAGCCTCAAATAGTTGATCAACTTTGGTTTAATTGTACTGAAATTTAAAATTGTTATATTAATTAATAAGTTTTACTCGGGTGGGGAAAATATCTTAGCTGACTGTGTAGGATAGAATCACAGATTTCTTTTTAAAGAATTTTCTAAACTAAAATATACTCAGGAGAAAAAAAACTTACCTAAATGTGTTTGATGGGTCTGAGTTCTCAACAATAAAAGATATATTTAGCATTCATTTTATATAAAATGAAAGCCAAGTTTACTTCTGACATTGTAACTTTAATGTTTATATATCTTTGTATTTAAAACCTCATATAAATAATTCAATCAGTTCAGGGTGAACTATAAAGTATATATTGCATAATTATATGTAATGCAAATAAGAGTGCAATTTAAAAACAGAAACCCAATACAGGACATATGTTCCATTAAAAAAACTGAAAGCCCATTATTACATACGTGAACATTTATTTGGGTAAATGAATACATGCAATAAAGAATTTTCCTGAAGTTACATCATATGTATTTATATCAAGTGAAAATTCTTAACTTGTTAAATAAATAATCATGCTAACAGGAAGCCCTCAGGGCAAGTATTTTCAAAAGGCACTTTGTCACCTGAGCCTCATCTTTGATGTCTAGGGTATACAAAAAGGAAGACACACGGCTGTCCAAGTCTTTGGATGAATGAAGGATGTAAGTTTCAGGCTTAAAGGACATGCACAAAGGTCTGAATGGTCTTTGGGCTATAACGGACATTCTTCTGGTAGCTGGGGGGAGGTCACTACTCCCACAGCTGTAGGGTCTGTACATTCCTGAAAATCCTTCAAACACAAAGCAGAGAGACAGGGGAAATCTGTAATTACCACTGCCCCCATCCTAAGCTGCCTTTCAGAATTCAATGTGAAGAAGAAGTTAAATTCAAATTATGGACAGAGAGAACAGGGACACAGAGGGAAACAGGAGAGAGAGAGACAGAGAAACCCACACCCCCGTCTTGCAGATGAAACACACCCACAAAAACTACCTAGTGGTTAAACAAGGGTGCATGAAATTAGCTAACACATTCACTTGGATCCTGTTTATAAGTATACTGTTAAGGTCTATTTTTTTTTCTTTTCAACATCTTTATTGGAGTATAATTGCTTTACAATGGTGTGTTCGTTTCTGCTATATAACAAAGTGAATCAGCTATACATATACATATATCCCCATATCCCCTCCCTCTTGTGTCTCCCTCCCTCCCACCCTCCATATCCCACCCCTCTAGGTGGTCACAAAGCACCGAGCTGATCTCCCTGTGCTATGCGGCTGCTTCCCACTAGCTATCTACTTTACATTTGGTAGTGTATATATGTCCATGCCACTCTCTCACTCCGTCCCAGCTTACCCTTCCCCCTCCCCATGTCCTGAAGTCCATTCTCTACGTCTGTGTTAAGGTCTATTATTTCACTATTTTCAGCAGAAGGATATCTGTTCAAAAAAACTGACTGCTTTGGAATCAGTAGCAGTGCACTGGCTTTTGCTTTTTGTGGGGAATTTTTGGTTTTCTAAATTTAATTTTTGGTGTACTTAATTCAGTAAGTAATACTTGAGTGTGGTAGATAATTCAAAAGAAACAAGAAGTCTGGTTGCAGTAAGAAGCGAGTTCGCTTCCCTCCCCTTCACAGCCACCAATTTCCTTCTCAGAGGCAACTCGCCTGGCCAGGGTCTCGGCAATCCTTTCACATGGTCTCTATGCGAACATAACCAAGTGTTCACATCCCCCTCCTTTTTTGTTTTTAATCACTGGTGTTGTGTTCTACACGTGGTCTACAAACTGCTTTTCTCACTGCATCTCACCTGCGGACTGTTTCGTATCAGCAACTCTAGAATTGGGAGATTGGGATTGACATGTATACACTAATATGTGTAAAATAGATAACTAATAAGAACCTGCTGTTTAAAAATAAAGATTGTTTTTTAAGTTCCTAATAAAAATGAGAAAAATAAAAAACAAAAAAAACTGGGCATATAATTAGAAAGTTAACTCCATCCAACAATATTCTCCAATTCCCCAATTCAGGGACTCTACCCATCTGTATGGCACAGGGAACTATACTCAGTATTTTGTAATAACCTATAAGGGAAAAGAATCTGAAAACAAATACATACATATATATATAAATAACTGAATCACTGTGCTGTACACCTGAAACTAACATAATATTGTAAATCAACGATACTTCAATTAAAAAAAAATTTCCTTGCAAAAGATCCCTTCGGACGTACAAATCAACTAGAAATACTTGCTCTGCCTTCCTGCATGCTGCCTGTTTCGAGAGAGCTATTTAAGAGGAAGGAGGCGCTGTCCTGGGAGGTGAATGCTTTCTTCAGTCCCAGATTTATCAGGATGGCTTCAAAATGAAAAAAACCACGGGGTTGGCTTATCACATAAACTAGAGCAGCCTGGTTACAGCACTAATTTCTGCTTATAGTGATGTGCTGGGCAAGCATTTTTGTTCTCTTTTCTGTTTTCTGTTTTTTGTATTTTGTTGTTGTTTCCAACTCATGCTCAACAGTTAAAACACAAGAGATTTCTCATCAACCTAAAACACAATCAGCTGTTGTCCAAGATGCTACTTGCCTTATAAATATACAAATCACCAAGAGGGAGAGTGTGAAGTAGCTCTTGAGGGCGGCCCCATTTTTCTTCTGTCGCTGGTGCATTTCTCCACCACACTTGTTACAGCAACGACACAAACTAAAGACAAACCCCACCAGAGGCATCAGAATAATGAACAGCAATCCCAGGACAGCACAGATAATAATCCCGATCTCATAGTAGATAATCTGCAAGTCAAACAAAAGAAACAGCACATACTGTAACATAAAATTACACGTAGAACATTCCACAGTGTACACATTCCATGCTTTTTAAGCTATTTGCCATCATGAGTTAAATCTTGAGGGGTGTGTGTGTGTGTGTGTGTGTGTGTGTGTGTGTCCATTTTGAAGATCCTTCTTGAAACAAAGGAAGCAGAGATCTGAGTTACCAGAATATGGGATCAAGCACTTACTACCTTCTTTCAACTTTGGGAAAATAGCCAAATTCAGGGTCAAGTTGCAAATGGTGTCATTTCAACCCCAAAGGTATTTTGTTTGTTTTTAAACGGCATGACAAATTTTGGCAGAAGTCCTTGCATAATGAATAATCTATACCAAGGATGTTTTTCACCAGAAAGATAGAACTAGTAATAGTTATTAAGGATTCAAAGTAGTTTGGATTGGATCGATTAATGACAAATTCATATTTTGTTATGAAAGAATCTGGAATATATCTAAATTTAGAAAAAAAGGCTCAGACTTTCCAGATCAGACATGTTACTCACAGGCCACTCAGTTTCCCCACCCATGTACTGGGAATAAAATACGTACCTTATAAGGTACATATAATAAAATAGGTACCTTATACGTACCTTGTGAACACTGCAGATAATGTATGATTAGTGATGAGGTGCTATGGAAAGTACCTGGCGTGGAGCAGACACTTGCTAAGTGCCCCTTTCAGGCTGCTGAGCCCAGCCTCACTAGCTAAGTCTCAGATAGCTCCTAGGTTCCTAGGTACTAGCACAATAGCTAGACACAATCAAGTGACCTAAACCTATTTTCATAATCACTGATGGCTTTATTCCAGGCTAAATAAAAATTAATGCAACAGGATGATAAAACTCGTTCTCGTTCCAATTCATGTGTGCAGTTACTCACATTTCCATAAAGCAAGACACTTTAAAAGAATGGCAGAAAATTACAGGTTGGCGGTTTGCAACCTGTAATGGTTTGTAATGGACCAGCTAGATAACAATACATTCTGAAGCCAAGCTGAGCAAAGGAAAACGAAACCCAAGCCTTGTTCCTTGAAGCAAATGTGATGTCTTAGGAGAGAGCAGTGAACTTGGAGTCAGAGGACCTGCTTTAAATCCCAGCAGGGGCGGCTTTTAATTCTCTAAACTAGGAAATGTGACATTAGCATTAATGTCATCAGCATATTGTGAGGGACAGATAATTAAATGAGTTAATGTGTAAACAACTAGCAAAGTGCCCAGCACACAGCAAATGTTCAGTCAGTATTAGCTAACTCGTGGGCAAACGCTTATGCGTATTAAGCAAGGTGCACATGGCACTTGAATATTATCTACTTCCATATTAAGGTTAAAATGCTAAAAAGAAAAAAAGTGATTGCAATTTTGATGCAGTCTTCTTAAGGTAAGTTGGCCATGAAAAGTCGTTATTTGCTGGTGTGTAACCCACCCTTGAAGACTCACATCACTGGCCAACTGAGAAGCCAGCTCCAGACACTCCAAATTCTTACTTACTTTGCTATCTTTCTCAGCAAATAGTCTAAATTGTTACTATTTTTAGAAATTGTTTCTGGGAATTTCCTGGTGGTCCAGTGGTTAGGACTCCACGCTTCCACTGCAGGGGGCATGGGTTTGATCCCTGGTCGGGAAACTAAGATCCTGCAAGCTGCATGGCGCAGCCAGAAAAAAAGTTGTAACACTGAACCCCAAAGTCTGGCCAAGATCTGGCAAGAACCTAAATTATTTCCTGATATACCAAGATCTCCGGAGTGCTTTGTGGATGGACTGTGTTGAAGAGAAGCTCAAGGTTTAAATTTGCAGATGGGTTGCTCTTCTTTCATGGGCTACAAAAGCTGAAAGAGAAGATGGAAGATGATGGCAGAAACAAAAAGGAAACAATTTAAAAGTCATCACAGTGGAGATGACAGTGAACAGAAAGTTCTGGCAAAAGCGTCACACCACTCGCGGGCTTTAGACGGAGCAACATGAAACAACAAGTGAGGACTTTACCTTCAGAATCAAGACTACATTTTCTGGCTGAGGAAGTCAAAGCCGTCGCAGAGTTTGTGCAAGCAGAGGCAGCGTGCATCAAGAAAACAGAAAACATTACTGGAGTCATTAACCGCAACTGAGACCATTAATATCCCACACAGAGGAGATCAAGGGCGGGGAGGATGACACAAGACCGGAGCATAAAGGGAGCATTTATTAGACAAACAGGGTTTTGGGTACAGTCACGCTCTAGGGCTCACATTTGGATTTACACTGGATTTCTTGAAAGGTTCTTAATCAGTATGCTAATTAGTTATGGACAAGGGGAACCAGAGGGAAATTTATAAATGCTTAACACACTAACCACAACCACATGGTCTCCATGAAACAGAGAATCAGTGGCTGCCTAGAACCCCAGAGACCAAGGCACCAACTTCCAAGTGTTCTTTTTAAAATGACAGTCTTACGGTACCATTCCCTTGTTTAACAGCATTCCATGGAGTCCCACCATGTTTAATTCAAACTCCTCCACGTGGTCCTATGTTATTTAATGCTGGCTTCACGTCCCCATTCTTCTTGAGCACTCGAGTCCCCAGAAAGCATCATGGTCTCTCTCCCTTTCCTCACTTTGGGCTCCCTCTTGCTTGAACCTTATTCCCACCACTCTCCCGCCGATGAAACTCAAGTCTGAGTTTGGATGTTGCTTTCTCCAGGAAGTCTGTCTTGATAACAACGTCTGGGTTTGCTGTACATCCCTCCTGCATGATGCCATGGAGTCCTACACTTGTTCTTTCACAGTGCTCACCTCATTTGCTCAATTTATAAGACTATCCTTCTTTTTGGAAGAGGGAGGTGACATACGTATGAAGAGGGACAGAGTCATTATTGTTGTTATAGTTGACTTAGAATGTCCTCATGTGGTTAAATAGAATTATGTGGCTCCATGGTGTTCCCCGGATGACGTTTCTCAAATTGTCTGGTCCAGGAAATCCAAGTTTGGAAGCCATTGCCTTAGCTGGTAGATTTTCACAGGTGCGGAAGAACAATGTTTGTGATGGTAATAACCTTTAAAGGCGGCATCATCTGAAATGTTGGGATGGGCAGTTCATGTAACAGGCCCCTGGGGACCCACAGGGCATCTTGAGTGACCCCAGCCTCCCTTCCTGGGTCCGGGCCCCACGGGCTTGTTACCTCCCAACCTCACCAATCATAAACCCCTCACAGTGTGTGTTAAAAACACTCACTTCAGGCCCCTCCCCTGGAGAAGTGTCAGGGGATTTGGGTAAGACCAGGAATCTGTCTTTAAAACAAGTCCTGTGTCGTAATTATGATTAAGTGCCTCTTCAGTCTTGGTGTATAAATACCTCAACTCTTTCACCTTCCCACGGGCTTATTCCCACACCAGTGTCTTCGGTGTCTAGCACAGCTCCTCTAACAGGATGGAGCTCTGTTGCCCCCAGTGGCGGGTGGCGGAATGATACACCCTCTCCAGGCGGCCCTCCCTCCACTGTGTCACCTCCCACTTCACAGCCAGGGTTCCCTGCACCTCCCAAATAAGTGACTTGCCCTGGAGTCCCTGACTCAGGGTCGGGTCTGCTTCGGGGACTCTGACCAAACACACCCAGCATTTATCTCCCTAAAGCCAATCAGAAAGCTCTCTTCCCAAGGAGCCCTGGCTTCTTTGGTGTCTTTGCTTAACCAAATCCCTCTACCTTGGATAACTGGAAACATGACCCAATTCCACACCTAGGGTAGGATTCCGTTCATTCATGTGGGCCCAGTTCTGGCTCCTTTCTCTACACCAGCTCCACCCAAACGGTTTTTATCCATTTGTAAAGACACCTGAGGTGGAGAGGAGATCAGGAAGTAGGGGGTCCCCCAGCTTACAGGAACTCCAAGTCTAATATCGAGCCAACCATAAAGGACTCGTCCAACCGAGAGTCCTGCCATGGACGGTGGCAGCCAACTCCGGCTCATACTTGTCAGGCTGCTGAGAGTGACCTCAGAGTCTGAGGACCTGGTCCTCTAAGGCTTGGGCCCAGCCTCTCACGCCCAACTCGTTCCTTGCCAGAGCTAACCGGCATTCAGGTGCTAACGGCATGCAAATTTTCAATATAAATATAAAAGCAAAGGTCGTTTTATTCTGCCCAGGGAAGCAGGCACACATGGGCAATCATGTTTGGAAGATATAAATGAAGCCAGTGGCATTGAAGAATGAAAATGCTTTCTGTGGTAGGAGGGAAGGTGTAGGCACTAGTGTGTATCTGGCTCATCCTCTTTTATACACATAAATGGCCTTGAGATGAGGACTTCCTCTTTGGCTTCTGCATTCATTTTTCCCTTAAGTATCATTTTATTGCAAATTGAGAATATGCAGCCACTGTTCCCACCACTGGGCAAGAGTTCACGGCTGTCACACCCGCTGGAGACACTGTCATTCACCTTTGTTGTGCTGGCCATTAAATAAATAAAAGTCCACTGGTACCTTTATTGTTGTCTTGACAACCACCTTTGTACCAGGAAAGGATGGAACGAATCGTCTGACCCTGCAGGACTAATAGCTTGACAAACAGATTCAACTAATTTTTATTATCCTAACATTCAATGCAAAAACATTCGTCTGTTTATTTCATTGGCAGCCGACATTCATCATAGGCCAAAATCGAAATAACACACTCTTCTGTTTAGGTAAGTTAATCTCGTGGATGCAAACAGAGTGAATTAACAGCACCTTAGCCCTCACCCTAACCCTAACCTTGGTATTAAGTAGAGACATGAAAGGTGCCTGGATACTTTCTGACAATACTGTTGTCCACTCATCTGAGTGAGGCCTCCAAGGCCCTCCCCTGATCTGGCCCCAGCTCACCTGTCCTTCCCCTTCCTCTCACCCACCGTCTCCATCCCCGTGCTTCTTCCCCTCACACCTCATCCTCTGCTCACGTGGTCCCCACAGCTTGGAACGCCAGCAAAGCCGCCTCCCCACCTGTTCAGCCCTGCTTATCTTTTTAACAACAAGCTCCCACATCACTTCCTTGTGGAAGAGCTCTGGTAAGAATTAGTTCTTTTTCTTCTACAAGTATGCATGTGTATGTGAAAAGTACGCATGCCTGCTTCTAGGGACGTTCAAACCATTCCATTTAGTTAAGGGGTTCTCATCCCTTGTCTAAAAAACGTAGCATAAGACTTCCTTTAAGGAAATTTTAGTTTTTCAATAACATACAGCTTGAAAGGCGAATGTTTCTTCAAATGCTACTTTTGAAATTTCTGGTGTAGTTCAAATGGGATTTATAAGGCATTTCAATACTCCATTAGTCAAGAAAGGTTACTAAATTCACAGGTAAAACAACTGGTTGTTTAAAGATTTACTTTCAAATCAGCCAAAGTTTTGCTCATATTTATTTTCTGCTAACAAATTCATCCATCAAAATTACCTTCTCATAATCCGTTGACAGGTCAAACTCCTTCTGTACAACTTTTCTTAAAATATCTGGGGGAAAAAAGCCACAAAACAATGGCACGATTACCTTTTCAGTAAAAATATAAAATGCATATTTAGAAAATAAAGGTCTATATGTGCTCACAAATGATTGAACCTCAATAGAGTATTCTTATACTTTTATTCCTCTTTCTTAGCGCAAGTAAATAATTGACCTAATGAGGCTCTAACCAGAAGCAAAGAATGGAGAACAAATATTTTCGACCTACGATTTTGCCAGTGGCAAAATTAGAGGGCTGCCATCTTTAAGAGTTTTCAATTTCTCACAGAACACCTTAATATTTACCAGCAAACTACATACACCTCATTAACAGTCACTAATAAAATGTTACATTGATATTGCTGATTCTTTTTTTGTCAATAAATCGAGTTTAATTAATTATTATTTATTAAATTTCCAACACCGCCCCACCCATATGTTGATTCTGCCTGCTCAGCCGTACAAACTACAAGAGCAGAGCGACAGAAACCATACGGTCTCCAAAGCCTCAAAGCTTTATTATCTGGCCCTTCACAGAAAAAGGCTGCCCTCCTGGTCTATATGAACATGTTGACAGGACACTGAATCACAAGGTTTAAAGTTTTAATGTGACCAGGGCGCATGATTTTTGTTGGTTAATATACGTAAGCCAAGTTGGACTGACAGCACCACCAGCCACAGGAGATAATGAATCTCTAAACTCTAAATGTGATGTTTCTTTTAAGTTGGAAAATGCATTAACATTTGCACGCAGATTAGGAACATCAGATTTCCTTAGGGAATTGACTCCATTTATCTCTACTGTTTTTTGCCCCATAGCCCATGAAATTGCTTTCTTAATTATTTGGAACCACAAATGCAATTTATTCTTTAATACTTCTACTACATAATATTTTACAAATGAAAGGAATCTTACAATTAACCTAATCCGAGAGCTCTGAACATGAGACGTCCCTCTCCGTTCTCCAAGCAGTGCAAGAAAAACCCAAAATGCTAAGCAAAACTGACTTTTTCTGGGCATGCTCATTTGGGGCATTTTAAAATTCTCACATAGCTCAGGAGCCACCTCGTATCCTGATTCCCCCATCTAGTAATGATATAGCAGAGCTGATGGCCGGATAGGGAGGGTGACTTGTCTAAAATCAGTGATTTGTGAGGCCAGACCCAGGCCCAGGTCTTCCTTCCCCTGGTGCGAGGTCCTTCCCACACTGCACATTGTCTTCTGCCCCAGGAATGAGCTTCTGGAATGCTAGGACTGTATCCGCTATAAGCACTTCCAAAGTATACTACTGGGGGTCGCAAATGAAACCCCACGGTGAACCCTTCTTTAAAGCAAAGACATTCACATGTACAGGCCAGGAAACAAAGCAAGCCACTTCCCCACAGGGTCTTCTGGAAAACAACTTCCCACCTGCACGGAGCAGATAGATACGTGGATCAGACCTGTAAAGGATGTGCTGCAGGAACAGAGATTTTCAAACTGGTAGGGAACCCTGGGAACCCTAGAGTTTCTCCAAGGTACCTTGGGGGCAACCCAGGATCACAGGTGTTCTCCGGCCTTGAACCAGTCTCTTTGCTTTAGTCTGCTGCACACACGTAACAGGCGCTGCTCTAGTAGAGCTCTGTGGAGGTGAGCCAATGCCAGAGAACATGGCTTGTGTACCCATGGCAACCTCTGGGAAACAGTGACATTCCTCTCTGTCAAACAGATGCCCCCATCAGTTTGCTTGAAGACCCAGCCCCTCCTGAGTCCTTCTGTGATGCTGGTGGTCCTGGGTGTCCCAGGCATGGTCCCAACTACATCCAACGACAACACTCACTGGCAGGTGATCCCTGTCCTTTGGCTGCCAGTTGGCCCTGACCCTCTGGCGAAGCTGATCCTTGCTGTACTGGCTAAAAACCCATCCCAAGACTTTGGAGCAGAGATGATCTCCCTTCCCGTGGTTTACAGTAGCACTGTCTTACAGAAATCTATCTCAAGCCACATAAGTAATTTCAAATTTTCTAGTAGTTCCATTTAAAAACATGATTAGTTTAAAATTAATTTTAATATGTTTTACTTACTCCGAATATATGCAAAGTAGTATCATTTCAAGGTATCATCAGTGTAAATATTAATGAGCTATTTACAGTCTTATTTTCATACTAAGAGTTCAGAAGCCGGTGTCAACGCCCTTTAGTTCAGACAAGCTACAGTTCAAGTGCTCCATGGACACACGTGGTTAGTGGCTCCCGCACTGGACAGCACAGGCCCAGAGGCGGCAGATAACCCTGCCCACTCTCACCCCGGAGCAATTCCATTTCCCCCAAAGCCTCAAGGCCTCTATCTGTTTCCTTAATGCCCCCTCCTTCCCAGCATCCCCTGTCACAAAAACACAGAATGGGCGTCCTTCACGCTCAGGACCACAATATCCATTTTTCCCTTGGCTTCCCTGTGTATCTCTAATTAAGCGGCTCTTAATCAGGGTGAGTGAACATCACAAATGCCTGTACAGCACAACCTAAGCATCTTTATTTGACAAGCCCCGACATTAACCTTCTGCTGCTCACACCTCATCTGGGAGCCCATGGGACCCCACACTAGGAAATTCTATCTCAGATCTAATAGGTTCACTGCTGGTGAGAACTTTGAATCCATTACGGTCCATCTCAGAAAGCACGTGGAAGAACCGGGGTCTCACTTCTGCCCCACACTTTTCATGGTTCCCAAGTGTCACACTCGTTCTACTGCATCCCAGTCCTTTGCCTTTGTCTTTCCTGGCCAGCTCATAGAAGGCTTCTGGTGGAAACCGTCTCAGCCTCTGGGTCGCCTGCATCCTCATGGTGGAGGGGGCCGTGGACAGGATGTGACCACTGGTTGGCTTGCGAGCTGGACCCAGGCACTCAGAAGCTGCTCACTCCTCCCCTGCCCGTGGAACATCCGTTCTGCCCACCCATCCCACACTATGACTGGGTTCAAGGATGCAATCTTGAGAGAGTAATGTGTAGTTGAGACCATCTGAATGGGCTACATAACTGAATCTAGTTGAGACCACTACATAAACTTTTAAGATTCAGGCAGGTGGGTGCGGAGATCTACTCATCTTGCAGCTGCTCAAGACAAGCCTCGTAAGTTTCTTCCTTCTTAAACCTGCCACCGTCCCATCTGGAGGGCTCCGCCTCTTTCTCAGTCCCTCCTTGCCCCCAAGTTTCAGATATCACTTGGGTCCCTCCTAAGGCTGCGAAGCAATCCCTCAGCAAGTTCCAGGGCTCCAGAGCTGTCTGTGGTACGGATGCTGCACAAACACAATACTTCTTTACCAAAAAAAAAAAAGAAAAAAGAAAAAATGCTGCTTCCACTCCATAGATCAGACAGGACCCCTGAGTACTGTGACTAGTTCCTCGTATTGCCTGGTGGGTATTAGCCATCAGCACGCAGGTGGCACAGAGCCCCGAACAGAGAACACGCAAACTGGAAACCTCGGCTCAGCCTTGGTGCTCACCAAAGATGACCGTACCGTGACCAACACCAGCTCTGAGAGCTTCCAAACGAACAGATTCTACCCTAACATTCTCCATTGTGTCTACCTGCTTCTTCTCAGCCCTGAAGGCGTGCACAGCTCAAAGCAGGTTGTAAAATGATGTCATGATGGCAGTGGGTTCTGTTTGTTGCACGAATCCTGGTGACTTAAACCTGACCTAGTCTTCGGGTCATTCAACAATATTCAACCACCATGTTAAGCGCCTACAGGGTGCCAGGTGCTGTGATCATGATAGAAAGGAGTAAGACCTCTTGCTTGAGAAACCACGGTCTTCTCCTGCCCTCCATGAGACTTCAGTGTGGACAATAGTGACCCCTTTGTCCTTCCAGAACTGAGGGAGGATCTGCTGAGATGGGGCCTGAAAGGCACCGAGCACTGGATTGGACAGCTCCAGGAGGCCGGTGAGTTCTCCTTGCCCTGAGCTCGGAGGGTGGTCCGGCCACCTTTTTCATGCCCTGCTCCATTTCTCACTGTATCTTTCCATGCTCTGTTCCATAACATAATAGTTGCCTCTTAAGGTACAGCAGTGGGAGGGAAATATGTAAGCAGGCAGATGAGAAAGTTATTTTCATGGCAGAAGACTGTTTCTCAGCATCTGACTCTGTGGGTCTTCCTGGAATGACAGGGACTGTCTGTCAGCCTCTCTGTGCTCAGCCCCTAGACCTTACAGTGTCTTCTTATCTGGGACTTACTTTAAATTTCATGTGATGATGGAAATTAAGAAATGTTGCAGCAAGAGCGAATTCTGACCCCTTGGTTATACCACCAGGTTACAAAGTAGTTTGGTTTTGTTTTTGGTTCTTCGTGTGTGTGTGTGTGTGTGTGTGTGTGTGTGTGTGTGTTTGTGTGTATGTGTGTGTGTGTGTGTAACTTCTCTATGAGTTTTTTGATGTCTGAAGCTACACAAGCAACATAAAATAAGAAAAGTGCCTTGTGCAGGATCCATCTATAACAGACTCATCTTCCTCATCTTCGACAAGCTATTTGTTCCTAACTGGTTTCTTTTAATACATATGTAGGTTCTGAACCAAGCCAGGCAAAGTGCAAGTTCACTTTTGGAATGTTCTCTCATAAAATGGATAGAGAACTTAAAAACCCCAGTTGTTGGCAGGTGATTTATCAGATCTGTGACAAATTTAAGTGCTCCTGGAAAGATTTTGCTGATAATATCTATTTGACAACTCAATTAAGTTAGGTCTCTTAATTAAAAAATGTACCACGGGCTTCTCTGGTGGCGCAGTGGTTAAGAATCTGCCTGCCAGTGCAGGGGACACGGCTTTGATCCCTAGTCCGGGAAGATCCACCTGATGCAGAGCAACTAAGCCTGTGTGCCACAACTACCGAGCCTGCGCTCTAGAGCCCATGCTCCACAACTACTGAAGCCCACGCACCTAGAGCCCGTGCTCCGCAACAAGAGAAGCCACCGCAACGAGAAGCCCACGCACTGCAACTAAGAGTAGCCCCCGTTCACTGCAACTAGAGAGGGTCCACGTGCAGTGAAGAAGACCCAACACAGCCAAAAAAAAATGTATCACACCTTTCATCTTCTAAATTGTGTTCCTGCCATTTACTGGGGACAGAATCTCCCCAAAGTGCGAAACTATATTAAAAAGTATTTTTGATAAAGATATTTTTATTTCTGATATAAAATAGGCATTTAGTATGTTGTAAATCACTCTACTATATGTAAAACAATATTATTATAATGCAGTTCTTGCTAAAATATTATGTAATGTTAATTTTGTTCATAGTTGTTAATTTTTCTGCCAAAAGTATTCGAATTTTAGGTTGGTTTGTTTTAAAAGGCTTTAGAAAAACCTTTTAGTCAAGTCTTATATTCAGGTTATTTTAATTTCTACCTGATGTTTTCTGGTTTCTTTGACCAGATGCAACACTATAGGATTATTAACATTAAACCTAAAATTAAGTTATAGACTTAGAAGTATTATGGTGTAAGCATTAAAATTAGAGAGTAAAATGTTCAGAACAGGTTTTTCTATATGAACAAATGTTAGAAGGTGAATCATTATTTTTTCCTAAATGTCAGGTTAAATTTGTTATTGTACTTAGAACTCTTATTAATAAAAAATTACCCACACACAGAGTTAGCCCTCTTGGACACTTAAAGTGTTTACCTGGAAATGTGATTAACTAAGAGCATAAATAGTGTTAAGTGTCCCCCTGTGGAGATGCCCACAGTGTCCCCCATTGACCCCCAGTGGCACTCTTTTATACTCACAGGGTCTGGGGGTCTCTGTACTAAGAATGACTTAATCTGTTAATTTGTGCATTAAATCAACACTGGTCAAAGTGAAAGAGATTATTCACATTTTTACTAAAGCTATTAGTTTTATAAGTAGAATAAAACAATATTCAAGTTCAATTTAAAGTCCTACCAACACTGGGCTTCTAAATACATAACTTTAGTAAATTAAACATTACTTAAAACATAACTTTAATTGTTTCTTTCCAGGCACAAAAGACTTCCGTCTACACCAAATTCCTGAGAGGATGAGGGGCAGGTAGGCAAACCAAGTGGAATGCCTGACAAGTCCTGATAAAACACAAACTTAGACAGTTTGAAAAGTGTGAACTTCTTGGATGTGCTGGCATGACACCGGGTGTGGAAGAGCTAGTGGCATTTTGACCTGAGAAGGGCGTTTAGGGCAGTGCTCAGTATGTTACACTAACCTGAAAATGTTGGCGTCTGTCCTTCACCTCCACCCTTGTACCGCACACGCTTCACTGCTCTGCCCTCTCCAGTTCTTCAGCCTGTGGCACCAAATGAGTGCTCAGCAGAACCACGTGTGGCCTCGGTTTCCTTGGCCCACGGCTTCATTCCCCAGCCCCCCTGCAGTTAGGTGGGGCCCCGTGACTTGAGTTCTGGCCAGTGGAATGTGGGTAGACAGGTGTGCACATCACTTCCACTCCTGGCCTTTACAGCCTCCTGTAAGACCCTTGATGGTCGCTCACTTGACCCATCTACCTATCACCCACTGGAGGAGCCAGTGGTGAAATCCAAAGCCCAATAGGATGACGGAACCATTACAGAGTGCCCAGCCCTCACTACTCCATCACTTCTACATTGGACTGAGCTGTTAGAAATGTTTTTCACCGAAATTTGGGCTTGTTTGTTATAGCAAATGGTGTCACTTACACTAACTAAAAAAGCCTTAGCCAGTTAAGACCCCCAACATTTTCCATTGCAAGCCTCCTCTACAAATAGCCTAACCTGCTAGCTTTGACCAAACAAAGGCAAACTCACTTTTCTTGGGAGCAAGTATACACATAAATAACATAGCAGACTAAGACTTACTGAAGCCAACAGGATGGCACTAACATAAACCAGGATTTTAAAAGACATCTTCATTCAAAGATCAGAATTTCTCTATTCATGATCCAGCAATCCCACTCCTGGGCATATATCCGGAGAAAAGTATAATTTAAAAAGATACATGCACCCCAGTGTTCATTGCAGCACTGTTTACAGTAGCCAATACATGGAAACAACCTAAATGTCCATCGACAGATGAACGGAGAAAGAAGATGTGGTAGATATATACAACAGAATATCACTCAGCCACAAAAGAGAATGAAATAATGCCATTTACAGCAACATAGGTGGACCTAGAGATGATCATACTAAGTGAGGTAAGTCAAAGACAAAAATCGTATGATATCGCTTATATGTGGAATCAGAAAAAAAAGATACAAATGAACTTATTGACAAAACAGAAATAGACCCACAGATATAGAAAACAAATTTATGGTTACTGAAAAGGAAGAGGGGGGAGGGATAATTTAGGAGGATGGGATTAACATATATACACAACTCTATACAAAATAGATAACCACAAGGACCTACTGTATAGCACAGGGAACTGTACTCAATATTTTGTAATATCTATAAGGGAAAAGAATCTGAAAAACAATATATATGTTCAGATATATATATATATATATATAACATGACATTGTAAATCAATTATACTTCAATTTAAAAAATTATTTTTTTAAAAGAATTTCTGTATTCATAAAAGGATGCATAAAATGGCATTTGAACCCAGAAAAATCACTACAAAATGCAATGCAATATAGCTCAGATAAACACCCTTGCTGCCTGCTCTTCATCCATGGGTCTATAAAGCCCTGGTAGTCATTAATAGGCTTAGCTGATAGGTTCATAAGCCTTTCAAAAGCTTCACTACCAACTGAATTTTCCTCATCTACAAAACATATGTTCATAATCAGTTTAAACCACGAATTCAAGCATGTCTCTAGTGCTAAACTATTTACGTAAACTACTCTCAGGGAAACGTGCATCAGATAAGGAGTTAAGACTAAGTGGATGTAAGATCTCGGTACCCTCTCCAAGAGTTATGTGCACAGGGTGGCTGGTAAAATGGGTTGTGAGCACCAGCTAACAGGTCCAGGCTGTTCTTTCTGGAGGAGACTGCAGATTTAAATCAACATGCAGGGCCTTCCTGGTGGCACAGTGGTTAAGAATCCGCCTGCCAATGTTGGGGACACGGGTTCAAGTCCTGGTCC
Organism: Delphinus delphis; assembly: GCF_949987515.2. Taxonomy (NCBI): domain Eukaryota; kingdom Metazoa; phylum Chordata; class Mammalia; order Artiodactyla; family Delphinidae; genus Delphinus; species Delphinus delphis. Next base: position 96,166,037 of record NC_082687.1, on the reverse strand, counting down.
GGGAAGATCCCACATGCTGCGAGCAGCTAAGCCCCTGCACCACAACTACTGAGCCTGCGCTCTAGAGCCCATGAGTCACAACTACTGAAGCCCGCACGCCTAGAGCCCGTGCTCTGCAACAAGAGAAGCCACCACAATGAGAAGCCTGCGCACCACAACGAAGAGTAGCCCCTGGTGGCCGCAACAAGAGAAAGCCTGCGCGCAGCAACAAAGACCCAATGCAGCCCAAATAAATAAATTTAAAAAAAAAAAAAGCGAGAAAAAATGTTATTTGCTTTGTATGTATGTATATTGCTTTTATATTAAAAATAAATGTAGTTTTATTTTAATAAATAATGAGCAAGAAACCAATGTATACAATCGGACTCATTTGCTGATTCAGATTTTTTTTTTTAATATTTATTTATTTTATTTATTTATTTAGGCTGCGCTGGGTCTTAGCTACAGCACATGGGATCCTTTAGTTGCGGCATGTGGACTTCTTAGTTGTGGCATGCGGACACAGTTCCTGCATGTGGGATCTAGTTCCCCGACCAGGGATCGAACCAGGGCCTCTGCATTGGGAGCATGGAGTCTTACCCACTGGACCACCAGGGAAGTCCCTTGATGATTCAGATTTAATCCAATACTTATTCCTTCTCTGTTCAGGTATCCCCAGAAGCCCTTGTCACCTTTAGTCTGAATCACACAAGATGTTCCTCACGTCACAGCTATTTCTCGCCCTTGAGCTTTTCATAGATATTTAATTACTGTTAAATTTGGTAATCTTGTTGGCTAAAGAATTATAAACTTGAGTTTTCCCATGCAAGTAAAAAAAGCAGCAATCTTGGTAATAAAGTTTAAGTTTCTGAAATATAAATAGCTGTCGCAAAGTGAATACACTTTGAATTCTACAGGAAAAAGTGAAGCCACCCACTGCAACTCACCGAGATAGTTGTATAAGCTGAAGTGTACAAAGTGAAGTATTAGGATTTGAAGAAAGCGGAGATAAATTAACAGCTGACAATAAAGAAACAAAAAAAAATTCAAAAATCTGACAGTAAGGGAAATTCTAGAAAAAAAAATTAAAAGCAGAGCAACATGCTCTTTCAGAAGGGCTCACTGCCCTGCAGGTTTTACTGTATGATAGTTCGGTGATATCATCGTGACACTAGTATTTCAAGAAAGTACACATAGCAAATGTTCAACCTTTGTTAAGTAAATAGAGAAAGAAATTTGTAGTGGTTAGGGGAGAAAGTACAATAGTTTTAAAAGTTCAAAAATACCAAAACAAAAGCAAGAGATTATGAAGGATCTCCAATGTGCCAGGCACTACTGGCATCAATAAGTGTACAATCTAAGACAGCAAACTATTAAAAGGCAGTGTTAAACACGCAACAGTAAAAGTGTATAAATGACACAGATAGCACAGACAAAATGATGCGATGAGAGCCACCAGATCTCCAGAATAGGTACCACATGAAGAAACTTTTAAAGAAACAAAGGGAGTTTGCCAAAAGGCAAGTGGAAGGAAGAAAGCAACAGAATGAGGTGTTTGATCTCTAGGGGGTTAGGTCCTCAGGTCAAGCAGGAAATGCAGTGAACAGAAAGCAGGCAAAAAAGAATTATTCATGGAAGTCCCTTAAATCTCTTGTCTCAAGCAAGCAGTGACAACTTTTAAGCTCTGACAGAGGAGGTGGCTTCACACTACATAATGCTTGTACAACAGTAGAAAGAAATATTTGTACTATTCAAGTTATTTCTCTCTTTTTTACTCTTCAGCACATAGAGTTGAATCTTCATGAATTAAAGGCTAGGACAGTGTGACTATTCAAACGTACAGTGGAGGCTGTGGGAGGTAAACCCCACTTTGCAGCTGATCAGATGACCCAGCCATCAACTCCTTTCCTCAGAGAACATGGCTGTATACCAGCCCTCACCATGAAGTCACCATCACCACCTCTGTTGGGTACCCTTGGCCCTCTGCAAACACCAGTTCACCTGTTCACTTCCGGGGTGGATTAGTGTGCTAGAGCTGTTACCCCAAATGGCTTAAACAACAGAAATTTATTGTCTCACAGTTCTGGGGGCCGGAAGTTCAAAATCGGGGTGTGAAAGGTGCTCCCCTGAAGACTCTAGGAGAGGATGTGTCCTAGATCTCTCCTGGCCTCCAGTACTTTCTTCACTTGTGGCAGCATGACTCCAATCTTCACGTGGCATCCTCCCTGTGTCCAGATCTGTCTCCAAATTTCCCCTTTTATAAGGACACTAGTCCAAGTGGATTAGGAGCCCACTCTACCCCAGTCTAACCTCAACTTAACTAATTGCATCTACAACAAGCCTACCCCCAAAGAAGTTCACATTCTGCAGTACTGGGTGTTAGAACTTCAACATATGAATTTCAGGGGGAAACAATTCAACCCATAATACTGGGTTTGCTCCCAAGCTTCTTTCTGCCTCCTTATCTATAATAAGTAATTAAATATTATACAAATGTGTAATTAAATATTACACAAACGGAGGAAATATGAACATAAAAAGAATGAGCATTGAAAACTAAGTCTAATGTTCTATAAAGACTTAGAAAAGGCCAGTCCATTGGATGAAGTACATGTGAGAAAGCTGTAAAAGTCTGGGGAGAAAAAAATCAAACTAAAAATCCAGAGCTCTGGGCTTCCCTGGTGGTGCAGTGGTTGAGAGTCCGCCTGCCGATGCAGGGAACACGGGTTCGTGCCCCGGTCTGGGAAGATCCCACATGCCGCGGAGCGGCTGGGCCCGTGAGCCATGGCCGCTGAGCCTGCGCGTCCAGAGCCTGTGCTCCGCAACGGGAGAGGCCACAACAGTGAGAGGCCCGCGTACCGCAAAAAAAAAAAAAAAAAAAAATCCAGAGCTCTGAACTCTGTTTTGCTTCACTTCAAAGAAATCAAAATAAAGAACCAAAAATTATAGAGAATGCATCATGGGTGCTATTTATATCAATTATATATCTAATTGATGTTAAACTTCAAACAACTCATAGTAAAAAAATGTAAGCCTTGGCCGTACATCAAAAGATTGGTGAACGAATGTTTTATGTTCCTTGCTTTTAAATTTTATTTTAGGCAACACACTTACAGGTACAGAAATGAAGAGATGTCCACAATAAAATGTTAAGTGAGCAAGTCAAGTTACAAAATATGTGAAGAATTCCATACTACTGTGTTCTACCAGGTATAACAAATCTACACTATTAACAATCAGGAGAGGGTTATCCTTGGGATGAGTTGGGGACGGTAACCAGGAAACAAAGAGGGCTCTTCTGGGGGCCTGTTCTTTTTCTTGATCTGGGGCCTAGTTGCACAGATGTGTGCAGTTTATGAAAAGCCATCATGCTGTAGGTTTAGGTGCACTTTTCTGTATGCATAAAATTTTTTTTAATATTTTTAAATTAAAAAAATAGGAAATTCTGATTTAGTAGGTAGGGTCCAAGAATCTGCATTTGTAACAAACTCCCATGTGATGCCTGATGCTTTTGGTCCAAAGGCCACACCTGGAGTAACACTGAGCTAGGTCACTAGTGCCCAAGTGTACATGAGAATTTCCAGAAACAGCAGACAATGCATACCCCACTCCCCACCCCTCCACTGCCTCCTTCCTGTAGCTTTGATTGGGGTTACAGGTTTACTGAGTGATGCCCACTTTCCACTGTCTGCTGAACCCCATGCACACATTGGTCTGACATTCCAGAGCCTGTCTGCCATCTGCCCACAAGCTACTCCCCAAGTTCACGGTCTGACAACCTCCCGGACATGCAGGTCTCTGGCCTCACTGCTCACCAGGCCACATCCTACAAGCTCCTGTCTCAACTTGCATCACTCAGGCCTCTGCTTGTGCACCTGGAATGCTCTCCTCTGCTTCCTGAACTCTTCCACACCCGTAAAGTTCAGTTCAAATGTTCCTTCCTCCAGGAAGTCTTCTGCAATTTCCCCATCATGACTAATCCCTCCTCTCGACAGCCATGAGCACACTATTCATGCCGGACAGTCAGCATGGACCAGCCCTCCTGCATCATAGCTGACTGTGGAGGTGGAGGTCTCTGTGCTCAAGGTCAGCCTTTTGAGAGCAGGGGAACCCAGTCGACACCATCTCTGCCAAACAGCAACAGGTCTAGCTCACTACATACTTATAGGATGGAAATTCAAGAACTTGGAATCAGACAAGTCAGCTTTGAATCTGGTTCCATAATTTTTCAGAAATATGACCTTGGACACATCACTTAATATCTCTGAGCTATTCTCTGGAAGAACTAAAGAAGTGTGTAATAGGTGTCATGGGCTGAATGGTTGCCCCCCAAAAGATATGTCCAAGTCCTGACCCCGGGAATCTATGAATGTGACCTTATTTGGAAAAAGGGTCTTTGAAGATATAATTAAGTTAAGGATCTCGAGATAAGATCATACTGGATATAGGATGGGCTCTAAATCCAGTGACAGATGCCTTTATAAAAGAAAACAAAGGGAGATGTGAGCCAGAGACACAGAAGGCAGATGTGAAGATGGGCAGAGATTGGAATGATGCAGCCACAAGCCAAGGAACACCTGGAGACACCAGAAGCTGGAGGAAGCAAGGAAGGATTCTCCCCTAGAGCCTTCAGCCTCCCTCAGTGCCAATATCTTGATTTTGTGGTTCTCAGAACTATGACAGAATAAATTTCTGATGTTTTCAGCCACTCAGTTTGTGATGATTTGTTACAGCATCCCTAAGAAACCAGTGCGGTGGGAGTCACAAAAATACTTGCTCTTCTGTCCATGTGATCATCAAGACGTAAGATGAATTTAAAAGCTTATAATGAATATGGGTTTTATACATTCATATTTTACTTAACACTTATATAGCACTTAGTTTATCAGACAAGGTCTTCGTTGCTTTATAAATATTATTTAAATATTATGATGATCCCCAATATTATAATTATCTTCATTTTACAGAGGGAAAACTCAGGAACAGAGAGTTTAAGTCACTTGCCCGAGGTCACAAAGCTTGTCAACATAGAAGCCAGGAATCACACCCAGGCAGAGGCTCCAGAGTGCAGGCTCATCACTACCACTCAAGTGTTGGACTCATTTCCGAATCTAGACCCCAGCCAAGCAGAGGGCACGTGGCAAGCCTGCCTCAGGCCACCCCTCCTGTAATGTCCCTCCTGCTGTATGCTTCTGCCCCAGCATTGCCCCATCCAGACCACACTGGACAGCTGCTTCTCCAAGTGTACATTTTGGAACTTCCATCCAGTAGACAGCAATGTCTAATACCACATGGGCTTCATCCAGCAGCTGCTGGGGTGGCCTCTCTTTATTTACATTCATACTTAATCTCTCATTTCCTGCATGTATTTGAAGACCTCAAAAAGGACATCATCACTGGAGACCAGGAAGCTTTCCTTCTTGTGTCTTTCACGGCACTGGCGCATGTTTATTTTCCAGAAGGGCACAGCCTACCTCTACTGCTCACTTACGGGAAGGCAGGGGCACGTTTCAGTACTTTGTGGACAAGTTTATGAAAATACAGTCAACAGGACTCATTTTTCAGTTTAGCACTGGAAGCTGTACTATGAAGCAGAAGACACATCAGATGGATTAAAGGAGTGCCTGTTACAGTCTCCAGACACACCCCCTTCCAGGGAGCACAAGGGGAGACAAGCCCAGGCGTGGGCATCACAGGGCTCTGGGTCAAACCTTGGCTTGGTCCCTTAGCCATCAGCGTGTGTGACTGTGGAACACTCCCTTAGCTTCCCTGAGTCTCACTTCCCTTATCAGCAAAATACAAGGGGCAACTATGAGCCTGGACAATCAACCCAGCCTGCCTGAATTCAAACCCTGGCTCTGCCCCTGGCTAGTTCTGTGACCCTGGTCAAGTCAGTTAGCTCTCTGAACCCCAGCTTCCTCTTCTGTAAAACAAGATTAATAGCCCCAAGCTCACAGAGTTGCTGAGTTGTTCCAATCTCTGAGAGCCGGCACACACCAGCTGTTTGCTGTTCTAATTGTTCGGATGCATAGAGATGACAGCCGTAGACTGCCCAGCACAGTGAGTGACACTGGGGAGACAGGATCAACTAATGTTAGTCCTTTCCCTCCATGACCTTATTTATGTCCAGGCCCATTGCCAACCTGAGTCACGTGATGTAAAGAAGACAAGTGCTGGCTCCGTCTGGTTAAGGAAGAACACACAGGTGCTGGATATAATAAAACATCCTAATTCTAGGTGGACATTGGCACAGACACACCTATTGGACTGTCCGTCCAACAACCCCTTTTCTGGAAACCACCTCCCTGCCTGTGATGCCACAGGGCCAGCAGTGCCTCACAGTGCCAGGCTCACAGCACCCGGCCCAGGCATGAGGTGTGACTGTAGCCACGGTTACCTGAAGGGCCCGTGGCTGGCGACTGGCCCCGGGCAGGACTAGAACTGAGACTTGGGACAAAAAGAGAGAGAATGCCCAGCCACTTGCTCTCCAGGAAGCTGGCCTGAAACCTATGACGTTGGCAGCCTAGCTCTCCACGAGGAGGATTACAGGATGGGAGAACCCAGAAAGGGGGATGGGAAGGAGGAGGAATGAAGAGGCCATGGGGCAGAGAGGGGCCAAGATGGGAGCCAGGTCGAGTCCCTGCTGGCTTGATCCCCTCCCCAACCCCCTTGAGCGTCATGAAGTAACCCAGAGTCCTCATGATAAACCCCTTTTTTTTAAAGTTTTTTTTATTGAAGTATCGTTGATTTACAATGTTGTGTTAGTTTCTGGTGTACAGCAAAGTGATTCGGTTATACATACACACACACACACACACACACACACATATATATAAAAGAATATATACATATATTCTTTTTCATATTCTTTTCTATTATGGTTTATTACAAGATATTGAATATAGTTCCCTGTGCTATACCGTAGGACCTTGCTGTTGATAAACCCCTTTTCTGATTGCCTTTGCTGATAGGTTTCTGTTACCTGCAACAGAAGGACTCTCAGTTAATATCACATCCTGGTGGCATCTCAAAGTCTGAGGAAACCAAGCTGAACTCTTCCCTCTTCCCCACTTCTACCACTTCCCCAGCTCCGCCCCCAGACCCACCAACTCCCGGGATCAAATCAAATTAGCAGAAAATGTTGTTACAAATAGGTCAACCATCCTAAAATCTAATTTAAAAATATGCCAAAACAGAGTGGAAAATGATTTTAGAAATTTTCTGTAGCAATAAAAGCAGGGCTTCCCTGGTGGCACAGTGGTTACGAATCCACCTGCCAATGCAGTGGACGCGGGTTCGAGCCCTGGTCCGGGAATATCTCACATGTCGCGGAGCAACTAAGCCCGTGCGCCACAACCACTGAGCCTGCACTCTAGAGCCCGCAAGCTATAACTACTGAGCCTGCGTGCCACAGCCACTGAAGCCTGTGTGCCTAGAGCCCACGTGCCACAACTACTGAAGCCTGTGTGCCTAGAGCCCATGCTCTGCAACAAGAGAAGCCACCACAGTGAGAAGCCCGTGCACCGCAACGAAGAGTAGCCCCCACCCGCCACAACTAGAGAAAGCCCGCACACAGCAACAAAGACCCAACGCAGCCAAAAATAAATAAAATAAATAAATTTATAAAAAAATAAAAGCTGAGGAGACCTTTTTTTCACTTGTTCCATTAAAAAGGCTCGGACCTGGGTCGTGATTTATGCCAAATTCATCATAGACACCCCAAATTGGAAAAGGCACTGCTCACCATTCACACCAGATAATCTTCTGCAATGTACGCTTTCAATGTGCAAAAATTACTATTTTTCATGGTAACTCACAATCATTTTAAAAGCAGTATGATAAAATAAAAAGGAAATCAATTACCCACAAAGTAAGCTGTAGAACACAGGGAAAATAGTCCTGGAGACGGGGGTTCTCAATCTGCCAGTGGCTAGTTGTGTGCTTTGAACATGTAATCTTGTCCTGACTTAGTTTTCCAATCTGTAAAGGGGGATGTAATAAATAGAAATAAGACCGCCATCTACCTCCATCATCTACCTCTCAAAGTTGCTGGGAGATTCAAATGAGCTAACACTTTGCACAGGGTGCCTTACAGCAGATGCTGGGGAGGGGAGGAGAGAACAGAGAAGAAACAAGAACCCACGAGATGCAGATATATTTGTGGGAGTAAAGACTACTTGGTAAAGTAGCGCTACATCCCAATCCTGGCTTCTAGAGCCAGTTCTGCTGCTGTGGGGCTTGCTGGGGAGACACAACCCACTTACCTTCAAAAGCAACACAGTCGCTTCTTACAAGGCAACTCCATGTAGTGTTGCTGAGGAAGCAGCAGCAAGGACATTGTAAAGATCCCTCCTGGAGACACCTTTTCTTTCCTATATCCCTCGAGACACCAATTTCGGCGTCAAATTTGGTCAATTCTTCCTCTTGAGTAATAATACTAAGAGCAGCCACGTTTACTGAGGATTTTTCTCTGTGCCTTTCAGGCATGGTTTTAAACATCGTCTTTACATGCATCATTTTATTTAAGCCTCACAGATAAAAGCTATAGAGTGGGTTATGATTAGAGTCACATTACATCTATGAGAGCAGAGGCTCTGAAAATTAAGTTGGCCTAGATCACCTTGCAGGTAATAGGCAAGAGCTAGGACTTAAACCAAGTCTTTTGGACACAGAATGGACTCTGCCTCTGTTTCCCCCATTACTTTTGCCTCAACCCACATGAGTTCATTATTACCACCCTCTGGACCACTGCAGGAACCTCACCCTCCCTGTGACCTATCCTATCAGCTGCTGTCAGATTCTTTTCCCAAAACCCAAGTCCACTACCACACTGGCTCATAGCACCCAGCAAGGTGCACCACAGAAGGCAGTGCTTTCAATAATGCTTGTCAAGTGAATGAAACTTGTGCTCATGCTGCCTTAGCTTCCTTCCCGCTACAGAACTCTCTGGCCTGCCAGTCAGGGTCCTCTAGCTCTGGCTCCCCAACCCTGGCAGACTTACTCCACGAATACGCACTTCACAGGTCCACCATGAACCACGGTCTCCTCCACTCCACGGACATGCCGTTTCCTCTGCCTGGAATGCTCTTTCCCCAGCTCCCCCCATGGCCCCCCACCCCCGCCACATACACACACACATCCTGCCCTCAACACCCTTTCTAGGTTAATGCATGGACAGACGATTCCCCCCTAATGTAAGCCATCACTGTCTTCTTAGTGAGCCAAGCCCAGGACACCACATCTCCCTTGCAGTTTCAGATCGGGGCAGGATTTATGAAATACCCACCAGGTACTAGAGCACACTCTGCCGAGCTGTAGTTACCTGTCTGCCTGGTCTAATCTAAGCTAATCTTTTCTTCTATCCAGGAATAGGCCTTTGTCTCAAGCCACAGCTAAACAAAACCTTTCCATCTTGTATTTACCAGGATGGGCTTCTCTTTAGAGAGTTCCAAATGCAAAACTGGGTATTCCATTTTGGTTGGAAACAGGATGTAAATGTGGAAAGCTCCCCAATGATAGCATGAAAAGAAGGAGCCGAGGCTCCAGGGCCGTCCCTTCTTCTTCTGTTCCTGCACCGGGACTGTGCACTCAAAACTTCTCTCTCACATGAAAGAACAGACCTGTGGGATATTATCTTCTGTGAAGATGTTACTCCACAGAGGACTCATCCTGAAGTCACCTGCTTTGGTTGATGTATTTAGTTAAGCTAATACATATAAATCTATCTCTTTCTCTCTCTCTCTCTCTCTCTTGCATCTTCAATTATCAAGACATCGGCCTCTGTTTTGGTGCTCATGAAATGCAGTGGCCCCAAAGTTCACAGCAGCACTACTTACAAAAGCCAAGACCTGGAAGCAACCTAAATGTCCATTGACAGATGAATGGATAAAGAAGATGTGGTACATATATACAATGGAATATTACTCAGCCATTAAAAAGAATGAAACAATGCCACTTGCAGCAACATGGATGGACCTAGAGATTATACTAAGTGACATAAGCCAGACAGAGAATGACAAATATCATATGATATCACTTACATGTGGGCTCAAAAAAAGAAAAAAGATACAAATGAACTTATTTACAAAACAGAAATAGACCCACAGACATAGAAAACAAACTTATGGTTACCTAAGGGGAAAGGGGAGGGGAGGGATAAATTAGGAGGATGGGATTAACAGATGCACATTACTATGCATAAAATAGATAACCAACATGGACCTACTGTATAGCGTAGGGAACTATACTCCATATTTTGTAATAACCTATATGGGAAAAGAATATATATATATATGTATAACTGAATCACTGTGATGTATACCTGAAACCAACAGGACATTGTAAATCAACTATACTTCAATTTTTTTAAAAAAAGTCACGTGCCAAGGGGAAAAAAAAAAACACGAAAAACATGATTGCCTCATAGTGTCCTTTATGTTGCAAAGCACCTCTTGAGCACTTTGAGGCTATTACGAAACCTAGTAACTGGGTGAAAGAATATGAATAATGGGATGGTGGAAGAAAACCAACACACCAAGACGTCACCTGCTAAATTCAGTATTATATTCTCTTAGCAACCTGACAATTTTTTCTGAAAGGGGTAGTGCTGGTCTGTTTCTGGAAATTTCTTTCTCCGAAGTAGTAAGTATTGACGAAGGTCAAGGGACAAGCAAGGCTAACACCCTCAGATTACATTAGGATTTAAATTCTAGACTAATCATGATGTTGGAGGTGAAAACCCTAGAATGCATCGGAAGCAGGATGTCTTTTAACCTGATCATTTGAATGAAGACCTTTAAAGATACTGTTTTCCCTTGTGAAACAAGTGTGAGGAAGCCTTCATATGAAATCTAGAGGGAGAAAAATAAAACGACATATGGAAAGAGATTACAGGATTAATTACATGATCTGCCTTAGAATGACACAGGAGACTTCACAATCTTTTTAAAGAAGTCACTGTAAATTCGTATTAAACAACTGAATTCTATGCTTTTTACATAAAAAGACAAAGAAACCAAGACTAAAAACACTAGTAGGTGTTTATTTATTCAATTATATTTACATCAAGTCCAAAAGTAAACAAAAAGATATTGAGAATAGTGAATTTGTATTCAACATGAATAAATAAACTCAGTTTGTTTTCTACTTCTGTCCTTTGGATTTCCAAATTTAGTCTTTTAAGCAGCGACATAAACAGTAAGCAGTACTTGTTCAGGACTCTCTTCTGTGACAGTAGGGCTCAGGGAGATTTACTTCATTGAATCGAAATTTAAACTAACAAAAAATTGAAAACTACACTTCAGACTGTTTCAATTGCTTAATCTGAGACAAATAAATGTAAAAAGTTCTATGTAAATATATATTAAGAAAATCTGTAAACTGCCCGTAATATAAACAGGTGCTGAAGTTCACTAAATACATTCTCTCTCTCTCTCTCTCTCTCTCTCTCTCTCTCTCACACACACACAAATAATCTGCTTATGAACGATGGCTGGCCAGCTAAGGAAGATGATAAAGATTACTACAAATTTTATAATGTTTAGTAGTCAATGATAATATTCAAATCTTTGTAGTTTAAAGAACAAGCTTAAGCTAGATCTAACATTACATCAATAAAAATTTAGACTGCCAAACCTTAATAGCAGACAATTCCCACAGACCATTTGAATTTTCATAATCCCACTCCTGAAAACACATACCCCGAAGACTTCCGAGTACAGATGAGCCGCAGTGGTGAGGCCAGAGAGTACGCACACAAAACAACAGCACGATGCCATGAATGTTCCCTCCTGGCTTCACACTCAAACTCTTAGACCTGAAGCAAACAAGTTACCCAGGTAACAGGTATGGTCTGCCCTGGCCTTACCCTAAGCAGTGTCAAAACTGCATTTTGCGGTGGGTGGAGGAGAGTTAAATTTGTAACTTTCAATGGCCATGAGAGGTCATTATTAACTTCTCGTTTGATGACAGAGAATTTGCATTTTTACCCTAACTTCCACCTTTGGTATGAACTTGAGAACAATTCAATACTCTAACCAAAAAACAAAACAAAACAAAACAAAAGAAGAGGGGAAGAAGGATAAAGAATTGGAAAAACAACATGGCAACACAGTTTGATTTCATTTTCTTATCATCACATTCCTAACAACCTATTTATTTTTCTTAACTTCTGGCTAAATACTTTCTGCTCCTGTGCAATTCAATCACTTTGAATCTCATACTTTAATATACGGAATATATTCTGCACTGATCGTGTTGTCATTAACAAACAATATTGTGTGTGCGCCCGTGAGTATGTTTGGAGACATACTGTATCTTGTCCCGCCATTGGCACTTACCTTCAGGGAAGGCATTCGGCTGCACCATGTGGAGGAAGATGTGCACAATTTGAAAGAGGATGCCAGTAGGTCCAGCTTCATAAGAATCTCTGGTCTCATAGCTCGTTGGAGGAAATTCAAATTCCAAACCATCAGCAATGTATGCGGATGATGGCGGCGGCCCCTCTGACATGGTGTCCCCATAAAGCCCCAGCAGCAGCAGGAAGCGGAGGAGAAGGGCCATAGCTAGCAAGATGCCCCAAACATGAGGCAGAACTGGGGACCTCCCTCTTCAGAGGTTCTGGAAGCCTTGGGGAAGACAGGAGTGCGTTTCTGTGCAGTAGAGGCGTGGCGAGGTCTGAGTCTGCGGAATCCTTGGCTTTCTGGCTGGGTTGGCATGCGGTGAAGGGTGGCAGAGAACCTTCTCGGCTGTGGTGGGGGGGGACGGTCAGTCGATCAAAGCACCATCCCTGGCAGGGAGAGAAGGGGCGGGGTCACTAATGCCTGCAGCCCGCCTGCACCGGCAGCTCCCCTGGAGAAGAGGCTGCAAGGCTTTAGAGCAAGCCCTCAGCCTAATCCGCGGCGGAGGAAGCAAACACAGAGCCTGCTTCAGAGCACAGGGGCAGGAAAGCTGGAAGGTTCCATGCTAGGGGCCAGACCCAGAAATACCAGCTAGTGTAACGAGTGTGTGGTCTTGGAAACTGACATTCATTAAGCACTTACCACATTCCAGACAGGTTCTACATGCTTTGCAGGTAGAACCTCGGTTAAGGCATTATCCCATTTTACAGAAGAGGAAACTGACTCCGAATTCCAGCAACTTGCCCGAGGCCATGGTTGATTCATGGTGGGGTAGAATCCAAACCCAGTAGTTTGCTTTTGAAGCCCAAGTTTGGACTCTCCCAACTCCAAGACACTCTCCCTACAGAACCCTCCCTTTCAGTCAGAGAAGCAGAGGCCCCCAGCAATAGATGAGATGCTTAACTTTCCTCCAATTTTGGGTTATCCTCCCCATTTCTGGAGATATGTCTTACTCCACCTTTTATTTTATTAATGTGCTCACTGATCTCATTTCATCCCATCTTCACTCACCCCCAGCCCAAACTAGACAAGCATGGCCTCAAGGGCAGGGAACAAGCTCTTTAAGGCCGGGTGACATTGGTTTCTAACACGCTCATCAGGTAGCCCTGATGGAAATCTCTGTCCCAAGTCACCACCTGGATGACTCGGGGTCCAGGCGATGAGAAGCAGATCAGAGCGAGACTCTCGCCGTCCCCTGGGGAAAGGGAGAAAGATCAGGAACCTATAATCGGCTACCAGCCCAGTGTCTAGTGAGGGCAGCGTGGACCTGTCCTCCTCGAGTTTCTCTCCCCAGAACTGAACACAAGGCAGGCATACAGTTGGCTATCAGTAAGAGCTGCTGAATATAAAACCAAATAAGCCAAAACAGCTGCTTTGCGTGTACCACTGCAACAGGCTAGATGAATCAAAAACAACGGGGATACTCTGCTTGCCCATTCTTTTCTGGGGTCAGGAACACCCTGATTTTCTTTCCTACATCAGATACACACTCAGGAACTTTCAAAATAAAGACAGGGTGCTCCTGAAACACACAATGCAAGATGGAGGCGAGGGACTACCAAGAAAGTGACACACTGCACAAAAGGCTAGAGGACCCGCTACCTATATTCCACCAAGTTGAAGAGAGCTCCACACAAGAGGTAGGATTTAATGAGCTATTTGAATGAAGACGTTCATTCATATCAGGTCCCCTTAGATACTGCCTCATCTTCTAAGCCTCATAACCACTCCTATTACTTCTGCACAGGTCTGCCAATGGAATGACCCTCGACTCTCCCATTATCACATCATGGGCTACTCAGATCCCCAGTGACACCTAGTGCCGACCTCATGGAACCCCTAGCTTCCAGGTCCATCTCACCCACAGACACAGACGCACCAGGACCCTGGTGACTGTTTCCAAAGGGCAATCCCTGCCAGGCATGGCTGCTGCCAACAACCTGTCCTCAGGCTCTGAAGTGCTCTAGCCTTTCACTGGTTCTACCAGGAATCAGCACCCTGCTCAGACTTCAAGTCTTTTCCAGAGAGAACAGATAAGAAGGAAACAAAGCAAGTTGGCTTTTGCAAGATTTCTCTCTGAAGCCTGCAGGGCTGCACAGGGCAGGAGGAAGATGCGAAAGAAGAGGCGGCGTGTGGTTATTCAGGTAGAATAGGACCGTGCTGCTTCAGGCAGGCAGGTGGGCATGCACACACACGTCACACACACCATGCATGCGCTCACAATGACACACAACTCACAGAGACGAAACACACACCAGGAACGTACACTCCACACACTGACACACACAGGCACACACCACATTCACATCTTATCTTATCTGTTAAAGGGCAGGCAGGAGCACAGCAGCTGACGGATTAGAGGCTCAGCTGCTAAGAAAGGCTGACTTCCTGGTAATGCCACCAAGCCTCAGCTGAGGACAGAGAGAAACACAGCGGGAGGGAAATGGCAGAAGGCCCCCGGGAGAGCTATGAATAAACAGACTTCCAGACATCCTCAGTGAAGAAGCAGGGGAAAAGAAATCCCAACGGAAATGCAAAGATGGGGTGTTCCACTGAGTTAGGGCAGCACCTGAGCGGCACGTGCATCTTGCTCCAGAGGGTAGGTCCCTCTTACAGTTTAGACCACTTTTAGGAACATCTCACTACTTATGAAGCACTAGACAATGGATAAAAGTCAAGGCAAAAAGGAAGAAGTTTTCATCTCAGTCTGAATCGTTGTTCCAAAAAAGAAGGTCTGGGTACTTCCCTGGGAAAGCACACGAGGTAGCAAGAGCCACTGAGAGCAGCTCAGGGAACTGCCAGCAGAAAACACAAGACGGCTCCCGACCCAACAGCCGCATCAGCGTAAAACGGAGTCTGTGTTTCAAATGAAATTATAGGACCTCAGTTCTGGAGATGTGGCCCATTAATCTGCATTTTTAACATGCTCCCCTGGTGACAGATTCTTAGACAACTAAGGTTTGAGAGCCAGCACTGTTCCTGAGTTCCCTCCTGGCTAATCCATGCTGCTTTCCAAAGACACCTCCATCTTCCCAAGCACAACTGCAGAACAACAGACGTGAGGCAAAAGCACCCAAACGCCCTTCTTGTATCGCATTGAACTGATCTAGCCCAACAGCTTGGTGGGGTCCCCGACTTCCTCATCTTCTGCGTACCCTTGGAGTCTGGCGCACAGCAGGCACTCAGTAAGGATGGCTGACATCAAACGGTCGCAGGTAGAGAGAAGACTGACACAAAATGGTCGTGTTGACCTATTTCAGAATTGGTCAAGCACCTGTTTATGAGCAGTCTTCAGCCCACGGGAGGGAGGTGTTGGATTGCTTGTAGCTGTTTCCTCCAACCCAGGGAGCAGACTGTCCCCTCACCGGATTCATCCATGGCGGAACAACTGGTCTACCACTCTGGGGTGGGGGGGCATACTTTCAGCTGCAATCCTCGACTTAGCAGGCTTTGGAAATCGCTCCTTTGGGGCCTCTCTCCTCAAACAGGCACTAGACTAATCACTAAGGTAGATTCACCATTTTCTGGTTTATGGGATGAAGATTCCTGGATTCCATCCAAATACACTGAGTTCAAACTGGGAAAGGGACCCAAGAACACGAATTTTAAGCAAATACCTCACATGATTCTGAGCCTGGGGTCCAGAGATCGGCACTTCCATGAGCACTGGTTTAAAAGCAAATACGATGACCATCCAGCTTCATTTCTTCTCTACTTTTTCTTTTTGATGGAATTTTTGAAGGAATTTCTTTTAAAAGGATCTGTGTAGGTGTCATCTAGGGTTTTTGGTGGGTGGGAGGGCGGATGGGAGCTGCCCAACTTCTGAGCCCACCTTTGTGAGTTCAGGGGGTGGCAGCCCTGCCTCCCATGGTGAGGCCAGCTGAGGTGCCCAAACTGAGCCCAGGCTCAGCCAATCAGATGCTTACTCCTGGGCTTGTGCATGAGACACACTGAGGCAGAGGCAGTTTCCACTTCATCCTAGCAATGATGGAAACATGCCAGCAGCCACAGCCGGAGTCTAATGGTGGCAGCCATGGCCGTACACCCATCAGGGGTCCTGTTGCATGTCCTGAGTCCCACTCCTCCGGGCTCCCAAGCCTGGCTAGCCAGCCTTTCTGTCACTTCGCTAAGCCACCCAGTATCCAGTCCCTTTTTTGCTAAAATTACCCAGAATTGGCTTCTGTCATTTTTAACAATGCATCCTGACCTTGATCAAATCTCAGAGCGAACTCCTGCCCCTGCAAAACTGCTTTCCTTCATATTTTAAAGTCCCAACGAAAAAATATTTGGTTTAAAGTTTTATTATTTTCGACCTATCCTTTGATGCACTTTGCTTCACCTTACTAGATACACAGAAATAGTCCAGGGTGGAACTCATAAGGAAGTTCATTAAAAAATTATGGGATACATTAAGAAAACAAAACTAAACTAAAGGGCACTGCTGCAGCGACCAGAGCCCTGGCTTTCGAGACTGGGAGTCTCTAGCCCCGCTGATGAGCTCTGTGACAGCAGTTGCTTACAATCTCCACGCTTTCCTTTTTGCTAGTCTGTAAAATGGTGTTTTAAATAGTGTGGGAGGGTTGGAAATAGAATAGGTACGACGCCTGGCACACACACGGCTGGCCGTCGATTGAGGGTCTGGACTGCCCCTGCGAACGGCAATATTCTCAACTCGGCCGCCAGGCTCGCCCTGACAGGCAGAACAGCTTCCAGAACATTGAAGGAGGAAACTCACAAAAGAGTGAGAAAAGCCTAAGTAGTAACTCCACACACATTGAATAATAGGAAGTTGCTACTATTCAAGTCTTTCGAAAACGGCAATTTCATACGGTCCAAGCAACCAAAGAACAGCAGCTGTTTGGGTCTCCAGAGGGTCTCTGTTGGGATGGGGGGAGGGGACGTTCAAGGACCTCAATCACACCTGCTTGTGTTAACAAAGATCAGCCTCCTCTCTCAGAAACCCGGGAAAACCTTCCTCCAGCCCGGGCAGGAGCAAGGTCAGCAGCCGCCGCGGGCTACAGGCGCAACCTGTTGCTACAGAAAGCTGGTGGCGCCGCTCCCCCAGCCTTCCCCTCCAACCCACCGCCAGGCCGGGGCCGCTCTTGCCCTCGCTCCCTCCGCGCAGGAACCTCTCTCCGGCTGCGGGACAAAGGATAGGCGGCAAGGCGGGCGCGGGAAACCAGGAGACTCGAGGAATCCGCCGTCGCCCTGGGGGAGGGGGTTGCCGGAGTAACTTGGCTGCCGCGAGAGAGTCGGCGCCGGTTCCCCGCCGAGGCGCGGATTGGCGTGGACTGGGGTCGCCGTCCTAAGCCGTGTGCCCCAGGGCCCCCTGGTCGCATCCCCCGCCGCTCTCGGCGAGGGCTTTCGAGGAAACTGACCTCGGGCCCCAGACTCTCCCGCACCGCGAAACTCCTCCTCTGTCCACGCTTCCCTTTGTTGTCCTGGCCGGCGCCTTACCCAGCGGGGTGCGCCTCCATCACCCAGTTCTCCATCAGGCAATCGCCAAAGGTCCCCGTGCTGTGCACCCAAAGCAGACCGGGGGATGCATCAAGCCAGGGGTGCGTGCGCTGCCAGATGGGCAAGGCGATAAGGCCTCCCATGGCACCCTCAGAGCCCCCCTCCTGTGATGGTCGGTTGCACCGCGTACTTCTTTTAGCAAACCAGAGGAAGGTGACCCCTTTCCATACCCAGCTGGGGAAGGTCAGTGTCCCGCACCCCTCGTTCCACTCCCCAGGACTCCCCTCACCCCCGAACAGTTCCCAAGCCCCGGACCAACCTCGCCTCGTCCGCCGCCCTCTCAGAGAACGAGCCGGTAGCCTCGGGGTCTGGGGTCCCACTCGCGTTACCACCGCCTGCTCGCGCCCCGGAACCTGGCCACAGCCGCCAGCTCCCCTCCAGTGGGCGGAAATAAGACCCACCACGCAGCCCGCAAAGTTTGCGTGCGTCTGCGCCCTGCCCGGAACTCTCGCAGGGTCCACCTCGCCGGCCCTGCAGCCCCTCTGGTTCCCCCGACGCTCCCGGGCTCGCACCACCTGCCGCGGCCCGGGGAGGGGGTGCCGAGGGTTGGGAGGAGAAGGGAGCAGAGCAAGCCCCTCCATTCCCCATTCCCCGCCCCCAGCTTTCTGGAAAGGGGTGCACTCAGCCCCCGGGTCGGGACCGCAGACACCTTCCGAGCTCCGGCGTGAGGACGCGGCTACTCACCGTGCGCCCGGTCCAGCTACCGGTCAGCCCTCGCCGCCGCTGCCGCCCCCCTCTTTCCTCCCAGCCCTGCTCGCCCGGCCCCCGCTCATGAATGATTTATGACTCGGCTTCGGGGACCACCGGGATGGCTTCCGGAGAGGCCGCTCCGCTGTCCCGCTGCCCCGCGCGCCGGCCAGACCCCGGGACGGGGCGGGTCCGGAAAGGCGCCTGCCTTCGAGGCGCGCCGGAGAGGCCCAGGGTACCCTTGGGGACCTGTTGCGGCCTCCGCAGCTCCCGGGCGGGACTCGCAGATGAGGCTGCCGCAATGCACTGCTTCCAGAAATGTACTCACCCGCGCGCGGCGGGAGAGCTGAGCGCGCAGCCAGGTGGCGGGTGGGGACTGGCTCGGTACTTTAGAGATAGCTAATCCTGGAGTTCGGCCCGCGCGCTCCCGGTTGGACCAGCTGAGCAGCTTCGCCACGATACCCCGGGGCACACACTGGGACCTAGCTGCAACCATTTCCTGAGGCTAGAGCCCCGCTCAACCGAGCACGTCCCTCCCACAGGACCCACGCCTCCTTGAGGCAGGCTGAGCGGTTTAGTTGGAACGCCGCTCCTCTTCTAAAAACTTCGCATCTCTCTGGTTCCACCTCAGACCTGCCTTGGTTGACTCCCTCTACCGCTTTAGACGCTTCTATTGCCAGTTTCCAAGACTTAAAAAAAAATTACTCAAATAAAACAAAACCCCAATCATTTGGTTCCTTAGCGTGTACCAATCGTAATGCTAGTGGCTGGAGCTCTAAAACCGGCAAAAAGCAGCCCTTGCTCCCATGTACGTACACAGGCATCTGCTATGGCTCCAAGCACACGGAGCTTTCATTACTCGTTTCATATCGGTCTCTTTGCTGTGCGTTGCCTGCCATCCCCTCAAGCTGAGGGGTGGGGACCTTCTGCCAGAAGCAACCACTCCGTCTTCTAACTGTGCTCACGTCACTCCTCACTCACTACTTCCTATCTTGAGTGGAGAGTACTCTCTGGTAAGAAAAATAAGACTAATGGAAGAAAAGCACCTTCCGGACGGTGTTTAGCATACAGTAGGTGTTTAATGTTTGTGATATGGATGGATTGATGGATTCATGGAAGGATGGACAGACTGACAATTGAATGATGGACAGGAAGGTTAATTCAACAGCTCTTTCACTTACCCCAGAATCTAGCATAAAACAGGTGCTCGAAAGAGCATTATTTTTGTTTGATTGAAATTTAAACTGATCTTGAATGTGCATATTTCCTGGATAAATGCTAGTTCAGGAAACTTCTGAAAACTGCACTATAGGCATGCAAAGTTAGATGGTGCCCTGAGACATCTAAACAGGCCTGCTGTTTCTCCGTCTGAAAGTGGTCAGGGCCTCTGCTTGAACACCTCCAGAGGCCCCAGCACTTCTGCTCAAGGGCAGCCCTCTCTGGGTGGGGCCCAGAGGGGAGTTCTTCCCTCCTGAGGGCAGCCAGCTCTGCCCTGCCTCAAATTTTGGCTCTGTCCCTTTTCATCACTGTGACTTCGTCTGCTTAATCTCACTGAGCCTGTTTCCTTGTCTGCAAAGTAAAAATAATTATGCCTCAGGAAGCTCATTTTTACTCCTAATAATGATGATGATGATGATGATAATAATAATGACAACAGTAACAGTGGTGATAGCTAAAACTTAATGAATGCTCACTACAAATGAGGCAGTATGCCAAGTGCTTTGTGTGCATTATTTCATGTAATCTTAGCAACAACAACAGCATAGTATTATCTCCATCTTAGAGATAAGGCTAGGGGCTTCCCTGGTGGCGCAGTGGTTGAGAGTCCGCCTGTCCATGCAGGGGACGCGGGTTCGTGCCCCGGTCCGGGAGGATCCCACATGCCGCGGAGCGGCTGGGCCCGTGAGCCACGGCCGCTGAGCCTGCGCGTCCGGAGCCTGTGCTCTGCAATGGGAGAGGCCACAACAGTGAGAGGCCCGCGTACCGCAAAAAAAAACAAAAAAAAGATAAGGCTAAAAGAGTTTCAGTAATTTGCCCAAGGTCACAGAGCTAGTAAGTGACGCACTACCCAGATGTGGCCTCCAGAGCCCATGATTATCCTAACATACCAGTGCCCCAAAGATAACATAAAACCCTCTGGGGCCTGTACTCTCCCGACAGATAATGTAGTGTGGATTGAAACGGTTGGCTATCAGTCTTCCTGCAGGCACTGAATGCTTCAGCTGTTTTTATCCATTTCATACCCCCAACACCTACTCTACCTGGGCCATCGTAGGTGTTTAATAAATGAATGAATAAATAGTAAACATAGAACACAATATTAAGATGTGTTCTGAGCAGCCTTAGGCAGACTATAACAGGAACTAATGATTTATTCTGTTCAGCTTGGCTTGGAGTTCTAATCCTACAGTCCCACTATTCAGCACAACTGAATTTCTTTTCTCTTTTTTTTTTTAAATTGAGATATAGTTGATTTACAATATTGTGTTAGTTATAGGTGTACAACACAGTAATTCAATTTGTTTTTTGCAGATTATATTCCATTATAGGTTGTTAAAAGATATTCAATATAATTCCCTGTGCTATCCTTGCTGCTTCTGTCTTTTATGTATCATAGTTTGTAACTGTTAATCCCATACTCCTAATTTGTCACTCCCCACCCTCTCCTCTTTGGTAACCATAAGTTTGTTTTCTATGTCTGTGAGTCTCTTTCTGTTTTGTATATGATTCATTTGTATTATTTTTTAGATTCCACATGTAAGTGATATCATGTAGTATTTGTCTTTCTCTGAGTTACTTCTCTAAGCATAATACTCTCTAGGTCCATCCATGTTGCGGCAAATGGCAATATTCCATTGTTTTTTATGGCTGAGTAATATTCCATTGTGTGTGTGTGTGTGTGTGTGTGTGTGTGTGTGTGTATAAAACATCTTCTTAAGCCAGTCATCTGTTGATGGGCACTTGGGTTGTTTCCATGTCTTGGATATTGTAAATAGCGCTGCTATGAACATTGGGGTGCATATATCTTTTTGAATTAGAGTTTTCATTTTTTTTCCAGATATGTACCCAGGAGTGGATCATACGGCAGCTTTATGTTTAGTTTTTTAAGGAACTTCTGTACGGTTCTCCATAGTGGCTGCACCAATTTACATTCCCACCAACAGTGTAGGAAGGCTCCCTTTTCTCCACACCCTCTCCAGCATTTAATATTTGTAGACATTTTGCGGATGGCCATTCTGACCAGTGTGAGGTGATACCTCATTGTGGTTTTGATTTAGTGCAACTGAATTTCTATGCCATATGTTCTATGCAAGGCCAGAGGGGGTGATGTTATTCCCATACACACACTGAGTCATTAGATGCATAAATTGTCCCCCTTTCTGAAATTGCTCCTCACTTTGCCTGCCCAAATGAAATCTAAACAGGAGGCAGCAGGGCATCCTAGAAGGATCCAGAAGATTCATTCAGTTTCAGTCACGAACAGCCAGTGTGTTCCCTGGTAAGTCATGTAACCCCCCTGGGCTTCACATTCCTCACTGGTCAATAGCCATGCTCAATGACCACATAGGGCTAAAGGCTACCATCTTGGACAATGCAGACAGCACATTTCCATCATCACAGACAGGTCTATTGGACAGTGCTGGGTTAAATATTGAACCATAATAAAGGGAAAATTACAACAGGACTACAATAACAAACTTAAGTTTCAAGAAAAGTGATCAGGGTTATGTAACATTAGAAATGAAGTGTTGATTGAAATCAGTTATTCTCAGAGTACACAATACTTGGTCATTCAACAATCCTCGATCTTTGACAAGATGTTCCTTATGAAGAACACTGAATATTTTTCCCTGAGTCACTAAGACTAAAACAAAATAGGTTAGTGAGTATATTGTTCTAATTAACCTGAAAATTTCTATAAATAACTATGTTCCCCCCAAATAATGTATTTGTATGACCAACAGACGTTGCAGCATGTGATGCTTTAGAAAAATGGGTTTATGCAATCTCAACATCCACTGCCTTGTCTTCTTAAGACTGAAATTTGTGTAAGAGACAGCTAGGGAGAGAGGGAAAAGGAGAGAGAGACAGAGAGCCAGTGAGAGGGAAAGAGAAAATATTCTAAATAGAAATTCCACTAGTTTTGAAGGGAATGACTTCATGCAAGACAAGGTTCTCCTATAAATGTTTTACCTCATGATTTCCTGTTAATCTTGCTTTTTTCCACTTGCCTCTGGACTTAGATGCCAAAAAATAGCATTGCTGGTGTTTAATAACAAAAAGCCAAGAATATATTCTTCTTGTACTTTGAGTACATTCAGCTAAGATTTGTAACTCATCCATCAAGCCCACTGCTTACTAATTCAGAGGAAAAAAAACTTCAATCTAGTTTGGCCCAAGAGGAGGAAAGAGAGAGAAGGGGCCAGGCCAAGGACAGTACCTCAGAGCCTGGATTCCAAACCTGGGGAGAACTTGGAAAACTCAGTCACAATTTAATGAGACAGGTATTGGGTAGTTTTATATTTTATGTGTTGTATCTGTCTTTCGGGAACTGTTTCAAATAAATGCCGCATCTCTAGGGCTGGCTTTCATCTGTGGCTTTCCCCCTGACATCATTTTTAACATGCACTAACTCAGATGGGGCTTCATAATCTCTCTTCAGTAACAGTACGGAAAAAATGAGAGCAGCAGAACGTCAGAGAATTATAAAGTGTTAGGATACTTGCTCTTATTTTCTTGAGGAAAGCAAGGTTCTTTCCAGCTAAATGTTATTGCGAGATTGCAGAAGGAGGTAGACAGGAAAATTCTACAATTTCTGATTCTATAGTTTTCAGTTTTTATTATATCCCAAAAGAGATTCACCCAGGAACTTTTATTTATACAACACAAAACTTACATCTATGCATGCAGTGTTTTGCCCCTCTGGGAATACTTACTATTATTACTTTCCTCTAAAGAACTATTAATTTGCATTTATCTTCTGCATCATCTGAAAGCACTTATTAAGCATCTGTTAATTATTCATACATTCATTCATTCAGTAACATTTACTCAGCACCTGAAACCAAGCAGGACCCTGAGGAGTCCTCCCAGCTAACCAAAGATTTATGGCTCAGATAATGTTCCAACCACAAGAGAGACCTGATGGCTATTTGGAACCATGTAATCAAGACAATCATCTCTGAAAATAGAAGATTACCTCCTCCCTAGCATGTAGCCCCTTCCTATTTTCCCTATATAATCTCCAAGCAAAACCTGGGGAGTTGGGAGTTGGTTCTTTGGGACATGAGTCCACCTTCTCCCCAGGATTGCCAGCTTCCTCAATAAAGCTATCTTTCTTTCACCTAACACTTGTCTCTCAGTATTGGATTCTTGAGCAACAAGCAGCTGAATCTGAGTTCAGTAACACTGCTACTCGTCAGGAGCTAGAGATTCTAGTTACCCTGACCCAGAACATACTTATGAAAAGTCAGTCACACTGTAACAGGGGCAGGTGTGGGGAAGTTTTATATTGTGTGTGCTGAATCTGTCTTCTGGCAACTGTTTCAAGTGAAACTTATGACAAAAAATTCTTTTATCAAACACTATCTTTTCCTCGTATTTACCCTCATTGTGAGACTTTCTAAAAAAGCATTCTCTGCAAAATTCTCTTTTGCTTCATATTTGATGTGCCACCTAAGCGATCATCAGATATTTATTTTAAATAAATATTTAAAATATTTATTTTAAATCCACTAAAATTTCTGCTAATTAAAACACTATTCACTTTTGCCAGAGCAATCAAGGTGTTAAATTATAGTCCCAAACACTTACTCATGTCAGAGAGTGAAAGGTGGAACTATATTTTGTGGAATAGTGTGGAAAACCTGGAAGATGGAGCTTGAACAGAACTGGAAATGAGCCCTAGCTCTGTTACTCCATTCACTCACTCATTCATTCATTTTTCTCCTTTATTCATTCACTTACACATGCGTTTGACAAATGGTGATTGACCACCTTCTGTGGGCCAGACTGAGCAAAGAGATAGGGCAGAGAATAACAAAGGACACCCTTGGCCTCTCAGAGCCAACCCCCTCGTAAAGGAGACACACAAGCCAACAAATCAATAAGTATGTTCACTGTACACCCTTCAGTAAGTACTTGATATCTCTGAGCTTCAGTTTCCTCACATACAAACCACAGGTTTTGCAAAGATTAAATGAGATGATATATGTAACATACCTGTAGGTATGCTGAATAGCAGCTATTATTTCTGCTCTTACTATTTCTCTGTCAAACTCCCTTTCACCCCTACCCCCCATATTTATTTCCAATTTCATAAATTAGGGTGTAGGGCTATTGGGTCCACAAGCTAAATATTCATCCCATAAATATTTACATAATATGTCCTAAGGATTTGTAAGGCTCCAAGCCAGAGAGGCCGAAGAAGCTGGATATATTCTGACTTCTGCTCTGCAAAGGAAATTGTCCAAAACTTGGCAATGGGCAAAGGAGATGACTGGGCATCTTTTCAGTGGAGTGAGGGGCATGATTTAAAGGACCTTCTGGGAATTATTGGATATTACAGAGGTGTGTATTTGATTGTATTTATATTGACTAGGTTATATCACAACTCTGTAAAGGTAGAAGTTAAAATTGTAGAACACCTGGGGACTACCCTGGTGGTGCAGTGGTTAAGAATCCACCTGCCAGTGCAAGGGACATGGGTTCGATCCCTGGTCCAGGAAGATTCCACATTCTGCGGAGCAACTAAGCCCATGTGCCACAACTGAGTCTGCGTGCCTCAACTATGGAAGCCCATGCTTCATTATGGAGGGAAGAAAAATTACAAATGAAGTGAGAATATTGTTCTAGATCAGGGTTTTTTTAACCTCAGTGCTCTCGACATTTGGGGCTGGATAACCCTTTGTTGTGGGTCTGTCCTGTGCATTGTAGGATGTTCAAGCATTCCTGACTTCTACCCACCAGACAGAAGTAGCGCCCTGGCCCCTTCCCCCGAATTGTGACAAACAAGTATTTTCAAAATCTAGAGTTTGATTTTTTTTAAGTCACAGGAGAAATGACTGAGTTTGGGCAGAATTTATCACCTATATTAAAGAGGGAGTCCCTGGTATCAGTTTTGGCAAGTGCTAAGCGTGATGGTCATGAACTGAAGCATACTGTGCACCCAAGCCGCTTAATCCATTCACATCACCTACCCGGCCCTGGGGAGTCTGCCCTCAGTGACTTCCCATCGCCCCAGTCACAGCCTACCCTGGAAGAATTGCAAAGTGAGTTGTTTTGAGAAGGCAGCTACCTGCTTGCATTCCTCTGCTGTGACCTTCACAAACCTCCCCTGCTGGGTGCTTGCTCTGAGATTAGCCTACCACTTGGAGAAACTCGACATTTTACTTATAACTGTGAGCACAGAAGCATTCAGAAAAAAGAATAGGACAATTCATGACATTTCCCATGGGCTAACGAGAAAGCGCCCCGTATGTAATAGGGCTTCAATAAATCTCAGAGGAAAACAAGGGGAATGGGGGGAGCTATGAGCTCATAAGAAGACAAATGAAAGTAGTGATGATATAAAAATTCACACTTTAAGGCAAGATAAGAAAAATTTAAACGTAAAACTTTTTCTCTGCCCTTTGGCCTCCTCCGTCCCCACTGGTATGCATTGCGCATCTGCATTGGATGTCAACCAGACCTCCCCAGAGGTAAAGATCAATTTTTCTCCTACTGGCGCCAGCCATGTAACTCCTTAGAAGATAACGTTCCTTTCTCAATCCTGTAAAAGGTCATGATGACCCACCCTCACCTTGTACATGCAGAGATCTTTGGTGAACTTTATGTACAATGCCAATATAGAATTTCCCTTAAAGATTGGTGCTAGATAGACTGGTCAGTTGACCTGGGGAGATACTGGACTGCACCTAATGGAAGTTCAGAGCTTAAATACTTACTTATGCCCTTACTAATATTACCAGCTATACTACTTGTACTCTGTTCATTTTACAAGATTATCGTTTCTTGCATTGCCAAATGTGTGTGAGCCTCAGATCAAATTAATGATGATTAGGTGACTTGAAATGATCGACCGAACGTATAGTTCTGTAAGATCAGTGATTGTGGGATTTCCTTGGCTGTCCAGTGGTTAAGATTCCACACTTTCCCATGACAGTGGGGGACCAGAAAGTCTGCAGAGCATGGAGGGTAGAACCCCAGGCCTGGATGATAGACAAATAACAACAGCTAACATTTTACTGAATGTTCACCACGCATTGGGCAGAATGCTAGTTTCCATGTGCCAACTCATCGGCCCTTGTAATAACTCTATGAGGTTAGTTCTGATATTATTTCTACTTTACAAATGGGGAACCTAGTACCAAAAGGTTAAGCAATGTTCCCAGGGCCCAGGCTCCCCGTTAACACGGGGCTCGGGGCAAGAGTACATGGAGGTCCATAGACCACATGTCAAATATTTGAAAGTGAAGAATCCAGCCAACAAATTGTTAACTAAAATATGTTTTCTCATCCTAAAAAAAAAAAAAAAAAAAGAATAAAGAAAAAGATTCATGCTTCCAACGCAGGGAGTGCAGGTTCAATCCCTGGTCTGGGAACTCAGATACCACGCGCCATGTGGCGCAGGACAAAAAAAAAAAAAAAAAAAAAAATTAAAAAAAGAGATCAGTGATTGTAATAGTTAGTGTAACTCTAGATATGGGAAGAAGCAACAGGAGGGAACCACTTCCGGGACCATAACAGACCAGTGAGACAGGCGGTCCAGAGGCTTTTGCTTACAGTTAACAGGGCCGAGTCCAGTAATAGCACGTTGAGTGGCCTATCAACGCAATCCTTGCCTGACCTGGGAATGAGCATTCCTAGCATCGTGGGACAAATTGATCACGAAATGCCTCCCAAACCTTGGTCGAAAATAAGACTGAAAAGGAAGGGATTGTAAAATAAAGAATGTTGCCCACCATCCAGTCCATAAGAATCAAGTCATTAGCCACCGCAGTGGCTGACCTACAGTACACCCTGGAAGGAATTCAGGGCAAAGACCAGGATGACATGCTCTGTGCTCTGGGAGAACTGGCGGAACAGGCCTTCGGGTAGTTAGATATTTCCAGGAGAAATTTTTGAGGAATCTGCGTTCCTGCATCTCCCCATACTTAGAAAAGCACTAAAACCACTCATTAAAATTTTTCTCCCTCGAGGCTAGCAGCAACCTGCTGAGACATGCGCTGGATTGCATGGACCCCCTTCACCAAAATCACATATATACTGGCTGGCCTCCCCCTTCACCTCTTTGGAGTACTTCTCAGAGCTCTCTGACAGACTGACTGGCTCCCGGGTTATAATCCTCAGTTTGGCTTGAATAAAATTTTCCATTTCTTTCTTAGATTGACTGCTTATTAATTATTTCCTTGACAATAGTAACAGCAAGAGTATGAGAAGAGAGATGACGAATATCCCCGGGGCAGTTTGCTGGCTGCTGACGTTTGGCGACCATCTACTCTCTGTCAAGCGCTGAGCAAAGCGCTTTCCCTACGTTCGCTTATTTAATTAAACCCTCCTAAGGGGGCATTGTTATCCCCATTTGTCAGAGAAGGAAACTGAGGCTCACAGACTCGGACTACACTCTATCTTAGTCCACAATAAAAACAACACTTATCATTTATCAAGGTAACCATTACGCTCAATATTTCATTTAATGTTTAAGATGATCCTAGGAAGAAGGTATTATCCAAGCAAATTAAACAAAAATCTATTTTGTTACATGCCAGGAGGTGCTGGGGGTGCGGGGGACACAGCCGCAGACAGTCCTTGCCCTCATGGAGCGTTTAGTCTAGGTGGGAAAGTAGACCCTAACAAATACGAACAGATGGGATGATGCGTTTCAAAATCCCACCTTCTTCCTCCTGACTGGAAGTTCTTACCGCAAGAACACACAGCAGCCTTCAGACTGGAAGCAAAGACGCTTTCTCAGTGAGTTTTCCTCCGCCAGGCGGACCCTGTCCCGGCACTCAGGGACACAGAGATGACTTGAACCTCATGCCGGTGAGAAACTCTTTGCTCGGACCTGGCTGCCCATGTACTGTGACTGCTCAATGAAACCCTATTAAGTGGCAAATAATGATGGTGGTAAAAAAAAAATTTCTTAAGAGAATGTAAGAAGAACAACAGGAAAGAACAGTCCAGGATCCTTTGCAACAAAGCAGAACCATAAACCTGGGCAAGCACGGCCTGGAAAAGCTGAGTGAAGTTAGAGGAGTCCAGAGATTCACGAGGACAAGGAGCAGAAGGAAACATTCGCATGCATGTCTTTCTGCAAAACATTTCAGAAGCCATTTGACGCTGTCTGAAGGTGCTATAATGCATAAACCCAAAAGAGGATTTTAGAGGTACCTAAGTTGTAGTGGTAGAGGGGTAAGGGGCGGGAGGGGGCAAGAAAAGTAAAATTAAGGGAAACTTCCCTTAAACCTAAGGGAAAATCTCCTGGTAAGCAGACCTAGAGATGCAAGGAATACGAATGCACGTCTTAAGAGTACACTGAAATCAAATTTAAATCAGTAAAATGATTGAAGCAGGGTCATAGGTATCAGGGGTTCTATTTTGTGCTGGTTTGAAATTTTCCATTATAAGAAGGTAAAAAAGAAAAAGAAAAGAACGTCAATGGCTGGAATACTGGGAGATGGGAGGTGCAGTGGGCTTGCAGTGAGGGTGTGATGGCTGTGGGGTTGAGGACCAGGGCTGAGTTGAGTGTGGGGTGGAAGACCAGAGTAAGCAAGTCAGGGGCGAACTCTGCCCCTGTCTCCTCTTGGCTACTTTTCTCACATTGGTTCTTAAGGAAGGAAAATGTCAAACACCTCAAAAATTTAATAGATAAGGGCCAGCAATGGGTGTAAAGTTACTCTCTCTTGGTGATGGGCCAGACAGCAACACAGATTCTGGAAAAGACCAACCTGGGTTTGAATCTGACTCTGGCACACCTAACTCCATGGGTCACCTTGGACGTGTTACTCGCGCGCCTCAGTTTCCTCACCTGTAAAATGGAATTAACCCTGGTAGTACTGCTGGGCTTTGAGAGCGTGAATGAGGTAAGGCATGTACGGCACCTGCACATTAGAGGGTTCCAGTAAGCGCTTGCTCTGTCCTCCTGACCACATCAGCCCTGACTGTATTTAGGGCAGGACAACGGTCCTTCCTTAGACTCCAGCCTTGCCTCTCCATCCAGCAGGTCTGGGGCTGGCTGGCTGAACTGGATAAAGTGATATCACAAAGACAGTGGAGCCACAGGTTAGAGAATGGCTCTGACACACCCCGTCTCCACCCCCCGCTTCAAGAAGGCAGCTCTTTGGTACAACTGTACTAGATGGTACACGAGGACCATATCATTTCCACAGCTTGTTGCTTCCATGGGAAAACCATCTGAACGTGTCCTACTGGCCTTCACAGGCACCGAGAAAACAGAACACGTGTCTGAAAGTGAGACCAACGTACTACTGGTTTGTTCCTTCTCCAGAGTTTTCCATCTTAATTCATAGCTCTAAGCAGTCTCCCAAGAGGGAAATTCAACCTTGCCTGTATTAAGTGTTTGTCATTAGTTGAGTTGTCCAACATGCAGCCCTTTTCCATCTGGGACAATGGACAACTCACCCTTTTGTGGTGAGTGGTAGTGGGTTACAGTCCAGCATCTTCCACCACAAATGCCAGAGGGTTATCCTCCCATTCACCTGTCATGCACCCAAGGCATGGCCTTACCCAGACCCGACCAGTTGGCCACTGCTGCCCATGACTTTGACTCTGGAGTGTGTGCTGCTGCAAAGACTGTGATGCCAGGTGCCAGAAACCGTGTCCTAACCAGGCTGTGTCCACTGCCTTTGCATCTGATTTTGTTCTCCGGCCTCCTGACAAGGCCAGGAGCCATCCAACACCCTTCCGGTATGTTCCTTTCCTAAGATTAGCCAGAGTTGCTTTCTGCTGATACCTGATTAATCAATGCACCACCTTTGGGACTTCCTGGCGGCACAGTGGTTAAGAATCCACCTGCCAATGCAGGGGACACGGGTTTGATCCCTGGTCCGGGAAGATCCCACATGCTGTGGAGCAACTAAGCCCGTGTGCCACACAACTACTGAAGCCTGCGCCTAGAGCCCGTGCTCCACAACAAGAGAAGCCACCGCAATGAGAAGCCCGTGCACTGCAACAAAGAGTGGCCCTGCTCGCCACAACTAGAGAAAGCCCGCGTGCAGCAACGAAGAACCAACGCAGCCAAAAATAAAAATTAATTAATTAAAAATAATTAAATAATTAAAAATAATTAAATAATTAAATATAATTAAAAATATATACCACCTTCACCCCCCTCCCTCACCTACACTTCACTTTCTAATCTAGTCTCTCGGTGGCAGGGCTAACTCAGCCTCTCAGCAGATACTGCTGGGAGTCGCCTTCCTGAGCAAATTACTTGGGGACGGGACTTAGGAAGATGAGTGACAGGAGTTGGGCAAGGGCCGGATGGGATCCTGTCTTTATTTAGCATTTTGAGATTTGTTCATCATGGAGTTTGGGGCATCAATATGGATTTTTTAAAAATTGCATTAAAATATTATGTATCTTTACATCCCATCTGCAGCAACATGGGTGAACCTAGAGATTATCATACTAAGTGAGGTAAGTCAGTCAGAGAAAGACAAATATCATGTGCTATCACTTATATGTGGAATCTAAAAAAAACATGACACAAATGAACTTATTTACAAAACAGAAATAGACTCTCAGACATAGAAGACAAACTTATGGTTACCAAACGGGTAGGGGGAGGAATAAATTGGAAATTTGGGATTAACAGATACATACTACTATATATAAAATAGATAACCAACAAGGACCTACTGTATAGCACAGGGAACTATATTCAATATATTGTGACAAACCACAATGGAAAAGAATTTGAAAAAGAATTTTTTTTTTTTTTTTTTTTTTTGCGGTATGCGGGCCTCTCACTGTTGTGGCCTCTCCCGTTGCGGAGCACAGGCTCCGGACGCGCAGGCTCAGCGGCCATGGCTCACGGGCCCAGCCGCTCTGCGGAATGTGGGATCTTCCCGGACCGGGGCACGAACCCGTGTCCCCTGCATCGGCAGGCGGACTCTCAACCACTGCGCCACCAGGGAAGCCCGAAAAAGAATTTTTATATACGTGTGTGTGTGTGTGTGTGTGTGTGTGTGTGTGTGTATAAACTGAATCACTTTGCTGTAGACGTGAATCATTATAAATCAACTATACTTCAACTTAAAGAAATTATGTATCTTCATTAATGAGCTTTTAGGCGCCCCTTACATTTTGTGCTGGCCCTGTGTGACTCCATGCAACACTGGCCAAGACCAGAGCTTATCCACACATTTCCCTTTGTTCACTAAACAAGCTCTTTGGGGCGTGGCTCTGCATGCGACTATACTAAGCTCTAAGCCTGCAGAGATG
The DNA here is from genome assembly GCF_949987515.2 of Delphinus delphis. Classification (NCBI taxonomy): domain Eukaryota; kingdom Metazoa; phylum Chordata; class Mammalia; order Artiodactyla; family Delphinidae; genus Delphinus; species Delphinus delphis. The sequence continues at coordinate 96,133,989 of NC_082687.1, read as the reverse complement.
ATGAACACCAAGCCCAGCCCTCAAGATTGTCACCATCTAGTGGGGGAAATAAAGAAAGGACACTCTGAATTCTAGGTGCACCAACAGAGAGCGAGGACAAGGTAAGTGTGGGCATAAAGAGAGGAAGCAAAGCTCAGCTCAGCCCCAGCTGGATCAGGGAAGGCTTCCCACGGGCCCTGGTGCTCAAGCTACTTCTTTGGAGTGAGAAGTTCAGCAGGTGGAAAAGGAGGAGGACCTTCTGAGCAAAGCAGTCAGCATTCCTAGGTGTCTTTCTGAAACCGAGCAGGATCCTATGGGGCCCTCCTGGGGAAAAAAGCCTTTCCATGTCCCCCCATTTCTTGTTTGTAGTTAAAAGGCTTCAGCCTCCTAGGCCTTCCCTTAACGCCAGAGGGCAGATTCAAACAGTTACTAATTACTGGAGTGAGGGAAAGCAGAAACAAAGGAGGAGCAGTCAAGAAACAATGGTGCAGGACTTCCCTGGTGGCGCAGTGGTTGAGAATCCGCCTGCCAATGCAGGGGACGTGGGTTCGAGCCCTGGTCCAGGAAGATCCCACATATCGCGGAGCAACTAAGCCCATGCACCACAGCTACTGAGGCTGTGCTCTAGAGCCCATGAGCCACAACTACTGAGCCCGTGTGCCACAACTACTGAAGCCCACGTGCCTAGAGCCCGTGCTCCGCAACAAGAGAAGCCACCACAATGAGAAGCCCATGCACTGCAACGGAGACCCAACACAGCCAAAAATAAATAAAATACATAAATTGTAAAAAAGAGAAAGAAACAATGGTGCAGTGATGGGGCAGCATCCTGGTTCCTCCTCAAGGGATATATAGAACAATCTGATACACATCTCTGAGTTCTGCTACAGGAACTAAGGCCCCCCCACCCAGGTGGAGGTTGGTACCTTCAGGCTGGGCACAAGCACGTGGACCCCTTCTGGTTGGAATCAGAAGGCTGATGATTGATATTCCTGGAACACGACCCCGTAACCTCAACATCAACCAATCAGAGTAAGGTCACATACCCTGCAACCCTCCCTTCAAATTCTGCTTATAAAAACTCTTCCCCAAACCCATCGGGGAGCTCAGGCTTTTTGAGCATGAGCCACCCATTCTTCTAACTTGGCGCTTGCAATAAACCTTATTTCTGCTCCAAACTCTGACGTTTCAGTTTGTTTGGCCTCACTGTGCTTCCAGGACTGAACTTGGGTTTGACAACATTCAGATTCAGTCAGTGATATTGTAGGGTTGGATTGCAAAGTGTGTGGAACACAATTTGGAAAAATGAATAATGAACAGTGAATCTAGAGCGGGAGGTTGGAAAGGGTGAGGCTGTGAAGGGACTCATACAACAACCAGGCTGAGGGATTTGGACCATCTGAAGGCAATGGAGGAACCATCAATGGTTATAAAGTAGAGGAGTAATGGTATGACATTAGTTTTAGGTAGATTATTCCAGAAGGAGGGCTGGGGAGGAGGAAGCTGTGTGGTGTGGGAGAGAGGAGCCTGACGAGACACTATCCAGCATGGGTACTCAGGGGCTGGTTCACAAGGGCCTTGGTGCCCTATTCAGGAGTCTGGCTTTTTCCTCTACATTGAAGAGCTCTGGCCTTTGGAATATCCATTAGATTAACCTCTCCTTGTGTTGCCTCTCTCTACCCAATTGCTGGCAAGAAGTCTAATTATTCTATGCAGCAAATGTCTGCTGGCCTCAACACCCTAGATCAACAATATAAAGTCTCGGGGACTTCCCTGGTGGTGCAGTGGATAAGACACCGTGCTCCCAATGCAGGGGGCCCAGGTTCGATCCCTGGTCAGGGAACTAGATCCCACATGCATGCCACAACTAAGAGTTCACATGTCACAACTAAGGAGCCCATGTGCCACAACTAAGGAGCCCGCCTGCCGCAAATAAGACCTGGCCCAACCAAATAACTAAAATAAATAAATAAATAAAGTCTCATTTACATTTCTGTCCCAATTAGAAGTCTCCATGTCCTGCCCCCCACCGCCTTACCTAAGCAGAAAAGTAGATGCCTTTTAAAGTACCAATGAGGTATTTTGGGGAGTCCCCAAAGGTGTCTGTTCTCTGCTTTCATCCACCACTCAGAGCCCAACATGGCCTTCAGCTGCTGCTCTGACACCCATGGCCACAACACCACCTGAGGAAGCCTGTCTCCTGCCCCTGCAGACACAGCCCGTCACAGGACCCAACATCCTTATCACCACCATCTCCAAATTGCTACAGGGCGCTTAAAACATGGAGTTCCACAGGTGCTGCACAGATCTGGGGTGTATGGCCTCATCCCCAAATCTGGGCCATAATTTGGAAGGCTAAAAGAATCCCCAGAGGGTGCCTGGCCCAATGGTTCTCAAACTCTAGCCCACCCATCACTGAGAGCCGGTCAGAGGGATTCCCCCACTAAAACCCAGTAAGACCCAAATAAACCTGGATCTTCTTGCCCCTTAAGGCCTGCCTTCACACGCCGTGGCTTTCCAGGTCCACCCTTCCGCTATATCTGCCTCCAAACTGCCCTGTGTGGTGACTGCAGCCAGTCTCCCGGGGGACGAGAGACACGGAGGAGAACATCACCCATCATGAGGCCTGCAGAGCTTCCTTACCATCCCCCTTTACTCACACCGCCACTCAGATCTCCCCCCTCCCTCCTTTCCAGAAACTCCCTGCTCACGTAGTCCTTGATGCTGGCAGCAGAAGCCGCAGGATTCAGTAGACTGTAGTTAGAGGATCACTGGAAGATGGGTACCAAAGTTTCCGGACTCTCAGCTCAGGGATCTTTCCTTCAATCGCACGCTAGGGGAGAAGAGAATACTGGAGAAAGCCCAGGCCAGGCCTCTGCATCACGGAAAGAGAGGCACCGTGGGGGATGGAAAGGTGTGGGCGTTAAGCTTTGCAGAACAAAAGGCACAACAGCGATGTGTATCTTACGAATATAATACTTGATAAAAGCCCATTGACTCCTCCATTACCGGAAGCCTTTTCTCAAAATGCTTCCATTCTGAGTGTGTTTTTCTAACTCTGGGGCAGGGAGCCCTAGAGTTTGCTTAGGACAGGAGTCTTAAGTCCCAGCCCCATTTCAAGGGGAACGAACACCCAGGTGTCAGTTACATATGTTAGGTCACTAAATAAGATCTTCATTTAAGAAAAAAGCATCGATGCTCTACCCCAACTCAACATTTAAAATTGGCCTAGGAAAAGCCCTGAGCTTCACTAGTAGTCAAGCAGCACACAGAAAATAAGGATGTGGCCAGGACCGTTCCTTGCCCACCAATGTCCACTCTCCCCTTCTTCTTTCACTCATTGAGATCATGAATAAGCAGTACCCATAACCTCCTCCAGTAAAGATTACATTTCCCAGCCTTCTTCAGAGTTATCACTAAATTCTGGTTAAGCAGAATAAAGCCAGAGGGGTGTATGCAGTTCTCGGAAATGTCCTTAGAGGGCGTATTAATGAGGGTTCGCCAGAGAAACAGAACAGGAGATCTATACGGAGATTCATTCCTAAGAATTGGCTCACGTGATTTTGGAGGCTGAGGAGTTCCTCAATCTCCCAACAGCAAGCTGGAGCCCCAGGGAAGTCGGTGGTATACTTCAGTCTGCGTCTGAAGACCTTAGAACCAGGGAAGCTGATAAAGTAAATCCCAGTCCACAGGCAAGAGAAGATGAAATGAAATGTCCCAGGTCAAGCAGGGGAAAAAAAGGGGGAAATCTCTTCTTACTCAAGCTTTTGTTCTGTTCAAACCCTCAACAGATTGGACAATGCCCAAACCACACTGGGGAGGATAATCTACTAAGTTCACTCATTAAAATGCTAATTTTATCAGGAAACCCCCTCACAAACACACCCAGAAACAATGTTTAAACTGGGCACCTGGGACCAGTCAAGGTGACACATAAAATGAACCATCACAGAGGGAGAGGGTGCCTCCTTCTTCAGCTCTTCCTCCTACCTGCTGCCCAGAATTTGGATTGATGGTTGGAGCTCCAGCAGCCATCTTGGGCCATGAGTTGACCTTGAGGATAGAAGCCATGCACAGCAGAGTCACATAAAAGGAAAAGTGAAGCATCACTTCAGCTCCCACTGCCTTCCTTCCACCAGTGTTATAATGAGTGACAAACAAATTTCTATGAGGTTTAAGCTACAGTTTTGTTTTGTTTTGTTTTCTGATCTGTTACTTGTAGCCAAACTTCCTCAAAACTAATAAAATGCCAATATATCACATTCAATGAAAGATGGTGGGTCCTGTGGGAACTTTTTTGTCATTCATTTCTGCCTTTATTAGTATAGTGTATTTGGACTCACTTCCTCTCTCTAACCACAGACTCTTCATTCAGGGAAGGTCTGGCTATAGTTGCTGCACATTTGATAGATAGAGCAAGAGGCTGGGAGGAGGGAGGACAAATTCTAAATTTAAGACAGAACAAACCACTTCCTTCCTGTCATTCATTTGTTCTTTTTAATTTAACCAATGCTGACTGACTCTGTGCAGGTACTATGCAGTATCTCATCTAATCCTCACTGACAACACAATGAGGGAGGCATCATCCCCATTTTTCAGATCAGGAAACTGAGGTTCTGAGAGGTAAGGAAATGGCAGAGTGAGAATCAGTCTGCCTCCCTTGATTCTGCATTGATTATTTTTTAAAATCATCAAACATATTTTCACTTGGCTAGTGGGAACTTGATTCCACAAACTTACTTCAACAAGGCAGAGAATGAAATAGTATGAAGCATCCAGTTCTCAGGTGATAAGGAGGCTGGGGTTGGTCAATCAGTTAACCACTATCTATTGAGCACCTACTGTGCGCCATGTACTGTTATTCAAGTGGGTCATCACCAATGTGATGTTTACAGAGCACCTTTCCTCTGAAGTGCAAGCATCACCGTTTCTGTGCAGAACCCACATTGCCCTGGCACACGCTCATGGTTCAGAAGAAAAAATAACAGCCAGGGGTACAGGGATCTAAGTCTGGTTCCATCTCTACCACCTGTCCGCTGTGTGCCTTCAGATAGGTTGGGTAACCTCTCTGGTCTTCTGTCTCCCTTCAGGGCCTTTAAGAGTTTCCCCTGCCTCTGCTTGTGCTTCTTTTGAGTGTTCCTGAATTCAGACTTGGTCAAAGCTTGTCGGGCAGTGCTATTTAGAGTTGTCCAGGAAATTACACTCACAATGGAAATTCAGGAACCTTCCATTAGGCCCCCAAAATAATTCACATAAACAAACATCGGGCTTCAGTTGCAGTTTCCTTTTATAAAAGAGAGAAGACATTTGAGAAGGAACTGCTGTTACAGTTGAAATAGTCCCTGGAATCATGTTCTCACCTCCTCCTTGACTTCTTTTCTTTTAGGAACCTCCTCTGGGAAAGAGTCGCATTGGAATGTGTTTCCAAAATATACTTGGTGATAAGAACATGGGGTTCTTGATTAAACTAACAAACAAACAGAAGCAGTATCCAAGTCAGTCTGGGAGCTGTGATTCTGCAGATCAGAATGAAGCCAGGAATAAATATTCTTAAGAAGCGCCCAGGGCCTGGGCTAAACCAAGACTTGAGTCCACACCCTGAGGTTACATGGAAGTTGGAATCAGAAGTTTGAATCCTGATCGGCCTATTTATTAGCTGTGTGATCTTGGGCAAGTGTTCTACTCAACTCACAAAGTATTCATGAGCGAGGGTCCGTATTACGTGCCAGACCATGTGCCTGGCTGAAGTGCTGATGGTGGAAGGTGAGAAGCCAGCCTGCCTATGGGTGTTGCAGAGCCTGGAGGGGAGACGACCAAAGAGCAGGGACCACTAGAGGTGAAGAATGCCACCAAAGCGGAGGGGGACCCCATGGAGGTACCCAGCACACCTGGCCCGGTCTGCAGGGGACGGGAGTGGCTTCCCTGAGAAAAGGTGGTTCAGGATGCAAAGGCTGACTAAGACTCGGCCAGGTGAGCAGGTTGGACGAGAGCACTGCAGGTATCAGGACAAATGCGCAGAGACCAGGTAAGTACCTGAATGCGGGCCTCCGGAGTCCAGAAAGAAATCCAGGAGGCGACCGGGGTAGCCGGGGAAACTGGGGTGGGAGGGGGAGGCAGATCACAAGTGGTCTCGTCCGCGCATGCGCTCTATTCTAAAGGCGAAAGGAAGTCCCTCAAAGATGAGGGGTGGTCATGGTGCCGTCGGATGTTGAAGGCACGTTCCTGAGCCTCCGAATCTTCATCTGTAAACGAGGGGTTTTGAGGCGCCTCTGCTTTCCTCTTTCCCACCTGTGGTCTAATTCTCCACCCAGGGAGCGATGTTTTCACACCAGAAGCCACATCCTGTCTCTCCTTTGCTTAAAAGCCCCTGATGACCCCCATCTCAGAACAGCGTCCAAAGTGCCCACCGCGGCCTGTAACAATATGCCACGCCCTTCCCGGGCCTCCCTGCGGCCCCCAGGCCCCCAGCACACTTCTCCGGCAAGTTGTTCCGCGGCTGCGTCCTCCGCCTGGGGTCTCAGACCCAGACGCCACTCAGCCCCTCCCGACGGCAACCCTCGCTGTCCCTTGAGGTAGCTCAGTTTTTCTTTGGAGCTCATTCACCTGTCGTCTCACATATTTATTTGTCTAGTTCTTTCTTGGCTGCTCCCCCAGCAGAAGGTGAGCTCCCGGGGAGCAGGGATCTGGTGTCCGCTTGCTGCTGTGCCCCAGGGTCTGGTGCAGAGCGCCAGCCCATAACATCAGAACAATACCTAGCTCACATGTTTGAGAAGCTCAAATAATAGAATTATTGTATAAGTAGCATTGGGTTCAGTAAGTACTTAGGAAGTACTTCCCTGTTTCTTTCTACCCCAATCCCCCATCTTCCAGACTCCCATTAGAAGTCCTTCCCAGGGCACCATTTACCCCTGAGCCCCCAATTGCCCCACTGGGCCCTCTGCCCCGCCTGCCAGCCCCTGGCTCTGTCCCTGACTGACCTGCAGGTTTCGTACTGCCCCGCTGCTGGCTTGGCTGTGTCCCGGGAGGAGATGGCGTGTGTCACGGTTACCACACACTGTGGCCCAGGCTGTTTAGCGGTTGGCAACTCTAGTTAAGAGTCCTGCTGCCCCTGGACCCTGTGTGGTCAGGGCCTGGGTGTGGCCATCACCCCGGGCGGCATCAAATGCATGCCAGGGCATGTAATGAATCTGGACCATTTTGCAGGGACAGAAAAAACAAAACACTTCCTTAAGCTTTGACTGATGGCTTCTTTTCTCCTGACCCTGACACAAATAGATGGTTTTCATCTGATTTTCTCCAGCAGTGACCTGGGATCACGTGCAGAAAGTCTGCTGATTGCCCCTGCCCCTTCCTACAATCTACCTGCAAGGGTGGTGGAGATGGCAAGCAGTCTGCAACAGGGAGGCCCAGGCAATGTTCTGGAAAGGCTCTCTCCTCCTGCCTCTTACTCAGAACTCACAGGGATTTAAACAAAAAGCGGGGTCTTGCAGCACATGGGATCTTCACTGTGGCGCATAGACTTAGTTGTGGCACACATGCGGGATCTAGTTCTCTGACCAGGGATTGAACCCAGGACCCCTGCATTGGAAGTGCTGAGTCTTACCCACTGGGCCACCAGGGAAGTCCCCCAAGGTGGGTGGGGGGTCTTTAAAATCACCTAGATCAGGGTGTTGAACCTGAGGCTTCTGATTGGCTGAGGAGTTTGGACTTGGGCTCTGAGCCTGTGTGCAAGATGGTGTCGGTCTGTGGACAGAGGGTGCTTGATTTTTTGATTCTAAGAACCGACCTGTGCAAACATCCGGCCTGGGGAAGAGGAATAACTCACCTGTGATCACACCGTGGATGGCAGCTCAGTCTCCTGGGACTCCGAGACCTCCATCTGCCAGGTCACCAGCGCTGCTCAGGACAAAACCATGGGCAGATAAATAACAACAAACACGGAAACAATAAAAACCAAGCTTAGAAGAAACAAAGCAAAAGGAGATCAACATGTTAGCCACAATCGTTTCTGGGAGCAGTGGGACAAAATTCTTTCTCTTTTCTATTCTTTTACATTTTTTTCTGTATTTTCCAGATTTTCTGGAAAGGCTTTTTAAAAGTCTTTTCTTGAAAGCATCATTAAAAGAAGAAAACTTTCTTTGAAGGAAAAAAAAAATCACTAGCATTGTATAAAAGTATCTCCATCCAACCCCTCTTTTTATATTTTTTTAGGTTTGAAGGTTTTTCTATTGTTCGAGTTTGTAAGGAATACATTTTGGTAAACAACTTTTCTAGAAAAAAAGCATGAGAATTTAAGAATGCATTTGTTTTCACTCTGGAAGTATTTTCACTCTGGAAAAAAGCATGAGAGTTTAAGAATGCATTAGTTTTCACTCTGGAAGTATTTAAGGATTTCGCAGAAATGCTTTAAAGGACAATTTTCATGTTCTGATAAGTTCTATAAATGGCAGAGTGCATTATCTGGAAAGATGCTTTTTTATGAATAGTTTTTTATTTCACTTACACTGTTGTAAAGTTTTATTTCTTCAGGGACTGAACAAAATTCAGGGAGCTGAGTTTGCCCTGCGATACCACTTCAGGGCAACCCTCTTATTTTTCTATTCTTAGCTTCAATGGAGGTTTTAAAAATAAAATTTTGAACTGTGGCTTCAGCTGTTGAGTCCTATGTGATAGCTACTGAACCTGATAATTATAAGATTTCCTAGAATAAATTTAATTGGCACACAAACACTTGCAATCGGCCATTATTGTTGCTATAAATATCTCTAAAGCCCTGGGTAAAACTATGCTAGTTGTTCTGGCCTCCGGAAAAATGTTAATTAGGCATCACCCATTTATGGGCCCTCATTGTAGCCAGTTGTTTTGATTCATCTGGGGCAGATGTCTATGTAATTCAGAGAAACTCCTCACACACACAGAAGACAGCAGAAAGTTATTCTCAGTCTTGTGGAAAAAGGACACTTTTTTTTTTTTTTTTTTTTACCATGTGGTGTGTTAGAATCAGGTTTACAAATCCATCCCTGTTTATATCTAGCTATGTCATCTTCTAGAATTTCATTCTGAATTTACAGGGATAAAAATAATTTGAACATAAGCCATTAAGCTAAATATAAGCCATTTTGTCTTTAAATATGTAAGTCTGACTTTAAACCCTTGTTCCGCTTCTTAGTAGCTGTGTGACCCTGGGCAGCTCACACAACTTCTCTGATCCTTATTTATAAAACAGGGATGGTAATATACATGCCATAAGATGTATGTGCTGTTGAGACTGCAGCTTTTTGGAAATAAGGTTTTGGGAATTAAAGTATAATATGGCATTATTAACATAGTGTGGAACACACAGAGCACATTTAAATTCATTTCATTTTCCCCAGGTAATTCTCAGAGAAGAATATCAATTTTATTCAATTAACCAAACATTAATTGAGCACTTATTATATGCAAAGTCCTGGGGATACCAACCCTCCATTCAATATTTTTAAGAAGCTCATCATCTTTTTTTAAAAAAAATTATTTATTTAATTAATTTATTTTTGGCTGCATTGGGTCTATGTTGCTGCGTGCAGGCTTTCTCTAGTTGTGACGAGTGAGGGCTACTCTTCGTTGTGATTCTCAGGCTTCTCACTGTGGTGGCTCCTCTTGCTGTGGAGCGCAGGCTCTAGGTTGTGGGCTTCAGTAGTTGTGACTCACGGGCTCTAGAGCGCAGGCTCAGTAGTTGTGGTGCACGGGCTTAGTTTCTCCGCGGCATGTGGGATCTTCCCAGACCAGGGCTCGAACCCATGTCCCCTGCATTGGCAGGCGGATTCTTAACCACTGCACCACCAGGGAAGCTCCGCTCATCATCTTCTAAGGAGGACAGACCCCCTCTTATGTCCTAATTACACCAGATTGGGAAAACTGCTTTAACTGAAGTCGAAAGAACGTGCTCAGGGTTCCCAGGGAAAGGAATATTAGTTTTGACTGGTACAAAAAGGTTTTTATGAAAAGGTTTAAGAGCCTCAACCTAGCTCTCAAAGGATGAATAGTTCTGACCTGAAAGAGAAGAAAGATTTGGAAAGCAGAGAATGGAGAAAGAACACTGTAAGAGGCAAAAGCATAAAGGATGGCAAGACAGAGTAAATGTGTGTGGTGTGGTCAAGGAATGCTGCGGAGAACTGTGTCTCCTCAGGGGAGATGACCAAGTGCCAGAGAGAGAAAGATGGGAAACAGAGTCGCCAGAGGCCTAGGTAGAAGTACCTGTGGCTCGTCCACTTTGCCTCTGTCAGTGCCTGCCCCTTTAAGGCAGGCTGATCTCCAGAAAGGCAAGTCTTGGAACTCTAGTGGAAGGTCAGTAGACATCTATCACCTTTAATTATTTACTCAGCAAATACTCATCGAGTATCTACTATGTGCCAGGCCCTGTCTGAGACCCTTGGGAGGCAACAGTGAGCAAAACACGGTTCCTGCCTTCATGGGTTTCCATTCTACCGGGGCAAACAGATGATAATCAGATAAACAAATAAATGTCCTATAGAATAAAATTGTAGGGCATAATGCTGTGAAGTACAAGAAAGTGTAGGGGATAGACATGAGCTGTTTTCCACAGGGTCGTCAGAGATGTCTCTCGGAGGTGATACTTGAGCAGAGATCCAAGTTAAGTGGATAACTGTGGGAAGAGGGTTCCAGGGGGAAGCGCGGCAGGTGCAAAGGCCCTGATATGGATAGGGTCGCTTCATGTGCTCAGGGAAGAGCAAGAAGCCTAGGTGGCTCCAGTGCAGGGTTTGGAAATGAGGTCAGAGATTTGAAGAGGCAGATGAAGATTTCTAAACCCTAAACTCTGTAACGCACCCCCCAATCATGCTCTGACCTTCTGAGCTTGGTCCTCCTGGATTTTGAACTTGGCTTTTCCAGGGCAGATTCTCTTGACTCCCTATTGGCTCCCTCTGCCCTTACAGGAAGCCCTGGCTCCCATGCCACCCAGGGCACATAATTCTGGACACTAGTCTTTGGAAAGGAAACGCGTAGAAAAGGGAATTGGTCACTTGGGTGGCTGTGCCTCCCCCACCAGTGTTCTCATCAAATTCTCACCTTGACTCTCCAGGCTGGCGGCAGGGAGGGGGATTCTCCAGTGGGGAGGGCCATGGCAGGCTTGACTCTGGGACTCCCCTGGTGTCATCACACCCCTGCTGGCCCTTTACTCTCTCTGACCTAAACTTGAACACAGACCCTTCCATCGATTTGTTCCAGCCCAGCTGAGGCCAGGTTGGATAGTTTAGCAAGATTTTACAGGGGGCTTAGGGAACACCAAAGGGATGTAACTAGAATAACTGACAACTACCACCGCCACGGTTGCTCTCAGAACCCTCAAGGCCACGCACAGCTGTCCCCTGCCTGGCTCAGCCCCTTCCCAGGCAGCAGCCACTGCTCCCTAATCCTGGGGTCCTGGTCCCCACGGAGGGGCCCACAGAGAAGCAGGCGGCCAACTCCTCACCAGTTTAAGGTCAGCCTTCCACATTACTTCCCGTCCCAGAATCCTCCTCTTCCCACCTGATTGACAGCAGGGTCACTGTAGGAGACCCTGCCCAACACCCCAAGGGCTTGTAGCCCCAGCTTAATCCTATCAGAGTGAAACCAAGTCTCCCTAAAACCAAGTTCCCTTATTGAGTTTATTAACCTCTCTATTCAAAACTTCATTGCCTTTCTTGTCCTGCCGTAGTTCCCCTCAGGATTGAGGAGTGTCAAAGAAAAGTGGGGATTGAAACCAAGCAGGACCCTATGAGGCCCTCCTGGGTACGAAAGACCCTCCATGCTCCCATCTCTCTTTTGTTTTTTTTAAACGTCTTTATTGGAGTATAATTGCTTTACAATGGTGTGTTACTTTCTGCTTTATAACAAAGTGAATCAGTTATACATATACATATGTTCTCATATCTCTTCCCTCTTGAGTCTCCCTCCCTCCCACCCTCCCTATCCCACCCCTCTAGGTGGTCACAAAGCCCCGAGCTGATCTCCCCGTCTCTTCTCTGTAGAAAAAAGGCTTGAATCCCCTAGGTCTTCCCGAAGTTCCAGAGAGCAGACTCAAGCCGGTAACGATGAGAACAGTAGAGTTGATTTCAGACGCACGCAGCAGTGAGCGGCAGCTTGCATCAAGCAGCGGCAGCTTGCATCAAGCAGCGGCGGGCAGTAGCTGGAAGAAAGATCTTAGTTCCCAGAAGGGGAGTCCTAACTGCTAGACCACAGAGGCCAGCGGCTAGGGCCTAACCCCCCCCGCCCCCCCCCGCCGTTCTTGCCTGCCTTGTCAGGAAAGAATTCAGGCTAGGAGGCAGAAGGTGAAGAAAAAGTAAAAAATTTATTGGAAAAGCAGAGTACATGCGGAAAGATGGACGGGCGAACTCAGAGAGAGAGTCTCGCCTTTGGGAAGTTTAAATCCTTTATAAGGGGGCCGTTTTCCGGGTCTTTGTCTTCCTTCTGGCCAAACATCTTGCTTTGTGCTCCCTGGCTAATTTGTCTCAGGACCCTCCCCTTAGGTGCGTACGCATCTCTCAGCCAAGACGGATCTCTACGCAAAGGATTCTGGGGGGAGCAAGACTCATTATGGCCTGGAGTTGTCCCCTGATTTTGATCCCCAAGGAGCCTTTCTGCACTTGAGTAGTGTCTCCCTTGCCCCAAGGAGGGGGGAAGCAGAGATCCCTTGATCCTTTACTCAAACAAGGTTTTGCCCCTCTTTGTTCCTGCCATGACTGTTGTCTTAAGGCCTCCACGAGAGGCAAAGCTTGGCTAATTATCCAGTCCCCGTCATAGCTTCCATTTCAGAGAGTAAACAGGAGGTTGATTTTAAATGTCTAACCTGGAGCCCATCTAACTCTTGTCTCAGGAAATGGAAACAGGAGACTAGTTGTAAGCGTCAGGCCTGAAGCCCACTTTTTCCTGCCCTACGAAATGTAAACAGAAGGCCAGTTGTAAATGCCTAATCTGGAGCCCATCTATCTCCTGCCTCAGAGTCACCAGACTCCTAGCTCCTCCTGAAGATACAGAGAACAATCTGGTGCATATCTTTCAGTTGTTCTATGAAAACTAAGACCCCCACCCAGGTGGAGGATGGTGACTACATGCTGACCATAAGCACGTAGACCCCAGGCTGGTGGGAACCAGAGGGTTGACGATTGGGATTCCTGAAACGTCACCCCGTTACCTCACCACCAAGCAGTCAGAAGAAGGTCCACCAGCTGGTCAGGCACCCTAGGACATCCTATCCCCTAACACTGTCTTTAAAACCTTGCCTGGAAGCCATGAGGAAGTTGGGGTCTTTTGAGCACAAGTTGCCTGTCCTCCTTGCTTGGCGCCCTGCAAATAAACCCTGACGTTGCTGCAAACACCCGCTGGCAGAGTTTAGCTCTTGGCGCCTTGTGCACACGGGCCCTTGCTCGGTAACAAGAGCACTGTGCTCTCAGTGTCATTCAGAGGTCACAGATTCTCCTATGGGAGGATTCCTCACAGCTCGACCGGTGCCCCTGGACTCAGTTCGCGCCCGCCCTGAGCTGCTTGGGGCAGGAGTTCCCACCTGACCTGGCTTCTTGAAGCTCATGTCTGCTCAGCAGCCCCAGCATGGTGGGGAGGGAGCGGGGGGTAGCCTGGTGGGGGCTGGCCTCCTGTCCTGCACTCTGCCTGTGCTGCTGAGTCTCTGGCTCAAGGGGCCGGTGGGCTCACCGGGGGTGTCCTGAAGTCCGGCTAGTCTCAGGGTAAGGTACGTGGCTCCTTCTACCCATCATGCCTTGAGCTGAAGAACTGTCACCCTGTTTACAAGTTAGACACCGAAGCAAATGGAGCAGAGTAGTTCTCCAGGTTCAAATGGGACACAAAAGGAGCAGAGTCTGGATGAGTTTGGAGGACAGAGACCACGAGGGACATGCCATGTAACGTAGCGGTTTATACTGAGAGTGAATACATGTAAACTTGATAGATTTGACTCAGTATCATATTATACAGACACAATGCACGTGATCCATTTTCTTTTTTTTTTTTCAACATCTTTATTGGAGTATAATTTCTTTACAATGGTGTGTTAGTTTTTGCTTTATAACAAACTAAAGGGGCTTCCCTGGTGGTGCAGTGGTTAAGAATCCGCCTGCCAATGCAGGGGACACGGGTTCGAGCCCTGGTCCGGGAAGATCCTACATGCCGCGGAGCAACAAAGCCCGTGTGCCGCAACTGCTGAGCCCGTGCTCTACAGCCTGCGAGCCACAACTACTGAGCCCACGTGCCACAACTACTGAAGCCCATGCACCTAGAGCCCGTGCTCCGCAACAAGAGAAGCCACTGCAGTGAGAAGCCCGTGCACGGCAACGAAGAGTAGAGCCCCCGTCCGCCACAGCTAGAGAAAGCCCACGCACAGCAACGAAGACCCAACGCAGCCAAAAATAAATAAATAAAACAAATAAATTTATTTTAAAAAATAAAGTGAATCAGCTATACATATACGTATATCCCCATATCCCCTCCCTCTTGCGTCTCCTTCCCACCCTCCCTATCCCACCCATCTAGGTGTGATGCATTTTCTTAATTCCCAAGGTGGAGAGACTTGGCAAAGTTCCATTGCTGAGGAATGGAGGTGGGGGACTGCGTGCAGATTGGCCTGACTCCGGGCCTGGGACTTTAGCTACCACACCACACTGCTTCTTAAGCAAAGATGCCTGAAGTTTGGGGAGGAGAAAACGAAGTCGGGAAGAATTCACTGAAGCAGGTTTCTGGGCCATCAGGACATGTTGTGCTGAGCTCATGGCCCTTGTCCATCACAGAGTGTACAGTGGAATCATCTAGAACACAGTAGGGACCCACCCAGCTGCCAAGGCAAGAAGAGGACCATAGTGTCCCCAAGACGAAGGCTCCCAAGCCTCTAGGAGAGAAAATCGAACACATTTACGCATCACCCCTGATTGCCTGTCATCATGGCAGCCACCCTGTTACGGATTGAATGGCATCCCCCAAAGTCCTTACCCCTAGTACCTCACCATGTTACCTTCCTTGGAGACAGGGTCTCTACAGAGGTAATTAGTTAAGCTAAGGTCATTAGGGTGGGCCCTAATTCAAAACGGCTGGTGTCCTTATAAAAAGGGGACATTTGGACAAAGGCAGACATAGAGGGAAGATGCTGTGCAGAGAAACAGAGAGAAGACGGACGTCTACAAGCCAAGGAGGGAGTCCAGGGACACATCCTTCGCTCTCTGTGAGACAGTGCCTGTCTGTCGTCTAGGCCACCAGTTTGTGGAACTTGGTTACAGCAGCCCTAGCGAATGAATCGACACCCCATGTGGGAAGAGTTATTGTCTCTACTTTACAAACGAGGAAACAGAAGCTCAGACAGATTTCATGTGCCCCCTCAAGGGTCCTTGCATCCAGTAGGAGGCTGAGACTTGGGCTGTCAAGCCTTTTCCCACTGCCTGGAGCTGCTCCTGTGGGGGGCAGGGGGCAGGGGGTTGGGGAGCCCTGAGGTTTCCCACACATGGGCCAGGCTGCACCCTCGTGCTGCAGCAGAGGAGGCCCTGACTCTAATTATGATGACTTGTTCCCTTCTGTGGTTAGGTAGCAACCGTTCCAATGATCTCCCGGGTACTCACACGGGGCAGGGCACCTCCTTCCTGGAGGCAGGAGGGGATCCAATTCCTGGCAGCCAGGAGGAAGAAAGTTTCCTTATTTACACAGTAAAGCTAATGAAAACCTTGTTGGAAGTCCCAGCTCTTTACACCCCCCGGGGAGGGGGTGGGGGAACTGAACCCTGGGAAAGTAAGTAAGGTGTTTGCAGGAAATGTTTGAAAGTGAAAGTATGTGGCCCTCGGTGGCGGTCCCCTTTCCCATGCTGGTGTCATCCCATCACAGCTCAGGGTTTACTAACTCCCTCCCAGGCGTCTTCTGGCCTTCGCCCCTTCGCCCCTCCCAGCCTCTCCACACCTTGCGGGGCAGGGGCTGCTCTTATTTCTCCCTTGGACAGAGGAGGAAACCCAAGATCAAGGAAACAGGAAAACGAGCCCAAATCCACGTGGCCAGTGAGTGGCAGAGCTGGGAGTCATACACAGTGTTTTATTGTCTCACCATAGAACTCATCTGGAGACCGTTGCTGAGCACTTGCTGTCTGTCGGAGGGAAGGAGGGGAAGAATGAAAACAGGGGCCTGCCTCTCTAGACTGTCTGGAGGCCTCTGAGCTCCCTCCTGCTAAGAACTGCCTCACCCACTCGGTCTCCTAAAAGCACTGTTGAAACTGGCAACCAGGCTGGTCCTGCGACCGCGGCCACAAAGCAGGTGCAACTGCCACCTCACTTCCATCCTGTTCATCCTGTGACGCCGGCTTTCCAGTCTGGGGCTCGGGGAGAGCCAGGGCGTCAGGCTCGAAGGATGGAGGGGTCTTAAGGGGGAAGTGACTCACCTTGAACGAGCACATCAGAGGTAAAGAACAACGATTAAGTCCAGCAAAGGGCACAACGTCCACTGACCCTCCACACGACACTCCCCACCTCCTCGCCGGGCCCTGAGGGCTGCACTGGGCTGAGTCTGCACAGGAAATGGGGGGACAGGGGGTTGGGGAGCCCTTTCCTCATCCGGAAAAGGGCCTCAAGGCTCCAAGGGGCCTAAGTGGCCCCTCGCCCTCGGAGGGTGGTAGGGCGCACAGTGAGGCGCAGGGCGCCGTGTGAGAGGTGCTGGTCTCTCCTGAGCATCACGCAGAAGCTCCGGAGCGGGGAGGGTCAGTCCAGCAGATCCAGCCCCCGGACAGGCATCAGCTACAGGCACGGCCCTATTCTCCTTTTTAAAAAATTGAGGTAGATTCACGCAACATAAAATTCGCCATTTCAAAGTGTACAGTTCATTGGTATTTAGTACATTCGCAGGGCTGGACAAATGCTGTCTCTGTCTGGTACCAACACACCTTCATCACCCCCAAGAAAGCCCCGATCCCATTAAGCAGGTGCTGCCTTTCCTCGCCTCCCAGCCCCTGGCAAGGCCCCTCTGCAGCTGTCTTGGTGGAGTCTCCTCTTCTGGGTATTTCCCACAAATGGAACCGTACGACCCTGTCTCCCTATGAACAGCCTGCAGAGCATCAGGTCGAGAAGGGCTGAACCGTAGATTTCCTTCTGACATATTTTAACCTTTGTTGCGACTTTTTTTGTGTGTGATAAAGAAAGTCACACATTTCATGGTAGAAAAGCTAGAAACAGAGAGAATCCCAAAGAAGAAACTTAAAATTGCTCCTCGTCCCATCCCTCAGAATAACTATACTAATATTTCAGAGACAAATATTCCACTTTTTCCCCCCAAGCAAATATCAGTGAGCATCTAGGCTGCTCTACCCGGCTACGTGCCTTGGGTTGGTTTCTTAACCTCTCTGTATCTCCTTTCCTCACCTGTACAATGGAGATGATAATAGTACCTACTTCATGGGTCCATTGAGAGGATAAATAAGTGAATTATACATGTGAAGCGCTGAAAACAGGGAGAGCCACAGAATAAATGCTCAGCCAATGCATCCACGTCAGCTATTATCATATTCTTTCCCACAATTCAATGTCATGAGGATTCTTATATCTGCAGAAGAAGAAACCGAGGGTCAGAGTGGTCAAGTAATTTGCCAAAAGGCAAAAGGAAACAAAGATTCTTTTTTGAGTACCTCTATGTGCTAGGTCATTATCACTGCCTCATTTTACAGAGAAGGAAATTGAGGTGCTGAGAGGTTAGTGTGTCCAACGTCACACGGCAAGTTAGGTGCAGGGCTGGTTATTAGCAGTCCCGGTGTCTTCCTCCATCCTGCCCCACTGCCTCCTTCCGTGTGACGAAGGCCCCTAACCTGGGATTTACAATCACGTGGCCAGGGCGCCTCACCTCTGTGTGGTTCCAAGCACCCGGTTCTGCCTTCCTGGTTTCCCAGGGCTGCTATCGGCTCCCTCTGGCTGCTTGCTCTGGTCATCTCTGGGCTGTAACTGGAGACACTCCTGCAGTGTCTCCAGTGTCTCTCTGAGCGGAGTCAAACACCCTGTGGAAGCAGGCTTGTCAGTGCCCCGGTTTCTACTGCCGGAGGCCCTCGGGTACTGCTCAGAGACAGTCCAGGGCCTTTGAGCAAGGCGTCTCCAGGATACACTATCTGCTGTGAGCTCAGAGCCAGGCACCAGGCCTCCCTTCACGGATGCCATCCACTGAAGCCTCCCACCTCTGCCCTGGGGCAGGGTAAGCCCTGCGAAACACTGAGAAATGCCTCAAGCCCGGTGAAGCAAGGAAGACGTCTCAGGCTGGAGCCCATAGCTCTGCCAGCTCACCATGGCCAGCACCGGATGTTGTTACCGAAACAATTCATTGGGCCGTAGAGCTTTCCCTGAGATTCCACAGGAGGGCTTCGAGGCTGCAGCCCTTTCCCAGGATGCTAATTAGAAGCACAACCTGACCAATACAGCATCATAAATTATTCCACTTGGGGACCACAGGGACGCAGGGTTCAGGCTGCTGCCCGAATCCCTCCAGAGCACGCTTGTTCCTGCCGTCCTCTGTCTGTCTGGAGATCTCCTGAGATGGGAGTACTTCTCAGCAGGAGCTGCTCCCTAGTCACTGGGACTAGAGGCCTGCACAGCTGCCTTGGTCTTGGCAGCCCCACTGAACCCCATCTGGGCTGCTCCCTGGCTGGGCTGTAGATGAGGCTGCCTGGCTTGTCAAACGGGAGTTCAGTCTGGAAACTGGACACGCCTCCCTTCAGTGAAGTGCCCCAAAGTCCTCCAGCTTGGGGCTTGGTGGGAGCCGGGTAGACCTTCTGTTCCAGAGTTCCCAGAGCATCCACAGGTGAAGACTTATTTGTGAATTTAGAAATTGCCAATGCCTTGGACTCTGTCCCTTGAGGATGTCAGGCACCTGCTAGGTGATGAGATGCCCGAGCACGTGTAGCACCATTGTGCCGTGCTGCACGGATGGAGATGCTGTCAGTGTTTGGGTGTGGCTTTGACGCCGGGGAAGACTTAGAACGTCCACACGGAATAGACCCGTGGGACAGGTGATGCCTCCGGGGGCCTCTGCCTACCTAAGCTCTCTCCTTGGCCTTTCTGAACTAATGAAAACTCACTTAATACACCTGGAAAAATCCTATCGTCCATGACGCATGGAGAAGGCTCCCAATAAATAGAGAAGGTTCCCACACTTGGACTTCAGTGGAAGGATCAGAGGACAAAGCAACACAATCGCTCTAACCTGTAGACCACACTCCTGTTATACGTGTGGCAGACCCTCCGGGGGGCTTCCTCAGCTGGCTCGACTCTCTTCCCCTGCTGCCAAAGCCCGGAGCAGATCTGGGCACCCCCTACCCCACCTGCTCAAGGGGGCTAGTGTCTCTGTGGCCACAGGCGATGAATGTGGCTCAGTTTGAGCCATTTGTGGTCCCTCATTCCCCACAACCATGATTGCTTAGGTGTGGGCTTGGGATGTAACCCTAGCTCCTGACACAAAAGGAGAGGGTCCTTTGGGGATTTGGGGAAGGATTTCCTCCCTGATGGAAAGGATATGTGAGGAGAAATTGCCCCTCTTGTTCCTGGACATGATTCTGTGAAGACAGGCAATCAGAGGCTGAGGCCGCCATCTTGCAACCATGAGGCAAACCTGAGGACAAAAGCCGGTAAACCAGGAAGCAGTGTAGAAAGCACCCAGGCCCTTGATAAAATTCAACAACCTGCTCCCAGCTGCCTTTGTACTACTTGTAGATGAGATAATAGATCCTTAGGTGCCCAAGCCATTGATTTCCAACCTTTAGCGTGTGTATGAGGATCACTCAGGGAGCTTGTTAAAACAGGGATGCGCGTTGGGGCTGGAGTGAGGCTCCCTAATTTGCATTTTCAGCCAACTCCCGGGTGATGCTGATGCTGACCCAGGGACCGCACTTTGAGCAGCCATGGCTGAAAGCCATTTTAGTTGCCTGCTCTATTTCTCACAACCCAAAGCATCCTAGCTGAGAAGTGCTTTGGGCTGGTACATGACAACGAAGTTTACTTCCTATTCACAAAGCTCTGATGCAACGCTAGTTCGTTTGATCCTCACCACCGGCTTAGGAGGTGGCCTGCTTTGCGGAAGAGGAAACTGAGACTTAGAAAATTTCATTTGCCAGAAGCCTTTTGTTTGCAAGCGACAGAAACATGGCTCCAAAGGAGTTTAAGCACAAAGGGAAAGTTGTTGACTTAGGTGTCCAGAAAGAATAGGGGAAAATCCAGGCACAGGTGGATCCAGTGGTTCATAAGATGTTGCCAGGACTTCATTTTGTTTTATTCTTTCTGACCTTTGACCACCTTTCTTCCAGTAACAGAAAACCTGACCAGTAGCAACCCAAGGCTCCCATCCCGTCACACTGGGTTAAGACTCTAGAGTGGAGTGTTTGTCTTGTCCATTGTCCACATATGAAACCCCTGGACCAATCCCTGGGGGGAAAGAATGGAAACAGTGAGAATGGTTAGGAAGTGACCCAAATTGCCAGGCATGGGATGACGTGGCTCATATCAGCCTGGGGTCATGAAGGTTGTGAAAAGTAGTCGGTGTGCTTAAATTCAAATACCTTTGTAAGATTTTCATTTCAATATATTTAAAAATCAGACAAAAATACTTTACCTGAATTCCTGTTGCAGGGCTTGGTCCTGAAAATGTGACACTCCCTCTGTTTGTAGTTTTTATCTGACCCTCCAGCTTGGAGATGTTAATTATTACCTCCTCCATGAGTTATGGGGCGCTGAGAGCAGAAAACATGTCATTCATTCATTTCCTCAACAAATATTTGTGGGCCCTGCTGTGTGCCCAGCTCAAGGAATGGCGCTGATAACACTGTGTCCGTCCCAGTGAGGACGTGGCCTCTGGACAGCCGGGCTCCCTGTGGACCAGGCGTCCAGGAGGTGCATCTCTGTGCCCCTCCTGGAGCACAAAGACCCACTTCATCACACTCTCCTCAAATTTCATTCTATGATTGGAATATTCAGCTTTGTCTTGGCTTTGAATAAAGACTGATTTTACCACCTGTCAATTTAGAATTTGGTCATAAGCACATTTAGTGACCCCCAGAACGTGTGCACGCACGTACGTGCGCGTGCACACACACACACACGCCTCGTTATCCCAATGTCTCCAAGCCTCGCCAAGCTGGAGTTATGATCACGTCAGCCATAATCCCTATGGTTGGCAAGTAGTTCTTTTGTTTATATTCTCAGCCTTTTCCATCCCAAAGAGCATATTAGCTGGGTCAGAATGGATCTTAACTATCAACTTGCAGATGGTCTTCAGATCCCCCGTACTGCTCTCTGGACCTCAAGTCCTGAATCTGACTTGTTTTGCCAAAATTCCACTTCTCTCTTCAATTCCCTTGCAAAGATGCCCCAGTACTTTCGGTGGCTGTGTAATTTCATCCATCTCTGGTTCACAGGAAGACAAGGAAATCACAGTTGGGGTGGTTTGGGCTGATATTAGATGTGGGCTTCCACAGGGTGATGCCCGTCCACAGGGTGATGCCCTTCCACATGGTGATGCCCATTCATGCAGTGATCCATCTACATGGTGATGCCCATCTATGCGGTGTTGCCCATCAGCCGGGCAGAGCAGCCATCTTGGAAGCCTCTGCGGAGAAGTTCTGCTTGAAGACTTGGGATAAAACTGGGGCATCTAGAGAGGAGAACAGACACAAAAGGGAACTCACCCTGGGTTACAACCGGGGTTGAAGGGCAGGGAGAAAGCAGAGCAAATGCAAATGGAAGAGACAAAGAAGCAGTATCCGGAGAAAGGGCAGCACAAGATGGCTGAGTCCAGGTGGGAGCATTTCTGGAGGGAAGGAGAAATGCAGTGAAAGTACCAAGACGGCAAAGTCAGGTGGGACTGACAACAGCAGAGCAGGCGAGTGGCATAGGCGAGTGCCTGCCTGCCTGGACCTTCTCCCTGCCTCTGGAGGTGGGCACAGCAGACACTGTGATCCTGTGATCTCTAGTTCCCAAACGAGTCTGCTGAGGACCAGAGAACTGTAGGAACGTCTTCGAAGTCACACAGGTTATTCTAATGCTCATGTGTCCTGGGACCTTGGCCAGTGTCCTCTGGGCTCCATCCGGCTGCCAAGGGCAGTGACCACTGCAATGGGCAGCAGCTGCGCAGGAAGAATCGGTCATTGGAAAGGTCAGCTGAATTACAGTTCAAACACGTTGAGATATGAATTTTTTAAAAAACCCATACAAGCCTGCTGAAATTAACCCTCCAACTTCGCCATCCAACCGTCCTCTCAGGAGACAGAGTTTGTGGATAAATTTCTGTATATCATTACAAGTTTCCAAAATAGTCTTCCTTCTCTGTGTTGGGGAAACCGGCCAGACTTCCCAGGAGACATGACGATACCAGAGGCTTCCCTGACTCCACTAAATGGAAAACAAGCCTTTAGCACTGGTGTGAATTCCCTAAACCACTGGTTCTCCACCCTGACCGAGAGGTTAAGTCCTTTGTGATGTCGTCTGCCAGCCAGGGGACGGTCCGCCCCCAGCCCTACCGCCAGCTGGTCCCATCTACTGCGGGGAGCCTGGGAGAGAGATGATCACTAAGGTAACCCAAGGCCCCGGGGGTGGGCAGACACAGACACACAGCAGCTCCCACTGCTGGGCACGCAGCCTATGTCCTGCTCTGGGGGGACTCCCGGGGGCCTTCGGCCAGCTGAGGCCTCAGACCCAACGCCTGCGGGCCTGCCTGGAGAGAGCTGCCTGGAGAGAGTCTTCTTGGTCTCTGCACACTCCTGTTGGATCACGGAGACCCCAGGGACCATCTCCAACTGGGGAGACTGAGGCCAGGAGTGGAACTGACACTTAGCAGCAGAGCTGGGACTTACCCTCAGTGGTCCTGATACCTGCTCCTTCTTTGGGGCGATGTCTTGATACAGTGGGCTCCCCAGGATCCCATAGAGAGGGGCTGCACAGTGCTGCCATGGATGGCATTCATTCATTCACTCAGTAGCCATACCAGATGTCTACTATGTTGGTTTCCCAAGGCTACCATAACAAATGACCACACATTTGGTGACCTGAAATAACAGGAAGTTATTCTTGTACAGTTCTAGAAGCAAGAAGTCCAAAGCCAAGGCGTTGGCAGGGCAGTGTTCCCCCGAAGGATCTAGGGGTGAATCCTTCCTTACCTCTTCCAGCTTCTGGTGGCTCCGGGCATCCCTTGGCTGGTGGCTGCATCCGTCCAAACTCTGCCTCCTGAATGTGTCCTGAGCTGCTGAAGCGCAGGCCCGGGCACCTTGAGACCAGAGCAGAGTGTGGTGACACCATGGCATGAAGCCTTGGCTTTTGAATTTCAGGGGCCACAGGCAAGTGGCACGCCTTTCCTGGAGCTGGCCTGGAGGCACAGCGAGGCGTAACGGCAAGGGGAGCAATCTGCGTCCCCAGGGGCCGGACAGGCCAGGGGAAGCCAAGGAAGGAACCAGACTAGAGACTTCCTGGAAAAAATTCTGCCCAAGAGGCTGCTTGCTGGGCAAGGGGGCCTCCAGCGTGAACTCTAGGGCCGGAGATATGATGGGCAGAAGCTGTGAGAGGTCAGACAGAGAGTGCACCTCCCAAGCCAAGAGCCCCAGGTGGCGACAAGGGTGGGTATCAGGGGAAGGGGATATCCCCGAAGAGCCCACAAAACACCCCATGAAAGAGAGAGGAGAAAGAGTGCCATTATGGGTGAGTTGTTCACCCCCACCCACCAAATATGTTGAAGTCCTAACGCCCAATACCTGTGAACGTGACCTTATTTGCGAATGGGGCTGTGACTAATGTCATTGGTGAAGATGAGGTCACACCGCCGTAGGAGGGGCTCTTAATCCACTGTGACTGGAGTCCTTACAAGAAGAGGGAAAACCGGGCACAGGCACAGAGAGGAGAAGGCCGTGTGAAGAGGCAGAGACTGGAGTGATGCTGTCACAGCCAAGGAACCCTTAGTGCCAATAGAAGCTGGAGGACGCAAGCGAGGCTCCTCCCCTGGAGACTTCAGAGGGAGCGCGGCTCTGCCAAAACCATGCTTTTGGACTTCTGGCCTCCAGATTGTGAGAGAACAGATCTCTGTGGATTGAAGTGCCCCATATCGTGGTCCTTTGTTATGGCAGCCCTAGGAAATTAACAAGGGGACCAACCTTTGAGCATCCACCACATAGCAGGTACCGGGAGCCAGACACTCCAACAGGAGTTCAACAGAACTGCCTTGCCTTCACATCTCCTCTCCCTTTGCTCACCCTTCTCCTCCAGCTCTGGAGGAGCCAGACACGGCAAAGCCTATGGGGGAGAGGGGAGGAGAAATTCGAGGCGAAGGACACACAATGCCCTCATTCCTGCTGTTGCTCTGCCTGAAGTGGGGGAAGGGTGCTGCTTCAAATGGGATGTGAGACAAAAAAAAGAAAAAGGAAGAAAAGGTCTGCCTTACATTAGACTGGAATCTTTTTTTTTAAATCAATTTATTTATTTTGGGCTGCATTGGGTCTTCACTGCCGTGCCCAGGCTTTCTCTAGCTGTGGTGAGCGGGGGCTACTCTTCGTTGTGGTGCACAGGCTTCTCATTGCGGTGGCTTCTCTTGTTGCAGAGCACGGCCTCTAGGTGCGCGGGCTCAGTAGTTGTGGTTCGTGGGCTCTAGAGCACCGACTCGGTAGTTGTGGTGCACGGGCTTAGTTGCTCCGTGGCATGTGGGATCTTCCCGGACCAGGGATCAAACCCATGTCCCCCGCATCGGCAGGTGGATTCTTAACCACTGCACCACCAGGGAAGCCCTAGACTGGAATCTTTATACTATCTGAAAATGACCAGAATGGGGTACGGGATCCACCTATATAATGTGGGAAATTGCCTCCAAGAGGTAAGGCTGGGAAAGAATTCAAAGGAAACATGCAGGTAGAAATATCTGATGGGCTCTGATACGAAACTTCCCCCTAAGCCGCAGCAGGAGCCAGAGTGCCTCTCTAAAGACGAGCGTGGCGGCAGGAGGTTATCTCAGAATCCTTGCCTTCCTTTGTGCTTTTCCAAAATGGAAAGAACCCTCAATTCAGCTTCACAGAAGTCTTCTCCAGGGACTGAAACCTAACCTGGAGCCCAGGTCACTGCAGGGAAATGATCCAGACTTCAAGGAATTGTAAAACATGTACTCAGGCAACAGCTTCACCTGGAGGCTGGCCAACGAAAGTCACCTAGTGGCCACCTTTGAGACTGGAGATGGTGATAGGAATGCCAGCGTAAATAGAGCAGGGTTTCCTGGTTGAGGGCATGGGTGCTCGAGGCAGGCAGCGTGGGTCTTTGTTCTGGCCATCTGTGCAGCTGGCTAAGTGGCTTTATCATCAGGGGCAACTGCAGGAAGCAAAAGCCTCTAGTAGTTTCTAGGCAAAAAAGAGAATTAGTACAGGGAATTAGGTGCTTACAAAGTCATCTGAAGGCTAAAGGGAGTAGGGGGTTCTAGACTCGGTCTCCAGGAGTATTTAAAGGGTAGATAGGATTTGTTTTCATCGGTATGATAAGATACCGACGTGTCAGTGACTGTTGTCAAGGAAGAAGTGTGTTATCCTCGCAGATCCCTAGAAACAGGAGGCATAGCGTGCTATGTAGGGCCACATGGGGAAGCACCATGGTCTGCTGGGGGCAGTGGGAGCAAGGGGCAAACATGAACAAGAGAGAGCCTTTATCACGGTTTCCAGGGGAAGGAACTTGCTGCAGGGTAGGCAGGCTTGGGATTGGCTGGTGTGAATAACTTCGGCAGACTGTGGGGCATAGGTGCTGTCCTTAGTTGTCTGGTACCTGGCCTTGGGGAGATTAGGGCAGGTGAATAGCGGCTCAGATGGTGAGAGCCTTAGAGGAGGTTGCTGGGGGTATGGGGCTCTGGGTTATTGGCCGGTTTGCTTAGGAAACACATGTGTACAGACCAGCCATTGGCTGTCTCTAGGAATTAGCTGCTCTGGAAGGGACAGTCCCTCCAGGGTCGGCAAAGCCCCAAGATGTCAAAGCATCAAAAATACAGAATAAAAAGACTCGATAAATACAAGAATGATTTCTTTACTACTGTAGAATTGACCAATAGGATGCAGAATGGTTTCTGCCACCTTCTGGAAGGTGAGGAAACAGGCCACAGGGAAGCTACTGAGTGTGAGAGGATAAAGACATGTATATAAACTGCTAGCAGAGCTAAAGGCATCAAGTCTTCATAGTGACTGCTGTCATTCTGATTATTGTTTTGAATTCTGTAACTTGGGCAGCACAATGATCATTAGACTTGAAGTTAAAAAGGGAAAATGTCCCTGTCATTTGATTATCCATTAATACAGTACTCCCAGGGACACAGGTCTGATCGCATGTGTGTACTTGTCAGCCCTTAGATGCACGAAGTTAAATTGGACCGCGGTATATTGGGGATAAGGGAGTAGTTCTGAACCTCATCTTTCCAGGAGGGCTTGAGCATTGTTGGGGGTAAAGTTGCCTATGAGAGGACCTAGCAAAAATTGTTTCCAGCACCTTCCTGAAATATCCCAAGAGCTTTTCCATACATGTAATGTTTTCTGCTGCCCACCAGGTAAGCAGCAGAGTGAGGCGAGACCCAAAGCAGGGTGATGAAGAGGCAAAGCCTAGGGCTTCCCTGGTGGCGCAGTGGTTGAGAGTCTGCCTGCCGATGCAGGGGACATGGGTTCGTGCCCCGGTCCGGGAAGATCCCACATGCCGCGGAGCAGCTGGGCCCGTGAGCCATGGCCGTTGAGCCTGTGTGTTCGGAGCCTGTGCTCCGCAACTGGAGAGGCCACAACAGTGAGAGGCCCGCGTACCGCCAAAAAAAAAAAAAAAAAGAGGCAAACCCTAAATCCAGCCAAGGAGGGCCAACCTCTGAATCCATTTCCTGGAGTTGGGGAACCGTTCAGTGGGTGGGGCCTCAGGGACAGCAGGGGGGGCAGACCTCAAAGCTCCCCCAAGTCAACACAGGCCAATGTTGGCTCCTTCAACCTGGCTTGTCCTGCCCAGTTTCCCTGACTGAAATTGCATTTTCTCTGCACTTTCACTCACAACTTTTATGGGTTGCATTTTTTTTTTAATGAAATAGGTCTTTTTAATTTATTTTTAAATTTATTTTGGCTGCATTGGTCTTCCTTGCTGCACCTGGGCTTTCTCTAGTTGCGGTGAGCGGGGGCTACTCTACGTTGCAGTGCGCCGGCTTCTCATTGTGGAGCCGTTCTCATTGCGGAGCCATTCTCTTGTGGAGCACGGGCTCTAGGCGCGTGGGCTTCAGTAGTTGCGGCACGCAGGGTTAGTTGCTCCATGGCATGTGGGATCTTCCTGGACCAGGGATCGAACCCGTGTCCCCTGCATTGGCAGGTGGATTCTTAACCACTGCACCCCCAGGGAAGTCCCTTATGGGTTGTATTAATAACACGTCCTTCACAATTACAAAAGTAATAGACACTCACTGTAAGTCAGAGACATGCACACTGTATAAAGATAGATCACCACACTGACAAGGATGGCTATACTGCAAAGGATAACAGCAGGTGTTGTAAGGATGTGCAGCGATTCGAGCCCTCAGACACAACTGGCATTTAGCACAGCTGCTCTGCAGAACAGCCTGGCAGTTCCTCAAAATGTTAAACAGAGTTATCCCATGACCCAGCAATTCCACTCGTAGGGATATACACAAGAGACATGAGGACATATGTCCACATAAGAGCTTGCCCATGAATGTTCATGGCAGAATTATTCATAATAGCCAAAAAGTGGAATCAGCCCAAATGTCCATCAACTGATGAAGAGATAAAGAAAATGTGGTCTATCCATACAATGAATATAATTCAGCAATAAAAAGGGAACAAAGTCGGGGAGGGAGAAGGGTAAGCTGGGACGAAGTGAGAGAGTGGCACGGACTTATATACACTACCAAATGTAAAATAGATAGCTAGTGGGAAGCAGCCGCATAGCACAGGGAGATCAGCTCAGTGCTTTGTGACCACCTAGAGGGGTGGGATAGGGAGGGTGGGAGGGAGGCTCAAGAGGGAGGGGATGTGGTGATATATGTATACATATAGCTGATTCACTTTGTTATAAAGCAGAAACTAACACACCATTATAAAGCAATTATACTCCAATAAAGATGTTTTTTAAAAAATGGAATGAAGTACTGATGCAGGCTACAACATGGATGAACCTTGAAAATATTAAGCTAAGTGAAATAACTCACAAAAGAACACATGTTGTAAATAATGTCCAGAAAAGGCAAATTATAGACAGAAAGTATATTAGTGGTTGCTTAAGCCTGGGGTGGATGAGATGGGGAGTGACTACTAATGAATATGGGGTTTCTTTTGTGATTACAAAAATGTTCTAAAATTGATGGTGGTAATGGTTGCACAACTCTATGAATATACTAGAAATCACTGAATTATACTCCTTAAATGGGTGGATTTTATGGTATATGAATTGAAGCTGTTATAAAAATTAGTTATGATAACTTATGTCCACACAAAGACCTGCATACGGATGTTTATAGCAGCTTTATTCATAATTGCCAAAACATGGAAGCAACCAAGATGCCCTTTAGTAAGTGAATGGATACTGCAGTCCATCCAGACAATGGAATATTATTCAGCGCTAAAAAGTGAGCCATCAAGCCGTGGAAAGACATGAAGGAAACTTAAATGTGTACTACTAAGTGGAAGAAGCCAGTCTGAGAAGGCTACATGCTGTATGAGTCCAGCGATCTGATTTTCTGGAAAAGGCTAAATTATGCAGACAGTAAAAAGAGCAGTGGTTGCCAGGGGTTGGGGGAATGGAGGGAGGGATGAATAAGTAGAGCGTAGAGGATTTTTAGGGCAGTGAAACTACTCTGTATGATACCATAACAGTAGATACGTATCATTACATATTTGTCAAAACCCATAGAAGGTACAACACCAAGAGTCAACCCTCCTGTAAACTATGGACTTTGGGTGATCATGATGTTTCCACGTGGGATTATCCATTGTAACAAGTGTACCACTCCCTGGGGGATGTTGATGGTGGGAGTGGAGGTGGTGAATGTCAGAAACCAGGGTGCATATGGGAACACTCTGTACTTTTCTAGTCACTTTTGATATGAACCTAAAATTGGTCTTAAAAAATAAGGCCTATTTTTTTTTAAAATCACTTAAAATTAAAAAAAATCACTTAAGAGTCTGATCACATACACACATGATAACGCAAACATTTTAATCGTGTGCTTGGAGTCTTTGTAAAGACTTTTTTATATAGTTTCACGTTATAGTATTTTAGCCTGTTTTTCTTCACTTAGCAATATAATGTAAACATTTTTCTATGTCAATAAAGGTTTTATTACACTTTAAAATATCTGCATGGAAATCCATTATGTAGATGAGCTATAATTTATTTAAACATTCCACATTTTTAGACATCCTTTTAATTTGTGTTAGCATAAAGAACACAATGGTAAACATCACATGCTCTTGGAATAAATTCTTAATGATAATAAATAGTGAATATTTGTTGAGTGCTTATAGGGGCCAGTTAATGATCAAATGCTGTACAATTTGTCTCGATTAACAAATGATCAGAGAAACTTAGGAAGCAGGTACTATAACTGACCCCATTTTACAGATGAAGTGACTGAGGTTCGGAAATATTAAATGACTTGCCCAAGGTTAAACAGCTAGTAAACGACGAAGGCTGCAATCACACTTATGTTCACCTGATTCTAGAACTTAGAGCTATTAATTGTTTCTGACTCCTAAACACATGGAATTAGTTTCTGTAACTTTTCATTCTTTTGATACCTTTTGTCAAATAGCCCTCCAGAAAATTCACAGTAATTTATAGTCCCCACCAAAAATGCAGAAAAGTACTAATAACTCTCACCAACACTGGTTTTATAGTTCTATGTAATCTTTGTGCTAATTTGATAGTCAAAAAATGATTTCCTGTTACTGTTTCAATTTGTAATTTTTTTTTAAGGGGCAGAGTTGTCATCTCTGAGGATGTAGACATGTTTTCTTTTTTGTTCTTTTTCTTTTTTAATTGAAGTATAGTTGATTTACAATGTGTTAGTTTAAGGTGTACAGTAAAGTGATTCAGATATATATATATATATATATATATATATATATATATATATATATATATATATATATATATTTCAGATTATTTTCCCTTACAGGTTATTACAAAATATTGAGTGTAAGTTCCCTGTGCTATACAGTAGGTCCTTGCTGGTTATCTATTTTATATATAGTAGTGTGTATATGTCAATCCCAAACTCCTAGTTTATCCCTCCCCCACTCTTTCCCCCTGGGTAACCATAAGTTTGTTTTCTATGTCTGTGGGTCTATTCCTGTTTTGTAAATAAGTTCATTTGTATCTCTCTTTTTTTTTAAAGATTCCACATATAAGAGATATCATATGATATTTGTCTTTGTCTGGCTTACTTCACTCAGTATGATAATCTCTAGGTTCATCCATGTTGTTGCAAATGGTATTATTTCATTCGTTTTTATGGCTGAGTAATATTCCATTGTATAAATATACCACATCTTCTTTATCCACTCATCTGTTGATGGACATTTAGGTTGCTTCTATGTCTTGGCTATTGTACATAGTGCTGCAATGAACACAAGGGTGCGTGTATCTTTTCAAATTATAGTTTTCTCCAGGTATATGCCCAGGAGTGGGAATGCTGGATCATATGGTAACTCTATTTTTAGTTTTTTAACGAACTTCCGTACTGTTCTCCATAGTGGCTGTACCAGTTTACTTACCAACCAAGATATAGAAGGGCTCCCTTTTCCCCACACCCTCTCCATCATTTATCGTTTGTAGGCTTTTTGATGATGGTCATTCTGACCTGTGTGAGGTGATACCTCATTGTAGTTTTGATTTGCATTTCTCTAAAAATTAGTGATGTTGAGTATTCTTTTCACATTCCTGTTGGCCATCTGTATGTCTTCTTTGGAGAAATGTCTATTTAGATCTTCTGCTCATTTTCAATTTGTAACTTTTAAGTTACTTGCGAGATTGTATACTTTTATGTTTATTCACTGTATTCATTTATTTTCTCAAGAATCAATTTTGTACCTGCTTTTTTCTCCTCCACTGCGCTTCTTTCTTATTATTTGTTTAGCAATAGCCTTGTTGTTATATAATTTTCAAATATCTTCACACTTCATGCTTTTGCATTGTAACTTGACAATTTCCATTATTTTTCTTACTGACTTTTATTTTTAGACTTTAAAAGTGTTCCCTTACCAACTCCTCTAGACACGAGTACAGAAGCAATGAAGTTCCACAGTGAGCAAGCTGACAACGGCTAGTCAGGGAGCCAGCTCCTGAAATGGTTTAAAACCAGTCTCTGCTCTTATTTTCTCTCCAATCAAATCCAGAATAAATATCCATATTCTTTGCTTTCTGCCTGGAGAAGTCAGAATACACATCAGATGTAGAAGGCCGGTATCAAAAGTACAATTTGGAGCTGACATTTGGTCCATAAGACAGCAAAAATTACAACAAATTCCTCCATACTTTTGCTAATTGATGAAAAATGTTAAGATATAATTCTATACCATGAAATTCATCACTTAAAAGTATAAAATTTAACGGCTTCTATTATATTCACAAGGTTGTACAACAATCACTACTACTTAATTTCAGAATGTTTTCATCACTCCGCAAAATGACACTCCATACCCATTAAGCAGTCAAACCCCATTTCCCCTCCCGCCAGCCCTGGGATCCAATAATACACTTTTTGTCTCTATGCATTTGCCCATTTCCTATAAATGGAATCCTACAACATGTAGTCTGTCTAGTTTCTTTCACTTTGCATTTTTTTTTTTTTTTTTTTTTTTTTTTTTTTTTGCGGTACGCGGGCCTCTCACTGTTGTGGCCTCTCCCGTTGCAGAGCACAGGCTCCGGACGCGCAGGCTCAGCGGCCATGGCTCACGGGCCCAGCCGCTCCGCGGCATGTGGGATCTTCCCGGACCGGGGCACGAACCCGTGTCCCCTGCATTGGCAGGCGGACTCTCAACCACTGCGCCACCAGGGAAGCCCCTCACTTTGCTTTTTTTTTTAATGATTTTTTTTTCTTTTGTCTGCGTTGGGTCTTCATTGCCGTGTGCGGGCTTTCTCTAGTTGTGAGCGGGGGCTACTCTTTGCTGTGGTGCGCGGGCTTCTCATTGTGGTGGCTTCTCTCGTTGTTGAGCACGGACTCTAGGGGCGTGGGCTTCAGTAGTAGTGGCACACGGGCTCAGTAGTTGTGGCTCGCGGGCTCTAGAGCACAGGCTCAGTAGTTGTGGCTCACGGGCTTAGTTGGTCCACAGCATGTGGGATCTTCCCAGACCAGGGCTTGAACCCGTGTCCCCTGCATTGGCAGGCAGATTCTTAACCACTGCTCCACCAGGGAAGCCCTAGCATGTTTTTAAGTTTCATCCATGCTGTAGTTTGAGTCAGTGCTTTTCTTTTTGTGGCCAAATAATATTCCATTGTATGGAATTTTGTTCCTCTGTTTGATGTCGATGGACATTTGGTTGTTTCCACTTTTTGGCTATTATGAATAATGCTGCTATAAAAATTCATTGCTACACATTTTCATGTGGAGGTAAGTTTTCATTTCCCTTGGGTATATATCCAGGAGAATGGCTGTATCATATGGTAACGATGTTTAACATTTTGGAAAACTGCTAAACTTTTCCGTAGAGTCTACACTATTTTTCATTCCCATCAGCAATGTGTGAAGGTTCCAGTTTCTCCGCATCCCTGCCAACCCCTGTTATTTTAAAATGTATTTATTTTTATTACGGCCATCCTAGTGGGAGAGACTTTTACACTGGGTGAACTTTGAGTCTGTTAAAATAAAGACAAGCTTTCTGAGTGTGGGTCTTCCAGGGAGCTACCAGACAGGTCAAATGATGATTGTTCTTTGTGAATGATGTTTTGAAAGAACTCCAGCTTTGTTCTGTTCCATCCAGTATGGGGAATGCAGACTGTTATTTTTCAAGGCTACTGCTGAGCTGGAAAATGAGGGATGGGACTAGAGCAAGTTAAAAAACAGAAATTATATTTTTAAGCAAAATTACCTGATTTTTAAAACACCTTTTGATGGTCCCAATTGAAAACACTTGTGGGTCAAAATCAACTGCGGGCCCCAGTGAGGAACCTTGGACACAGAGAGAGGTGGCTTGGCGGAATGGAATGGTTTTCAATTGTTTTAAAGTAGTAGAAAATTTTTGTCAGATAGCATCTTATTCAGAAGCAAGGGTGATATGGAAAATATTTCACAACCCAAAGGCCTAGCACCGGCCCATCAGAACAGACACAACTTCAGCTGTGCCAAGTGTTGCCCTTTGAACGGCCGGATTGTGGGGTGACGGAAGGGTGTCCAGGAGAGGGGCCCTCCCGGAGCAGCCCTCAGAGAAGAAAGGATGAAAGCGGAGCTTCCTTTCAAGTGGGGGTGGGAAAGGAGAACGTGTGCGCTGACCCCCGCGGTGCCCCAGACCCTCTGCAATCCAGACTCCCTCTGATCCCACACCCTGAGCCCACACTCCTGTGCTGCGGACCCCACTGCCCCTCCCCTGCTCCCCGTCATCCCTTGCTTCTCCCCTCCCCCTTTCGGTGCCCTCCCCACTCCGTGCTCCGGACCGCCCCCCAGCCCCTGTGCGCCCCCCGGGTCCTGGTACCTGGACTCCGCTGTTCCTGGGCCCCCTGCACCCCTGCCCCTTCCGGCCCTCCCACAGAAGCCCTTAAAGTACCTCGGGGAGCCCTGAGCTCGGCAGAGGAGTTTAAAACTTCCTGCTACAGTGTTCCCTTTTCTCCACACCCTCTCCAGCATTTATTGTTTCTAGATTTTTTGATGATCTTGCACTGTTGGTGAGAATGTAAATTGATACAGACACTATGGAGAACAGTATGGAGGTTCCTTAAAAATTAAAAATAGAATTACCATACGACCCAGCAATCCCACTACTGGGCATATACCCTGAGAAAACCATAATTCAAAAAGAGTCATGCACCACAATGTTCATTGCAGCACTATTTACAATAGTCAGGACATGGAAGCAACCTAAGTGTCCATCAGCAGATGAATGGATACAGAAGATGTGGCACATATATACAATGGAATATTACTCAGCCATAAAAAGAAATGAAATTGAGATATTTGTAGTGAGGTGGATGAACCTAGAGTCTGTCATACAGAGTGAAGTAAGTCAGAAAGAGAAAAACAAATACCATATGCTAACACATATATATGGAATTTAAGAAAAAAAAAAGAAAGGTCATGAAGAACCTAGGGGTAAGACGGGAATAAAGACACAGACCTACTAGAGAATGGACTTGAGGATATGGGGAGGAGGAAGGGTAAGCTGGGACAAAGTGAGAGAGTGGCATGGACATATATACACTACCAAACATAAAATAGATAGCTAGTGGGAAGCAGCCGCATAGCACAGGGAGATCAGCTCGGGGCTTTGTGACCACCTAGAGGGGTGGGATAGGGAGGGTGGGAGGGAGGGAGACGCAAGAGGGAAGAGATATGGGAACATATGTATATGTATAACTGATTCACTTTGTTATAAAACAGAAACTAACCACCATTGTAAAGAAATTATACTCCAATAAAGATGTTTAAATAAATAAATTAATTAAATAATTAAAAAAAATAAAAACAAAAAAACTTCCTGCTACAGGATGAAGAGTGTAGCCCACTCCAGGGCTTCCCAGACTTGATCCTTGGGGGTCCATTCTCTGAGTCCGCGGAACCCTGCCCTCCCCACCCCATCCCCGGCGCCCCGGGGGGCTCGGTTCTCTGCTGGGGTTGGCGGGGCTCCCGGGGTCTGTCCTCCACCCATCCCCGCAGGCACTGGGGGCGGCGGCGGCCACCCCTTCCCGAGGACCAGCCTCACAGGGGGTTCCTCCTCTGAACGCAGACGGTTCGCGGGTCCAGGGCGGGACTGAGGGCGGCGGTGGGGCTCCAATCTGCCGCCTTTGTTTCCTCAACCCCGCGGGAGTGTGTCTGGAGGAAGGGTCTCCCCTGGGCCCCCAGCTTTCCCCAGTCTCCCTTCTGTTAATGCCACCCTCCTTCGTGTGTTTTGTAGTCTAGCTTTGCTGGATGCCCAGGTCTCATAGATGGGTCCTGAGTGGGTCCCGTCTCTCCGCAGGGGTGCTGGTTTTTCTTGGAAACCACCACATCTGGTCCCCCGTAAAGAGAGCGTATTCGAGCTGTGATGTGTCTTGGTTTCTGATCTTTGAGATACGAAAGTTACTGAGGTTTTTCGTGAGGGGCTTCTGAGTCCTGCTTGAGCCTGGTTTTTACTGAGAATCAAGTCAACACGCAACAGGCTCCCTACCGTCTTGTCTTTCATGATTGGCACCAGCGCCCCTGGGACTGTTTCTCTGATCCTGGATGGGGATGATAACGTCACTTTACCGTCGGCCTCAAGGGCGTGGTGTTGGTTGCCAGCAGACTGGGTTCAATTCTCATCTCCACCAACTGTTGTATGATCTTAGGGGGTTCACTTGGCCTTCCTGGACCTCAGGCTCCTCAGTTATAAACCTGAGATAAGACTGTCCTCCTTATGGTATATTAGCCATAAAAAAGAATGAAATAATGCCATTTGCAGCAACACAGACCGAACCAGAGATTATCATACTAAGTGAAGTAAGTCAGAGAAAGACAAATGCCATATGATATCACTTACATGTGGAATCTAAAATATGTCTCAAATGAACTTATCTACAGAACAGAAACAGACTCAGACAAAGAGAACAGACTGGAGGCTGCCAAGGGGAGGAGGGGGAGGGCTGGAGTGGGAGGTTAGGGTTAGCAGTTGCAAACTATCACATGTAGAATGGATAAACAACAAGGTCCTACTGTATAGCACGGGGAACTATATTCAACACCCTGTGATTAAACCACAATGGGAAAGAATATCAAAAGATATACATGTATAAGTGAATCACTTTGCTGTACAGCAGAAATTAAGACAACATTGTAAATCAGCTATTCTTCAATTAAAAAAATAAATAAAAGCATTAAAAAAAAAGAAAAAAGACTCTCTCCCTGCAGTGAGGACTCAGACAGTGTGCGGCGAGGACCCAGCCCTCTTGCTGGCATCAAGCAGGCCAGCAACAGAAGTGAGCTTCTTTCTTTGCGTCTCTTGGCTTCCTGGGTTGAGCCAGCTGGTGTCCATGCCTTCTGGAGGGGCCGAAAGGAGAGGACGATTCTATGACGCTCTGCTGTCTGCCAGTCCCACCTGCTCTCTGGACAGGACCATGATCAAAGTGGCAAACATGGCCCCAGGGCTGCAGAAAGGCTGCAGATGGAGCGAACAGCATGGTGGTTCAGCAGGGTCTGAAGCCAGACACCCTGGGTTTGAATCCTGCCTCCGCCACTTCCTGTGTTCCTTTGAACTTGCAGCTTTTGTCTTAAGTCAGAGTCTTATCCATAAAAAGGAGCAGATTGTGAGGGTACCCAGCTCAGAAAAAGTACGTGCAGAATGAATGACCTAAAGCACCCACCGTACGTGAACACAGAGTCCAGACGTGGGAAGGAGCACTGCATCAACACAAACCAGTGTTATGTTGTGTTTTTTTTTAATTTTTAAAATTTATTTATTTATGGCTGTGTTGGGTCTTCGTTTCTGTGCGAGGGCTTTCTCTAGTTGCGGCAAGTGGGGGCCACTCTTCATCGCGGTGAGCGGGCCTCTCACTATTGCGGCCTCCCCTGTTGCGGAGCACAGGCTCCAGATGCGCAGGCTCAGTCATTGTGGCTCACGGGGCTAGTTGCTCCGCGGCATGTGGGATCTTCCCAGACCAGGGCTCGAACCCCTGTCCCCTGCATTGGCAGGCAGATTCCCAACCACTGCGCCACCAGGGAAGCCCGAATTATGTGTTTTGACCTCACGGGATTGCCCTGAACATCCAATGAAATCATGGTATGTGGGCTCTTGGTGAGTTATAAATGGCTTTTTGAAAATAAAAGCTTTCTGTCATTTGATCAAAACAGCAAAAAAGGGAAAATGGCCCACTCTAGGATGAAACCCAGGGGTTGGGAGGCTGCCCTTGTGAGTCTAGACCAAGTTCAGGAACACAGAGAGATTCTAATTCCTGGGTAGGATACTGTGTCTGCACTGAGTTATAGCTTCGGCTTTTCAAACCCGGTCAGCAGCTTGCTAGGGGGGTTATCTTGTGGCTTAACTACGTAGCTGTAAGTGAAAGGCCTTTTGCTAAGTAGAGGAAAGACGGCATCCCTATCAGTCATCTGTGTTAGAATGGCAGAGCTAACTAATACCATTTTAATTAGGAAATCATAGGAATTTAATTTGCAGTGGCACTAGGGTGCCCTGCTCAGGGGGTAGGGTGGGGTAAACCCGGAGCTGCGAGCCACAGGGCTGCATCTGGGTGCGTCATACCTCCATCACTAGCCAGATGTGTCACCTATAGGGCAGGTTATCTAACCTTCCCAGGTCTTGTGTTCCTACTCTGAAAAATGAGTATAGTCAAACCTATTTCATCTATTAAAGATAATTAATGAGAACAGTCCAGAAAGTATTAGGTTCTACACAAATGCAAGGTTTCATCATCATCACATCAGATCCTTTCTCTCATCTCTCAGTCCAGGGGTCCAAGTTCACCAGAGAATGGAGATTTTTGTTTCTTCGTTCATTAATTCTTTACTGACCATCATTTAACAACAAGGATTCGAAGTAGCATGTAGAAACATACAGAGTCCAGTAGCATTCCAGTAAATACCACAGTGAGTTCCAGAAGGCTATTTCTTATAAGCAACACAGTACAGTAAAAGTGATTCTTTGGGATTTTTCTTCTCACTTGGTTTGTTGACTGAATGAATGACTGAATGGAAGATGATGAATTGAGATTCCCTTTAGGTAATATTCCTTTGTACATGTACAGGGAGTACATACGTTTGCGATGTCCACAATAACCTGTTAGATGATCTCTCCCTTACAAGCATAATCCAGTCACAGAGGATCGATTTTCTCTCCATCATCACTGACCATCAACTTTACGACAAAGAGGCTCCAAACTGACAGGACTCAGGGTGCAGGAGATGGTGTGATCAAAGATTTGGTGAAGCACTCCTCCAATGGCATTGAAATGATCCACTGGCAAAAACACAGATGCTTTATTTCTGGACACTAAGGAACTGAGCAAAACCCTCCTTTTGGGGGGAAATTTGTGCCTGGCCTAGACAGAATGGGGATCAATTGCCGTGTCCCCAGTCTTTTGGGGCAACAATGATGGAGGGGAATGAGAGGATGCTGAGTGCTGTGTCCCAGAGACAGGGCCCAGTTCATTGGATGCTCTATACATTGTGACTCAAGGGGATGTGGGCCCCAACGAATGTAACTGCTGATCTGCATTGCATAGTTGTCCTTAGCCATTGGAGAAGCATCCAATGAAGAGTTTAAATAGAACTTTGGGAGAAGATTTGTTACGATGCGTGCTTGAAAAGACACTAGGAAAACTTATCCTACATGAGGAAAAGAGTGCAGAGAAGTAGTTGCAATCTGAACACACCTGAAGAAACAACACTGGGCTTGGTGAATAGCCCGGAGGAGGGTGATCCTGCTGTCCTAAAATGAACCTTGAAGAACGGCCACTGGGGATCTGAGAACTCCTGCCCAGGGATAACTCTCTCCATTATGGGCTGAATGTTTGTGTCCCCCCAAAATTCACATGTCGAAACCCTGACCCCCAATGTGATGGTATTAGGAAGTGGGGTCTTTAGGAGGTGATTGGGTCACGAAGCTGGAGCCCTCGGGATGGGATTAATGCCTTGTTAGGTTCTCCAGAGAAACAGAACCAGTAGGATATATATAGTTATATACAAGAGGAGATTTATCCTGGGGATTGGTTCACAAGGTTATGGAGGCCAAGAAGTTCCACAGTCTGCTGTCTACAGGCTGGGAATAAGGAAAGCTGAGGGTATAATTCAGTCCGAGGCTGAAGGCCTGAGAACTGGGGAGGCTGTTGGTTTTAAGCCCCTCAGTCCAACGGCCTGAGAACAAGGAGCTCTGATGTCCGAGGGCCGGAGAAGATGGACATCCCAGCTGGAGGAGAGAGAGAATTCACCCTCCTTTCACCTTTTTGTTCCATTCGGGCCCTCAACAGATTAGATGGCGCTGCCCGTATTGGTGAGGGTGGATCTCTTTATTCTTCTTTTGAATCAAACACTAGCCTCTTCTGGAAACGCCCTTCACAGACACACCAAGAAATAATGTTTTACCAGCTATCTGGGCATCCTTTTTATTTTTTATTTTTTTTTGGGCTGTACGCGGGCCTCTCACTGCTGTGGCCTCTCCCGTTGCGGAGCACAGGCTCCGGACGTGCAGGCTCAGCGGCCACGGCTCACGTGCCCAGCCGCTCTGCGGCATGTGGGATCTTCCCGGACCAGGGCACGAACCCGCGTTCCCTGCAGCGGCAGGCAGACTCTCAACCACTGCGCTACCAGGAAAGCTATCTGGGCATCCTTTAGTCAACTTGATACATAAAATTAACCATCATGGTGTCCTTATAAGAAGAGACAGGAGACAGGAGAAACAGGAGAGAGCCTTCTCTCTCTGCTTTCCGCCAGATGAGGCTACAAAGAGAAGACAGCCGCCTGCAAGCCAGGAAGAGGCTCCTCATCAGACCAGATCTGCCAGCACCCTGACCTTGGACTTCCAGAACTGAGTAAGGTTTGTTGTTTAAGCCACCCTCATCTTTGGTAATTTGTTCCAGCAGCGTGGCTGGCTAAGGCACTCCCTGAAGGGGCTCTCCTGCAGCCTGGCAGTCAAGGTCCTCTGGGGCAGGTGGGGCTCAGACAACTTTCCCAGACAGTCTCCTTCCGTCCGTCCCAGAGCCCAGCCCGCCTGTGTTCACTCACACTGCCGCTCTGCCAGGGTTCACGTGTTCACACGGGCCCACCCTTCAAGGTCTGATGTCGGCTCTGTTACATGTCTACCTGATGTCTCCCTCCCTTTCATCCTGTGCTAACGAAACCCTGATTTTGTTCGGAGCCAGTATATTCCAGGTAGTTGATTATGCTCGGTGTAAACTGGTGTTTTTCAAACTATGGACACAATCCATCACAAGATTATGAAATCAACTTAGTATAGTGTGACCAGCATTTAAAACTTATAAACTGAAAATTTCTGAATAAATCAGAGTGGAGGTAAGTATTGTTTGGTGAAAGTTTACTTTTCAGTTATATATGTGTGTGTACCCTGGTTTCAATGTGCCATGTATAGTTGACCCTTGAACAGCACGGGTTTAAACTGAGTCCACTTACATGTGGATTTTTTTTCAATAAATACTACAGTTCTACACAAGCCACGGTCAGCTGAATCCGAGGACGCGGAAGCATGGATTGGGAGGGCCCACTCTAAAGTTATACACGGATTTTGGATTTTCGACTGCAGTGAGGTCGGCACCCCTAACCCTCCTGTTGTTCAAGGGTCAGCTTTATTACCTATTATGGGCCTCCATCAGAAATTTCCAAAATCACTGGTCTAGGCCAATCAGGAAGCTCTCAAGTCCCCATCTCCCAGCCCCACTTGCAGCTAACACCAAAAAGAAAAATTAAAGATATAAATACACATGCCACTAAGATGAAAAATAACTAATAAATATTTTTAAAATATTTAATTACACTCTTAAAACTAGGTACCCTTTTTAAACCTCTGTAAGGTTGGCAAGGATTAGATCAGGGCTGGTGGAAGTGTGGGGGTCCAAGTATGCTCATGTGTGCATCTAGAAGGTAATTTCATAACTACAACAAAAGTTGTTTGGAGACTTTGTCCAAGGAATTCCAGCTCTAGGAATTTATGCTAACGAGAAAATCAAATGCCCAACAAAAAGGAATTGATTAAACAAATTATGATATGGCCGTAAATGGAATTCTAGGCAGCCATTAAAATATTTTAAATCATTGACTTGGAAGAATGTCCACCACGTGTAAAGGAAAGGAAGCATGTGATAAACCAGTATGTAGAGTATCATGGAAATATATTTACACGTAGAAACCTATACCTGTGTATATATTGTCAGAAACAGTTTGAAAGAAAGTACAACAAATTAGATGGTAAAATTATAGATATTCCTCTCCACATCTCTACCTTTTTCTTAACAGTCCTCTGACTTTTCTATAACAAATGTCTATTACCTGAGGATTGGCAAAAGCTTTTAAATTATGCGCTATTTACCATTGCTCAAGCCAGGAAGGTGGTCCCCACCCTCCTTTCTTAGCACGTGATCAGCAATGGGGGGCATGTTATGCCCACGTGTTTAGCAAGCATGTGCCCCCCCCCATGGTCAGGAGCCCTGCTCCAAGGTCCTGGCACCACACCCAAATTCTTGGAAAACCAAGGTCTTGGTCTCCCAGTTGGTACATGGACATCAGGACCCACCACGCAGGAGTAAATGAGAAACCAAATGCTAAGCATCACATAAATCCATGTTGTCATGCCTCACACCGTCTAGGTTCCTTAGGGAGAAAAAAAAGGTGATTCAACGGTAAGCAGTAGAACCAGAACAATCCATTCATCGTCCAAATTCTAAAAATAGCACTCAGCAAAGCCAACCTGTGGAGAATTGGAATCATATGAGAGACTGGAAAATGTGAACTGAAAAGAGGTCAGGAGGAATGGAAAATTTGTTAAATGCTCACGCTTTTGTTGGAAAACCACTTGATTTAAGAAAAACGTCCAGTGCGTATTGGTAAGGGCTCTGGTGCAGGGCTGTCCTGGGATCTGAGCACTGCACAGCTGTGAAGGACCAGTGCTCTGCCATTAGATGAACCAGCCTTTAAATCTTGGTCCTATTTTTCCCTAGCCGGATGACTGTTGTGAAAAGCCTCCTAGCCTCAGTTTCCACATCCATAAAATGGGGACCCTGCAGGCATATTGTACAGATTAGATGAAGTATGAATTAAA
This sequence comes from Delphinus delphis, assembly GCF_949987515.2. NCBI lineage: Eukaryota > Metazoa > Chordata > Mammalia > Artiodactyla > Delphinidae > Delphinus > Delphinus delphis. The sequence continues at coordinate 96,092,105 of NC_082687.1, read as the reverse complement.
AGGGCCTTGTATGATGGTTTGCAGTAGATGTCTAATAAGTACTGCTCTAAAAATCATTATTATTCTTATTACTACTACAGCTCTTGCTTCAAGCCAAAGCTAGATGACACTGGGGTACAGGAGAAAACTAGCTTGTCCTGGGACAGAGGTTGGGTGCCTATTAGAGCCCCTTCAAGGCTAAAATTCCATCTTTCTAGGACCTACATCATCTTTAAACATGTTATCTTTGAAGGAGAAATGAACATCCACTACATTTACAAGGGAAAGTCATACTCTTTCATGCGGTGTTTTCTAATTAAAGATGGGTAGGATCTGAAACCGCATGGCTTTATGTCACCCCGCCACCAGCTTTTTTTTTTTTTACATCTTTATTGGAGTATAATTGCTTTACAATGGTGTGTTAGTTTCTGCTTTATAACAAAGTGACTCAGTTATACATATGTTCCCGTATCTCTTCCCTCTTGCGTCTCCCTCCCTCCCACCCTCCCTATCCCACCCCTCCAGGTGGTCACAAAGCACCGAGCTGATCTCCCCGTGCCATGCGGCCGCTTCCCACTACCTATCTATTTTATGTTTGTTTCCAGTTCTCAGTCCAGTCCGGACAATGAGGGAGCTGAGCCCAGTTTCCTGCTATTCAGCCTGTGGCTCTCAGGGTGCTTCCTTCCGTTGCCTGTAAATGCAAACGTGATTTCCATCCTGAGCCGGTGACTGGGTCCCAGCCTGTCTGCGCAATCATTTCAGGAGGCTGCTCATCACTACATCATCCAGCGAGAAACAGAAAATCAGACAAAGATTGATTTTGCCTACGTGCAGTGTCAGTATTGGAAAAACACAAGGATGAAGTGTAAGTCGAAACCTTTGTTATGTGGCTGTACGGCCAGCGGAGGTTTAAAGGTTCCTGCAGAGGTGCTGCTTTTTCCTTCCGAGGTGGAGACAGAACCAAGTCAGACTGGGGGGCTCCTGGCCCTGCCCCGACTCCAGGCCTCCCTCCCCTGGTTTATCCCATAAAAGCACCCCCCCACACACACATGTCCCTGATTCCATGCTAGCTGCCCTACAACCCACTCTTCACACAGCAGGAAAAAGCAACATCCTAACTCCTTATCTGGCCCCCAAACCAGGAATATCCTGGCCCCTCCTGGCCCCTGGGCTTGGAGGAGCTGGAGACCCTGCCATAGCCCACCTCTTACTGCATTTCAAGCTGCATCCTGTCCTTAACCCCACATCTCTTCAGCCCTGCTGACTTCCTTCTGTGGGAAGAATACACCCTTCTCACTCTCATCTCAGCAACCTTGCACTTGCTGGTCTCTGCCTGAAAGGAGTTCCTTCTACCTCAGGCCACATCTTACATGTCAGCTTTTAGAGGGCTTCCCTGACCATCCCTATCACATTATCTTGTTTTCTCTATAGCACCCATCACCGTCCACACTACTCAGCTGTTCCCAAGGTTGTGGTCTGGTTTCCGCACTGGAAAGTAAGCTTCCAAGTGAAGGACCCTGCTGCCTTGTCTGCTGTGTCACTAGTTCTCAGAACAGCAGGCTGCTCCCAGAGGGGATGAGTCTCCCGCAAAGGGTTCTGGTGCTCAATTGCACAACTTAGTGGACTGTGTGTCCTTTCTCTCTTCCTCGACTTTGGTGATTAAAACCTTGGAGTGTCATGTGATATCTTGACCCAGCGCTCTATGATTTCTGCATGATTTATCTGAAAAGTTCTACTGCCAGAGGTTGGGGGTGGAGCCCTGAGGGTGCAGTAGGCGGAGCATTGAGGCTTGAACATCTGGAAGACACCGGTTCAGCCCTGCTCTGCCTCATCTAACTGCCCTGTCTTGCGCAAGCAACATCAGTGAAGTGTGGATTTTAAATAAAACGTTGGCATATGCTAGAGAACTTTGGCTCCCCAATTCTATTTTAGTCTCTTCGGTCTTTACCTTGGGAAGAGCAGCTGGAGCTGTTTCTGGCCCCATAATGTGAGGTCCAGATCCTAGACAGTGATGGCTCTAGGCCAGGGGCTCTGAAACTTGAACGTGCACGTGAATCACCTCGATCGTCGGGCACCACTTCCAGAGCTTCGGATTCAACACGGCTGGGCAGGGGCCAAGAATGTGCAGTTCTAACATCTTCCCAGGTGATGCGATGTTGCTGCTCTGGGACAACGCTTTGACGACCACTAATCTAAGCTGTGAGGCATCAGGTAATGATGGTCAGCACAACTTAGATCTGTACAGTGCTTTATCATTTACAAGCCGAGTTTTAGATACATTATCTTATTCGCTCCTCCCAACAACCCTGAGAATATTATCAAGCCCAGTTTACAACTGAGGTTTGCAGTTGCACACGGAGGAAGTCCCTGACTCAACACCACATCGCCAGCCAGCCAGCTCTCCCCGGACTTCCTAGAGGGGTAAACATTCTAGACATCCAACGTCCACAAGGTCACCATGCCCTACACCCCTTAAGTCCTGTTACTCTGGCATGAATGACCACAGTCACCTCCTTAAAGGGTTTCCTTCATTCATTCACTTCTGACTTGTCCTTCCTTTTTTTTTTTTTAATCCATTTAATTCCTACTCTTCTTTCAAAGCAGCCTAATTGCACATCCTCCACAATGACTCCCAGGTTTATTCATCCAATAAACATTTATTGGCTGCATCCATGTGCCAGGAACTGTACAAAATGCCAGGGCTACAGTGAACATGGTGAACCCATCTGAATCCGATGTCCTGTAGCAACCAGCACCATGTTTGCGGTAGCACTTACCTCAGTTAGTGGTCCCCTGTCAGGCTGCAGATAAACTCTGTGAACAGAGAGCACAGCTTATTTAGTTCTGTGCTGTGCACAGTGACTGACCGTGCCATGAATATCTTACATCAAGCCCGACAAGCTATTTAGGCATTTTTGTTGTATTTCACTTATCTGGTTAACCCTGACATGATAGCTGTCTCTTTCCCGAGTATTTACATTTTTACGTAGACGTATCTAAAATGAAATGAAAATAAGCTTGTTGAAAATAATTGCAGTTTTGAAAGTACCCACTTTGCAGGTGATTCACCCCTCAAGAGCACAAACACTCTGTAATCCCTGATCTAATTCCCTCAAAAAGGTGCCAACTGTACTCTCAAGACCCTCACTTCGTTTCCTCACCTGCCAAAAAGAAAGTTGTAAGTGAAAAGCAAACTACATCGTGCAGATACATTCCCTTCTTTTTCATCACTTTAAATATCAAACGACTCCAGATAAACTTTACTATGCTGTGCCAAAACGGTGCCTTTCATTAACTGGCCAGTGTGTGTTGCTTTTCTTTTCTTACTGAAATTTACAACAGCAAGGCCAAGCTTGCACTTGCGGAGCACTGCCTGTTACTAAGGAAACTCCTCAGATAACAGAAGCTCCCTTGGAACGTCAATTTCTTTCTTAACAACTTCCCCTTTCAACTGTACACATTGGATATTTTCAGCCGTCACGTACATGGTACCATTTGCTTCAAACTGGTCCCGGATTATCGCGATTCTGCTGCTCTTTTGACACACTAACTCCTTTTCTTTCCAATTCTCTGTGCTGTTCGACTGTACTCATAATCTATTCTTCCTGTACAATTTCCTGAGAGACAAGGGACAGGGCACATCTTTTCTGTAGAGTATATGAACAAATAGGACTTTGCCACTTATAAACACACTTAATGTCGTGATGACCCAGGGTGTTGCAGTCTGACTGATGAATAAGTGGGGCATAGTCGTTTTATCTTTTCCTCTACAAACAACAAATAGTAAATATCTAAAGAGTACTTTCAGAAGCACCCGTTTTAGGAAGTTAGGTCTAACATCCACTCCTTTTATGTAGAGATCTCTAAATAGGCCCTTTCAGATTTCCAAGTGTTATGAATGTGGGCTGTAATCCAGACCCTCCAGGTTCAGTGGCTTAGAACCAAAACCACTTACATCTCTCTCATGTATAGTCTAAGCTGAGTGTCCCAGGTTGATGGGCAACTCCACTCCGCAGAGGCATTCAGGGACCTGGGTTCCTTCCCCGCTGAGGCTCTGCCATCCAGTGAGCCCCGTGCATTTACCTGCATGGCTGGGGAGGGGCCACACCTTCTCTGGGTTCCAACTGGTGGGAAACGGAGAGGTGTAGGGGGGCCTGTGATGGTATATACCCTTGGTTTCCATCTCTTGGTGAGAATTCGTCACTTGGCCACATGTAACAGCAAGAGGGGCTTGGGAATGTAGTCCCCAGAGAGGCAGCTAGGTGCCCAGCCACAGCTCTATGCTTATGCCACAGAAGATGCTGGTGGACAACTAGCAGTATTTAGTAAAAAACAACATTTTCTTTCTTTTTTTTTTTTATTTATTTTTGGCTGCGTTGGGTCTTTGTTGCCGTGCGTGGGCCTTCTCTAGTTGTGGTGAGCAGTGGCTACTCTTCGTTGCGGTGCGCAGGCTTCTCATTGCGGTGGCTTCTCTTGTTGCAGAGCCTGGGCTCTGGGCGCGTGGGCTTCAGCAGTTGCAGCATGCGGGCTCAGCAGTTGTGGCTCGCAGGCTTAGCTGCTCCGCGGCATGTGGGATCTTCCCAGACCAGGGCTTGAACCCGCGCACCCTGCATTGGCAGGCGTATTCTTAACCACTGTGTCACCAGGGAAGTCCCTCTTATTTTTTTCTATTTTATGGAAGCACTGTGAAACTGCTATACGATTATTTTATTTTAAGCAAATCCAATAGGAAAAAAAACCAGATTTACATTAAGATGTTAAAGAACTGTATTTATTTTAAAACTGAAATAGACCTGAGAGATCATTTGGTTATTAGGCAACTTGCCCACAGCAGCTGTTATTTCACTGACTTGTTTACTATCAGTCCTCCCCAGGAGGGCAGGGACTTTGGTTCATTGCTGATTCCAGCAGCTAGAGCAGTTCCTGACACATAGAAAGTGTTAATAAATCTTTGTTGAGAGAATAAATAGATGGAACTGAAACAGTCCAAAATGTAGTGATTTTAAATTATTTTGTGACTTTATATCCATCTCTGCTGAGTTACCAGGGATGGGAGGAAAATTTCTGAGGTTCTAACAAGTTTCTTCCATGTATATGTATAAAGAGTATAAAGTCTAACTGCTAGCCGAAGTACAAGAAGTACAAAGAAAATTTGGACAAGCTCTGAATGACTCTTGGTGTTTATACTTCTATCCCAAAGAGAAAGCTAAGAGTCTGACTTACGTTGTGCCTCAGATTTTTTTTTAACCGAAGTACTGTCTTAAACTTGACCCCCAGATATGAAAAGCACATGGTGTGACATTCAAATAGCTGCAAAATGAAGTACCTTAATTTGCTGAGAGATAGTAAATGGTCTATGATCAAGACCCAGTCTATTTTTTTCCTCCAAAGACAAAAATCAAACATTTTTCTCCCATTAAAACCAAAAGAATAATTCAAATTAGACAGTCCTGTCACTTGTGAATTGGAAGTAAATTCTTATTATAGAGTGGGAAATTCACTCCACTGAATATAGTAGTAAATATTATTAAAATAAATTCAGTGACCTTTTTAAAAAAGATTATAAAATTGAATTTATTGAGTTTCACACAAGATGCACTTATAAAATTAGTACTGAATGCCATTTTAACAGAGGAAATGAACATTATTCCAAACTCCCAATATATTCTGCCAAAAAAAGATCTTTCAAAAATGACAGCACAGTAACAGAGTAATTCAAGCTGAACTGAAAGATATACCCAAATCATATTTTTGCTCTGATCAGGGCTATGTTTGGCAAAGTTATCCCCAAACTGTTCCCATTCCTCACAGACACTGTTCTTTATGTTGGTGAAGAGAAGATGGAAAAAAGAATAATAATCCTAAAACGGGCCTTCACTGAAACATACACAAAACAATTTAAAGTCTTTCATCTTTAAGTTAAAATAATTCCTGGTTTCACAAAAGCATTTCTGTACAATTTTCTTTTTTACCCTACATAAATGTTAATTTCGATTTCTTTAGCTTTAAGGTAAAACATTAAAATCCACTTTTGTTTTTTCAGAGGAACAAGCCAAAGCATTAAAGCTTGCTTCTTCACATTTCACCCAGGAAACAGACAAACCAGCTACAATTTACCTTCTGCACGTCAAGTGCTGGAAATATCAGCACAAGAGCTGAACTTTAAAATGAAAACTTTAAAATGAAACCATCAAAGGAAGTTAACAGTTAATGGTTAACACCTGGACATTCTGAAATTAGACCCTGTAAAATTTTTATAAAAGTGCAGAAAGGTTCCTCAAGGTAAAATGTGGTGGAAAATAACCTGTCCTATGACGTGGGCCACAAACCGGTAATTAAGCAGAAATGGAATACTCATCTCAAACAAAACCAAAAAGCACCTTTTGGCCGCTGTTCCCAACATCCCCGCACAAACACCTGTCCACACCCAGGCAGCCACCTGAACGCCCCGAACACCCCACTTCCCTTCCCCCACACAGCCTGCCCAGCCCGGCACAGGTGCACGTGACAGCCACACCTCCCCACACAACACAGGCCCGCCCAGGCGCAGGCACACAGACAGACCCACCCATGCACTCCAGAAGCCGGAGCAAGATGCTGCCCCATCTGCTAGAAGATGGACTTCAAAACTGTTGCTTGGAAAACCCACTTGAAGTCGACACCTTTGAATTTTGTATACTGACAGTTCTTCAGCCTGTTCAACACCAAATCCTTTTAACTGTAACAGTTTAGGAAGCAATTAATTAGTTTAAAGTGAAACCAGTTAACTACAGTTAAAGTTAACACTGCTCCGCTTTCTCAGCACAGGAAGTGGCTTTCTGTAAGGGAATTCCTATTTTATCCACTGCAATGAAACAATACACAGCTCACGTTTGCTGTAAAGAGTAAACTGAAAAATTATGAAACATTTTCTCAGTGATGCATAACCTTCATTAATTAATATTTTTTAAATAAACTGGCTTAGGGTCTTTTATTTTCTCTCTATAAAGTGCTACTATTCATCATGTCTTATTTAAGGTAGCTTTTTATTCTGATTAATTCAGGTACATCTTCAAAGATTATCCTGGTGGTAAGAACACTTGACTTAAGTTTAATTATTATTATTATTTTTAATGGTTTGGCAGATGAAGTGACGTTTGAAAACTGTGGAAACAGAGTGAGGCTGGAAAGGGAGCATCGTGCTAAGAGCTTCACAGTTTTCCAGGTATATCCTTATACTGAAGAGGACTCACATCAAAATCCGATCTTCTGGAAGCACAGATTGACAAAGCAAAAGTGATGTCTGTGTTGCTCCTGTCGGGCCCAGAGAGATTCTGCTGCTTTGCCAAGCAGCAGGAACTTTTCCTAATCCGTCAAGTTTTCCAAGGAGTCAAGGCTGGAGGTCACTGTTGGCGGACTCACGTGACCTGACCTTCAGCCAGAGCACATCACTGGAAGAAGGACACTAAGATTTGCTTTCCATTAATAATTTAAGTTCTTAAATAAATATTTAAGTGCCATTTTCAGCATCTGTCCATCCTGGTAGCACAGCATCTGCTGCCCCGGGACTCTGTATCTTTGGCACACGCAGCTACAGAAATCAGTCAATTCGGTTTCCACAAATTGTGAACCTGTCTATCTCTAACAAATCTTTCTTTGAGGATCTGTGTTTTAATTCAGAGTTTTCTTGCGTTATGTCCTTCTCGTCACCATCTGGAGTTGTCAGGAACTGATCAGAATTGCTTGTCACAAGTAGTGGTATGACATTTTCCTTCTGATGAAGAGGCTGGCTGGTGACCGAAGCAGACAGGTTTTCTTCTGTGGAAAAACAGATTCATTTAATTAGAAAAGGGTTTCCCCCCGACTTATAATAACCACAAGCTTACCAATATAGTGGTACTGAAAAGAAATGTTGATTATCCACGCTTTTGGATAAAGCGAGTAATAGCCAGACAGCATGCTGTATACGCCCCAGAGTTTATAATGAAACTCAGAGGCTACACTAGTTCTGTTTCCTCATCCAAAAGTTTATATAAAAGCTATTATGTGGATCATGTCACACAAATAACACTGTTACCTGATTCTGGAAAGATCAGAACTCCTATGTAACAACCCTCCTCCTATAAAACCAATAAGAAGATTGTTGCCAGAGCTGAAAAATTAACATTGTTTCCTAAACTCAGGACATCAGGGCTAAGGAGACTCTAATCCATTCCACCTCTTATGTGAAGTCACATTAGACATGGTCAGCATTTCATGTCCAGGAAGTCCAAATCAGAAGTAAAAACAAATCAATGGACAAAACCTCTAATGTGTATTTTGGGCCATGGCGATCCTGAGCCTGGCCTGAGGAGCAGTGGTCTGGGGGCCTGGACCCACCAATCCCCGAGTCATACATTCAGTCCTTATAAGAGCAGCTTCATCAAGGTAAGGATGACATACCACAAATGGTACATATTTAAAATGGATAATCTGATGAGTGTTCACACATATATACACCTGTTGAAACCGTTGCCCCGGTTGAGACGATGAATACATTCATCTCTCTGGGTCGTCCCTCCCTCCTGCTGTCCTTTGCTTCTTTGGGAACATGATAGACTCCATGCTGTCTTGACAGCCAGCCCCTCTGTTCACATGCAAATTGGGCCCGAGCTGTCTGACTTGCAATATCTTCCTGAATGGTCTCTGGCCAGTGGTCTCCTGACCTCCAAAACATCCTGACCAGACACAAAGGCACTCGCGCAAAATGCACTTCTTATTACGGGGCTCTGGATCCAGTGAACTTGAACTGCAGTGCGCGCTACAGGTTTTATCCCCTCTTCAACTGGAGGCTTCTTGAAAGCAAGACTGATGGTTATTAGTTTCTTACTGTGCTGAAGGAGCCTAGCCTAACAGAACACATATGGACCCATTATGAACTATCCAGGTAGCTGAAACGAATGCAATCCCATATCACCAATAGTACTTATGTGTTCTTTAAAATTAAAAATTATTTTCAAGTTAATCACAAGTTTCTGTTCTACTTTAAAATAAAGCATACATGACGAGCATGGCTCTCTCTTCAGACTGGCCTCCGGCCCAGCTCTAGTCTCATCTCTTATTCCTTCCAGAACAAACTTGACGCCTGGAATACTGACCCACTAGTTCTCTTCTGTTTCAGGCCCACGCTGGTCCCTTTCCTGACGTGCCCCCAGCTTCACCTGGGCCTATTTCTTTTCGCCCTTCAGGATTTAGTTCAGGCGTCACCACCTCCAGGAAGGGCCCCTCTCCTGTGCCCTCCACACCCCTGTCTATAACCTCACTCACCAAGTTGGATTATCCACTTTTGTTGTCTCCCCTGTCAGTCTGTGAGGCGCTAAAGCATGATTTATTTACCTTTGTATCTCCAGCATCTCATATGCTACCTGTCACACACATTGCCCCAGTTCTTCCTCCAAATCTTCCAGGCCAGAAGCCCTGGAATCATCCTCAACTCCTCTCCCACGGCACAACCTCACTGGCAAGCCCTGGACCCCTCCTAACCCACCCAGAATCTGGTCAGCCTGCCCGCTCACATGCTGACCCATGCACTGAGCCAGGCAGCTCCCCCCTGGCCTCCACCTCTGGGCTCACCCTTCTTTTCTTTTTTTTAAAATAAATTAATTTTATTTATTTTATTTTTGGCTGCGTTGGGTCTTTGTTGCCGCACGCAGGCTTTCTCTAGTTGCAGTGAGCGGGAGCTACTCTTCCTTGCGGTGCATGGGCTTCTCACTGCGGTGGCCTCTCTTGTTGCGGAGCACGGGCTCTAGGCGCGTGGACTTCAGTAGCTGTGGCTCGCAAGCTCTAGAGTGCAGGCTCAGTAGTTGTGGCACACGGGCTTAGTTGCTCCACAGCATGTGGGATCTTCCCAGACCAGGGCTCGAACCCGTGTCCCCTGCATTGATTGGCAGGCGGATTCTTAACCACTGCGCCACCAGGGAAGCTCTGGGCTCACCCTTCTTGAGGTTAATTTCCACAAAGACTGAAAACAGTCCTTTTAAAATGTCTGCTGGATCGTGTCACTCCTCCGCTCCAAGCCCTGCAACAACCCCTTCACACAGGAACAGCTGAGATCCTCACGAGAGCCCACAGGGCCCTGGGTGACCTGGAGCCCTGGGCAGCCTCTTGGACCCCCTTCCAGTCCCTCCCGATCCCGGGGGAGAGGCTGTCCCTTGACACGCCACGCACATTCCTGCCTGGGGCCTCTGGACGCATGGCCTGTGCCTGGGAGGCTCCTCCCTGGAAGGCTCGGTCTCTGCCCGGATGCCGGCTCCTCACGGCTGGGGAGTGCCCCCAACTCCCACCACAGTCCCTCTCCTGAGTCTGCTTTAGTTTTCTCCACAGCACTTACAGCCACCTGCCATAGTGCACATCCATTCCCTCTCTCTCCCCGATGATCCAGCTCTGCCTGCCCCACTGCTGTATCCCTGGGCCTGTCAGGTAACAGGTGCCCAATTACCATCTACCGAACAACCAACGAAGGAGTGAAAAAGCTCGGAGCACTGCGTTAGGGGCACCTGTGATGAGATCCACAGCACAAACATTAAAAATCAACAGCTAAGCAAAGCGAAATCCAATCTTGAAAGCACTGCTAAACATCGACTGAACAGTGATTTTTTTATTAAGTGGAGTTCAGACAATTAATTCATTATAGAATGATTCATAGAAGTGATAAAAAGAACCAAACCTACCTTGAGAGGGTTTACATTTATTTTGTGATTTACTGGATGGTTTGCTGGGAGCGCTGGTCGGGGGAGGGTTAAACAACTTTTCTTCCATTTTGGCTTCCTTCACGTACTGGCATGATTTTCCCAACAGGACAATGCTGTTCAGTACTTTCAGAGAAATCAACCTAAAACCGGAAAGAAATGACCAACTACTGTTGGAGTCCGTCTCAGTCGCTGGGCAGGTAGAGGGGAGGGGGAGAGAGGATGACTCAGGCGCCGCAGGGCCCAGTTCCTTATGCAAAACCCAAGTTTCTGGAGGTTTCTTTACCATGGGGGAACATTTTTGAAAAACTCCTTAGTTCTCTTTATAAGAAGAAATTATACTTAGAAGTCTCACCTGGTTCTAAATTGACATTTATTCTTTTATTACAAAACAAATACATTTAGCAAATGCAGATGAAAAACAACAAAAACTTATAATGCCACACTCCAGTGCAAATCACTGTGACATCTGGTATATTATCCTTCAGTCATTTTTGCTCTGAATGTACGTCTATTCATACTTCTCACTGTCCAGAAATGGGGTCTCTTCAGAAGGCAGTAGGGGATTGGAGTTCAGAGCGAGTGCAGAGACTCCAGGGGCCAAGTGTTTGAGTTCGAATCCTGACTCCACTGCTCAGGACCTGTGTGGATCTGAGTGAGTTTCCTAACAGGTTAATCCATAGAGGTGATTTAAGTAAGGTGCTCAGAACAGAGCTGAGCACACAGAAACGCCAACAAAATTGGTTATTTTATTCCCATCGTTGCTGTTGACATGACAATACATCATGAATATTCTCCAGAACCGCTGGTGTTCCTTAATGACATTATCTTAATGGTCTCAAAACGCTTCACTATATTGGTTATCATATAACAAAGCCCCTCAAAGCCCTTAATTTCTGGTTACTTAGGCTATTTCTAATATTTTGCTTCTATTAAAAAGTTTCTGGCTAGGAAAACTTACGTTAAATCTGTGTTTCCTTAAGATAAATTCCAAAATACATAATTACAGAAGTGGGATTTCTGGGCTAAAAGGTATATAACGTTTTTAGGCAACTGAAACAAATCTGGCAAAAATTCTGAAAAAAATTCTTCACACTGGTATCGTCACACAAATAGGGGCCCTTAAATGGCACAACACCAAGGACCTCACGGTCAGTTCTACAGTGAGTGAAGACGGGGGTGGCGATTTCTTAGGCCTGATACGAAATCCTGGTAGTGACACGGAACTACGCATCAGTGAGGGGAAGTCCGAAGAGGGGGGTGGAAGGAGGTCAAACAAGAAGCAAACAGGCTTCCTTCACTCTCCCTGGCCTCCCCACTCCCTACTCCGGAGCACCGAGGGCCTCACATGGACCCAAGGCTGCAAGGACCTTCCGCGTGCATGCGCCACTCTTCCAGGTTTACCGCCGGCCCCAACCTCCCCCGCCCTCCTTACTCAGCCCTTCCACTGCTTCCTTGAGACAACTAGGGGATGTCTAGGAGGATCTCAAGCTTACAAAATCCCAACAGGACTCTCGATTCCAGCCCCAACCCTCCAAAAAAACCAAGGCGGACCAGCCCCACGTGTCTGTCTTCACTGGCTTCCCCATCACAGTGGACGGCCAACCCATCACCCTAACTGCCTGAGCCCCACACCCTGTGATCACACTTGGTGCTTCGTGTTCCCTCTCGCCTCACATTCACAATGCATCAGCAAGTCCTGCACATCTCCACCTTCAATGTATCCCTAGTTGACAGATTTTTAGCACTCACTGCCACCATTCAACTCCAGCTGTGGTCACCTTTCCGGGGAACGACTGGAACAGCTTCCTGACCTCGCCTGACTTGTGCTTCTCTCCTTGCTACACTCCAGTCCATTCTCTGCACAACAGCCAGAGCGGCCCTTGCAAAAAGCCAGATGGGTCTAGCCCTCTTGTGCTCACAAGACTCCAGCGGTTCGCCTCCCTCAGAGCTGAAGCCCAGGCCCTTCCCGGGGTCTGCCGGACCGCCGGCCATCCTCGCCCACGCTCTCTGCCTGGCAGGGTGGAGATAAACAAGGAATGATACTAAGAACTTCGCAGGGCAGTGTGACCATCTGTGCCAGGGAAGGAGGATCTCACGTTTTTTAATGGCAGTAGCTGACGAAAGTTACCTTAATACAGTAAAGCATTTCTATGTTCATTCAAACAGTAAATGGTATGCAATCTGATCAGAATCACATCTTGCTTTGGGCATCACTGACACTGTCCGCGTAGCCTGAACGCGGCACTGAGGGCACAGAAAGTTTATTTGTAACTCACATACTTGGTGGAGACGGTGAAAACTGACTGCTCCTGGGCTCCTGCGTCGGACACCTCTGGAGCACCTGCTGAGTCAGTTAGCAGGCAGACAGCAGTGTAGAAAACACACTCAAAACGTGGAACTGGAAATACCCAGATGTCTCTGGAAAGCGGACCTCGTCCCAGAGGCAGATTCTGGGTGAATCTCTGGCTGAGGTCACTACCGCTACGCTTATCCTCTCCTCACTTTCTCCTCTCGAGACACTCAGTTCTGACTGCCGCCCAGAGCACGGCTCCTGATGCGCCACTGCACGTGAGCACAGGGACCATGGATGGGGTCCCTTTCTTCTAAAGTAAATCTAAACCTAGGCAGGGCTACTTTATCATAAATTCACGTAGTGAAAAAACTAGCAGTGGCAAAAAATGCCTTTTTATATTATTTTCTTCATACCGCTTATTACTATCTTAAAGTATTTTAGTCGTTAATTTGTTACCCTTTGTCTTTCCCAACAAGATATAAGCCACATGAGACCAACAAATCTGCAGATAAAAGTTTAACCAGTCACAGGCAGAGAAATGATACATTTCTGCATCTCCTTTGGGTTTATATGACATAGGCCTAGAGCATGCTAAATAATCAGTATGGCAAACATAGTAGAAACAAAGATTTTTTTAAAACATAGAACAGTATCTGATTACAAAGGCAGATTTTATCATAAAACATGGGTGAAACTTAAGTCTTAGGCAGAAAGGGCTTTAAATGATTTCACTAAAAGATTAAAATTAAATCTAAAGTGCTATTAATACTACTACCAAACAGCATATTTAATTTAACTAGAATTTAACTGAGTCACAAATACATTTGGAGATACATGCTGTCAAGGGAGACCCCCAAGACAGCTGGGATGGGCATATTGTTATGATTTAGCTGCTATTAACTTCCATCACATCTTGCATTTATACTTTACTGTATAACCAAAAACATATTCAAGAATGGTTAATCTTACCCGAAATAGAAGAGTATGACACAGGCATAAGACAGGATTCCTTGCACTTTAATTGAGCTTGTTACAACTCTGATGAGCTAGCCAGAAACAAACCAAAACAACAAAACACATAAACAGAACATACAAACAGAGTTATTAGTTAATATTTAAATAAAGATTTCTCCATGTGGATTTTAACACTTTGGGCACATACCTGTGGCCTTTGTCTAAACTGAAGAAAGCAGCTCTAGTTTTGTTGATTCATATCAGAATCTGGCTGCCTGTGAAAGCTTCTGTGGTAGATTTGGATTCTTTAGACAACTCCAGGATGGCTGCGGCTAATGCCATGTTCAACTGCTGACTCTAACGTCAGACACTATACCTAGCTCATGAATGACATGTTTACCTGTATGTTAATACATAGATGCAAATCAGCTGACTTTTAACATAAAAATTATTCTGGAAGATACAAATGAATTCATCTTGCTGCATGTGTCCCTACCAGAACTAGAAGCACTTAGTGGGCATTTCCCTCGCTCCTGCTGTTTCTGCCCTTTTTTCTTTGACTCTCTAAGAACCCCCAATGACTTGCAGGGGAAGAGAGAAAAGGGAACCTTAGGGGGTTTGTACTGTTTAAAGAAACTAAATACTATTACAAAATTAATTACTTAAAGGCCAGAAACGTTCTGCCTCCTTTGGATAGTTATGATTAAACACCTATTTTCTTACTTATCTCACAGAAACATAGGAGTAACAGCACTATCCTTGGAAGTTTGCTGAATAAATCTGGTGGGATCTGTTGCTGGAAAATGTTTACACGTTATAAGTTCAGCTTAATAATGAGCCCACATATTAGGGTATAGGGGGACTGCTATGTGAAAATAGAAAATCAGGGAAAATAACTGACCTTATCTAGTAATGTTATCATCAAATGGAAGGGTCTCTAAATAAATATCATAAGATACATTTTAAATGACATTTAAAAAATGCTTTTAATAGGGCTTCCCTGGTGGCGCAGTGGTTGAGAGTTCGCCTGCCGATGCAGGGGACATGGGTTTGTGCCCCGGTCCGGGAGGATCCCACATGCCTCGGAGCGGCTGGGCCCGTGGGCCTGCGCGCCCGGAACCTGTGCTCCGCAACGGGAGGGGTCGCGGCAGTGAGAGGCCCACGTACCACAAAAAAAAAAAAAAAAAAAAGCTTTTAATAGAAGAGCAATTGGGAGGAGATAGACAGAATGGACTGCCATATATTCAATAAAATTTCACGATGAGGAAAGATATGGAAGTCGTCATCTCTGTCACAGTCTCTAACGGGGAAATGACCTGTCGTACAAACATTTGTGATGGAAAGTTCTAGAATTTTATTCATTAATATGAAAGGCAAACCAACGATCACATTCAAGGCTTAAACGACATCATTTTTACCCAGTATATTATTAGGTGACTTTAAGATACATGTGTCCCAAGTCCAATTTCCTTGAGACTTTAACATATGATTTATTTTACTTTTCTTGGATATGAATTCATTCTAGGACCAACGGTAACATTTACAAGGAAACACTGCCACTCTTAGCCTTAATTAAAGAATTATCTTAGTTACTGAGGCCTCAGCTTATTCTTCAGGGCCCCAAGATTTCTGCCAAAGCTAGGGTGTCATTCTGGCGCTCTGTGAGAAAAGCGCTGCAAAAGAAAACCTGCTGGATCCTCACATAACTATGTAATCCCCTTTGAAACTACAGGAGGTTTCCCAGAAGTGTTCTGCTAATCAATTATTAATTAAACTTAAATCTTTTCGTATAACAACCATAAAAACTTATTTAAAGAGTAAAACAAAGACTGAAGAAAAATCTAAAAAATCTAATTTAAAAAATTCATACTAATTATGAATCGAGTTTTCTGGCAAATAAGTTACTAGATAAATAAGTATTATTTGGCAAAGCAGGGACACACTTAAATCCAACCACTTAACCAATCCTTTAAAAAAAAAAGTCAGGCAACCTAGGTTTATTCTCACACCGTTGTATCCTTTTTCCAGTTGTAGAAAACAAATGTAGAAAAATTTTAAATTCTATTTCATCAATCTCTTACACCTTTAACAAATAACTTTACTCTTGAAAAATTTTCTGTTTTTCCAAAATTCTAGGAGCTCCTTTTCCCAAGCAAAAGAAAGTCGAATTAGTTAGTACATAATAAAAACAAGCTCCTAATACAACTGAAAACATTTAGGATGTGGTTATTAGAAGAGTCCTGCTGAAGTTTAAATAACATTAAATCTATTAATCATCCATCCTCTAAAAAAAAGTTACGCAAGCTGGTCAAAACTACAGTTAGCATAATCTACAACTTCTTTATACCTCTCTTAGTTAATTTCTATGGGACTCTGCATTATAAGAGAACTTCAGATGTCCTTTGACAAAAAGATGGCATTTGTTTTGATATGAGAATAGGTAGCCAAAAAGGAATATAGGGACTTCCCTGGTGGCGCAGTGGTTAAGAATCCGCCTGTCAGTGCAGGAGACACAGGTTCGAGCCCTGGTCTGGGAAGATCCCAACATGCCGCAGAGCATCTAAGCCTGTGCGCCACAACTACTGAGCCTGCGCTCTAGAGCCCACGAGCCACAGCTACTGAAGCCCGTGTGCCACAACTACCGAAGCCCACACACCTAGAGCCCATGCTCTGCAACAAGAGAAGCCACCACAGTGAGAAGCCCATGCACCCCAACTAAGAGTAGAGCTCCCACTTGCTGCAACTAGAGGAAGCCCGTGTGCAACAACAAAGACCCAACACAGCCAAAAATTAAAAAAAAACAACAAAAAACCCCCCCAAAAAAGAATATAATCATATATAAGTGCAGCCAGCAAATCTTCTTAATTAACATTATTACAGCCTTAATTAAATATTATAGTAACTATATGCAAGGCTGTTCTGAGCAATTCATTAAGATATCAGAAGTTGATGACTAATTTTTTTGGTTGATCTAGTAAATTTCAGTACTATTATTTAAAAAATATATATGATATTTCCTGTGTATAACAGTAGAAAATATCCTTGTAAAAACTTCGGAAAAAATTTAAGAAGTAGTGCTTATAACGAACACAGAGTATTTCTTCATTTGTGCATACCATATTTATCTATTTCATCTGTTGCCAAATTTTTACTACTATAAATGCCACTGCAATGCATAACCTTGCCTATAAATCATCATGTGCCTTTTATAACTATTTTCTTAGGATAAATTCCTAGAACTGGAATTACTTCATCAAAGCATAATACCGTCACAGTGCCCTTTAGAAACGCTGGATCAACTTATACTTCCACCAATATGTGTTACAGTGGCCACATCAATGCCAACCACTAGGTATTTCCACTCTAAAAGAAAAATCGTTGCCAAATGAATAAGCAAAAATGAATAGTCTCCTTGTCAGGAAAGCCATTACATAAAATAGAGCCTTAATATCATTTACCTATTGGATGGCTCAAAATCCAAAAGGAAGATACTATAAAACAAAATTTCCTTCTAAGTCATGTACCTTTAATTTTTATATCAAGTCCTTTTAAAACAAACTTATTGATAATCCATTTATTAATATTCTATAATGACAGTCATCTCGTCATAAAAAAGGGAAAAGAAGTATGGACTTACTAAAACAGCTAGTGGGAGAGGAATAAACCCCATCCTCCGTGCCACGGAATCACTGTAATCAGTATATGCCTAGACAGAGAAAGGAGAAAAGGATTTACGGGATTAAATAGCATTTTAAAAATACAATTCACTCATCACCAGCAAATGTTATAAACAGGTGAGGCTGTGAGCGAGAACCTAGCACCTATAATGTAATTTAATAAAATGATGTGGCAATCTAAGTGTTCATAAGAAGTTTAAAATACAAAGTTGCATAACTGTTACAACGCTGCAGAAACCATACCCTATGTAATGTTACATATTAGTATTATTTTTATTATTTTGTAAACATTTAGTGTCAAGAACAGAGATAAGTAGGAAGTTTACCTAGCTTTCCCTTAATTAATATCCCATGCTGAATTAAACCATTGTTCAGTTAACTTCAGACTATGTCTTCAATATGATACTCACATTTTTCTGTCGACTGCTAACAAGGTCAAAAGCAAGGCTGGCTCTATATTCACTGTAGACCTAAAGACAAGTAAGAATGAAATATTAAGTAATATAGTGCAAACATACAACGTGGAAAGATTTACCTTGTAGATAAGACGTTCAATAACTAGCCAGAAAGAAGGTGCTACTAACTAAGCAACATCTGGGTAGTTTTTTCTCTTATTCCTTTTCCTACAATAAGGGTAAAACATAGCCTCAATTCCCCCAACTGGTAAGTTCACAGGCTTTGTAAAGTTTTCCTTCTCTTAAAGAGGGATAAATATTCAACGATTATGATCCTGAGAGTTTAGAATCTGGGGAGGAGTGGTTATATTTTAAGTAGTGTAAGGCACAGAAAATAATTCTGAAAATTTAAATTAAATGAACACTTTAAAAATTATTATTACTGTATATCTAATGATAATGATGCCTTCTTAGAAAAATGAATGCTAAACATAATATAAAGCTGAGTTAGAGAACATAGTTATGAAGGCACCTGTATTCCACTAAAAACTGCACGAAGTATTAGAATCAAGCCTATTAGTTTTGACTTATGTTGCTGAGAAAATGATCCCATGAAGAGGGATTCTTGTTTGGAGGAAGCCAAGAGAGTAAAGGGTAAAATTACTTTATCACCGTTTATGCAAGAAAGTGCAAAATTATATTTTATTCAAGTACATTAAAACATTCAGAAACCCCATAATCCAATCATCACATTGTAGCAGCTGCAACTGCATTACATTTTAAGTCTTTGCCTTTTGAAATAATAAGCATCAGAGTTAAGACAAAGCACAACCAAACCAAATCTAGATAACTGGTGAAATTACTATTCATTTTGGGCCTGAGGTAGGAATGAGGACTGCACTAGAAAACTTGCCTACGTTTTGTTTACAACAAGCCTAAAGCCCCATTTCTATTTCTGGAAATGCTATAGAATACCTGGTTATAATATAAAACAAATCTCTCAAAGTTCCAGCAAATGCTTTCACTAGAAAAATATAACATAAGGCTCTTGTCTTCTAGGACTTATCAGAAACCTATTCATAATCACAGAAAAAGAATCAATTTTTAAATATAAAATATTAAACAATCTAGGCAGAGAGAGAAGTTTTGATATCTAATGTTTTAAATAGAAACAATGTGATTTTTAAACAGTTTAAGTAGACAGATTATGATGGTTATTAGCAGTTTATAATGGTTTTGAGTTACTGACACCCTGATCTCAACTACTGGTCAATCTATACCTCTACCCAAATGTATGGAACCAGAACTGTTTAACATTGAAATAATGTACTTTCAGTAGTTCAATTATTTTTAGAAATTTAAAATTATAATTCTAACTTTAAAGTAGTAGTACTTTTCTATTTTTCTTCATAAATGCAGTAAACTTAAACTTGCTCTTCTACAACTTTCTAATATTAACCAGAAGTCAACACCAAACACTGAATTGCTTATTAAAATACATACATCTGCAGTAATGTCATTGAACTTTGTGATAAAGGCATGTTTTACAATATCCACAGCGATTTCTGATGTAACCACCATACAGACATCTGGAAACAACACCCAGAGATGATCTATAAAGTAGGGGAGAAGAGAGACAATTAAATCTTTTACTATGAAGAGAATCCGTAATATCCTATCACAGGCTACCACAGAAACCTGCAATCTCCACAGGACAAAACTATAACGTTTTCAATAAGTGATAATAGAGAGAGAACCAGCATTCAATTAATTATCAGAAGAGCCCTATTTTATCCAGATAAAGGATAAGGCATTCAACAATTATTTATTCTGTGCTTCCTCTGTGCCAACCCCTACTGAAGGGGGCACAGTGGTGAGCAGAGCCCCTGGCTTCCTTCCGGACCAGCACGGGAGGACTGGTGGGACGGCTAACTAAGCAGGCTCCTTGTAAAACTCTCTGGCTGCCTTAATGTGACAGTGAATAACTACTAGGAACATGTGCTGAAGTCAACTGAACAAATTTTTTTCCCTCCTTGATCACTAAGACTTAAAGTTACTGATCAATCATTTATTTCACTGTCATACAGATGTTATTTGTCAGATTTGCTCACCTTTACCATATTTATTAGAATGTCAATTCAGCACCAAGTACCTGACAAAAAAACGCCAACAGATAACCTCCTTAGACCTTGAAGAAGGATATGAGTGGGACAGAGCAAGAAAACGACCGGAATTGTTGGCAGGGACCTGTAGCAACCCAGCACCTGGGCAGCTGGAAGGTGGGGTGGAAAGAGCACAGCTGGGGCTCTGCCTGCTGACAAGACAAGGCAATCTTAGGGAGTTTCACATCCTGTTGAGGTTTGGGGAATCAGGGAACCTCGTTCAACAATAAACTCTGCCACTGACTGGCTAGATGATGCTGGCAATTACCTAAGTTCCAGTTTCCTCATCTACCAGATAAAAGTATCCACACTTCACCATTATGAGAATTAAATGAGACAATGATGTAAAGTGCATAGCAATGGGCCAGGCATACAGGAAAGCTTGTACTATTTCTATGTTATTCATCATCTTGGGAATTTAGGGTAAGGTTCCGTAAGTGGTATTTGGTTTAAAAAAAATTTTTTTTAAACCTAAAAAAAACAAAAACAAAGAGTAAAAGAATGATGAATTTACCAACAAAGAAGTGTTCCTCTTATCATACTCGCAAAGAAAACTAAGACAACTTGTTGAAAATCAAGTACAAATGAGAACACTACTTTAAACATCCAGTTGTCAGCAGGTTTAGGGATTACTATCCTGGGGCGCAACAATGTTTAGGGACTGCTGATCCCACGCGGGCTCTGCTGGGACCAGCCACACTCGCCCGTTACTGCCTCTCATGGACATCCTGTTAGCTGACTTAGTTGTAAAGCAAGAATCCAGCTATGCAGAGAATCTGGGGGGGGGGGTGGGGGGGGTGGGGTGTGTGTGTGTGTGTGTGTGTGTGTGTGTGTGTGTGTGTGTGGAGGAGGGGCTTTGCTACCACAGGTCAAGTAGCCTTTGGATCTATTCAGATGAGACGTCAAGCCACTGTTAAGATATACCATTTGATTGTATGCTTTCTACACGAAAATAACTTCTGGAAATATATTTCCAAGATCACATATCTCATTTTACATCTGTTTCTGATGTTTCACACACACCTGAAAACTAACAAGAAGTTATTAAATACCTATAACATGCACGGCATTGGGGGTACTAAACTGCAAAACATGACCTCGATGCTTAAGACCAAGGTTATACAGAAATGTCGGACGTAAAAAATTCTAAATTACTTGAGATACCTGATCGTTTCCCACCAAGCTGACTTCAGCACCACCAGACTGTGTTATAATTACCTATCTATTTCCTCTATTAGCTTGTGATTCCTACGCACATCTTAGTCCTTCTTACCTGTGCCAGTGCCCAGCACATAACATATACTTAGTGAATGTCTGCTAGCTGGATGACTGATGAAAATTCATGGAATCTCAACAACTTCCTTGCCAGCCTTGATTCAGAGAGTGTAAGTAACAAAGTTTACTGCTTTACATTATATTTCTTTAATTTATCTTTATTCAAAATGCTAATTCATAGGCAGTGAATGAGTAAAAGATAAATTTTAGGAAAGAGTAAAAGGTCTTCTGGTGAACCCGTAAAATGAAAAAGATCTGACTGTATTTAGATAACCACAGCACACTACAGTTAGAAAAATCAGCAAAGAGGCTTGGAAGCTGCAGTGCTCGACAGGGTCCACTCACCCACTGGGTACACAGCTCTATAGAGATGCTGTGTGGCTCACAGGAAATGACGGGCCAAACACCACGGCACGTGGTCTGGCTCCCACCATACCACAGAAAGCACACTCAATCTGTCCTACTGGAACGGTTATTTCCAACACCCAAAGAGTTGAACAGCTAAAAATTTTGAGTTTTCTGCAATATTCATTTTATTCCATGGAAGAGAATGATTTTTGGTTCAAGAGTAAAATTGGAAGGCACCATATTTGTTAAGAGTTACTTACCTGGATTCCAAGAAAATTGTTCCATGTTTCTTAGACACACTATTAGCAAAAGCACATAATTTGTAAATCGTTCTTTAATATCTGAAAGAAAATTTAACAAATAGTAGATATATAACAAATTGTATATAAATAACAATTATATAGTATGTATCTAAAATAACTTTCTTTTAGTCAGAGCATGATGAAATTATATATGTAAATGTGTGTAAAATTAATATATTATAAAATATATATAAAGTGTCTGTAAAATTATATATAGGGTGGTGCTACGTTGGTAGGCCATCTACTTCTTTCACCAACATAATTCTAGTATGGAAATTCCGGTTTTCTACAGACTTCAAAAAATATTCAAGCCATCAATCTGCTCATATTGAGTCAGACCGCTCCAGTGGTCTTTGGGAACGTAAGAAAACTGTTTTCATTTTATAGAAGAAGAAATAATAGAAGAGTGTAAAATGTAAGACTTTGGGTAACATAAAACCCCTGCTTCCCAGACTATTTCCGATCTGGTAAACAGTAAGCATACAAGTACCGACCTGACGACTCCTTCAGCTAAGAAAGTGCTAGTATTACAATAGCATTACTAAGGATATATGTGGAACTTAGGGGAATAAAACGAGCAAAAAATTAGGTTTCATGATATTTACCGTAAGTTACTAAGTATTCTGAGCTTAGTCTGAATGAATTTAATAAAAGCAAATAAGTAAATTCCTGCTAAAGGCTAGTTTACACATTTCACTTTTGAAGCTGTTATCTTCTTATCAGAGTCTAAGATACTATGTAACCAAAAAATGGAATGAAATAAATCTGTCTGTGGTAAGTCTGGTACATCCACATGTTGGGTCTATGCAATGGTAGGGCTGTGGCTAGAAGCCATCACGCATGTAGTGCCCATCTCAAAAGCCTGTACACATCTGTCATTTCCCTAATAAATCTAATCTCTCAGGAATTCAACTGTGGGACCCCCTATAGCCCTCTGCATTTCAGTTTCAGTCTGAAGTCCTTCCTGGGACAGCTTTGTTCTTCCTTTCTGATTTCCACCTTACCCTGTCAATCTACAGCAAATGATTTGGACTTTTGTTCTACAGCTAAACCTTGGCCTCTGTAAGTGAGCTGGTGTTTTCCATGTGTGTTCTTCCCTAAATTCCTGAACTCTCTCTAGTTAGTAGCAGTACCTCTTTTCTAGGGTAGCTTGGCTCCTAGCCCCTATTTGTGAGGAGTCTGAGCTGTACCTTTACTTCTTCAAAGGCTAGGGGTCACAATTTGCTGTTCTATTATGAATCCATAGCGTTATTTCTTATGAAATGCCATGTTTTGGGGTATAAGCTCACAGCACAGTGAGTCTCCAGGTGAAGAGCACAGGCGTGCCCCCTCGAAGGGCACTGCAGAATTGCAAGGAAGCACACTCTGGAGTGTAAAGCACACATGTTGTGACTAGCTCTAGATCACATTTTCAACTTATTCTGTGATTTCAAACGGGAGTATAGGTTAAAAGAAGCTGAGAAGGGCTTCCCTGGTGGCACAGTGGTTGAGAGTCCGCCAGCTGATGCAGGGGACACGGGTTCGTGCCCCAGTCCGGGAAAATCCCACATGCTGCGAAGCGGCTGGGCCCGTGAGCCATGGCCGCTGAGCCTGCGCGTCCGGAGCCTGTGCTCCGCAACGGGAGAGGCCACAAGAGTGAGAGGCCCATGAACCGCAAAAAAAAAAAAAAAAAAAAAGAAGTTGAGAAAAGCCTGTCCTAGAATAATTTCCATCATAATCTAAATAAAATGTATTCTCTGCTACTTATGTATAGTTAACTGTGGGACTTAATTTATGGGACTAATTAAATTTGTTCATGTACTTTCAGTTGGAATTCTGTACAGTTATTCACAGAGCTGCATCTATATGTGTGCTAAGCCCTTTGGATTTCTAATTTCCATTAACAAATTTAGCAAAGAAGTGTACTTATTTCTGACCTTTCCACTTTCCATGATACTGACTTGGTTCACTGCAGAATTACTTGGAAAGAAACTGCCTTGTGAAATTTAAAATAGTATTTGAGATAATCCAACATAATTTTTATGAAGTCTTACATAATAAAACAAAAACAAGAGCAGTGCTTAAATTAATCATATCTGATTCTTGGACACATGGTAGCTGCTGGCACAGAGGAAACCTATAATCATTTCAATTTTAAGAATACTGATAAAAGGGGAAAAACTCCATTTTTTTTTTTTTTTTTGCGTTATGCGGGCCTCTCACTGTTGTGGCCTCTCCCATTGCGGAGCACAGGCTCCGGATGCGCAGGCTCAGCGGCCATGGCTCACGGGCCCAGCCGCTCCACAGCATGTGGGATCCTCCCAGACCGGGGCACGAACCCGTGTCCCCTGCATCGGCAGGCGGACTCTCAACCACTGCGCCACCAGGGAAGCCCAAAACTCCATTTTATTAGGGGGATATTTAAGGTCAAATAGATTTTAGAAAAGCAGACTATTTCAAAATACTGTAGAGATTAATAAAAATTGATGAATTCTGGTAGATAAATGCAATTTTACACTATGAGGGACGTGAAAGGTAGTAAGTTTGAAGATTAAAAACAATAAAAAAAGCACTCATTTATCAATCTAACTATGAAAATGAGGCTGCTATGTGGCTATTAAAAAATCCCACTATGTTTCATTCTTGTACTTTCACAACTTTGTTTTTTGTACATTTAAATAATTTACAGAGATTTGACTTTTAAAATTTGAGCATCACTAAAGTATACCGAAATTCTGACACAGTTCCTCTGCAATAAAATAAAATCTGACATAAAGAAGTAACATTTTTTAGAATAATAGATTCTGATAATGATAAGATATAAATATGTTGCTGATTGAATGATTTATCTATTTACAATATTAATAATGCAATCCACAACGTATTTACATCATATCTCATCTTCAGAACACAGTTTTGACTTAGATTGAACTCGCATTAATCAAAAAGTGAAACTCCTACCAAAATGGGAATGTTTTCTCTTAATCTTTATTAATGAGCTTAAAAACACGGGTGATTAATGCTTTAAGAATATTTCTGATATTCAAATTATTAAGCTCCTTTTTCCTCTTCTAAGTCACCACTAACAGGGATATTTAACATATTTACAGTCACAATTTAAATGTGCAATGAGTGACTCTTTTATTTCCAACAGTCATTCAAATTAATGCAGGTACTCAGGCTTATGTTAAGAGAGTTAAACAGAATCACCCTGAGCTGGAACCTTACTTCAGACCAATGTAACTCCTGCAGGATCTTTCTGAATGTACAGTTCACATTGTCAGTGGGTTAACAGCTATGTAAAACATTTCATTTTAAGAACCCAGGTCAGAAAGGTCTAGGTTCCATACTCAGCTGGGGCATACAATGACATGATGTGGAAGAAAGGACAAAATGTTAAAAGTTGGGTTTTATTAACTAAACTCTATTTCGTTGTCCTCAGGTAATTCCCCTAAAGACAAGGTACAGTCAGGCAAGAAACTGAAAGGGATAAAGTCACTCTAAAATTTCCAAACCAAGTTTTCAACATTAAACTAGAATGAGGTACTAAATTTGATCCCATGTACATGGCAGCTCAGTTTCCCAGGGAAATTCACAGGGAAAGAAATAGCTGGTGTGTGACCGGCAGCATCCTGTGGACTGGCTCTCATTTCATAGATGCTAACGCACGTGGAGGAGGCAATAAACTCAGTCACCACGTGAAAGGCAGGCGTTTAGTGACTCCTTACCTATTCTTTTAATATCTGAGCACCGCCTGCAACATCAGCGAAATTGTCTCCGACAGATTTTTCTTTTTCTTACTTGGGAACAGGTTTTAAAATTCTACCTTAGGTAAAATTAATTTCTTATAAAACTTGAAGGGAGACAGAAGTGGGTACAACGCAGATCACCCTGCGTTGTAACGTGAATTATTTTACCTCTAACAAAAAGCAAAACTTTTCATGCTGATTACTAACCATTTTAAGCCAAAATATACATCTGAATTCCTTATAGACTCACATGCATTGCTTTATTAATATGCTACTGTTTTCAGAGTTTTCTTAGAGCTGAAATATTGAATTCCTTATCTTTCTAAGCTAAGAGATTAAAATTTGGGGGACTTGTTTATAAAAGAAAGGAAAAAGGGATATTAATTATATCAACATACTGGCGATAAGGTTGAAAATCGTTCACAATCTCCTCCTCACGATACATAAAGACTGAAAACCCTTATAACTTAAAGATCTGCATGTCTAGTTTAAAACTCTACAAAGAATGCCTACTCAAACCAGGTTATTAATTTAAATACAAATAATATGATTTCTGCTACAAGTGAAATTCTTATAGTTGAAGCAATATATTCTAGAGTTAACTCCTGAAGCTGAGAAGAGCATGCCCCTTTCCTCCTATCCCTCCCCTCCTCTTACATTTCAAACGTAAAGAGCTTGGCAGCACACGTTTGAAAGAATATTACTGCACAGAACGACACCATGCCAACTGCCCTTCAGAGCTCTGAGATCTAAGGTCTATCACTGCTCCACAGAATTATCTAAAGTTTTTCATTAGTTCTTTCTGTTCCTTGCCTAGCTATCAAATCTCCTATAATTCTAAACACTCCTTTGCTTTAATATATTCATATGCCATTACTTTCCTTGTCTAATATACATACAGCAAAATTTATGTATAGTGAAATTTTACTTTTAAGTGTACAATTTGATTGAGTTTTGATGAATGCATAAGCTATGCCACCATTCCCATCACTAAAATATGAACAGCTCCATCACTACAGTAAGTTTCCTTGCTCCCTTCCCAGTCAACCCCACCGCCAGTAAGTAATCACTCTTTTATTTCTATCATAAATTAATTTTATCTGATCATAAACCTCGTAACTATGAAATCACACAGTAGGTACTTATTTGTGTCTGGCCTCTTTTCACTCAGCATGAGGCTTTTGAGATTCATCCATGTAGCTGAATATACGTAGTTCTCTCTAACTGCTGAATAGTGTCCCACAGTGGAGATATACCAAAATTTATTTATCTGCTCTCTTCTTAATGGGAGGATTTGGCTGTTCCCAGTTTTGGGCTATGAATAAAGCTGCCATTACAATTCTTTACAAGTACAAGTCCTTTCGTGAAACTGTGTTCCCGCTGGTGAGTGATAGGGTAGGTCAATGTGTAACTGTGTAAGAAACCGCCAAAAGGTTTCCCAGAGCAGCTGCAGCAATTCACATCCACCATCAGTGCGGGGCACTCCCCAGCGTCACTGACACACACTGGCAGCCACAGGACCAGCCATTCCAGTGGGCGCGTGGTGATCTCTCACTGGCTTTTTCACCCCTGTTTTCCACCATAGTGCAAATGGCAACATGGTGAAAGAGATAAGTAATGTCTTCATATTCTTATGAAAACAATTTTGACTTTGCAGACTCCCTGGAAGGGTCTTGGGACTCCCCTCCAGGGTTCCATGGGCCACACCTTGAGAACCAAGACACTGTGCTGCTATGATTATCCTAACGATGTAAGATAAGGTTTCTGGGGATAAATTTTGTGCCCCCACACATCTTAGAATTAGAAAGGAGGTGGTAAGGCACAACTGAAAAAGCCTAGAACTAAGAGCCAATCTGAGGTTTATCACCAGAATTCTCTTAGTAGCTAAGTGAGTGACCTTAGGGAAGTCAAATTACTCTCTGTTTCAACTTTCACATCTGTAAAATGGAATAATATCAGCTGCTCCTAAGAAATTTCTGGATCAATGAGAAGTTTCTGAAAGTATGGTAAGGTGAGATACAAATACCTGTAATTTTTTACTATCTTAAACATCCTGAGATTACAATAACCAAAATAATAAAAAAAATACTTAGTAAAGATGTTGGGAGAACAAAAGCAAGCACAGCTTAAGTCAAAGAAAACAGTGGCCCATAGGAATCGTGACATTAGAGTTTCAGAATGAGTTACAAAATAATACTGCATAAAGCTGCAAGTAGAATCTGATTGTACATACCGCTATTTGACATTTGAAAAAGATTGTTCTTTTCAAACTTCTTGAAAACACTTCCTTTAATTTCAACAAACTGAAATAGTAAACACAAATATCATCTTCATCATTAACACAGTTTTAAAAATGGACAGGCTACATATAAAACTTCTTAGGGAATAAATAACATTTAGAAAAAATAATTTTTTCCCATTCAGAATACTGCTGTTAAAGTACCATATAACCTCAAAAATGTAAAATAAAATCTCATACTTACATTATTAGACATCATAATAGTAAGCAGGGACTTGTTGTGTGAGTTAAAAGCCACGTTGAGAGTTGTTGCCTGAACCATTATAAGGATCGCATGCAAAACTAGCAGTAAGTGATGTCAAGGAAAAAACTTAAGTCTGTTTTCAGTTTATATTAATAGATAATGCTATAAAATCTTGCAAGTTTATAATGGGGAAAAAAGATGACTATGCTTTCTAAATCAAGTCTTATGTAAGTATTTTATTATCTTTGTAATTCCCCTATTAGCTATAGTTGATATAAATTTGATGGGATAAGATGCATGCAACTCATATGGAACAAAACAAAAGCAGAAATGAATCCAGTCATTTAGACTGTGAGTCCTGGAAAACAGTTGTCTTGTTCTTTCTGGATCTTTGGCATTTGCTTGGGAAATAGGATCTCAGAAAAGTTTATTAAATAAATGGAATAAACTATGGTAAATACTGGAAGAAGAGACCTAGATATATACATTGTGAATTAAGATAATTTGCATTCTAAAATAGAAGAGAACACAAAGTAAAAGTTAGTCTGGAACTGATTTTCCTCTCTGGTTCTACAGGGGGTGGGGAATATAAGACAATAAGAAATGTCTGATAATTAAGATTCTTCCTCAGATGTCATTTTTGAAGACATCCACAAGCTGCAGAATTATACTCATATTACCAATGGAATAGTTTATTTAAATTAGAACAGCAACTTTTTACTTCATTATACTTGGAACAAGCTTTTACTCTCCACAGAAATTTTTCCCACATAGTCCTTTAACTTCCCAAATATTAATCCAATTCTTTCAAGCATTGTTCTTTCAGAGACAGTACAGAAAAAAAAAATCACACGACACATTCCTTTGAATGAGTCCTGATCCCATATGGACCTTAAGTGTAGGTATGCATGTGTGTGTAAATATACATACACACACGTGCACACTGCGCTATACAGTGAAGCATTCACTCTCCAAAAGAAAAGCTTTCAGCACATGAAGGAGGGAGAAATAAAAGCTCAAAAATTCCTCCCTAACCAATTTCAAATTTTATTTCTAGATGAACTGTATACATTTTAAGTTGAAGGTTAAAACAAAGAATTCATAGGTTTAAAGATAACTTCAAAAAAATTCTAATATATGTATGAAAAAGTTATATAGATCTATATAAATCTAAAATATGTATAAACATACTATCCCTTTATTCTAAAATTCTTCCTTATAATCAGTTACACGGAGAACAGAACTATTTTCTGGCAGTTCAAAGGGTCATGTATACATGAGACTCTTTAAATTAATTTACAATTACAGTTGACCCTTGAACAACATGGGTTTGAAACGCATGAGTCCACTTATACGCATATATTTTTCAATAGTAAATACTACACTATTAAATGGTCCGTGGTTGCTTGAATCCTTGGATACACAGGGCTAATTGTAAGTTATACTTGAATTAGCCCCTGTGTTGTTCAAGGGTCAACTGTACCATTATAAGCAATTTCTCAAAAGAAAGCAGAGGGTTCACATTAGTCTTCAGGATATGGACACACACACACATCTTTAAATCTGAGAAACAGCTAACCAAATAGAATAATGTAAAATATGCATTGATGGTTGGAATTTCCGAGAAGTCTAAAAGGATACAGACATAGAGAACGGCCATGAGAAAGTGAGGAATCACCCCGATGTGGGCTCTTTTTCTTTCTTTGGGCTCTGTTGCTGTCCAATAGAGAGCATCTAATATATCTTGTCCAAATGATGAAAACAGACGATCTGCTACCTAAAGGGAAAAATTTTGTTAAGGTGTTTCTCAGTATTCCATTTGAATATGTTACTAAAATTCAGAGGTGAACTCAAATACTGGAAATCTCACTTTTTAAATCCTACTAGAAGCTAGGCTCCAAAAGACAGCAGGATCTTTATTTACTTCTTCACTTACATTTCCTTATTCTCTGACACACAATGAGTGCTCAAGTTTTGTGTTACCTGAATTAGACTTTGTCTAGTAAACTCTGTTTGTAACAAGAAAAGTTTTAGTAGCAAAAATAAAAGGGAGAGGATACATCAAAATCACAGTTCCTCTGGTTTTAAAACTCTCTGAACTCAAATTCAGGATTCAAACTTAAATCCTTTAGGACAAATATATCATTTGACCCACTCTACTCACACCTAAAGCAGTAAATAACAATAGCTGTAATTTGTTTGAGGTTTATCATATAAGAATATAATAAGCAGATTTGCTTCCTAAAGACATTTTCAAGTTCTGATCTCCATGAATACAATATGATAAATAAAGAGAAGCACATAAAAAAAGAAAACAGAAGGGCTTATCATTCAGGATTCAGTCACATTCTAAGACAGGACCTTCCCAGACCATCCAGTCTTCTGTGGTTCCCGTGGTCTCTAACTATTACCGTGTTCTTCTTCATCACGGTTATTTATTATTTCCAAATACCTCCTTGTTTACTGCCTCTCTCCCACCTGTAGAATATAAGCTCCAGGGGATTAGGCTTTGTTCATCTCTGGATCTTCGGGATCTTGGCACGTAGGGAGTGTTGGTTGAATATTTGCCGAATGAAGGGATAAATCGCTACCATTTAGGGAGCTCCCACCACATGCCTGGTCTGTGCTAAGCCCCTCTACGGGCTGTCTCATGTACTCCTGGTAATTCCCCTAGTATCTCCACTTCACAGATGAGAAGCTGAAGGTTAGAGTCATTCAGCAACCGGTGGCCATGTGCAGGATAACCAGGATTGGAGGTAGTTATCTCTATATTAGAGCCTGGACTCTTCTACACTATGCTGAAACCACTCATCAACTCTAGTCTACGAAGTGAATCAGTACTTAAGCCACTTCGATCAGCAATTCATGGATCTTTCTGCTTGCCCTGTTTCCTAGTAACGGTAATACCACCACCTTGTAGAGGGCTGTGTCAATCAGGCGGCATCTGCCTTAATTTTGGGAATAGGGAGAAGCCCGGTAACCTGCAATCCCCCGGAGGGAAGGCATGGAGGAGATTAGTGGGGTGCTGGCACGGAGAGCCACCCACGCGGCCGGGGAAGAAAGGAGGCCTGGGCTTTTCCTTCTGTGGGAGGGAGGCGAGAGCAGGATGGCTACTCTGCTTCACAAGCCACACCCACACTTAACGGGGCAAAGCAAGTGTATGGCAACGAGCCTACAACCAGGAAGCTGGGGTGTGGTTTTAAAATCATCCCAGTCAATGAATTAAGGACTAACCAGGACAGCTAGAGTTCTGCGGCTTCTACGAAGAGATGGAAAGCCCCCAGCTGCCCGGGCAGCGCAGCTTCAGGGCAGAAAGGCCAGCAGCCTCCACACCACCCCACGTGTCTATGCCAGGACAAGCCCGTCTGTGACTAATTGAAAAGACAGGTAGACCTTACTTGTGTCCCCAAAGAGTAGTATAGGAAAGTGCAAGTTTAGTCTCAGAGGTTAATTATATAACCCAGGTTGGCTTACTATCTATCTGACTTATTAAGTTTCTGCCTATAAAGCAAAGCATGTTTTTCTTTGCTTTGTGTAACTGTTAATTTATGTAAATGCAGATTTTCATATGATGACTGCTTTAAAGCGTAGCGTACTTGGAAGACATATTGTATTCAAAATGTTAAGTACTTAGAGAAATCGGGAAATTGTTTACTTGCTTGGTGTGAAAATTCAAAAGCAACTTAAAATATAAATCTACTATAGCCAACATACACACAACCCTAAAAGTATCTTCATAAATTTAAAAATTCTAGCAAAAAGTATACATAGGTTTCCAATGAATTTGCAAAATAAATTTCTCTACCATTTGACAGTTTACATTCTCAAGGGAGCACTGACTCAGAAATGTCTAGGCAGCAGGTGCCCCTCTTCCCTGCTTGAGGACACTTTGTGCCCTGAGGACCTGCTACCCTCAGTGTATCCCAGGACCGGCAGCACAAGCACCATCTTGTTAGAAAGACAGATTCTCCAGTGCCAGCCCAGACCTACTAAATCAGAATGTGCATTTTAACAAGGTCGCCAATGACCGGATGAACACTGGAGGCCAGAAGCACCATTACCAGAGGCTGCAGGAAAGTGTTCTGTGTTGGAAGGCTTGGAGCCGTGTGCCACCGGCCAGGCCTGTGCAGGCTGGGGCGCTGGACTGCCTGGAGGGTAAATGAGGGCCCAGACTCACCTCGAGCATATTGTAGATGATGTAGAGCTTGATGACGGACTGGCCCCTAATCAGGTGATACATCATGGAGTAGTCCACATAGTGCATCATAAAATAGCAGATGACCAAAATGACACCCTTCAAGATGTCACACACCTGGGCAGGCTGAAGCAAACGTCTGTCCCTGAAATATATGAGAAGTAATAAAAATATGAGTTTTACCTTCTGTGTCCCTGAATAAATAATCTTTACTGGACATACAGTGGCAAACAAAGGTAATGGGACTTAGGTTGATCTTTCAAAAATTTCAAACTAACAAGGAAAGTTATGCTGACTACTCAACAGTATGAAATTTTCTGCCCAAGGAGAGAATATAAAATATTAAACCAGAATTACTGCTAGAAGTGGGGAACCTAAACAAGTGAACACCGAAGGCAGGCGGCTGCTGATAGAGTGCCTGGAAGCAATGGATTTCCACGAAGAAGACACAAGCCTCCCACCTCACCGGGAAGCCCTGGAGCCCCACTGGCTCAGCCCTTCTTACGCAGTGCTAGCACTCTACGCATGGTGTTCTGCACTTTGCACTTTTTATTTAACAGCGTAACAGATTTTTCCATATCAGTTCATAAGGAATTCATATTTACATGACAGTGCAGTGCCCCACTGTGTGGATGTATCATAATTTATGTAACATATCATTGACAGATTTCCAGCCTTCTGCAACTATAAACCATGATGCAATATACATGTCATGCCATGTCAGTGAAAGTGAATCTATAGGATGAAGTCCTAAAACTGGAATCTCAGGGTTATGTTCACTTGACATTTTGATAATAGCAGCTGCGCTGCCCTCTGCAAGGGTTGTACCAATTTACACTTGCACTAGACACTTGTAAGCCCACGTGCATCAATTAGCATTTGATCAACTTTGGGATCTCTGCCAATGCCACTGGTGAAAAATTGAATCTAGTAGTTTCAATGTTAATTTCTCTCATTAGGAGACTGACATCTTCTTTATATATTTAAGTTATTTATACTGTGTGTGAATTCTCTCCTCACATCTTTCTCTTACTGGTTTGTAGGACAGCTTTTATATTACGAAAGTTAGCCGTCTATGACATGAGCCGAAAATACAGTTGCTCCTTAAACAACATGGGTTTGAACTGCACGGGTCCACTTATATGTGGATTTTTTTCAATAAATATGTACTTCAGTACTACGTGCTCTGCGATTGGTTGAGTCCATGGATGAGGAACCATGGATACAGAGGAATCTCGGACACGGAGGGATCGTGTATACGGAGGGCTGGCTATTGAGCACAGGGTTGGTGCCCTAACCCCCAGTCGCTCAAGTGTCAACTGTGGTTTTTTCCTAATTAATACAAGCAGAATCATTCCTTACTTTTGAGATCAGAGTATAAGGAGCTAAACCTAAATTGTGAATGGAAATGTCTTCCTAAGATACAGCAAAAAAATACATTAGAAAAGAAGAAATTTAAGACTTCTTTCACTGAACGTAAAATTCCTGTGACAAGAATGGGAAAGGTGTTTTCTCTAAGTCAACTACAGGCCGATTCCTCAAGATAGAAAATGCTCAGTCTCCTGCTTTGGCAGCTTTTACATATGTATCGTACAATCAATAAAAAGCCTGAATACTGGCATTAGGAGCTCCAGAGTCTTTTCATTTCTGCCCATTGTGACAACACTTTAGGACCTACCTAAGGGGTGAGCTCCCTTTCCAGCGGCCTATTGGCGTCCTGAGCTCTCTACTTACTTGGTATTTCCTGGCTACCTATTCTCTTTGGAGCTCCTTCCTAGCCCTTGTCCACATTCAGATCGGGGGCTCTTTTCTCCCAAAGATCCTTGTAGGGCTCAACAAGGAACCTGTAACTGCCACCCAGAACACTGGTCTATAAGGTAACAGTGAGGCATGCGATGCCAATTCTGCCAGATGTGCTACAGAACCTCACACTTGTTTTCTACAATACACACTGCACTGCGTACTACATGGTAGTATGCAGAGGTTTTCAGTCAGGTGTGAATTTGACCCCTTCACAGAGAGAATAGGAAATCTGCAAAAATCCTGAAAAGAGACAAATTCTGAGAAGACTGGGTCCAGGGAGGGCTAGCAGAGGATGAGAAGACACTGGGCTGAACCAACGAGCTAGATGGAGAGACGGGTCAGAATAGTCCAAGTCACGCCACGTGTCCAAGTCATACCACCACGGCACAAGCCGAGGGAAGTTATTCTTAGTAGTTGAAGTTGAAATCTTGGGAAAAACTGCCTCAAGGACAAAGCTGATCAATGTCTATCATCATTTTTCTGTCCCTTTCTGTCTCCAGTGCTGTTCCTCTCTCTCCCTGTAGACTCTGGACCTTTTCTCCTCATGAAATCCAGAGTGAGCTGTGTTTCCCATATCCAAACCCCTAGCCCAGAACACAGAACTCTGCCAAGGGCTGTTCAGATATCGAGGTAATTCGCTGCTGGACCCCAAGATAAAAAATGGAAGCGGTATATTTGTCAAGAGCTGGAGGTAAACATATTTTTAAGTCAAACAATGAGAAGAGGAGACATTCTGAACACTCTTGGGCGCCTGGCCCGTGTGCCTGTCTCCCCTGGGATGGCCAGCGTCAACCCGAAGCATCAGCCAGGAGCACACACCCACCTCCCCCTCAGAAGTGCTGGCACAGCTGAGCATATGCTGAAAAGCACAAATCACCCACAGTCGGGGGCCTTTGTGTTTAAGAACTAGAGGTCATGTTTTATGAACTAAAGAAAACAATAGGAACGAAAAGTAGGGTGGTATTAATGAATTTGCATTAATTACCAAAAAGATTTAGATAACTAATTAAAGTAGAAATCTATACTTAGAGCTTTTGGTACTAGATTGGCATCTACTTAGTTAAGTGATCTCAGTCAAAGCACTTTATTTAAGAGATACAAGGATTTTTAATACCTATCTGTCCAATTTTGTTTCTTTATAAACATTTGCAACAAAGGAACAGTGTGTTAGTATATCTAAGGAGGAATATTATATTTGATACAAGTCATTGTTAGAAATTAGCTACCAAACATTGGAAAGCTGTCTCCTCAAATAACGTAATACCACACATTTTAAACTAAGATGATAATAAATTTAAATTTTTAAATTTTAAATAAACAACTTTAATTTAGCTTTCTTTTGCTTAGGATTAAACCAGGCTGTAAAAATGGCGGAAGAGTTGAAGAAACACCTTATGCTACAATCCACAGGTCCTATGAGGCAGGCACCATTCTAGGCACTTGGCACGTTATCTGTTCTAGTTTCCACGACAATCCTATGAGATCCTATGAGGAAGGTACATCACCATCCCAATTTCACAGATGACGCAAAGAGTATCAAGAACGTGCCTGCAGCTGCATGGTCAGGAATCAGATGTGGGGGACCAGGGATCTGACCCTCTGCATCTGGCTCCAGAAGGCATGTTCTCACTCCCATCTACCGTCCCAGACTTTTCTTTAAAAGAACTTTTAAACTTACAGGAATCAGCAACTCAGTATCTTTTATCTTTCAGCATAATTTAATACTGTGTAATTTATCACTGTACTGTCATCTCATATGGAAAAATTATTGTGCTAAAAACCAAAAATAGCTATAACTTTTCATTTCTAAAAAGACGGAAAAAAGGACTATTTTCACTGGATCTGTGCACTGCTTTATGTGCACTCTGCTTTGGTGAAAATTTTCCATTGCTTACATCACAACTGGGTGCTACAGAGATGACTCTGATTTTCTCCTTAATTTCAAAATTGAGGATTTATTCAAATAAAAAAATAAAAGCATAACTCTTAAGAAACAAGGGTCTTGTTTTCATATAAATTTCCCTGTAAATGAAAAAGGAAAGTTGCAAAAATAAAAAAATCATTTCTAAGGGGGCATCACAGCTTCTCTGAGTAAGAAAAAATCTAACCTCAAAATAAGTCCAGCTGATTAAAACAACTTGAACCAGTTCCAGCATTTGTTTCCTTCTCTGCCAGGACATTTTTAGATATGATATATGATAAGTATTTCCAACTCCATAAGAAGCTTCTCTACAGCCCTGCCAATCAACTCTGAATTGGTTTATGAACAATACTTTCAGGCTGAAGCTCTTCCTTATAAATGCCTGTTAAACAGTGGTTACTGGCAATTCGTTTTGCAAGCACTGAAAATCCCACACTAACACATAAACAAGCGGAGGAAGCTGTTGGACAAAGTGAAAAACCCACTAAATCTAATTTACAGCTGGCTGTGAGTTATCACAAGACAAGTAATATTAAACAAGAGAGTCAACACAACTTAAATTTTTTTTAATTTTCAAGTTAAGCCACTCTTACAGAAATTAAATTGTCTACATTTCTAAATTTTATCTTTTGGTCTTTCAAATACTTTCCCTGGATTTGCACAATTACCGAATAAAGTGACCCAGTTGTTTCAAGGGCACGTTTGGGGAACAGAATGATGTAGTAAACCAAGATGATCAGGTGTAGGCTTTTTCTGCACCCTGTTCAGCAGAAGGTACTATGCCAACTAAGATTAAAGTAAAAACTGATAGTGAACAGAAAAAGATCAGGAAAGAAGAGGAGGCAACACAAATGACTAAGAGAACTGGGATAAGCCCTGCCTAGTTAATTTTCAAACTGGTGTTGAAACATGCCAAGGTATCAGCATGAGCTACTTCATTACAAAATACGCAGATGGGATTTCTTTTTTTCTCTCTTTCTCTTTTAACATTTTTAGCTATTTGTGGTATAACTGAAAGAATGAAGATATATAAGCACTATTGAAAAAAATGTGAACTATTAAAAATGGTCTCCATTTTTGAAAGATAAGTCGTTTTATAATTTTAGAGTAAACTGGAATAAAGTATTAAGATTAAGATATTTTCTTTAATTAGGAGACTGAAAATTTTAAATCTTAAGTTTTTGTGACAGACAGTAGAAAAATAATTATAAAAGCTTAAACTGAATGACTAAAGCGTTCCTTGGGCTTTGAAAATAATTTCAAACTATACTAGGAAAAACCCACTGGTTTTATAAGCTATGTTTGGTGCTTGGAGGATGCAAAATAAAAACTGCTCACGTTGAAGGGCTCAGCTGACTGATGTGGCATTGGGAATGAAGTACTTGATGTCAGGTCTAGTCCGACATGTATAATTAAAGATCATTTTATCAAGTGATTTTCTTATGTTAGATGAGATCACGGTGAAATCCTGCACAAATGTGGACAAAGCTCTATGACCAAGTAAGGACAGGGAACCACATTTTCTTCAGTATGTGTCCATCTCCAAATGGTTATGTCTACATTTTTTCATTATAATCAGTATTCGTTTGTACTGATGTCAATTTGGCCGAGAGTATAGAAGGAAAAATCAGGGTTTACTCACCACGAGGAGTCCCTGTGACACCACATTCCATTCTATAAAGGAAGTGAAAGTGCTCCTCCCTTCGGTCTGATTTACGAGAGAGAAAGAAAGAGAGAAGGTTGTAATGTTGCTACGCTACTTAGAGCGTCATGGTGAGGAAACAGCGGACAATAAAACTGAGGTTAGGAAGACTCTGTAACAAATATATTGCTCTCTACACATCAGCCACGTAGACCAGCCCTGGTAAGAGGAAATGACAGACGTACTTGTTTCCCCAGAGAAAGTTACCAAGAGCTCTCCCTACATGCGCGACAGGGGTGGCATGAATCACTCAGGCCAAAAATAAGGCTTATATCTAAAAAGAGAAAAATCTATTATGTATATGTGTGTGTGTTCATATGTGTGCAGTTAATTTTAGGTAGAACTACCTTGGAGGAGGTAAGGCATACGGAAGAAACCCAATGGGTTAAGAAACTCTCAAGCATTTGAAATTCATAATTCTTCGGGAGATGAGAGCTTTCTGTGGGGTAAATTCTCAAAAGAAAAAGACACCATTGCCTCTGAAAAACAAAAAAGTACATAAAGCCCAAGTAAGAGTTATGCCTAAAACCGAGGTGAGAAATCAGTAAAATTTACTTGCACATATTTTATTTGCTCCAATAGTAAAAGAAAAATACTCTAGCATTTATTACTTAAACCTACTCTACACTTATTATCGTCTAAAATATTTTAGCAAAGTTTTCAAAACTATCAGTTCCTGGCACCAGATAGTATTGCTTTTCTCTACAATCTCCCTCAACTTTTAACTCAAATGTGACTGAGGCTTCTACAACACAAAATGAAGCCACAGGCTGGAGGAGGAAAAAGGATCCAGAAAAAATGCCAGGTGAATTAAAAACACACATACAACTGGTTATTATTTATTTATTCTATAAGTAAATTTGGAAAAAATAATGTTGGATACCTCTTTAGCATAATATAGAGCAGTCTACTTTTCTAAAAAACAAAATACTTTCATTCTTCCAAGAAACAAAGATATGTCATATAATAAATCAAAACTTAATTCTGATTTTCATGTCCTCATCATTAAAAAAATTATCCTAATTCAGGAAGTTTCTCAAATGTTTTTAAAAAATTATACTATCCTGAGAAAGAGGGAAGACATACATAAATCAGTTGGCTTTTAAAGAATCCGGATGTATTTCTTTATTTCAGTCTACAACAAAATAGTTAAGGGCAAAGACTTTTCAAGACTGTACATTCATTAGCAACAGTTTTCACCTAAATATTCTTGAAATTACTAAGGACAGGTGTAAACTTTTTATGCAAGCAGTACACCCTTTGCAGATAACACACACACAACTATCGAGTCAAGAAAATTACCCTGCCAACATCTCAAAATGAAAAATATTTTAACAGGGTCAAAAGCTGGCAAAATGTCCACCAGGGGAGCAATCACGATAAAGGCTGGTTTCTTAAGGGCTGCAGATTCAGGCTTAGTGAAAGGCAGAAAGTCTATTTAGTGAAAGACAGAAAGTCTATTTAGTTTGTCAGTACTGACAAACACCCCCAAACCAAAACCCACGGCAAGTCTGCAGAAGATTTAGAAATAGGTTTAAAAAATCAATTCTAAAGCAGAAAACCCGGGAGGCTGTCAGCTTTCGGAAGCCTCTCACAAATGCTGTACCAGATACAACTCTGCACGTAGAAGAGGTGAGAACACCAATCCCATTTCTGAAAAGAGGGCAATAATAGTACTCTGCTGTGATGTGACACTGAAACCACAGCACCAGAGCCTGCAAACTGTTGCTGTTTTCATGTCAGCATCTTGATTACTTTGACAAATATCCCTTCCCACTCCCCCACCCGGCTTTTGGGGAATAATTTCAAACAACTAAGAGACTAGGAAGATATCAATAGTAATTTTCTTTTTTTTTTTTTAACAGAAAGAAAACTAAAATACAGGAGAGTGAGAAAAAGAAAAAAGAATGCAATTAACCTCTTTGCTGGTCTCTTTAATTTCTTCTTACCTCTTTGAAAAAATAAAGTCAGACTGAAGGAAAGAGCACTTTTTGTTTGCTTAAAAAGATGGGACATGATACAGCTACAGGCAAGACAAATCAAATAATCTTGAATGGAAGTAGAGAATGCTGGAAGAAAAGCTATAAGATAACAAAACTTAGCTGATTAATAATTTTGTAAAAATAAAATGTATTTTTATATTCCTAAAATATCTGAAAGGTCTTAGACTTAATATTAACAATAGTTTTGCTAATTCTGATAAAGTATACTTAAGGCACTAAGACAGGAAGGCAGTATCTTCATATTCTGTATAATCTGCCTACACTCACAGAGTATTTAAAGTGCTGAAGTTCTGTTATATAATTTTAACTGCACTTCACGTTATATATACACATATTTATTAGTGATGGCATAAAATGTAATTTTTCAGTTGATCCAAACTACAGAAATAGCAAGAACTGTTTGCCCAGGAAAACTTAGCGGAGTCTTCACTGTAGTGTGATGGGCTGCTCTCTAGTGTCAGTTTGGCCATAAAAACTTGAAAATAGAACGGACTTGAATTCTGTTTTAAAATGTTATTCAAATTAATTTAGATTGAAAAGTATTTTAAAGTAATATACGAAAGTTATCACCTTTACTTTTTATGCCAAAAAAACCCCCCTTAAAATACCTAGAAAAGGTTGGCTCTAGGGACCATTGACCACTCACACTAAAGCCAACAAGGAGTAGAGGGATGAAGTCTTCCCAGCTCTCTGCAACACCTCTCCCAGTTTTTAGAACAAACACTGAAAGACTTCTCTAATGCTACTTTGGTGCCTTGCTCCCCAAGTGACAAGGGACACAGTTTAGATACCTGTGTAACAACAAGATGGCTCTTGTTGATTTTAGGTTACACATCCTTTTAATGCTATATCTCATAGTGCCAACAGCCACGGAGAACATGCTCTGTCTTTAAAAGCCATTCGCTTAAAGACAGCTAGAGCACGAACTTGCCTCACATTGTTGATCAAAGAATAACTAAAAAATAATCTAGCTCATAGTGTAGACACGAGCTATTTTATGTCAGATAGCCTCACCTGGGCTTTATCCAACTTTCCATGCGTCTATTCTTGTTATGCAATCACACATGAAGACTTCCATTTAGTAATGTCTTAGATTTTTTTTCTTGGTCTTCTGAAAAGGTAACTGAAATAACCATGATTCTATTGAGCTCCCAACAGTGATAAAGGAATAGTGATAGTATACAAGGTTAGGCTTTCTGAATATTGGAGTACCATGCTACAAATGTCTGAAAAAAAAAAAGGTTTGCTGATACGAATAAAGTCTTCTTAAATATTCTCCCAAAGGCATAAAGCACGTACTTGAATACCTTAAAGTTGACGGTAAATTACTAAAAAAGATACTCCCGTTTGATTAACAAGAAATTAATAAAATATATAACATAATTCTTTCATTCTGGAAGGAGAGGAAGATTATAGAATATGAAGTATCACATATAACAATGACGTGATCTTAATTCTTATAATCTACCCCATGCCATCTTGCAAAGAAGAGCTTTTACTCTTATCACAATATGATCATCATGATTGATAAATTCTTCCAGTTTACACTGGAGGGATTTCTTCCTTATTAAGACTGATTAAGGCCATTTTTAAAAGGACTGTTATGTGTTATTCAGTACATACTAAATATCAAGTATATGCTTATTACTTTAAAAGAGACTCTTCCATGACTTTAGTCTTAAAAAAAAATGAACATATAATTCTGTATGTTGATCAATAACTTTATAACTCAGTTTCCATGGTTACTGATGACAATGTTATTATTCATATATTTAATATACCATGGAAGAGTCACCTACTTTATAGTTAAATAAAGTTTCACATATTATTGTCCATTTCAGTATTTTGCAACTTTTTCGGAATGAAACGTATTTAGAAAAATGACGCATGTGAGAAACGTAAATTGGGCAACTATGCTAAGAACACTGTAATAATGTTACAGAGAGTGACCACACAGAGCAGAGGCATGTTGATGTAACCAGAGAAAAAACCTGTAAAATCCAAATTTCTAACCTCAAGACCAAAAAAGCAATAAGATTCACATAAGCTTTACATTTTCATCTTCCTGTTCCCAGTTTTGGAAGAGAAGGAAGGAAGGAAACTAGTATTTATTCCTGTCTACTACAAACCAGGCACTACACTAGGTATTCTTTGCACATCTCTCAGTCTTTGTGGTAACAGATGCTGGCTCTAAACATCCCCTTTTTACTGATGGGGACACAAGCTTAGAGAAGTTGCTGATGACTCGTCAGTTAATCTATGCTGGGCCAGACTGTCTGATCCTTCCCACCAGGACAATGGTCTTCAAGAGCTTTCCCCTCTCACAAATCAGAGGGGGATCTCACCTGTAAGCAGTAACTAAGGCTAGCTAGGCCATGAAGACAGAGACTCTCAAATGAGACAGAGGAGGAACCCTGTACTAAGAGCTCCCTAGGAGATTCTGATGCCAGCCGCCGCCCACCTCCCAGCCTAGCACCTGGTCCTCACTTTACAGATGATGCCCAGGAGGCCAAGGGACTTGAAGAAAATAAAAGCACAGGCTGAGCTAGCACAGTGGCAATGTGGTTGGTCCTTGACTCTCAGTGCTAGGCCTTTTCTGTTCTTCTACACAGCCTCCTGCATTATTAACATTTGTTTACTAGCCAAAGCAAAGTTCTGGTCCAAAACCATTTGGAAAAAAAAACGTACATATAAAATGTACAAATATTATATAAGCATATTATATAATATTCATTAAAAAGATAAACAGTATTCATTTATGCATTAAGGGCCAAAGTGTGAAAGAAACTTAATGATTATCCCTATTCTAAAAAATCTATGCAAGTGGTTATTTAGCTCAACTACAAGTAGTAAAAATAACTTAAATGTTTAAAATAGTTCATAACCTTAAACTTACCTTAAGCCATAGCAAGGCAGTGTGAAGAGCCTGAACAGCGCCAGGAAAACTCTTAAAGGAAGCAGGGTGAACACATACAGAAATGCATCCAGGCACAGAAAGATTCCAAAGACCATGAGCTGGATTTTAAAAGCAGAGAAGAACATAAAAAACAAAATGTAAAATAAATATTCTTTAAAATATTACAGATGAAAATTTCAAACAATCAAGGAATTTCTAAGCTTTGTAGGAAATTCATTTCTTATAACTTATCCATGGGAATAACAAGTTAGTACTTCTCCTTGTGTATACAAGCCATATTCTAATGAAAAATCCGTTTTCAAAATGCAAGTTTGTAGTTCTTCTTCCAGAGTCTTTGGTTTACCACCTACACAAGTCAATTAAAACACAAGTTGCCCTTGACCACAGCATCTGATGTAGCTTTCTGGGTACTTCCTCAAACTTTAGAGATATTATGGAAAACCTTTCAGATAAAACTTGTAAAGTCTAACCTTACTCTTATGTAAAGAGTAAGGTTATGTAAAGAGATTACTAATTTTAACAAAATTGCATGTATACTTTAACTTGTTGTACAGAGAAGGCATTATTCTTAATTGGAGGAATAGCTGCTAATATCTGTAATGTTTCCCCCTTTCTTGTATACTTGCCACATAAGGAGGACAGAATCTTTTGATGGCTTAGAGAAGTAGCCATACCCAGGTTACTAAACTCCCCTATTTTAAGAGTGGTGACTTTCTGTATGTCTGACACACAAACATGGTATGATATATACACCCTCACACACAGCACTTGATGTATTCTTAGTCAATAAACTGTCCTACATATATATATTAAGCAGTTAAAATCCACACTGTTACTGGTAGAATCGCATCCCTCCCCACCAAATTCAGATGTTGAAGGCCTAGCCCCTGGCACCTCAGAATGTGACCGTATTTGGAGATGAGAGTTAATTAAGTTAAAATGAGGTCATTAGGGTGGGCCCTAATGCAATATGACTGGTATGCTTATAAGAAGAGGAAATTTGGACACAGACAAGACACCGAGGGAAGACAACACAAAGACACAGGGAGAAGACAGCCACCTACAAGCCAAGGAGAGAGGCCTCAGAAGAAACCAACTCTGCTGACACTCTGATCTTGTACTTTTAGCATCTAGAACTGTGAGAAAACAAATTTCTGTTGTTTAAGACACCCAGTTCATGGTACTTTGTTACTGCAACCCTAGCAAACTAACACACCTTTATAAGAAAGGACACATTTTATTAATTTTTTGCAAGAATGTCTCAAAGAAAAAAATATATATATATATACACACACACGCATGTGTATGTATACATATATGTGCCAGGTTTCTTAGTAGTTGGTCTGAGTCAGTCATCCTGTCGTCAGCACAGTCACAGTTCTGTCTGTTCCCTTGTTTTACAAAGCAGTGCTATAAAAGACTGAGCGAGGTCCACCTAAAGCTAGTGGTCCTTACTCTCCTGTCACCAAGAATCCTTTCCCTGTTTGCTGGTGATCTGTTGTTTACACTCCAAAGGCAGAAAATGACAGAAACCTGACATTCCCAGAAGGTATTTTGCTGTGTCCGTGTAAGTGGCTGTCTTTCTCGTGACCTTACACTGGGGATTAACACATCACTCATTCATCAGCATCTACTAAGCCGTTAATACGGGCCAAGTAGGATGCTCAGCCTGGCGGGCAGAGCCTGGCAGGACCTCATGATGGG
The DNA here is from genome assembly GCF_949987515.2 of Delphinus delphis. Lineage (NCBI taxonomy): Eukaryota > Metazoa > Chordata > Mammalia > Artiodactyla > Delphinidae > Delphinus > Delphinus delphis. The sequence continues at coordinate 96,047,555 of NC_082687.1, read as the reverse complement.
GTTCCTGCCCTCAGCAAGCTTATTCGCATTTTCACAGATAGAGACACGAGCATGTAGATAAAGGAGGTCAATGCAGAGGTAACGGCTGCTATGATAGAACTAAGTATACAAGGAACAGGGGAGCCCTGAGAAAGAATGGCCAACCCAACTTTGGGAGATTTAGAAAAAGCTCCATAGAAGAGGAGACTCTTAATGACATCTGAGATGAGGGCTACTGACACCTGGAGAGAGTAAACTGGGAGGGGGTGGAGGGGTGGGAACAGGGGAAGGAAGCTTTCCAGGGGAGGAAGAAGCGTGAACAAGAACACCGATGAGAAAAGTAATCATGACGAAAACTGTCTCTTAAAGAATCAAACCTTCTTTTAAAGAACAGTCACCTTTCTTAGGCTTAGAGGAATGTGTATTAGTATCATGGTAAACAACAGTAACAAAAGTCTAACGGGCCTTCCCTTCACTTTTTTTTTCAATTTTTCTTTTTATTGAAGTAGAGTTGATGTACAATGTTGTGTCAATCTCTGCTGTGCAGCAAAGTGACTCAGTTATACACATAGACATTCTTTTTTCATACTCTTTTTGCTGTTGTTAATTAATTAATTTTTGGTTGCTTCTGGTTCTTTGTTGCTGTGTGCAGCTTTCTCTAGTTGCGGCAAGCGGGGGCTACTCTTCGTTGCGGCGCATGGGCTTCTCATTGTGGTGGCTTTTCTTGTTGCAGAGCACGGGCTCTAGGCGCGTGGGCTTCAGTAGTTGCGTCATGCGGGCTCAGTAGTTGTGGCTCGCGGGCTCTAGAGCACAGGCTCAGTAGTTGTGGTGCACGGGATTAGTTGCTCCATGGCATGTGGGATCTTCCTGGACCAGGGCTCGAACCCGTGTCCCCTGCATTGGCAGGCGGATTCTTAACCACTGCACCACCAGGGAAGCCCTCTTTTTTCATATTCTTTTCCATTATGGTTTATCACAGTATTCTGAGTATAGTTCCCTGTGCTATACAGTAGGACCTTGTTGTTTATCCTCCCCTTCACATTTTAAACCAGCCCAGTAAACTCAGTGGGCAAGAAAAAATCTTCCCCCCACTGTCTGCTGACCACATAAAGACCACCTGGAGCTGTCGACATGACAGATCTCAATATTAAAATGGAAGGAGGGACTTTTCTGGCAGCACAGTTGTTTAAGAATCCGCCTACCAATGCACGGGACACGAGTTCGAGCCCTGGTCTGAGAAGATCCCACATGCCGCAGAACAACTAAGCCCGTGCGCCACAACTACTGAGCCTGCACTCTAGAGCCCGCGAGCCACAACTACTGAGCCTGCATATCACAACTACTGAAGCCCGCGCGCCTAGAGCCCATGCTCCGCAACAAGAGAAGCCACCACAATGAGAAGCCTGTGCACCGCAACAAAGAGTAGCCCCCGCTCGCTGCAACTAGAGGAGGCCTGCGTGCAGCAACGAAGACCCAACGCAGCCAAAAATAAATTAATAAATAAAATTTAAAAAATAAAATGGAAGGAAAGCAAGTGGCTATGATCTAAAGAAACTTCAACTGGGTGGAAAGAAGGCATCCATCTATGTGAGAACATGCAATACACAAGTAAAGCAAAAGAGATGCCTTTCAGGGTTTAGAAACATGGAAAAGTGACCCAACTCCTCTATCTACTGTTCAGGTGTTAACTTTTTTCACAAAGCACAGCATTCTCTTAAATTCTTTACAAATGAAAATGAGAAAACTTCCCAAAAAAGTAAACAAGATGTAATCCTGAAAACATTCATCCTTGAGGGAGGTAAAGAAACCCCTGCTGGGCTGAGTGTGAGCCTGGCGGCGCAGGAGGGCATCTCATTTAATTTACGTGGTGATCCAGGAGTCTGAAGGAGATGTGCCAAGAGGGACTCCTGTGTCTTCCATCCTCCAGGCGAGTGGTGAGTGCTGACTACTTAATCCCCCATCAGCTCTTGAGCTAGTGATTTTCATCCCTGCTCAGCACACGAGGAAACCACAGCTCTGGCGGCTGAACACCTGCCCAAGGCTGTGGGTCAGAGTGAAGGAACTGGCCTTCACGCCTGGGTCTGTCTGCCTCAAGGCCCTACATGTTCTCTTTGAAGCAGTTTAAGCACAGCAAAAAGATCTTACTCCCTATTTTTGCTAGGCATAGGAGTTAACGTAATTTTCTTTGTGCTAACTTGTCTTTTGCCAATTTGCCTAGTGTCATAAAAAATGTAGAAATAAAAGGCATTTAATGAATCAAATTTACAAAAGGCATAAACATTTCACACATATAGATTTCCTGCTAGCTTTGAAAATGTTATCTTAATAAAATTAAAAGGTTTGAGTATATATTATTAACAAGAATAATGTGTACTTTCACACCTTCAGTTAACTGGTATGGCATCTTGATAAAATAGGCAAGTACTATTTCCTCTTCATTTGGACCAAATAACCATAAAGCATTCAAGCAGTCTTAAGTAACAGCTAATGAAATCGGCCCTGAAATATACAAGGTGTGACTATAAAGCAATGAAATTGGTGTCATATGCCACCCTGTTTCGAGAAACACAAAGATCTCCTTTAAATGCCACTTGAAATTTCAAAATAAATACAATGTTGTGGCTAAAATCAAAGAAGCACCATGCTTCTGGAACATGCCTCTTTAAACCACGGGTGAACATCCGTCCTATCAGCTGACAGTCATGCCTTGCGCACTGGACCCTTGTTGCTCTCTCACCCCATTTCCCCATTTCTCTCCTCCTCTGGTACTGCTGCTCCAGCCCCACCTCACTTTATCCATCTTGAAGAAGGCGGTATCTTACTTTAGCTGCATCTCACCTTTACGGGGGGCAGGGTGGGGGAGGCCTTATAAATATGTCATCTCTTTGAACTGGCCACTACATGAATAACAGAATGCAGAAAACCAAAGCATGCATAATGGAGAAACTTCAAGAAGAAACCCCACACTGGAGTTTTTGGCTTGTACCTCTTTTCCATTCCGTGTTATTTTCCCAGGGATGGAAGACAAAATGCTACAGAAGGTTTTGTGTGAAAACTTTCAGAGTTAGCTCAGTCTTTGATTTGTTCCTCCTTCTCTCTCTTAACGAAACATGTATTGCATGTTCTAATGTTCCCTGGACTTTCTGTCTGGCGGGAGATCTTGTGTGCAAAGGCTTCAGAAGCCTTTTACGGGTACTGGGCAATACGGCCAGGCACTGGCCAGGTGCTGTGCACAGGGCCTGAGGGCCTCCGTCCATCCTCACCTCCAACCCGAGCACGCCGCCCCTGCCCCGACTCTGCAGTGAAACTCGGGAGCTTGCCCAGTTCCTGAGCAGTAGAGGCAAGGCCAGTAGGTCTGCAGAAGACATGGCTTTGAAACTGAAGCACTATTTCTACTGAAGACACCTGTCACTCAGCCTCAACCTCGCCACTGGATTTGGCTTTATATGTTTAAAAAAAAAAAAAAAAAGATTTAACAGAAGTTTTTAATAATTGAACATCAATGTTAAAACTACAACAATTCTGTAACACTTCTTTCTGGTCAACAAAACATCACACGCTAGTGAAAATTTCCACAACCAGCTCTTACCACACTCATTGTGAACCTAACACTATTGCTCTTAATCATATGAAAAATACTAGCCTCAAAAGAAATAAACAAATAAAATGCCAGCCTCTCTCTGTGGAGGGTGGAGCAAGGTTTCTTAACCTTTTAAAAATGCTTCCTTTTTTGACAAAAATCTCCTGCCTTCCTTTTAATGCCATTTGAAATTTCAATAAATGTTATGGCCAAAATTAAAGCACAGTGATTCTGGAATATGCCTCTCTGAGTTGCACAAACCATCTTCTGGCAATTCTGAATCTACCTCCTCCACCATGACCACAAAGTAGTGTCCAGAGCTGAGGGCGGCTGCTCTGGGGTGGGAGTTGGGAAGCAGTAGTAAAGCAGGAAGGGTGTTTTCTTTCCTTCCCCTGGTCTCAGTTTATAAAGCTCTGGGTCTACTCCTGTCAGAGCAGAACCCGCGTCCTGCTTAATTCTACACGGGGGTTGAAAGGTCATTTAGGAAGGACAATTTCTCCAGGGAATTCAAATCTAGTGAGCGGGACACAGACTGCAGAGTAAGGGCCGGATGAAGGATGTGCTCTGGATGCGCTGAGATTAGGTCTGAGCAGCGAGCTGGGGGCGGGGGCGGGGGGTGTGAACTTGGGATGGGCACCTGGGGGAGGGAGGAACAGTGTTAGCAAAGATCTCCCACCAGGAGACAAGATGGGTACTAGCTGCCGCCAGGCACAGAAAGGAGGAACAGCATTTCAAGCAAAGACAAGAGCGTGCTCAGGTGCAACGTGAGTGGGAGGCTGTGTGGCCAGAATGTAATCATCAGATGAGAGGGTCAGGAATCTGCTCAGTTAACCACTAAGGGGCACAAATCTTTATCCTGTGCTCTGGAAGTTCTCAACAAACTCACATGCGGGGATCAGTTAAAAGGATGTCAAGGAGACTGGGTTATCAATAAGGAAGTTTACAAATGACTGACTTTGAAAGCAATTACTGCTTCAAGGTCATCCCTATAATAAAATAATTTTTATTCATCTGAATTCAAAATTCATACCCCTGGGAAGTCTACACTCTAGGAGATGGTAAACAAAGGGATTACAAGGAGCCAAGTACTTTCATGACAGCTAAAGTCACATAAACGCATGTGCGTACAGAAAACAAGGTAATTTTGATAAAAGGCTTCATAACAGTCAACTTATGCCTGACATATTTAACACAAGGAATATATTTCTTCGGAGGTAAATAAATATATTGAAGATTTTAATTTGTAGAAAGACTGCACATGGAAAGATCATGAGATTTTCCTCCTTCTCTTATTTTTAATCATTGTTGAATACTGTAATATTCTAAGCACTTGACCTGTATCAACTTACTTAGTCCTTACAACAACCCTTGCTTGGGGCAGGGGCCATTACTTGGTATTTTGCAAGGACAAACAGGGCTGTGATGTGCAAGGCTGGGTGTGCCCTCAGGACCCTATGGCACATTTGCGAGGTCTTAGCAGCTGCTGCAGGCTACAATCACACACCTTCTAGGCTCAAATCTGCTTTTTTTAGGGAGCGACCAGCAGCACTGCAGCAGGCTGAGAGAAGCAGCAGGAACAGTTACGAAGGAGAATACTAGTCTGAGGGAGACAGCACAGTGGCCTGATACAGCACGATGGAAAGCGAGAGGAAGAGAAAGAGTTTAGACTGTTTCCAAAGCTAACGTGACAGAAATAAGTTACTGATCCAAAAAGATAAACATAGCCCCACAGTGCCAAGATCACAAATTGTCTTTTAAACACATCAGTGAAGGGGATGGAGGCCTGAAGTCTTTGGCTGGTTGCCCTAGAACCATCTGATGGATCCTATGTGCCTAAGAGGTACAGGGCTGACACCAGGCCAAGGAAGCCCTGGATGCCTGGGCCATCCCCCATCACCTCCAAGACCTCCCTCTGAAGTGGGCTACTCGTGCCCCCGCCAAAATGGATCTGCACTCCCACCTGCCCCACGCCAAGAAGCGTTATAACGGTAAGACTGTCACACAAGACACGTGGAAGCTGCTGTCACCACTGCTGCAAGCCAGGGGCGACAAGCGTCAGGCAGGCCAGGAGGAACACCAGCGAAGGCTGCTGAGATGCTGAGATGAGCAGATACCCTAGGCTCTCCGGTGTCTTAGTAGTCATGTGGTGGGACGTCTCGAGTCAGGGTGTGTCACAAGCAAGAGCTGCATCATGAGAACAATTTAGGGGGATGATTCCCCACACGTTTTCATGAAAATTAGAAACCGAGTAGGATGCCCAAAAAATCACTGCCATAAACAGATCTAAGTACTCTCATAACAAAATCTCAGGACTGTTTTATTGAAATAAAGGTGAAACATTGGCTATAACTACATTTTCTTAATATACACTTACACTGTGAAACAACAAAAAGGCTTTATATATTTTCACTAAGTTCATTATTTTGAAAGGAACTTTTTGAATTATTTTTTCCTAAATGTTATTACCCCTTCCAACTCTCAAAAAAGCAGAACTAAGTTCCTCCACTAGAGATGTAAAATTTCCCTGCTGTGAACGTTTCCATTACTCCCATTTCCTCTGCCCCTCGTCAGCAAACTCATTCACACGGTCATGGACTACCCACCCTCCTGAGATGACCTAGTCCAAGTGCCTAATCTTAGACGAAGAAAGTCAAAGCCAAAGGAACACCATGATCAGGCTACTGGGCTCTTCCCTGCAGACCCGAGATGAGAAGCTAAGGTTGTTCACCTCGACCCCAAGAGTTCCCTCTGTGACAGTAACCTCTCCCTTCCAATAATAACAAAGTCTATGCCCCAAACACAATATTCTATACCTACTGTATACTTATATCTTCAACCTGATGAACTTAAGTAGTTCTATTTAAGACTAAGCAGTTGGATTCAATTTTCTAAAAAAATATATTAAATAACTATAACATACAAAGCATGGTAATGATGAAATAAAAGATTGTCAAAAAGCACAGAATTATAAGGTAAAGTCAAAAATATATTTTCATTTTAGTTCTACCTCTTATGATATAGGCAAGGTTACATAAACATATGTAACTACAGAAAAGTAATTTTGATAAAAGGCTTCATAATAATCATATCCCACATATGACATGTATTTAACATAAGGAATAAATTTCTTAAGAGGTAAAATTAATCAATTGATTTTTTTTTTTTTTTTTTGCTGTACGCAGGCCTCTCATTGTTGTGGCCTCTCCCGTTGCGGAGCACAGGCTCCGGACACGCAGGCTCAGCGGCCACGGCTCATGGGCCCAGCCGCTCTGCGGCATGTGGGATCTTCCCGGACCGGGGCACGAACCCGTGTCCCCTGCATTGGCAGGTGGACTCTCAACGACTGCGCCACCAGGGAAGCCCTAATCAATTGATTTTAATCTGAAGAAAGAGCGTACTTATGGAGGGATCTTAAGCTCTCCCTGCTTCTCTTATTTCTAATCCATGTTGAACATTGCCATGTTTCAGAAGCAGAGCTCTGAGGGGTGGATAACCCGATTATCATTCTCAATCTGTTTCTCCCTTTGTTGGAAAAGCATGATATTCACTGGCCTAGTCTCCTGTGCAGCAGGGATGGCTGTGTGACTCGGTGGCTAATAAGACACAGCAGAAGGAAGCATGCTGGGGCACCTCTGGGAAAGCTTTAAATTCTTTATAAAAGGGACAGTGGAAAAGGTGGCACTGTCCATCTCCTCTTGTTTCTGATTATAATGCAGATGTAATGCCCAAGGTTGCAGCTGTCATCTTTCTATTAAAAGGAGGACTGAGAGCCAATGTGCCAGTGATGGTGAAACAGAAAGATAAAAAGGACTTGAGTCCATGCTGGCCTCATTAATCCGCTGGAACAATTACGATCTCCTTCCTCTTCACTTGTTAAAAATTTTTTCAGGGCTTCCCTGGTGGCACAGTGGTTGAGAGTCCACCTGCCGATGCAGGGGACGCGGGTTCGTGCCCCGGTCCGGGAAGATCCCACGTGCCGCGGAGCGGCTGGGCCCGTGAGCCATGGCCGCTGAGCCTGTGCTCCGCAGTGGGAGAGGCCCGCGTAGTGCAAAAAAAAAAAAAAAAAATTTTTTTCAAAAACCTTTTTAAGTCACCATTAGGTATTCTGTTACCTATACAGCTAAAAGTATTCTTGAGAAATAAATTTTAATTTCCTCCCAAAGCTAGTCTAAACTCCTTAGCCTAACCATTCAAAGTAACCTGGATCCAGCCCAACCTTCCAGTGTACCTGTCCTTTCTTGTGTGTTCCTAACAATTTCCCACCTCTGGATCTCCCTAGTACAACCACCCCTGTCCCCGCCACACAGGTTGTAAAATGTACAGAAGTGACCTTTCTCCTCATCACCTTGCCATTACCTTCACGAGTCTTATGTTTATCTCTCTACTCCCACACTGTGAAAGTGCCTGGAACACAGTGAGCACTCAAAACAAAGACAGAGGAAATTAATAAATAAATGCATGAGTGAGCTGTATCTCTCTAAATTAGTATTTAAATACATTAGGGAATTTTAGAAAATATGGGGTTGGCCAAAAAGTTCGTTCCGGTTTTTCTGTTAAGATGTTAAGGAAACGTGTAACACCTTACGGAAAAACCCGAACGAACTTTTTGGCCAATCCAATACTACGTTGAGCATTTCTTCACTACTTCCTGCAGTTTTGGATTCACTCAGATGACAAAACTAGCCCTTGGACAAGGGATGATTTTGTACATGGTGTGGGGTAAACTGTTCCTATGGGGTCAAAATGCAGAACACACACTAGCACATGCTTCAACCAAAACATGGGTTGAAGGTGAGATCTGTCTGGGCGTCTACGTGGGACGGCAGAGTGTGGCAGGAAGAGGACACGGAACTTTCATGGTACTTATACCTCAGGAGGCTGCTGATGGGATTTAATGCTATTTCATTTCAGGTGCTCAGGACAGTGCTAAGCATCTAATCCTTATTTGATAAATGCTATTCATTTTATTAGTAACACAGAAATGGATGCCAGAGATGGGATGTAACTGGCCAAGCCAAGTGGGGTAAGAAGCAGTGGAAATCACTCACCAGGAATTTCCTCTCTGGGAAACTGGTGATCCCCTGCCCTGGTTCCACCAGCACCTGATTAAAGCAACCACTGTCTATCCTAACTGTCAGCTCCAGCCCCGTGCCTGCTGAGGTCAGACTTGAGGGTTCAGCAGAAAATGTCAGGGTGTAAGGTATGTTATCTCTATGGCCATTAGCTAAATCCTCATGAAAGAGATAAGCTTTACCCTAAAACAGTCTGGCTAAAAAGAGGAAAGAAAACAGTTTTCCCTAAAGGCTCTTTCTGCAGGACGTCAGCAATCCAAGAGGGCTGAGAGTCAGAAAATCATGGCCCTTGCAGGGTTAGAAAAGTCGTTTATTAGCTAGCAAAGAAGGAAGATGAAAGTATAGCAGGAGATGAAAGAGGGACACAGGAGAACCTTGAAAATCAGTCCTTTCCCAATCACTTCCTGCTGTACTCAGCCCAAGATGACAGCTACCCCTATTGCAAATGAGACTTCCACTGGAATGCAACCTGGGGACAAGAAACCTTTCAAAATTTTTCTTGTTCTCCCAGCGCAAGGCATTCCCAATTTGCTGAAGAGAAGCTTGTAAAGATTTTAAAACACTTACAGAAGGCTCACCACATAATTAACACACAGATGAGAAAACCGAGGCGCACGGACAGAAGGAAATTAATCAAGGCCCCACAGTTAATAAACTGTGGAGCCAAGATTCAAGTCCAGGCAGACTGACTTTAGAGTTCATGCCCTTAACCCACGTTGCTATCCTGGCTCTCAGTTCAGGATGCACAGAAAGTACAGTTCAGCCTCCTCCTTGTAATGGAAGAGAAAAACACAGCCCCCAAAGTGGACCACGTAAGCAGTTAGCAGCAGATCTAGGACAAGAACCCAAGGGGTGTGTGTGGGCACAGGGGAAAAGGGATTGTGGAGGAAAAGAGGAAATGTTGCCCCAAAGCCAACAAAATGCTCCAAAATTTCATACGCTTACCTAAGATTGAAAAGTTCAAATGTAAAAAAGTGCTAATAATTGGAAATACTATTTTAAATATGTAAGCAATTCACCTTTATTAAATGTCAAGTATAATGTGTTTATCCACTGACACAAAAAACATGGGATTTTTTTTTTACAATCACTAAACAGGTTCGGTAAGAGATACTAAGCTGACCTTTCTCTTGACTTTAAAGTATAATATGCAGTAATTACATGCTTTATAGTATTTGCAATCCCTGTAGACGCAAAGTGCTCTTTAATTATCAACTTTCTCTTCCTGCAAAGGTTAGGTGAAAATATATTAGCATTTACCCAAAAAAACAAGAACAATAAAAAAACGAATAAGGTATTACATATTAGAATAGACAAACACAAAGGAAACCAATAAAAAATAAATTAGATTAGCGTGAATATCTAGATAGCCTCTTACCTCGCACAATAAAAGTCTGAAGTGGGATCCCCACATATCAAATAAAGGCCTTAGAGAGAGCAGAGTGAATTCATGCTGTTTTGAGAGACATTTAAGCCTGGAATTAAACTGAAATCTAACTTTCCTCTGTGCTTCACTTAGTCTTAGAAGAAGAAATTGCTCTAAACTGAAAAAGAAGACATTCATTCGTACATTTTAAGCAGTAAAATTGCTAAAGTGTTGCTCTAAGAGACTAAATGAAAATTTCCTAAATAGGCCTAAAGCTAAAAACCTCTCTCATGGGAAACAGGATTAGAATAATTACAACTGTGCATGAGCAGTGCCCATTCAACTTTTCTGACGTTAATACGTTTTATACACATAGAAGTGAGACCTAAGTTTTAAGAAAAAATACTTACCCTTAGCACAGGCAATGAATGCAATCTGATACTTTTTCTATTCTTTAATTAAAAAAAAATAAATCCTAACTGATTAGTAACCGTATGGGTTACTCCACCTATCAGTGGTCCTGTAACGGACCACAGTTTGAAAAACAATGTTTATACTGCAGTCCCAGAAAGACCTGCATGGATTTCCCCCAGAAGACAATTTAGTACAATAACAAACATGAAACGCTTACAAGTTTCTGTGAGAAATCTACCCAGAAACCTGTTTGTGATTTCAATGTTGCTAATAAAGAGAGAACGATGGGTGTATTGAACCTGCCTCCGATGAGGTGACAGAATTATGAGAGGATGCTGCCATCACGCACTATTTCTGCCACAGGTGGGATGACAGAAGGGGTCAGATGGACACCTCTCCGTGTCGAACCAGCTTCCCAGGCGTGTCCATAAAGTCTGCCTGTGACTGCAGGCAAATCCCTCTGTGCTCTCCCAGAGCAAAATGGGAGTCCAGAGCAGCTCAGACAGGTGGGCGGATGAGGCCGGCACTGTCCCCGACAAGAGTCCAGGCCGCAGAGGTCCACGCCTCCAGCAGTGTCCTCACATTTCCAGCCATGGCTTATCATTGGTAGAAAACAGTGAGCTTTGAAAAGCAGGTTAAAGTGTTTTAAGAAAGACACAAGACTTACCTTAAAAAAAAATTTCTTTTTTTCTCAAGCAAAAGAAACATCACCCCCTAGGTCCCTCCAGGACAAAATCTTAAAGCAACTCCAATACACAAAATAAGGTTGATGCTGCACCTGGGGAGGAGTGCTGTCGAGGGTGCCCCCCAGGCCTCCACCTCCCTCCTCACCTCCAGCCCTCGGCTCCTCCACAGAACCCTAGAACTCCCCAGAAAAGCAGCAACACAATAATAGCTACGCATGTTTAATGATCCTGACCAAAGGCAACAAGCTGTTTCATTGTCTCAAATGTCTGCTGGCTCCCTAGCTCTCTAAATCTCACCCTAATACAGAACTTTCCAAAGCTTCAGCACATGATGCGCCACTAAGAACCTACTGAAAGCAACATCTCTCAAACCGGGCATCCTTCCTTTTCACTGTCCCACACCTCTTGTTATTATAATACACTGAGAAAGCAACCCAACTCCAAACCAACCAAACTCTTCCGATACCAACTCCAATAGTCAAGTATGATTCTAGAGAAGTGACTGGAACATTACAAATTTTACGTTACTATAAAAGTATGAAAACGTGTTTCAGTATAGCTAAAGCTGAATTATTTCTTAATTCTTTCCTTCTTGCTCAGACTGGTCAACTCTATCAATGCAGACAGAGCGGCCTTGATTTCGTATCTGACTGGTCTTGATGGCCTGGGACACAATCAAGGGAGCACCCTATGTGCAAAGATTTAGTGCTGCTATTACTATGTTTATCCTATGCTGAGATGTCTTCTGTGATGAAGGTGAAACAAATTGTCTTTTTTCTTTGAAGAAACTGTTTTTAAAAATGAGGGCTTTCTGAGAAACTGAAACCTTAAAAAAAAGGGTGCAATTAAGTAATTTATATTCCTCTGAATGGGAAAAAAACTGCTTCTAGTAAAACAAAACTGAAGAGAACTAAAGGAATAAGTAGAGAGCAATTCCTTGAAAAAGTTATTTGGGTGGGACACAAATGGGAATATGGTAAGTTTAATAAGTTGCAAAGTTAAAAATCACTGGATCTTACACTAAAAATACACTTTTTAAGACTCTTCCTGAATGGGAATTCCTACTCCCCCAATATATTTAATTATTTATGATCACGTTATTTCCAATATTTTAAAAATGCAACTCAAGCTGTTCAAAATTTTTTAATAGAATTAACATATTGACATCATTTTCAAAACGACGAGTTAAAAAAAAAAAGTACCTTTTCCAATTCCCTTGGTATTCGCATACAAGTGTACACTCTTTCTCTTCTTTCTGTATACTTGGCCTCATTATGTTCAAGGAAGTACCCTCTGGTTAGTTCAGCACTGAGGAACCTCAACAATGAAAGCTCTACAGGAAAAAAAAAATGACAAAACAAAAAGAACAGTATTTATCAAGGAACTTCCATGCTAGCTGGTGCTACAGGTAATGTATATGCAAAACAACAAGAGAATAAAACAAAGTAATCTACATTTCTGTGCCCAGAACTGAACTGCATACAAACCACCGGAAAAGACTGTTGAGAAAATTGCTGTTCTGTGTGATATAAACTGAAAAAGTCACAGGAATATAAAAGGGACGATTACTATGAGCCAGAATAGTTAGAAAAGTGTTCTGTGAGAGTCTAGTCCTGGGTCTTACAGGTGATATAGGACCTGGACTGATGGAGAGATGAAGGCAGGTAAAAAGAGTAGATACCAAGTACATACAAAATGGAGATACACACACACACACACACACACACACACACACACACACACACACTCAAAAGGGAGCCAAGTCACCTAACAGGCATTGCTTCAGCCCAAGAACTATCCTGGGTGAAGTACACAGACACTGGTGCAAATTCTTCCTTGTTCAGCCTCAGAGATCCTGCAAGTATCTAAATAATGCCACTTCCCCAGGTGAAGGCTTCCCAACATGATGGTAATCATAATAAGTCATACAAAACAGAACCTCAACCCGATCTGAAAGACCTCCCTTTCCTTGGATTTGTCCACCTGTCTCCTCAGTTCCTCTGAGGCAAATTCACCCACAGTCATCTCATCTCAGCTGAGGAAAGAAAGGCCAAAGGAGGTGGAATGCTTTCCATTTGGCTGTACCTGGAGGACTTGAGATGAGAAGTAAGGATGTTAATGCCTGATCCCAATCTTCCCACTGGGTGACACTTCTCTGACAGCCCAGCACCTCGGTGACCTCTCAGTCCCCAACTTCACAGACATCCCTACTTCTACTCTCAAGGAGGCCATCCTCTCTTCCAGAACTCAGCACACCAAAGGTTTCAAATTGTCCTCTTTGCTCTGAGCTGGCCTCGTGGTCCTTTTACCAAATACAGTATTGGTGTTCCCTCCAAAAAATGACAAAGAGGGGAGGTTGATTTCATTTACGAGTGATCGACCCTCATAGTTACGTCTTATGTGATGCTAGGATTTAAAGGTTGCAGGGATGGGGAACAGCGTATAGTCCAAAATACCCTTGAAAAGCCCTTAGGAAGACTCAGAAGTGGACTTATTATCTCCCAGTGGGTCTAAAAAGAGCTTACTTCCTCCAACACTGGGACAGATCGCTAGTTCTTTGAGCGTCAGGTGAAGTGGCTTGCTTATGTATAGAAGTTACAGCTTCCCCCAAAAAATTACACACATTTTTTTAAAATACAAGATTCATAATCCATTTGGAGAGTCAGTGATACCATGAAAGCTGTCTGAAACAGGAGACTGAAACAGATGGAGAGAAAACCGGACTTCCACCTACTGCAGCCCAGCGCAGGGGCAGGACAAATCATCCAGTGCACCACGAGCACGGTGCTCTCAGTACATTTGTGGTTGAAGCCATGTGCACAAGATGTAAACTTCGCTGCATATATTAATAGATGTTCAGACTAAAAGGCCTTAGTATAGGGACTTCCCTGGAGGCGTAGTGGTTAAGAATCCGCCTGCCAGTGCAGGGGGCACAGGTTCGAGCCCTGGTCTGGGAAGATCCCACATGCTGTGGAGCAACTAAGCCCGTGCACCACAACTACCGAGCCTGCGCTCTACAGACCGTGAGCCACAGCTACCGAGCCCGCGAGCTGCAACTGCTGAAGCCCTCACACCTAGAGCCCGTGCTCCGCAAGAAGAGAAGCCACCGCAATGAGAAGCCTGATCACCGCTAAGAAGAGTAGCCCCCGCTCGCTGCAACTAGAAAAAGCCCGCGCGCAGCAACGAAGGCCCAACGCAGCCAAAGATAAATAATTAAAATAAAATAAATAAATGAAAAGAAAAAAAAAGGCCTTAGTATAACCAAATCTGTGCAGAGTAAAATTTCTGGCTAGTAACTTTCTAATATGCTGTTGGCTGGCTAGGTCCAGGACAAGATCTACTGTCTGAAGGAGAGAAAAAGAGTCTTTTGAGCTGCAAAACAGCTAAAATGGAAAAGAAAGATCAAACAGTTATATGTGCACACAGTTCAGTTTTCCAATTAGAAAGAAAGGGATGTTTTAATTACCTAATATCTAAAATATCAGTTCTTTCCTGTGAAAACTGGGAAGCAACAGGACATTCAGAGAGCGGAAGAAACTGCACTTACACAAAGTTTCACTGGCGCCAGCGAGCTGAGTCATGAGCCCCAAAGGTCACTTCACCATAACTGCTGAGCGGCATCTGCCCCCAGCTTCACGTTCCTGCCTGCCACCCCCATCAGTGGCGCTCTGCTCTCAGAATCACCTTTGCTAACCTAAGTCTCTGCGGGGTGCCTCCTCCACCACCGGACCCTTAAGCATTTGTTGGTCGGTTCAGTGCTCTATTCACTACATCCGAACAAAGTACGGTTACAGTAAAATGCCAGCCATCCTTTAAGGCCATATTCTCTGATGTGTCATCAGCCACCTTCTCTTTTTCTTGTCTTTTTTTTCCTACACATACTCTATTTGGGCCGTCTAAGGTCAAAACCATCATCTAAATCCTTAAGTCATCATACCTTCAGCTCTGACTCCCGAGCCTGAACCAATATTTCCAACTGCCACCTGGAAATCCCAAAGGCACCTTTAAACCAGCAAATCCAAACACCACCTCTTCTCCACTAATCCCCCCCGCCCCCCGACCTCCTGCAGCCCTGCTGTTAGCTCAGGGCTCACCAGTGATACAGAGGGTTCTACGCTGGCGGCTTGGGGCCAATTCTGACCATCCCCTCCCTCCTCTCCCCAAGCCCTAATGACTCTTTCTCGAAATGTTTATTAACTGTGCCCTCTTCTTTCCGGGCTCAGCCTGCATTTGGTCCTCGTCCTCTCTCTCCAGGTTACTGCAGAGGATTCCTGACCGGAGCCCTCCTTCCAATCCTTTGTCCCCTCAGTCCCACCTGGCCTGGCACCTGTCCGTGTGCACGCAGGCCAGCCATGGAAACCCTCTGGGGCTCGTGGGACCTCCAGGTGAGGTCAACACCTCAGCAGTGGCAACACCAGAGCCTTGCAGCCTTGGCCCCTGGCTATCTTTCCAGCAGTGCCGCACAACTGCCTCCCTGAACCTCAAGGTTATGATTTTCTAGTTACATCACTTCTCACTGCTGGCAAATGTGTCAGTTGGATCACACTGTTCACTGGCCTGAGAACTCCCTTCCAGCCTCCACAGGTGAACACGTGCAGAGTCACCTGCCCCGTGAAGATTTCCCAGGTTCCCCAGGCAGAACAAGTCCTCCCCCAACTCAGCTCCATGCTTCCCGGAGCCACGGTACATGCGTTTTCTTGTCTGGTGTTCTCCTCTACCTTTGCATCCTCGGGGTACAGCATGTAAGAGGTGCTCAACCAATGCTCGCTGAAAGAATGTGTGGATCAGAGAAGAGGAAGGGAAATCACAATGGAGGGTGTGGCAGAGAGAAAAACAGAATCAGAAATTAGAAGTGGCAAAAGCAGAGAGTAGCAGATTCTTGGGAAGAGAGCCCGTGACTGAGGCAGGTGTGTTCTGAGACTGGGGTGTTCTTAGCAGGTCAAGAACGCAAAGCTCCTGGTGTCTCACTGGACTGAGCAGTCGCCGGAGCTAAGGAGCCTCCAGTCCGTATGCATCCAAATGATGGAAAAGGTCCCCCAACAGGTACCTGTCCCTCCACCCCTAGGAGGACAGGGCACCGCAATGCAGTCACAGCTGGTGAGTGGCTGGGTGCATCGTTCCCAGTAAGTGCAGGAAGTTGGGGAGCGCACTAGTATCACAGTGTGTGAAGGAGATAAACAGGTTACCGTACAATTTTAAATTTTAAAAAGCAAATTAAGGGCTTCCCTGGTGGCTCAGTGGTTAAGAATCTGCCTGCCAATGCAGGGGACAAGGGTTCAAGCCCTGGTCCGGGAAGATCCCACATGCCGCGGAGCAACTAAGCCCATGCGCCACAACTACTGAGCTCACGTGCCGCAACTACTTAAGCCCTCGCGCCTAGAGCCCATGCTCCGCAACAAGAGAAGCCACCGCAATGAGAAGCCCGCGAACCGCAACGTAGAGTAGCCCTCGCTCGCAGCAATTAGAGGAAGCCCGGGTGCAGCAGCAAGGGCCCAACGCAGGCATAAATAAATAAATAAATAATTTTAAAAAAAAACTCCAATTAAATTAAAAGGTTGAGACAGCTGCATCTATGGTGAGGCCACTAAAGGTGGCTGTTCTCTTGCTCTCTGTACTTCCCCTGCCCAGCCAGTGCCTGCTTCACCTACATCTTAGGCACATGAGTGATCTTCCTATATACTTGCCTCAGGCCCCAGCTAGTGACTGTTCTTATCAAAGGGGTAGTGAGGGGTGTGCCCCCTACTGGTTTCCCTGGTAACTAATGAGCCTACCTGAGGTCAATTGCCCTATAACTGGTAATCTCCCACTCTCCCTGAGAGCGAAGACTGCCACCATGTCCTGCCCGCTGTCAGCCACACATTGTGGGATGTCACTCCAGGACCTTGCTTCACGTGTGTAAGATCCCCCATCCATTAAACTACTGATGTCTCTGTTGCTGAGTCCAGGCTCTTTCTTCAGTCTTGAAGCTGGGCAAGCACAGGGCTTGTAGGCCTGCAGGGTGCAGCCCAACACTGTATCCTTGTTTACTTTGAAAATTATCCTCCATAATGGTGCCTTCCCTGGTGCCCACAAGATGACCGAGCTTCCACCATAATAAGGGTTTTGTTATGATGCACAAAGACAGCACAGGATTAGCAATTAGAAGAAGGAAGTTCTGGCACCAGTTCTGTCACTCATTAGTGCCGTGACCCCGCTCCACTCATAGATCTCAATTTTACAGAAGAGGAAACCAAGGCTTGGAGCAGTTTTACAACACCTGTTACCTGCTTGCCATCCACAAAGGATGTTCGAGGGACTGAGAGAGGACTTGAATGAAAGGATATGAAAACTGCAAAGCATGACACAATGCTTGAACTACTGACTAGTAATTTCACATGATCTATAGTATTAACCAATTCTAGTTTGGTGGTTACCTAATGTTTATTGCTATTTCTGCAATCCTGTTTCCATGGATAAAAGGTAACACATCAAATAAGCATCTTTAACCAACTATATAACTTAAGTAACTAATTTTCCTTAAACAAGTTATAAAATATAAACCTATGAAAGTGTTTTAACTATATAGTAAATATGAAAAAGTGTCGTGTCAGGATTTTACCTCTAGAAATGCAAGAATTTTAGTTATAAACACCAATTTTGATTTTCCATGGAAAATTTAAAAGTAAACACTTAAAAATCAAATGATAAAACATGTTTTGAGTAGACACCTCTCATAACTATGAGACAGTTTTTATAATTATGCCCAATTTATAGATGACGAAACCAAGGCACAGAGAAGTTAAGGAGGTCTCCAAGGTCACAGAGCAAGCCAAATGGTAGAGCCAGCATTCAAATCAAGCAGTCTATCCTAAAGTGTGTGCTTTTTGGCACCAGATTGTTCTATCACTGTCTCAAGTGCTTTTGTAAACAGGCCATTGTGTTCTGGAAAACTGGGTCTCCCCCCACCCCCCATCTCTGTGCTCCTGTAGCATTCTGGGTTTACTTCTATGAAGTTACACTGTTTACTAATCAGCTCCCTTACCAGCCTATGAGCTTTCTGAAAGCAAGCACCATGTACCCTGATCTTCTTCATGTCCGGCCAGCAGTGAGTTCTGAGTGTAAGGGCAGTGTTTGCCTACAGTTAACACCATACTAATGGCTGGGGAATGGTTTTAAAAGAAACATTAAAGCAATACTAACAACAACAAAAAAAGCTTCATGGGGTGAAATATTTTGAAAGCTTTCTTACCTCCTCCTCCTCCTCCCCCACTCCTGGAGAACTGACCCTACTTAAGGGATTAGGATCCTCCCGCTAGATGGCCTGGGGTAGTTTACAAAGGTCCTGCTCACACTACTTCATGAAATTCTCACAATTCTGAGAGCTAAAGAACAGTTAACAGCATTCACATTTTGCAAATGAAGAATCTGAGGCTCACAGAGGTTAGGAGACTTGTCCAAAGTCACTGAAAAGCTAAGGGGCAAGTTGGGAATAGAACCTGGATCTCTGAACTCCAAGTCCAGCGTGCTCTCTCCCCTGGACCATAATTATCACCCATCTATCTGACAATCGTACTAGAGAATATGACCTAGCCCTGATCTGGCTTCAACCTGTCAGAAGGAGCCGTCTGATTCACGCTGAAGAACAAGATTCTGTTGCCCGGTGGCCTGAGCTCCTAAGGCATAGGGTAGTCTTGCCGCTCTGTCTGGTCTCCCCACCTCCTATCTTTTCCTGGCCATGGATATTGTCTGCAGGATGCTACTCAATCTTCTGTTCCAAAGTATAGCTGTGTTTCAGTGCTTTTGTTTGTTGCTGCCGTTGTTTTAAATACTGTTCTCTAGCATTCTACAGACTTACCTTAACTCACTTGTCCCGTGATACTGGGTACAGTGCCTGGCTAATGATTTAGGAAGGCTACTACTGTTCTTTGACCTGTGGGTGCCACTCTTCAAGAATTCTGCTAGCTAACTGAACCGTAACTTTTTCCATACCATGGTGATATTTCATTCCTTCTTAGCAAGAGTCACTTTCATTTGTTATGCCAAACATCTTTCTTTATAGTTTAAGTGCAAATTATTTTCCAAAATAAAATAATCCAATTGTTTATTTTCTGAATACCATTTGAACTCTTCAGATGTCAACCAATTTTGGTTCATTTATCCAGATCTCACCAAGAAGAAATATTCAGTAAAAGTCTTTTAAAAATAGAAGTATTTTACTATTTATCAACAGTTATAATAGAAATGAGCTTCTACATTTGAATAAGTTAGTCTTGCCAATTATGAATATTTAACACTAGGAAAATAATACCAATCATAAACCTGGATCAATTCTTCCAGATTATTTTTAAACAATATTCATCTACCACAGAATTGCCTTGTGATCCAGTATCTTAAATTGAGAAAAAGTACAGTATAAATGGTTTCTTCCTCATCCCTAAAAGAAGAAATATTGTTTAATTATCTTCTGAGAGAGCTTGTTTTAGAAATAAAAACTCAGTATAAAAAAGTATTAATTTGAAGTAATGAGTAATCATAAATATATTTACATGTTCAGTAATATGTCTAAATATATCTTTCTTAAAATACCATTGACCATCAAAAAAACTGTAAAGTAATATTGGTTAACTGCTAGGAAAATACTATGAAACATGCAAATCTCCACAGTCTTAAATAATGCAAAAATTTAATAGGCTTTACTAAAGTTACACTAAAATATTAGTTACAAGTTTATTACACAAATACAAAGGCACACCCTTATACAAGGCCAACTAGGAATCAATGACAGCAATTCTGCTTTCCTAAGTCAAATACAGTAAAGGTTCCAGTCGAACTTTTAAGGTCCTCAAACTGTTTATAAATAATCTCATTTAGGGAAGTAAAGAATAGGTAGAATATTCATAAATTTATAGATGGAAAACAGATACAAAAAGAGGAGTGACTTTTTCCAAGGTCATAAGGTTACAAAGTAAGGGACTAAAAATGGGAACAAAATATCATTAACTTGACAGTCAATGATACAGTCTTTCCAAAGACCTCTTTCTCTCTTATGCAAGCATCCCCAAAGTGGGCTGCAAATGAGCTGCTAGGACTGAATTTTGGAGGGTAAACTAGGTGGAAGGTAAACATCTTAAAAAGGTCAAGAATATTGAACCAGTCAAAGATCAAAATAAATAACTTTTCATTGCTTGTTCAGTTTACAAGTACTTGTTAAGTAAAGCAAGTGAGAATTTTCAAAGGAGAGCAATCATCTGTCAGAAGAGAAGAAGCTAATTTTACTTTATCTGCATCAGGGCTGTGTTCACTCCAAGTAATTTCTCAGGCAGTTTTACAATTATTCTTACTTTCCTTTGTAAATGAGAAACTGATTTACTCTAGAGCATAATTTTCAGAATCACAGCCTTTAATCATCCATCAGGATAAGTTTGGGGCCATAAGGATAACTATGTAACATACTATAGAGGATCAGGACTGGTTAAATGAGAATGTATTTTAATATTCAAAATGTTAAATTTTCAAATACACAATGGGACATAGTGAATACGAACAGTTAAAACCCTTGTCCCACTCAAAATCTTTTGTGGGAGCTGCTAAAAAGGAGATCAGTTGGCTTTTCTGAGTTTTAGTCTTTCTTCCTGCCTCTGTTCATTCTCTTATGGAGGTAAAGCAAGAAGTTTAAAATGTAAAGAAAGAGAAGAGAAGCACAAGGGATGGATAACAAGTTTAAGCTCCAGAGTGACGAGTCACCACCTAAAAAGGAACAAAATGGGCCCATGGCACTGCTACAGTCAAAAACCATACTGTTCACCCATACCTTACTTCAAGTTCTTTTGTTTTACAAGCAATACCTATCCCTATGCATACTCCAATACCTGCACTATATAGGTATTGTTTCATCCTCACCAGTAGGTGTTGTATTTATTTTACAACAAGTCTTCTACTGTTAAGTCTCCAGTCACTAGAGCCAACTTAGATACTTCAGATACTAAACTATTTAGTAGTGGAGTTATGAAACAGAGCCAAATGGATTAGGCAAACATAGAGTCTACAAAGCAATTGAACAACTGAACCAAGCCAAGCACAGATTGCCTAATTCTTAGTCAAAAGTTGACTTGCTGGGCCTAGATTCCTAAATGGGAATATGGCTATACAGAAATTCTCCCACTTAGAACTTCTACAGACCTGTGAAGTGGGGCACAAGCATGGAAACACAGTAATATGTACTTTTTTTTTTTTTTTTTTTTGGCCGTGCCATGCAGCTTACAGGATCTTAGTTCCCTGACCAGGGAGCAAACCTGAACAGAGAAAGCAAAAGCATGGAGTCCTAATCACTGGACCACCAGGGAAGTCCCAGTCATATGTACTTATTATCTGGTCTTATATCAAAAAGGACAATAGAAGTTGGTCATATTTTTAAGAAGAGGAAAAAAAGAAGACAGAAGAGATGAATCTGCGGTTCTTGATGACTACTATACCCAGAGTTCAAGACAGGTGACCACATAAGGCTACGGTGGAATACACAGTGACCATTATGAGTGAGAGAATGAAACCATGAATGACGAGTGGGATATCCATTCCTATCTATGTTAAGGTTTAAGTACTAGAACCTGAGAAAAGTCTCAGCCCATTGCCAGGCTACATATAAGTCAGAGGGAGTTCAGTGAACAAAGTGATTAGAAGAGTTTGAAAAGACAAACAAAAAGAAAGCTTACCCTTGATGTAGCTGTATATATACAAACTAATATACATAAATATTCTACAAACCTATAAACGGGCTTCCCTGGTGGCGCAGTGGTTGAGAATCTGCCTGCTAATGCAGGGGACACGGGTTCGAGCCCTGATCCGGGAGGATCCCACATGCCGCGGAGCAACTAGGTCCGTGAGCCACAACTACTGAGCCTGTGCTCCGCAACAAGAGAGGCCGCGATAGTGAGAGGCCCGCGCACCACGATGAAGAATGGCCCTCGCCTGCCACAACTAGAGAAAGCCCTCGCACAGAAACGAAGACCCAACACAGCAAAAATAAATAAATTAATTAATAAACTCCTACCCCCAACATAAAAAAAAAACTATCAATGAACACAGACAGGTATAAAATAAAAACAGGAACCTCAAACATTACGTTTTGAATTATTTTACTTGGATTCAGAGGGTTTGGATAATCACCTAATCTGTATATTCATTTACGGGACCGTAGATGGTTAGGGCAGGCCAACAAACGTCTAATTTATAAGAGTCCTAAATTCCTTGGGAGAAATGATAACGGGGACTTTGGAACTAACTGATGGTTCACGCCAACAAGACACTAAAATTATGACTTTCAAAAGGAAAGACAGGGCTTCCCTGGTGGCGCAGTGGTTGAGAGTCTGCCTGCCGATGCAGGGGATACGGGTTCGTGCCCTGGTCCGGGAAGATCCCACATGCCGCGGAGCGGCTGTGCCCGTGAGCCATGGCCCCTGAGCCTGTGCGTCTGGAGCCTGTGCTCCGCAGCGGGAGAGGCCACAGCAGTGAGAGGCCCGCGTACCGCAAAAAAAAAAGTAAAGACAAAGGTCGCCCTGAATTGGCAGGGGACGGGGGGAAGACTAGAGTATCAGAGGCAGCACCAGAATATAAAAAATGGACATGTAACACCTTAAGTGCAAGCACCTAGGCTTGGAAGACATTTGATTGGGGAAGAAATATTTCTCACATGACACTAGGTGGTGCCACTCCAAGGCCCTCTGGCCCAGGGCAGCCCCTAGGTAAGAGTTTTCTAAATTCCGGACAGGAGAGGAAGGAAAGGATGCTGAGCAGTGGAAGGGAGCAATGCTGCAGGGTTAGGGTGAATGCAGAAGCCACTTAGCAGCCCAGGGCATTTCAGAGTGACTGAAAGAATTCTAATCTCCAGCGAGAATGCCCTGACCAGTGCAGCATCAGAGTTGGAGAGTGGGCACTGGCAAGGGCAAGAGCTGTGTAACTAGCGGAGGAGAGACAGACACCCGGGGAAAGGACAAAGGGCCCATGTGCAGGCCCAGACACAACAACGCTGGCTGGTGACTCCAGCTGAAATACTCCTGGGAGTATCTCACCTAAGTCCTCATCCCCAAGAGCTGCCACGGTCATCTCTCCTCAACATAACGTCCAGAATTGGGGAAACAATGACTACCCCAAAGACTAAAGCCGGAAGTGTGTCCCCGATAACGACTTCCTGCAACTCTGGGTTAAAAGTCCGGCTTCAAACATGTTAAGTAAACCACGCTCCGTAACCCATGATGATGAAGAATGCACAGGCGGCGTGAAGTCAATGGAAGTCCACAGTACCAGATATCCAGACCCATGACCAGCAGGGCCACGGAAGGGGTGTTAAGGGTTACTCCAGAAGCCCAACATCTATGATCATCAAAAGGCACCTAACAACTTCATTTTTTGTGCATGCAAACAATAACAAAGGCTTTTATAATGTTGGCTTTCCTAAAACTCATAAATATTTCAAAGAAATTATAGTGAAACCTGGCTACATTTTTTTCTATTTGCACCAGAGTGCTTTTAATTTTGAAGTCCAAGTAAGTAAACAGACAGCAAAGAGATTTAATACTTTGTCTTACTTAGATCTGACCAATTTAGAAAGTAAATACTCGCCCAAGCAAGTGTTTAACTGACAACTTAGAGTTGAGAATTTCTAAGTGGTTCATTGAAAAAGACAAAACAAGGCACAGTCTGTACTTAATTTTTCAAAGATAAAGACCTCTTCAAAGTCTAACCTACGTCTACTTCTGATAATTAGCAAATCAATCAGGATCTTACCTGATCAGCCTTAAGTTAGCATTTAAGTACTCCCACATCTTCAATACCCGAGTGCAATCAATGATGCAGTAAGCCTTAGTACTTAAACATTTATTTGCATGAACTGCAGGAAATAACGGCTAATGCAGCTCCTATTGTGTACCAGAAGCAAATTTTTAGTTGGAAGACATTAATGTAGCTATGGGTCTGTTCCTGCTCAAAACTTAGAATTATTTAAGAATTAAAATGCTGTTATCACCCTATATTCAATGAAACATACATCTCAGTCTTCCCCTTTTTTAAGCTTAATACACAACTGCAATATGAATACAAATGCAACTTTTAAAAACTCTCTAAAAATAAGAATAAATTCCTATAGCTTAAAGAAACAACATTGTAACAATATGCTTAAAACTGGTCATTGAAAGTAGGATCCACAAGTGCATCTTACGCAGCCTTTTTCTTTTTTTTCAAAGTGGCTTAAGTTTCGGTTTAGGAAAAGTTCACAGGTAACATTTGCAGGAGTGCTAAATATTTATGTCCTGAGCAAAATGACTGAACTTTACGGTCATTATTACCACCTTGTTATCTGCAGGAGAAGAACACAAATTTAGAGGGCAAGTTAACAGGTTTCGATGACTCAAGTTCGCTTAAAACACAGAACAAAAGTCACCTTGACACACAGATAATGAAATCAGTCTTGCGTTTCTCAGTTCTGGGCTCCCTGAGACGTGGGGAGATGCTCGCCAACGTTATCGAGGCGTGAGGATACCAGGCGTTCTGTTTTGTTTTGAAAGACCTTTCAAAAGCAGGAAAGCGAGTGGGGACGAACTCCCCGGGCCACAGCCCTCTCTCTCGGACGCACCTACCTGGCTGGGCGTTTGCCGCCGGGGCCTCGGCGCTGCGCGCGGACCCGCCCGAGGAGCTGTCAGCGGCCGCGGAGCCTCGGGAGCTGCGGCGGCTCCGCGCGCCCACACCACGGCGGCCCCGGAGGCAGCGGCGACCCCGGAGCTCGCAGCCGGCAGTCCCACGGCGCCCCCCGCCCCCCTCCGCTCCCTCGCCGCGGCCTAGCGCCGCCCGCCCGCCCTTCTCACCTGCGCGGCTGCGGCGCCGCTCCCGCCGGCGGTCGCTCTCGTAGAAGCCCAGTGTCTCCGTGTGCTGAGGCGCCGGCGGGGGCCCGTGACCGCCGCCGCCCGGCTGCTCCGCGTCTCCGCGGCCTTCCCTCTCCGGGATGTCGGCGCCGCCGCCGCCGCCTTCTCTCTGGGCGGTCGCGTCGCCGACGCCCGCCATGTTCCGAGCACAACAAACCTTCCCCACCGCCTCCCTGCAGCCTCCCGCCCGGCCTCCGCCTCCGGCCGGCCCCCTTCCCGCCTCGCCCCGCCCCTCTGTGGAGCCCGGGCCGCCGCTGCCACCACTATCCGCGGTCCGCCGGCCGGCGCGCGCCACTAGCGTCAGCTGCGCGTGAGAGGCCGCAGCCGTCACGGCCGCCGCCATCTTCTTCCTGCCGTCGCCGTAGCGCGCGCTGGCTTCCCGCGCCGTGCCGGGCTCGGCCGTCTTGGACCCAGCGGCGGGCTCCATGCAGCCGGGTCGCGCGGCCGGGGAGAGCGAGCGCCTCCGGGGCTCGGGTCGGGGCCCCGGCGGGAGCGGGGCAAGAGCGGAGGCGGCGGCGGCCGGAGGGTTGGCCGAGGCGCCCAGGGGCGGCGGCCGCTGCGCCTGCTGCCCGCTGTCTGCGAGGTGGCCGGCCGCTCGCCCGGGGCCCGTTTTGCAGGCTCGGTGCCCGGAGTGCGCCGGCGCCGCCCGCCCGGTCTTGGCACAGCTCGCGTGGCCGCGGCTCTGAGGGCCCGGCTCCAGATCCCCGACCCCCGCGAGGCCCGGCCCCATAGGTCCGCTATCTGGGCTCCATCTCCTCTGCATAGTTATGATCATCTGTCACATTCCCTGGCCTCTAGGTTTTTGTTGACAGTTTCCAAAGCACTTGGGCAAGGAGGAGCCCGGAGATGCTACCCAACAGGTGGGGGCGCGGAGGAGAAGCGATGGTCTCAGGGACTCAGCCCGAGGAGCAGTGTGCTTTATACGTTTTCCGCGCCCGCGGACAAACTAGATTGTCTTTCGGCATTAGGGTTCGGATACAGCTTTTGGCCGCCGTGGTGCCCTTGCTCCATCACCTGGGCGACCTCTTTACTTGGGGTGACTGTCCGTTGCAGCTCAGGCGTGTGACTCCGCACCGAGGGCGGTGCCGAGACCACCGCCGCCGCAGGGCTCCTGGAAGTGAAGATGCCCGGGGCTCGGGGAAGGGGCCGGGCACTCCATTTAGGGGGACCGTGACAGGTCGAGTTCTCTTCTGCCAACTTCACCTGTACCTCTGGTACCCTTTTGATTCGAAAACGGAAAACTGTAATTCTTCCCTTAGCATTAAGCTGTCTGGAAATTACCCTAGACCTAAACCTGAGAGCCAGATATAAACGGGTGTGAATAGAGCAAAGTCGACCTCGTGTTGATTCACCAAAGACCTTGAGTGTTCTGTTGTCACTAGTGAGTACCTACCTGGTTGCAGACTCACGGTGAGCTATTTTGGGCACCGTGCTGCGGGCAGCCGCCTAACAGTCTAACAGCAGGGTAAGAGACGGGCGAGCGACCAAGATGGACCAAAATGGCCCCGTAGCTGGGAACTGACCCTCGGCCGCCAGTGAAAGGAGGAACTGATGCCTTTGGAACATCCTTATTCCCCTTCATAAAATGGAACAGTTCAGAGGATGACATTTCTAAACATTCCTGTGACCATGAAATTCTCTGTTTTGGCTATATTTGGTCAAAACTGAGTCTTAATGAATCAATCAAAAACAAGTGCTCTGGTCAAATCTTCAGAATCATTTTGAAAATCAAAAAGTACTGAAAATTGTATGGCCTCTAAGATTCCTTTACAGCTCAAATTCCATTATTCTCTGATCTTTTATAGTGTAAAACCATCCCATTCTATTATGCACTGATTGTGAAGAAGGAAGTAGGCTTTTATTGCTTGTTTATGTCAGTTCCCAAGTGCTGTCTCACCACATTTATTGGCTTATGGCCCCTGCTTCTAACTCAACAGGAGCTGGAAGGGAAGGAATCTAAAATTCTGTTTCCTAAGGCAGCCAGTTGTAGGAATGGATTTCTCTCATTTTCTGTAATAGCCTGAGGAAGAACATGGTGTTCCAAGGCCTGTCTCTGTCCTTTAAAATAGTCAGCAAAGAGAGGGAGGGAGCAGTGTGTCCGGGCCAGGTCTGAAGGTGTTATAGCAGAGGACCAAAGCAGAAATGGGAAAGCTGAAGCTCTTGTAGCTTTTCATCAGTTGGGTCTTTTCACTGGAGCTGCATTATTTTATCTGACGTTTTGTGAAACTGCACAATTTCAAACACATAAGTCTAATATACTAAAAAGCATTTTTGAAATGAACATTAATATAAATAATTTTTTCAATTAACACTATTCTTTCCTTGTCTAGGTATTGATAATTAGATAATCAAATATCTTACTGTATATGAAAATTTTTCTCTGACTTAATTCAACCCATTGGCAAATTTTCAGAATCCAGGAAAAGGGTATTATGAAATATGTATTCTAAATCATCAAAACTTAAGTTACACATAATCTCAAGAAATAGTTACAAAGCATAGAAAACCAACAGTTCTCTGAGAACAATAAATAGAACTTAAAATATCATAATGTTCTTGATATCAGTTGTAGAACAAAAGATATAAGCTTAGATTCATAATGCCACCGTTAGGAAATATAGGAGTAGTTCAGAAACATGATAACCCTCGCCATTAAAGAGACATCAAATAACATTCTGAGTTAAATTATAAGTTAAAAGCAGAATTTGGATAACAATGAGCTGCAGGAATTGAACTTAAAACATTAATTCAGCAAACAGTAGGATGGTGTGCTGTTAACATGTCACTATATTAGTTGCTAGTGAAAGAGATAATTCATTGGTGGGTAATAGTTTCAGTAGAGGAAAGTGATGAGCAAGAATGAGAAGTGGAGAAGAGTCTTACATGTAAACAGTACTGAAGGAAAAAAACTCAATGAGTGAAGAAACTTCTTAAATAATAAGGGATTTATATATTCAAATTATATTTTAATATATATGCATAATAACTATGATTATATAAATTCAATTAAGAGTTTGTAAAATTGCTACACGTATTCTTAACTGTATTCTTTTTTTAAATTTTAAAATTTAATTTTAGTTTTTTATACAGCAGGTTCTTATTATCCATTTTATACATATTAGTGTATATATGTCAATCTCAATTAACTGTATTCTTTACCTAATGGTGGTAATATCTACCATGTAGCTATTGTATTTTGAAAATAGCAAAACGCAAAATGTTGTTTTTAAAAAGAATGAAAATTGGGTGAGTAGTGTACACAATTAAAACAATAAATAGCCTATTTTAGTAAAGATTTAATGATTGTGATTTTGTGACTAAACAAAATACATTGAACACATTGTGTAGGAACCATGGATTCAAGCTCCAGAAAATTATCTTATGAAGCCTATAAACTCTGGTTCTCAGTATCTTTCGCTGGTAAATGGGGCAATACCTATACTACAGTAGGAGCTGAAAAAAATAAGATTTCCCTTTTTCTTTCTCCTCAGTGCTGACTTCGAATGCTTCCTTTTGTTTAGACTGAGTAGGTTTTACTTTTCAACTACAAAGCAATTTATCTCTTGATAACATTTCTGGTATATTTCCCCTAAAATATGTTTGGAATTAGTTTCATATACTTTTCCTGAGTAACGGGAACATCAGGCACTTTGATGACTTGAAGGGGCGCTGAATCAAGAGAAGGCCTGGACCCTCTGGCTGTCCAGTCAAAGAGTCTTTTGATCTAAGGTGACACATGTGACCTCTCTATGCTTCATTTTCTCCACTGTAGAGTATTACACCAGATTACCCTGATGGCCTCTTCTATAATTTTCTGATAAAACCCTTCCAAACCCTTTTCAGATTCTTGGACCCTTGGGTTATAAAGAGCTAGATATTTGCCTATACTCTGAAGGTTCGTAGAAAAGTATGAAATCCTTAATTATAGAGTGACTTTGTAATTGGGTCTAAAATTTGAACGCAGGGAATTCAAATGCAGTAACTTTATTGATAACACATCCAAGGTGTGTCATCTTTAATGTCCCAACTTTATGAGCTAAGCATTAGCTCTTCATCCCTTTGTGTGAGGAGAACTGGTGGTTCCCGCTGACCTTTCCACTCCTCACCCCAAGACTCAGGGTTTCTGTGCTTTATACAAGTTTTCCATACTGGACACATGCATAACTCTTAAGAACACCAATTGGGGCTTCCCTGGTGGCGCAGTGGTTGAGAGTCCGCCTGCCGATGCAGGGGACACGGGTTCGTGCCCCGGTCCGGGAAGATCCCACATGCCGTGGAGCGGCTGGGCCCGTGAGCCATGGCCGCTGAGCCTGCGTGTCCGGAGCCTGTGCTCCGCAACGGGAGAGGCCACAACAGTGAGAGGCCCGCGTACCGCAAAAAAAAGAAAAAAAAAGAACACCGCTTGAAGGTAGCATTTAACAGCAACTGAAGAGGTATTTGAGATGATTACTATTGTACCACGCATTTTGGTAGTATGGATTCAATCACTGAATAGAATACAGTTTAAAATAATTCTGTATTTCCCAATTGACAATTTATTTTAGCAGTACATGACTTCTATTCTCTAAACCATGAATACCACACACCTAATTCACAAAATGTAGTACTGAATTTAATTCATTCACCCTTGTCTTTCCAAGAGAAAAGTATGAATTGATGTTTTCAGAAAATCCGAGCAGCATTGCAACTGATGTTCTAAAGAAATAAAATATACTGAGGGCCCCAGAGCAAGGCTTTGCAGTAAATTTATGTGAGTATATTGAATCTCTGAGTTTCAGTCATAATACTTTCTATCTTCGGCAATCATTTTTTTTGGACTGATACTTATTATGTTTTATCCTGTCTGGGCTTTATTCCATGGATTTCTAAAGGACATCAACTCAGTTTGTTTCTGGAAGATCTAGCACAAATTGAATAATGTGCCTTTGATTCTAATGTACCTGTTACAACTTAACTAAAACGGTCATGAGCAAAATCTTTTTTCTAAAAGCATTTCTCTGGCACAAGAATATAGGACTGAAAACATTTTAAACAGGACCTATTGAAAACTATATTGTTACAAGAGATATTTTATAAAAGTCTGTTCTGAAGACCTACAAGTAGGTTCTGTTTATGTAATAAAAGTATATGAACGTAAATCCATGCTTTATTGGCTAATGAGACCCTTTATTCAAGATCAGATATAAGGTTTGTTTCATACTAAATTTTAAATTTCTGGAAAATTCCAAAATACTGATGAGAGAGAACATGGCGATGGCTTAGCAAGCTTTCCAGTCCAGATTTCTCTCTTTGAGGAGAAAAAACATTGTTTATTTATTTATTTTTAAAATAAATTTATTTATTTATTTTTGACTGGGTTGGGTCTTTGTTGCTGCGCGGGCTTTCTCTAGTTGCGGTGAGCGGGGGCTACTCTTCGTTGCAGTGCGCAGGCTTCTCATTGTGTTGACTTCTCTTGTTGTGGAGCACGGGCTCTAGGTGCGTGGGCTTCAGTAGTTGTGACACATGGGATCAGTAGTTGTGGCTTGTGGGCTCTAGAGCGCAAGCTCAGTAGTTGTGGTGCACGGGCTTAGTTGCTTTGCGGCATGTGGGATCTTCCTGGACCAGGGCTTGAACCCATGTCCCCTGCATTGGTAGGTGGATTCTTAACCGCTGCACCACCAGGGAAGTTCCTAGTGTTCTGTTTTATGGAGAGTAGTATAATTGGCTTCTCCCTTGAAAGAAAATAGTTTTCTTTGTATTTGTAAGGATGTGTTTTTAAAAACAACATATCAGCAAGGATTTTTTTCTTCTGAGTTTGTAATTTTTTAACTAAATTTTCATAGAGGCAGTGTCTGTTAATTCTTAAGGGACCTATATAAACACACAGGTGGATTCACCCATGCAAGCATTTATTTCTAGCTAACGGATGGTTTTCTCAAAACAGTCTGATTGTTTTGCTTCTTTGCCAAACTGTGGCATATTTGTTTGGGGCTAGACTCTACAATCTAATATCAAGTGATGGCAGTAGACTAGAAAAGGTCTTCAGATAGAGAGACAGCAGATTAAATGGGGAAAGCTATAAACTCGGAGTCAGGAGGCCTGGGTTAGGATTCTGTGCTGCTGCTTACTAGCCATGATACTTAGGATGAGCTCTGGACCTTAGTTCCCTGATCCATACAGCAGAGGATTGGCTATATTGTCTTGAAGTTTCCTTTAAGTTCTAGACTTAAGAGATTTTTAGGCTGAATTTAAATGTTGACTTGGCATAAGCTTGTAATATTATTTTTCTTCTGATGAACTCAAATTCCCTTTTCTAAATTATAATGTTTACCTTAAATTGCTTACCCTTACTTAACAGACTTTAGTATTTCTTATTCAGCAAACACTTGTTGAATGTTTTTTATGTCAGTTACTACACAAAGCCCTAGAGTAACAACGAAAATGACATGTAGTTCTTGTCCGCAAGAAATTACATTGCAGTGTGATAAGTATTACAGTAGAGGAATGAATGGAGTGCCATGGTAGTTCAAAGGGGAGACCAAGTAATTCTGTTCAGGGGGAGCCTGGACAGCTTAGAAGGAAGTGGCATTTGAACAGGTCTTGGAAGATGTGTTTGTCAGGTAGAAAATGGGGCAGAGACAGGTAGCTAAAAGGCCTTACAGGCAGATGGAGCAGCGTGTGCCGAGGGAGCCGGGTAGGAAGATGCAGAGTGTTTGAGTAGAGCTTCAAGACTGGGTTTGTTTCCAGGGCTAAACCCAGGGAAAAAATGGTGGGAGAGGCAGGGCATTGACTAGACAGAAGAATGGGCAAAAATGGTCTGGAAGTAGAATGAGGAATTAGGGGATTAAAAGGTTGCTAACACTACCTCTGGGCCTTCTTGACAAGAATAATTCATAGTTTTTTTGAGCCTCATATATAGTGAGATTTGCTTGCACTTCTACCCATAGTTGTTAAGTAGAACAATTAGAAAGTCGATCTGTGTTTATGGGGCATTTACTGTGTATTAAGTTTTATTCTCAATGTCCAAGTCCCTAAGAACTTTTACCAACATCTTTTTAACTGAGAATTTACCTCTGTATAAAATTTGTAAAACAAACATTTAAAAAAATTGTTTTGTTTGGCTATAAGACAAAGGGTTAGGTTTTTGACAAGGAATCACAGATGCAATTTAACCGTAAGCAATGTATTCTTCACGTATAGAATATCATATTTCACCTCAAAATCCCAAATCAAATCATTTTAGTCTATTGAAAGTGTAAAATGGGATGATGGCTTGGAAGCTGCTTTTTGGAAACTTTAAAGTTCTAGATTATTTTGATTAATTATAAATATCAGAAGGAATACACTGTTAAATTTTATGTCTGAGTTTCAGCCCTCTCCCCCAACAATTATAGCGTGGGGTAAGAACTGTACGTCAGCTTGGAATCAGGCTGTTTTGAGCCATTTAATTTAGACACATTGTTTTAATATAAGCACTTTTCCTTTGGCAGGCAGCATACAATTTTAATTAGCACTTGGAACACAGAAGAATAGGTTGACGAGGTACCAGACACGAAGAAATGTGTTCATAATGGCCTGCCTGAGGACTCTGGCAGCATCCAGGAAAGACACTTCCAGCATAATGCCCAATGCTTCTGAGAAATCATCTTCACTGGCACTTACACTCATATATTTAATCACTTTAGTGTTTTGAAATGTCAAAATGTTGGCATTAGCTGCTTTGTCATCTAAACTCCACTCAGAGAGAATATTAATTTCTTAAGCTTCTTCTGATGCAGCAACTGGTATATGAGAAAACTAAACTCATTTTCTACATCTGTCCAGGATTCACTTCCCAACTTTGCCGGTCAAGCTCTTACTCATCCTTTAAGCCCTAGTTGGAGTATACCCCTTCGCAGTCTTCCCTAACCTCCCTTTCCCCCATGGCTAGTCTCTTTTCTGTATATACCCATTGTCCGTGTGCCTACAACTACATGACCACGCTCTGTTGTTATTTTTTAATGCATTATTCTCCCTGTTGACTCTCAATGCCATATTTGTAAGAACTGTGTCTCCATATCTGTATTTGGGTTGCATCTAATTAAAAGACACTGCATGGTGGAATAAAAAGAACATGCGCCTTATAGTTAAACTGTTATAGGGTTAATCTTAACTGCTACTTACTTTCTATGGGAACTTGCACAAGTTACCTAACTTCTTTGTGCTTCTTTCAGTGAGGGTAGTAATGCCTGCTGTGCAGGATTGTTGTGAAGATTAAATACGATCCATCCATCTGTCTAACAAATACATAGAGAGGTCCTATTTCATGTCAGCCACTGTGCTTGGTACTAAGAATATAATGGTGAATAAGGCATGATCCTTCCCTGAGAACTTTATAATTTCTTGGGAGAGACAGATAAGAAAACAGACAATTGCAATATAATTCTTTTTTTGTTAATAAATTTATTTATTTTATTTATTTTTTGCTGCATTGCATCTTCATTGCCGCACCCGGGCTTTCTCTAGTTGCGGCGAGCAGGGTCTACTCTTCATTGTGGTGCACGGGCTTCTCATTGCGGTGGCTTCTCTTGCTGTGGAGCACGGGCTCTAGGCGGGCGGGCTTCAGTAGCTGTGGCGCATGGGCTTCAGTAGTTGTGGCTCGCGGGCTCTAGAGGGCAGGCTCAGTAGTTGTGGCGCACGGGCTTAGTTGCTCCGCAGCATGTGGGATCTTCCCGGACCGGGGCTCGAACCTGTGTCCCCTGCATTGGCAGGCAAATTCTTAACCACTACGCCACCAGGGAAGTCCCTGCAATATAATTCTTGAAGGAATAGCACAGGGATTCTTGGGGTTGGATGAAGGCAGCAAGATTTGGGGTGGTAGGGGAAGCACATGGGATAGGATGCTGTTGAGCCAGAGAGAAGACAGCAAGTCAGGAGGCAGAGAGAGACATTGTCTAGCAGTGGCCGCGGGGTTGAGGCTGGAGATGTAAGTACCATGAGAGGCCTTGCATATCAGGCATGAGGCAGAGGGAACCTGTGAAGAATGTATGATCAGATTTGATATTCAGAAAGATCTCCCTCCTTGGCAGTGTGTGGGTAGTTTGCGATATTCAAGGGAACCAGCACGACCAGTTAAGAGGCTGTTGCCCAGAGGTCATGGTGGCCTCCACAGCAGGAACCACATCGGGAACGGGATGATAAGAACATATTGAGAGATATTTAGGAGCCAGAAAAGGCAGGATGGGATCAGATGTGATGGTGGGGAAAAGGTGGTAAGGAGGGGAGAGGAGTCAGGGAGAGGAAACAGAGAAGTGATTTGGGATGTACGTAGGGAAGGAAAAGTGAGTCCGGTTTGGAAATTGTAGGGT
Source organism: Delphinus delphis (assembly GCF_949987515.2). Classification (NCBI taxonomy): domain Eukaryota; kingdom Metazoa; phylum Chordata; class Mammalia; order Artiodactyla; family Delphinidae; genus Delphinus; species Delphinus delphis. Next base: position 96,013,243 of record NC_082687.1, on the reverse strand, counting down.
TTGAAGTACCTGTGGGGAGTGTGGGACATTTTGACATCATCATTTTGAGCACTTGTATATTTTGGCCCTGCTGGCTTTTGTTCTGGAATGTAAACATTTCTGCTAGGTTGATATCAACACGGATGAATTCTGTGGCAATTTATTTATTTTATTTATTTATTTATTCCAGAGTGAACTCCATTGAGACAATTTAATGCCCTGATCTATTTTCTATATAGCCTATTAAAACTGTTTCCAATTGTTTTCACTTTCATTTTTTTTTTTTTTACCAACATTATTTCCATCAGGATAAAATCTTTCTCATGTACCTTTTATAAGGAAGCCTTGATTGTTCAACTTCTTTTCTTCATCTTTGTCAAATTTTTATAGGTTATAGCTTTTACTATGGCAAGTTTCCTTTTAGGTTCACTATTTTTACCATGTCAAATTTTATACATGTAAATTTTATCAAATCTTTTCTGATTTTTCATTAATCTGTGAGCAATAAAAGTTTTTTACCATTTGCTGTTTTGGCTATTGTCCACTGTAGTTTACTTTGCTTTTTTAACCTAGCCCAATATTTTCTGAAAGAATTTTTGCAGTTTTTAAATTTAGCAACGATATTTGATCCTCAAGTCAGCCTTTCATTTGTAACAAATTTTACTATGTCTCATTTTGGCCCCTGCCAGTTTCATTTCAGTCCTTAATATCAGGGGTCCCCAGTCCCCGGGTCATGGACTGACACGGGTCTGCGGCCTGTTAGGACCCGGGCCGCACAGCAGGAGGTGAGTGGCGGGCGAGCGAGCGAAGCTTCACCTGCCTCTCCCCATCGGTCACATTACCGCCTGGACCATCCCTCACCCCCACCCGGGTCCGTGGAAAAATTGTCTTCCACGAAACGGGTCCCTGGTGCCCAAAAGGTTGGGGACCGTTGCTTAAGATCAAACTGCCTCCATTGAGAGAATCAAAATGACATATTTCAGCCCACTGATAGCCAAGGGGAGGTGTCCAGGAAGTAGGATATGGATGCAGATATAGTGATTTGGAGAGAAATCAGGGTCCAATACAGATATGGGTGTCATTTGCATCTGGGTGTTGAGGACAAGGGGATGGGTGACATCTACCAGGAGGGTATATAGCATGAGAGAAGAGCACCCAGGAAAAGTAGAGGAGCACCAACATTCCAGAAAGACTTAGCCTGAGGAGGAGTCCATGAAAGAGAGGCAAGAGGCAGGAAGAAACCCACCGGAGGGTATTATCACGGAAGTCAGGTCAAGGAAGAGCAGGGTCCAATGATGACGGATGCAGCAGAGGGCGTGTAGGAGACACATGAAGCATGTCCTTTAGAGTTAGCAGCAATGACACCATCACTGTCCTTAGTGCCAGCCACCTCATGAGTGGGAGAGAAACACTCAGCTGGGGAGACAAACAGGAGGAGTGAGAAGGAAGTAAAGACATGGAGACAGGGCTTCCCAGGTGGCACAGTGGTTAAGAATCCGCCTGCCAATGCAGGGGACATGGGTTCGAGCCCTGGTTCAGGAAGATGCCACATGCCACGGAGCAACTAAGCCCGTGAGCCTCAACTACTGAGCCTGTGCTCTAGAGCCTGTGAGCCACAACTACTGAGCCCACGTGCCACAGCTACTGAAGCCCGCACACCTAGAGCCCATGCTCCACAACAAAAGAAGCCACCGCAGTGAGAAGCCCGCGCACCACAATGAAGAGTAGCCCCCGCTGGCCGCAACTAGAGAAAGCCCACGTGCAGCAACAAAGACCCAACACAGCCAAAAATAAATAAATAAATAAAATAAATAAATTTATTAGAAAAAAAAGAACCAGTTAGTCTAGGTAAGTAGGGACTGGTAGATGGCCTTAATTATTATTGGTTTTTTTTGTTTTTTTTTTAGTAGAATCTATAGCAACCTTATGAGGGCAATAGAACATATGAAATGCACTCTTCTTATCCTAATGTAATCATTTCACCTGCCAGTCTGCCAGTTCACACAGCTCCAAAGGTTAACTTTGTTTTAGGAAGTGGGACAGGTTTCAGTACTGCGATTACCTTCAAGCAAACTTTTCTCCTTCCGTAGCAACTGACATCACCTACTGGACCTCCAGGACATTGAACAAACTCCATTCTCTTTGAATCCTTTATATTTATAGCTAGCATCCCCTTCCACCCTGTCCCTGTTCTGACCCTTTTATCGTTTTGTTTGTTTTTGCCTTCAGGACAAAGTGCAGGACACTTTTGTTGGCTGTTCTCGAGTCTAGCGTATTTGTTTGACCTCTGTGGAATTTAGTTCTGGGCACATGAATTAAATAAAGGTGGACTGAGCAGTCATGATTCCTCCCTGACAAGTTCCCCAAGCTTCCGTCTTTGCGTTGCTGTTTCCCCATGCCACGGACATGTCATTGCCTCTGGGCTCCGGCACTGGCACCCTGTGTAGGTGGGACACTGCAATGGGACAGCACGGGGCTGGGGGAGCCCAGGGAAAATCAGAGATGCCCTTCTTCTGTTTCCCTGCACCAAGCCACAATTCCGCTTGGAGTATAAGTGGGTCTAATTAGGTTGAGAAAGAATCAGAGATATTGGGCATATATTTCATCCCCCAAATTGAAGTGTGCAATAAACACTGCATGAAAGTGATCTGTAGACCAATTTAATACTAACTTTAGACTCACATCATAGTAGGCTGCTGGAAAAAGGAAAGAAGAGGAAATCCTCACCCTGTGCCGGGGCTGGCTCTCTTCCTGACATGTGTCACAGTTCCGGATATTGTCCCCGGCCTGAGAATGGGTGGGGTTGGATCTGGGCTTTGTTCACTGTCCATCTTTATAGGTTTGTCTCTGCATAGTCCTTTCATACCATGTGGGTCTCATTCTGTCTCCCTGCCTTGCCTGGAGCACAGGCCTCAGGCCGGGCTGCCTGGAGGGTCCCGGCCACATGGCCATGAGTCTTGCTGTCTGTGCCCGGAATATTAGATGGATCCTCTCATTCTCAGTATGCCAGACATCATTCTCTCGATCTTCTTCCCTCTTTCCTGGTGGGTGGGGCAGTGAAAGTTGGACAGACAGGCCTTTGTGTTCTACCCTCCACATCTGTTCCCCAGGCAATATACATGCAGACACCTCCCTGCTCCGTTGGGGGCAGGACAGCAGAGAGGAAAGAAGGGTCAGACCTGGAGAAAAAAAGACACAGTTTAGTATTTTAAATTAGTATCATCCTGCCCCACAAGCAAATAATGCTAATAGGGAAGATGGTCTCCCCTAAATATTTAGAAAAACTATTTCTAAAAAGTTTTGGCGAATGACGAAGATCTGTGGCAAGATTGAGGGAGAAGTTTCTGCAGGCTGGGGGAGGAGGCCGTTTGGGGAAGTGATGTCTTGATCATGCTGCTTCTCCCTTCCTGTTCTCCTGTCACTTCCTCTGGACCACTCTCCTCCTGTACCATATTGTCCCCTTTCTCCATCCACGCCATCCAATGGCGTCTTTCCCCGCCATTGTCCTCCTCTCATCCTATACCCATCCACCGAAAACCGTTTAGAGAGGACCGGCCGGGGCCTAGTAGGTCCCCCTACTTTGAGGGTTTGTCCAGAGGGCCATACACCATGGTTTGACTTCTTCCTGTGGATTACTTCTGTAAAATATCTCCTTTTAATTTCTGCATGAGCTATTTTCCTTGTTTTTTTACATTTAATTTTACTTTTTGAACATAAGATTTGTATGATTCCAAAGTCAACATTAAATGGTTATATCCAGGGCCCTGTTGCTTTCATCCTGTACCCTCCACCCTGTTTGCCTCTGCTGTCTGCAGGTAACTAATGTTGTTTCTGAAAATAGTCTTTATGCAAATATATTTCTCTATGCAAATATAAAAAAATATATAGGAAAGGTGGCATAGGACTTGCCAGTTTGCACCTTGCTTTTTGCACATAATTTATCTCAGTATCCATATTGATATGCATGGAATCTTCCTCATTTTTCCTCAAGGCTGAATTGCAGAACTATGGGAACATATCATAGTTTCTAAGTCCCGTATGGATAGACATTTGGATTGTGTCCAATCCTCTGCTATTATAAATTATGACACAATGAATAGCCTTTTGCATTTATTGATGACTTTACTTAAGTAAAACCAACTAGGAGGGAGGACAGGAGGGCAGGAGAGAGAGGGAGGGAGGAAGAGATGAAGAAGTAGAGAGAGATGCTTGATTTCTTAAAAATATGTGCTTTGGACAAGAACATTTTTGAAAGAAGACCTGTATGCTCTTGGGAATTAGTTGAGATTCCAGTGTTCTCTCTTCCCAACGGCTTTTGTGTCCTGTGAGAGAACCCTGAGAACTACCCCAGTCTGTCCACAGCCATTGAATTAATGGGAGACCCTGATCTATTTGGAAGTTTGGATTGGTCGTGGCGGGTGGGACTTACTGTCCTCTTCTTAAGGAGGTCAATTTCTCCATGGTGCCAGGAAGCCTCCTCTCCAGCATATTATCTTGATTTTTACTGACTCCTTCGATAGGAATAAGCCTCTCATTTATGATTAGAGTTGCCCAGGAAGAGAGAACTTACTGGCCTTAGTGTGTCAATGGCATCTGTCCCAGGCAGTTTCTTGAGAAGACATTTGCCCCGGACGCACAGGGTCAGCGGCCATGGCTCACGGGCCCAGCCACTCCGCGGCACGTGGGATCCTCCCGGACCGGGGCACAAACCCGCGTCCCCTGCATCGGCAGGTGGACTCCCAACCACTGCGCCACCAAGGAAGCCCCGAGAAGACATTTTGATAGAGTAAAGGACAGTGCAAATGTGATGATGCGAGTTGGGGAGGATGGGAAAGGGAGGAAGGGGAGGGGAGGAGTAAGACACATTTTTGAACGTTTTACCAGGATATCTCCTAATCCCTGCAAACTTCGCATCTCACACAGAGATGGTATTTCACCCCTGGAGCTGCTATTCCCCATCTTATTAATGCGAAAGTCCATGCCTTCGTTCACTGAAACTAGAAACCTCAGTTATTTGTACTGATCTCTTTGTCTCACCTACTCACCCTGCAAATGTCATTCGTCTTGTTCCCTCTTCTCTATTCCAGCAATTATTGCCCTCGGACAGACCTTCAACATTTCTCCCCTGGAGGATTACAGAATAGGGGAGCAGAACAGCCTGCCGACTCTGGAGCCAGACTCCCAGGTTTAAGTCACTGCTCTGTGCTTACTAGCTTGGACCCCCTAGACCACTTACTTAGCCTCCTGCATCTCAGTTTCCTCCTGCCATTTGAGATGCACGATAGTATTTGTCCCATTCAGCCCTTGTGAGGATTAAGTGAAATAAAATGTGGAAAATACTTGGAACAGTGCCCGGCATGTCATAAGTATGTAGTAAGCACTAGAGATCATTTCAAAAGCCTCCTAACTGGTTTCACTGCCTTCTCACCTCTCTGTCTCTATTTCTCTCTAGTCTATTCCCCACTGGGTGGGCATATGAACAAAGTGGTTCCCACTGGAATCACTTCCATGATCCTCTGGACCTTCTCAAGCTGATTCCAAGCTATCATCCCAGTCTCATCTCCTGCCACAGCCCTGCAGGATTCCCTGGTCCTACCACTGCGGGATTCTCTGGGTTCACACCTCTGCAGCTCGGGGCTCTCAACTGGGATTTCCTCCTTTCTCCTTTTCTCCTTGGTAATCCACTTCCTATCCTTCCAGGCATAGATCAGATGTCCTAAGCTCAGTGAAAAGTTTGCTGACCTTCACCTCCTGATCACCAAGTCATGTTGACGGCTTTCTTTTCTGCAGTCCCCTGGCAATCTGTCTATCCCCCCAACTTAGCCCACCTGCTGCAGCAGGGAGAATGCATATGCACCCCATGTTACCCTTGCTCCATGGAGGGGAAGCCATGCCCTTCCTGCACATCTCGGTTCCCACAGGATTTCCTTGTGCCCAGATCACCTTCTACCTTTCCTCAAACCGTCACACATCCCTCATTGTAGCACTTGCCACACTCCCTAAAGGAATGGAGGGAAGTGTGCTTTATTTTGTGCATAAAAGTGGTTGAGAAAGAAAATGAGAGGAATGAGGGACCTTCAAGATGGCAGAGGAGTAAGACATGGAGGTCACCTTCCTCCCCACAAATACATCAGAAATATATCTACATGTGGAACAACTCCTACAGAACACCTACTGAACGCTGGCAGAAGACCTCAGACGTCCCAAAAGGCAAGAAACTCCCCAAGTACCTGGATAGGGCAAAAGAAAAAATAAACAACAGAGACAAAAGAATAGGGACAGGACCTGCACCAGTGGGACTGAGCTGTGAAGGAGGAAAGGTTTCCACACACTGGAAAGCCCCTTCACTTATGGAGACGGGGACATGGCAGAGGGGAAGCTTTGGAGCCATGGAGGAGAATGCAGCCACAGGGGTGCGGAGGGCAAAGCGGAGAGATTCCCGCAAAGAGGATCGGTGCCGACCAGCACTCTCCAGCCCAAGAGGCTTGTCTGCTTACCCGGCGGGGCGGCGGGGGCTGGGAGCTGAGGCTCGGGCTTCGGAGGTCGGGTCGCAGGGAGAGGACTGTGGTTGGCTGCGTGAACACAGCCTGAAGGGAGCTAGTGCACCACGGCTAGCTGGGAGGGAGTCTAAAAGTCTGGAGCTGCTGAAGAGGCAAGAGACTTTTTCTTCCCTCTTTGTTTCCTGGTGCGCGAGGAGAGGGTATTAAGAGCGCTGCTTAAAGGAGCTCCAGAGAAGGGCGCGAGCCGCGGCTAAAAATGCGGACCCCAGAGACGGGCATGGGACGCTAAAGCTGCTGCTGCCGCCACCAAGAAGTCTGTGTGCGAGCACAGGTCACTATACACACCTCCCTTCCGGGGAGCCTGTGCAGCCCGCCACTGCCAGGGTCCCGGGATCCAGGGACAACTTCCCCGGGAGAACGCACGGCGCGCCTCCGGCTGGTGCAACATCACTCTGGCCTCTGCCGCTGTAGGCTCGCCCTGCATCCGTACCCCTCCCTTCCCACGGCCTGAGTGAGCAGAGCCCCTGAATCAGCTGCTCCTTTAACCTCGTCCTGCCTGAGCGAAGAACAGACGCCCTCAGGCGACCTACATGCAGAGGCGGGGCCAAATCCAAAGCTGAACCCGGGAGCTGTGCGAACAAAGAAGAGAAAGGGAAATCTCTCCCAGCAGCCTCAGGAGCAGCGGATTAAAGCTCCACAATCAATTTGATGTACCCTGCATCTGTGGAATTCCTGAATAGACAATGAATCATCCCAAACTTGAGGCAGTGGATTTTGGGAGCAGCTGTTGCCTTGGGGTTTGCTGTCTGAGACTGATTTGTTTCTGATTTTTATGTTTATCTTAGTTTTGTTTTTAGTGCTTGAATCGTTGGTGGATTTGTTTATTGGTTTGGTTGCTCTCTTCTTTTATTATTATTATTTTATTATTTTAATAATTTTTTTTACTTATCATTTTTTAAAAATCTTTTTTCTTTCTTTTTTTCTCCCTATTCTGCAGAGCCGTGTGGCTGACAGGGTCTTGGTGCTCCGGCCTGGTGTCAGGCCTGAGCCTCTGAGGTGGGAGAGCTGAGTTCAGGACATTGGACCACCAGAGACCTCCCGGCCCCACGTAATATCATTTGGCAAGAGCTCTCCCAGAGATCTCCGTCTCAATGCTAAGACCCAGCTCCACCCAACGGTCAGCAAGCTCCAGTGCTGGATGCCCCATGCCAAACAACTAGCAAGACAGGGACACAACACCACCCATTAGCAGAGAGGCTGCCTAAAGTCATACCAAGTTCACAGACACCCCAAAACACACCACCAAATGCGGTCCTGCCCCCCAGAAAGACAAGATCCAGCACCACTCACCAGAACACAGGCATCAGTCCTCTCCACCAGAGAGCCTAAACAACCCACTGAACCAACCTCACCCACTGGGGGCAGACACCAAAAACAACGGGAACTATGAACCTGCAGCCTGTGAAAAGGAAACCCCCAGCATGGTAAGTTAAGTGAAATGAGAAGACAGAGAAATACCCAGCAGATGAAGGAGGAAAGTAAAACCCCACCAGACCAAACAAATGAAGAAGAAATAGGGAGTCCACCTGAAAAAGAATTCAGAGAAATTAAAGATGATCCAAAGTCTTGGAAATAGAATGGAGAAAATACAAGAAATGTTTAACAAGGATCTAGAAGAACTAAAGAGCAAACAATGATGAACAACACAATAAATGAAATAAAAAATTCTCTAGAAGGCATCAATAGAAGAATAACTGAGGCAGAAGAATGGATAAGTGACCTGGAAGATAAAATAGTGGAAATAACTGTCACAGAGCAGAATAAAGAAAAAAAGCTTGAAAAGAATTGAAGACAGTCTCAAAAACCACTGGGACAACATTAAACACACCAACCTTTAAGTTATAGGGATCCCAGAAGAAGAAGAGAAAAAGAAAGGGTCTGAGAAAATATTTGAAGATATTATAGTTGAAAACTTCTCTAACATGGGAAAGGAAATAGTCAATCAAGTCCAGGAAGCTCAGAGAGTCCCACACAGGATAGATCCAAGGAGAAACACACTAAGACACATATTAATCAAACTATCAAAAGCTACATACAAAGAAAAAATATTAAAAGCAGAAAGGGAAAATCAACAAATAACATACAAGGGAATCCCCATAAGGTTAACAGCTGATCCTTCAGCAGAAACTCTGCAAGCCAGAAAGGAGTGGCAGGACATATTTCAAGTGATGAAATGGAAAAACCTATAACCAAGATTTCTCTACCTGGCAAGGATCTCATTCAGATTCAATGGAGAAATTAAAACCTTTACAGACAAGCAAAAGTTGAGAAAATTCAGTACCACCAAATCAGCTTTACAACAAATACTAAAGGAACTTCTCCAAGCAGGAAACACAAGAGAAGGAAAAGACCTACAATAACAAACCCAAAACAATTAAGAAAATGGTAATAGGAAAATACATATTGATAATTATCTTAAATGTAAATGGAATAAATGCTCCCACCAAAAGACACAGATTGGCTGAATGGACACAAAAACAATACCTGCATATATGCTGTCTACAAGAGACCCACTTCAGACCTAGGGACACATACAGACTGATAGTGAGGGGATGGAAAAAGATATTCCATGCAAATGGAGGTCAAAATAAAGCTGGAGTAGCAATACTCATATCAGATAAAATAGACTATAAAATAAAGACTATTACTAGAGACAAAGAAGGACACTACATAATGATCAAGGGATCAATCCAAGAATATATAACAATTGTAAATATTTATGCACCTAACATAGGAGCACCTCAATATATAAGGCAAATGCTAACAGCCATAAAAGGGGAAATTGACTGTAACACAATCATAGTAGGGGACTTTACACCACACTTTCACCAATGGACAGATCATCCAAAATGAAAATAAATATGGAAACACAAGCTTTAAATGATACATTAAGCAAGATGGACTTAATTGATATTTACAGGGCATTTCATCCAAAAGCAACAGAATATACTTTCTTCTCAAGTGCTCATGGAACATTCTCCAGGATAGATCATATCTTGGGTCACAAATCAAGCCTTGGTAAATTTAAGAATATTGAAATCATATCAAGTATCTTTTCTGAACACAACGCTATGAGACTAGATATCAATTACAGGAAAAAATCTGTAAAAAAATACAAACACATGGAGGCTAAACAATACACTACTAAATAACCAAGGGATCACTGAAGAAATCAAAGAGGAAATCAAAAAATACCTAGAAACAAATGACAATGAAAACACGACGATCCCAAACCTATGGGATGCAGCAAAAGCAGTTCTAAGAGAGAGGTTTATAGCAACACAATCCTACCTAAGGAAACAAGAAAAATCTCAAATAAACAACCTAACCTTACACCTACAGCAATTATAGAAAGAAGAACGAAGAAAACCCAAAGTTAGCAGAAGGAAAGGAGTCATAAAGATCAGGTCTGAAATAAATGGAAAAGAAATGAAGAAAACAGCAGCAAAGATCAATAAAACTAAAAGATGGTTTCTTGAGAAGATAAACAAAAGTGATAAACCATTAGCCAGACTTATCAAGAAAATAAGGGAGAAGACTAAAATCAACAGAATTAGAAATGAAAAAGGAGAAGTGACAACTGACACTAAAGAAATACAAAGGATCATGAGAGATTACTACAAGCAACTCTATGCCAATAAAATGGACAACCTGGAAGAAATGGACAAATTCTTAGAAAAGCACAACCTTCCAAGACTGAACCAGGAAGAAAGAGAAAATATAAACAGAGCAATCACAAGTACTGAAATTGAGACTGTGATTAAAAATCTTCCAACGAACAAAAGCCCGGGACCAGATTGCTTCACAGGAGGATTCAATCAAACACTTAGAGAAGAGCTAACACCTATCCTTCTCAAACTCTTCCAAAATATAGCAGAGGGAGGAACCCTCCCCAACTCATTCTATGAGGCCACCATCACCCTGATACCAAAACCAGACAAAGGTGTCTCAAAGAAACAAAACTACAGGCCAATATCACTGATGAACGTAGATGCAAAAACCCTGAACAAAATACTAGCAAACAGAATCCAACAGCACATTAAAAGGATTATACACCATGATCAAGTGGGGTTTATCCCAGGAATGCAATAATTCAATATACGCAAATCAATCAATGTGATAAACCATAGTAACAAATTGAAGGAGAAAACCATATGATCACCTCAATAGATGTAGAAAAAGCTTTCAACAAAATTCAACACCCATTTATGATGAAAACTCTCCAGAAAGTAGGCACAGAGGGAACTTACCTCAATATAATAAAGGCCATATATAACAAACGCACAGCCAACATCATTCTCAGTGGTGAAAAACTGAAACCATTTCCTCTAAGTTCAGGACAAGACAAGGTTGTTCACTCTCACCACTATTATTTAACATAGTTACGGAAGTTTTAGAGAAGAAAAATAAACAAAAGGAATCCAAATCAGAAAAGAAAAAGTAAAGCTGTCACAGTTTGCAGATGACATGATGCTATACATAGAGAATCCTAAAGATGCAACCAGAAAATTACTAGGGCTAATCAATGAATTTGGTAAAGTAGCAGGATACAAAAGTAATGCACAGACATCTCTTGCATTCCTATACATTAATGATGAAAGATCTGAAAGAGAAATTAAGGAAACACTCCCATTTACCATTGCAACAAAAAGAATAAAATACCTAGGAATAAACCTACCTAAGGAGATAAAAGACCTGTATGCAGAAAACTATAAGACACTGATGAAAGAAATTAAAGATGATACAAACAGATGGAGAGATATACCATGTTCTTGGACTGGAAGAATCAACATTGTGAAAATGGCTATACTACCCAAAGCAATCTACAGATTCAGTGCAATCGTTATCAAATTACCAATGGCATTTTTCACAGAACTAGAACAAAAAATTTCACAATTTGTATGGAAACACAAAAGACCCCGAATAGCCAGCACAATCTTGAGAAAGAAAAACGGAGCTGGAGGAATCAGGCTCCCTGACTTCAGACTATACTACAAAGCTACAGTAATCAAGACAGTATGGTAGTGGCACAAAAACAGAAATATAGATCAATGGAACAGGATAGAAAGCTCAGAGATAAACCCATGCACATATGGTCACCCTATCTCTTCTAAAGGAGGCAAGAATACACAATGGAGAAAAGACAGCCTCTTCAATAAGTGGTGCTGGGAAAACTGGACAACTACATGTAAAAGAATGAAATTACAACACTGTGTAACACCATATACAAAAATAAACTCAAAATGGATTAAAGACCTAATTGTAAGGCCAGACACTATAAAATTCTTAAAGGAAAACATAGGCAGAACACTCTATGACATAAATCACAACAAGATCCTTTTTGACCCATCTCCTAGAGAAATGGAAATAAAAATAAAAATAAACAAACAGAACCTGATGAAACTTAAAAGCTCTTCCACAGCAGAGGAAACTACAAACAAGACAAAAAAATAATCCTGAGAATGGGAGAAAATATTTGCAAATGAAGCAACTGACAAAGGGTTAATCTCCAAAATATACAAGCAGCACATGCAGCTCAATATCAAAAATCAAATAACCCAATCCAAAAATGGGCAGAAGACCTAAATACACATTTCTCCAAAGAAGATATTGCCAACAAACATATGAAAGGATACTCAACATCACTAATCATTAGAGAAATGCAAATTAAAACTACAATGAGGTATCACCTCACACCAGTCAGAATGGCCATCATCAAAAAATCTACAAACAATAAATGCCGGAGAGGGTGTGGAGAAAAGGGAACCCTCTTTCACTGTTGGTGGGAATGTAAATTGATACAGCTACTATGGAGAACAGTATGGAGATTCCTTAAAAAACTAAGAATATTGGAGATTAATCCTTTGTCAGTTGCTTCATTTGCAAATATTGTCTCCCATTCTGTGGGTTGTCTTTTCATCTTGTTTATGTTTTCCTTTGCTGTGCAAAAACTTTTAAGTTTCATTAGGTCCCATTTGTTTATTTTTGTTTTTATTTACATTTCTTTAGGAGATGGGTCAAAAAGGATCTTGCTGTGATTTATGTCATAAAGTGTTCTGCCTATCTTTTCTTCTATGAGTTTTATACTGTCTGGCCTTATATTTAGGTCTTTAGTCCATTTTGAGTTTATTTTTGTGTATGGTGTTAGGGAGTGTTCTAATTTCATTCTTTTACATGTAGCTGTCCAGTTTTCCCAGCACCACTTATTGAAGAGGCTGTCTTTTCTCCTTTGTATATTCTTGCCTCCTTTATCAAAAATAAGGTGACCATATGTGCGCGGGTTCATCTCTGGGCTTTCTATCCTGTTCCATTGATAAACAAACAACCGAATCCAAAAATGGGCAGAAGACCTAAATAGACATTTCTCCAAATGAAGATATGCAGATTGCCAACAAGCACATGAAAGGATACTCAACATCACTAAATCATTAGAGAAATGCAAATCAAAACTACAGTGAGGTATCATCTCACACCAGTCAGAATGGCCATCATTTAAAAATCTACAAACAATAAATCCTGGAGAGGGTGTGGAAAAAAGGGGACCCTCTTGCACTGTTGGTGTGAATGTAAATTGATACAGCTACTCTGGAGAACAGTATGGAATTTCCTTAAAATACTACAAATAGAACTACCATACAACCCAGCAATCCCACTACTGGGCATATACCCTGAGAAAACCACAATTCAAAAAGAGTCATGTGCCACAATGTTCATTGCAGCTCTATTTACAATAGTCAGGGCATGGAATCAACTTAAATGTCCATTAACAGATGAATGGATAAAGAAGATGTGGCACATATATACAGTGGAATATTACTCAGCCATAAAAGGAAAGAAAATTGAGTTATTTTTAGTGAGGTGGATGGACCTAAAATCTGTCATACAGAGTGAAGTAAGTCAGGAAGAGAAAAACAAATACCATATGCTAACACATATATATGGTACCTAAAAAAAAAAAAATTGTTCTGAAGAACTTAGTAGCATGACAGGAATAAAGACGCAGATATAGAGAATGGACTTGAGGACACGGGGAGGGGGAAGGGTAAGCTGGGACGAAGTGAGAGAGCAGCATGGACATATATACACTACCAAATGTGAAATAGATAGCTAGTGAGAAGCAGCTGCATCGCAAAGGGAGATCAGCTCGGTGCTTTGTGACCACCTAGAGGGGTGGGATAGGGAGGATGGGAGGGAGATGCCAGAGGGAGGGGATATGGGGATATATGTATACATATAGCTGATTCCCTTTGTTATACCATGGAAACTAACACAACTTTGTAAAGCAATTATACTCCAATAAAGATGTTAAAAAAAAACCCATAATCTGGTAATGGCAAGAAGTATAAAACAAAAGAAAAGAAAATGAGAGGAATGAGTCTGGGGAAGGGCAGATTTATAAGAGCTAAATAGTCTGGTTGCCACGCCTCGTGTCTGCTTCCACAGCTCTCAGAAACTTCTTATAATACAAGTGTCAAACTCTGGGAAGTAACTACACCAAGAATTTGCTGCCCTCTTGTTCTTGTGCTCACCTCCTTCTGGGGAGGCAGTTTAGAGAGGACAGAATAAAAGCCTTTAAAACCATGAAAGTAGTTATGATTTTGTCCTGTTGTTGCATTCTCTACCCTGCGGTGGTTCACGCTGGGGCTCCTGGTTTAGCAATGTAGCACGGAACCCAGATCTGAATCCTTGCTGTTCTGTGTTGAGTTCTCAGTCCCCTTCTGGAAAAAATCTTATAAATCCAACTGTGTTAGGTCTGGTTCCCCAGAAGCAGAACCTGGGTCAGGGGTTGTTGTGACAGTGATGTTTTGAGGCAGTGCTTGGAGAAGGGGAGTGGGAGAACAAGAGCAGGGAAGGAGAGGAAAACCCCTCATGGATGTGACCTTGGCAGGGGCTGACTTGGATCTGACCCCTCGGTGAGCTCTGGAGCATGAATTCCACCACGGAGCTGGTCTCCTCTTGAGGCAAAGGGATGGTTTTTCAAAGTCTTGTGTCGGTCAGTCATTGTCTCCTATCTTCTCTGAAGGCCGGGCAGCTCCTTTTGGTTGAGCGCCCACAGAGTCCACTATGCCAACAATCTTTGAGCAAAGAAGTGGAAAGAGGTAGCTCAGAGCACGTACCGACGACTAGAAACATAACCTCTTGGGGTGCCTTGGAGAGACTGAAACGGGATAGGCTAAGTGTGTGCATACGGCTCCTGCATGCACTGTCTGTGCCTGGATTTCCCAAGGCACATGGTACGGGGCCCAGGCAATTTCATTAGGATATTGAAGGGATGATGTCCTCTGAAGATAAAAGGACTTAGCAAAAGTGAAATAACAGACATTCATTTTTTGATAATCCATGGTCTACTTAAAAGACCAGAGCTATGCCATGTCTGTATCTAGGTCTAGCAGCAATTGACTATGGCGATGTGCTACTCTTTCTACTTAATTTAACTAATTTATTTAGAGTTTCTACACTGGCTTTGTAGAGTTTAACCCATATAAATAAGGTGACTCTGAAAGGGAAGAGGATGCTGCCAAAACCTTTAGTTGAGGAGTTACTACAGGGAGCTCTGAGAACTAAGACAAAAATGGGATAAGTGTTGGGTTATAAGGGTCTATTATTTGGGGAAAATGAGGAACTATAGTGTGAAGAAAGACACAAAGCTTTATTTACCTCCCCTAACCATCTCAAACCGAATAGGTGGGACTCTTGCATGACTTGGATAGCCTTATTCCTGGCCAGGTAGCTCAGACAGCTCCAAACGTGACTCCCAGAGGTTCTAGCACTGCCTAGTGTCCTTAAATAAGTTCATTGTCTGCTTCAACTTGTACATGTAAGAATGGATGAGCTCAGAAAGCTGGAGGACTTGAAGACATCCACGTGGCCAACTCTGTATTTTTATATATTTAAGGATCTTTAAAAAGACCACAGCATGCTAGTTGACTGTATGTCTGTGGGTCCTGCTAATATTTTTACTGGTGTCAGAAGGTCCAGCCTTGTCTTTCTAAAGTTTTTCCCGTCAAGTCTTCAATGGACATTCCTACTTCTGCAGTCACTATTTGATAGAGGCCTGAGAAGCTCTTCCATGAGGCAGGGTTATTATTGGTGAAAGAGCTTTAATAGGCCAAGTTTGAAAACCTTGCCTTCCCAAGAGCCACTTGATCCTAAGAACTGTAGATACTGCATTTTTCTGTGTGAATGTGTGATTGAGGTCTATAGAGGCTGATGCTGTCTCAACAGCTCCTGTAAATGGTCTCTGATAAATCTGTAATTATTAGCTTCTTGCCTTCTTTCTTTTAGAAGTCTGGAGCAAAAGAAGTAATTAACAGTTGATTGAGATGGTTCATTCATTTGGGTTTTGGTTAAAGTTAAGAAGGCTCTAATCTTAGTGCTATTGACTCTAGAAAATGATCTGTCAGATCACCTATAAAATATCAATAATATTACTAAAGGAAGTTTTCAGAAAAGTAATTTTCTAAGCAGACATAAAAAGAATTAAGATATACGTCTGTGCTTATACCTATGATGAGTACCTGGTGTGGTGGAATTTTTTATTTAGAGGCGAACAGAAAGTCACATCGGAGTTGCATCCTCTATATAAATATAAGAATTGAGGTATTCGACTTTGGAAAATGGCATACTGTTTACTTTTTTTTTAATGCTGTTGATTTAGCCAAGACCTCTGCTCAGTCTGCAGAGGTTTGGGGAGAAGGTGGATGTATTTGCATAAGGATCCTAAAAGCCTTCTGAGAGGGAAAAAGTGAGGTACTAACCCTCTCCATCACATCTTAAAATTAGTAAAACCTGCTACAGTGGACGGTGGCAGTCCTGAGCACTGTTCAGTGACAGAAGAGGACACTCTGGTTCCCCAAAGGGAAACTCACCACAAGAGAAAGTGGAGTTTGGCAGTGATCTGAGCTCCACACCATAGTCCCAAATCAAGATGAAATCTTCATCTCATACACCACGAGCCTGAGTTCAGAAGATCCACAGGTAGGAGCCAAGAAACCAGCCATCTTGGATGCTATGATAAAAAGCTTAAACATTCCAGGTTGAAAGGTGTTAAGCAAGGCGGTGGCCTGGATTTTGTATTAGAGAGTTCATTCCAGTGACCAATGCAGAGGCTATGCTTAAGAGGAACAAGAGTAGAGTCTGGGAGGCTATTGTCATGGTCCAGGGAGTGGAATGGGGTCCGAATGAGTCGGAGATAGAAGGGAAAGATTCAAGCAGTGGGAGGTAAAGCTGTCATGTTGTTAATTGATTAGCTCAATGGGAGCAGTACTTAATTTGTTTGCTATTTGTGCTGTGTATTACTATTATAAATGGTGGGAATTGGAATAAGTGGCCAATTATTCTTTTCCTGATTCCACTTGTTTCAGCTGTTGGTCACTAAGAAGAAAACTATGACAATGGGGCTTTGATTAGCTTCACTCATTTTCACAATGACTGTGGTTATCATTCCCAGTTTCTTGAGTGGAGTCATTGTTTTAATTTGCATAAGTGGCTTTTGGATATGCAGAGATCCAATTAATTAAAAGCAAGATATCAATGGATATAGAAGAACGATTATCTCAATATGGCCAGACGTTAAAGAGAACGAATGTCTGACTGGAGAGTTTGCCAGCATTTCCACTGAGTTAATTCTAGCTGCCAAAGATTGATGGGAGGAGAACATAAAGAAAAGAAGAAATATAGATGGTCTTGGCCAAATGGTACTTCTGCAGCTTAGAAGCATGGTGGGGGAGGCGTGTCATGTTTTTATTTTTTAACCAAAATGTTTAAAACTAGAAAACCAACAGATTTTTGTTGTAAAACAACAACAACCTAAAACAATAAAATGGTGCATATGGTAGAAATGAAAAAACATCTCCTGTCCCCGCAACCTCCTAGTTGCCTGGACCCAGTTAGTAACCACTGTTCATAGATTAGTGTGAATTCTTCCAGGTCAAAGGTGTCCTTAATGAAATTCTATTCATTTTACAGAATCGATGACAGCACATGTTTCATCAAGGTAAACCTTGCCCTATTTTGTCATCTGATAAAGTCTACTTGATGATTCAGTTCATAGCTTGCTGGCTGGCTGAATGCTAGGGTTGTTGTTGGCAGGAGATGCTGTCCTGTTGGGAAGTAGACAGTGGGAATAAGAGAGGCAGGACAGAAAGCCAGGAAAAAAGGGTCAAGTGAAGGTTGAATACAAACGGCAGATGCCAGGTGTGAAACTAGGACAGGCTTGGCATTCGAGGCTTGGAAGTTCCCCTTCTCTGGCTTCACTTTCTCACTCCAATCCTAGTCACTCTAACCCCTGGCTGCTGAGTTTCACCCCCAGGCTTCTAAATTACTCTCCCAAAGGTCACCAAGGGACCATTTGGTCACCACATTGGATGACATTCCCTCAAATTTCACCTTCCTTAACCTCACTGAGTATATGACATTGCCACCAACAGTCCCCTTCACACACCTTCCTCTGTCCTTGGCTACAGTGACGATGTATTCTTCCAGTTCTTAACCTTCTCTGACTGTTCGGGCCCTGATTTCCATCCTGACTCTGCTCCTCTACCAGTTCTCCAATTGTGGGCATTGCCTACAGCTCTGTTCCTTTCCTGCTCCTCTTTTCTCTGCATTTCCTGTTTCTTGGATGTTTAATTCATGTCTATGTCTTTAACAATGATCTCTGTGAGGGAGATGCTGAAATATTATAAATATAGCTAGAAATAAAAGGAGGAATTTGGCCCCAATATTCACTGGAGTTCTGATCTTCTGTTTTTTGTTACCTTCTCGACATGTCCCATGTCTATCTCAAACTCAGCAATTCTAAGACTAAACTTGTCCTCTTCTCCACCTGGCAGACTCCTCAGCATGGCCTAGAGGGGTCTGCATGATCTATCCCTGCCCACCTGTCTAGTCTCATCTCTTGCCGCCCTCCTACAAACACCCTCTTTTCCAGTCATACCGAAATAACCACAGATGCATGACCATGCCATGCTATCCTGTGCCTCTATGTTATAAAGTATGTTCCCTCCACCTGAATTGCCATTCTTCCTGGGCTTGGATTTCCCCCCCACCCCAGACAACACTTCTTCAATTCTCAAAACTTCTCTTGAGTATCACCTTCTTAAGGAAGACTTCCTTGAATTCTGGATCTGCTGCCCCTCTGCAGTCTCCTGTATCACCCCTGGAAACTCCTGCTATAGAACTTATACTATAATGTGATTGGTTTCTTTGCTTGTATTCCTGACAACCTGTGAGCCCTTCGAAGGCAAGGACTATGTCTTTGGCCTCTGCACCCCCAGGGCCTAGAGAAATCCTTTACACATACTAAGTACTTAATACATACTGGATAAGTATGAGAACAGCCTCCCCCTCCTGGCCCCTCTATTTTTGGTGATGGTAAAGCCATCTGACATTTAGATCTCTAACCCAGACATCTCCCCCAACTCCAGAATCGTATCCTTCCTTTGCAACGTCTCCGCTTGAATGTTCAGCAGGTTGATCAAAGATAACAGGTTCAAAACAAAGCTCTTGATTCCTTTGCCCACTATTCCCCATCTCAGAAGGGCACAACTATTTACCGAACCACTCAGAGCAAAACCCTCGGAAGCATTCTGATTTCTCTCTTTTTCTTCCACGCTACAACAAATCCAAGAAAAAGATCCTGTAAGCCTTATCTTATCATGTATTGGGAATCTGGCTGGTTTTTGTATTCTCTAAAAATATCACATTAGTCCAAGGCATCATCATCTCTTGCCTGAACCCCTGTAGTACCCTCTTGCTGGTCTCTGTATGTCCACTTTTGTTCCTCTATGAATGATTCTTCCACACAATGACTTAGCCTGGCTTATGAGACCCTTCTAAATCTGGTCTTTTGTTATCCCTCTGTCCTGGCCAGATGCCTCCAGATGCCTCTGTCCTGGCCACTTCCAGAAAGAGGACTCTGAATACACTAAAAAAGAACCTCCTGGCTTCCCTAGTGGCGCAGTGGTTGAGAGTCTGCCTGCCGATGCAGGGGACACGGGTTCGTGCCCTGGTCCGGGAAGATCCCACATGCCGCGGAGCGGCTGGGCCCGTGAGCCATGGCCGCTGGGCCTGCGCGTCCGGAGCCTGTGCTCCGCAACGGGAGAGGCCACAACAGTGAGAGGCCCACGTACCGCAAAAAAAAAAAAAAAAAAAAAAAAAAAAAAGAACTTCCTGACCCTCCATCCTCTCACCCTGATTTTTTTCTCTTTACCCCATGATATTTTATATTTCTTTATATATCTATTGATGAACTCTTATTCCTAGTATGTAAGCTCCCTGAGGGTGAGGTCTTTGTCCGTCAAATTCTTTGCTGCAGCCCAGCAACTGGAACAGTTCCTAGCATTATAATAAGAGCTCAATAAATGTCTGACAAATGAACGAGTTATTCTAGTTTGAAGTCTATGAGTCATCTTTGCTTTCCCACTGCCTTCCTTCCCGTGTATAGTCACCAAGTCCTTTAGAGTCTTCCTGAAGTTAATTCAATTAAGATTTATTGATGCAAACTGATTGCCTTGCATTGTGTCTGTCATTGAGAAACTTACTTCCCACAATTGCCGTATCAACTGAAGTACTTGATGGGAAAAGAACTTTGTGAACTCTAAAGCACCACACACATGTCGTTTGCCTTCCAACTCCCCTGCGTTGACACTAATTAACATTACTTCCACTTGGACCTCTAAGTGATCTTCCTGCTTCCAAAATCTCACCAGAAAATATATTCCAAACTCTGCTGTCGACTTAATTTTCTTAAAGCATTGTTATAATTATGTTCCTCTCCTACTCAAAAACTTTGACTGTCTTCCAACTTCTGACCAAATAATATACAAACTCCATGGCTTGTAACCAAGATCCTCCCCAACCTGGCTCCAGATGGCCTTTTCACCCTCTCCCTCTATTCCCCCATTGAAGCTGCTGGTGTTCAAGTCCATCTAGACCACTCAGTTCTCCCCGAGGACAGCTGCCTTTCCCCCTCTTCTTCACTCACAGTCTCCCTCTGGCAGGAACTCTTCCTACACACCTTCCCCTGAAAAATTCACACCTGGCAGCGTCAGAGCAAATGAACCTCATGATGCTCCCTTCCCAGTGTTTTTCCACTTCTAGGTGATTTTTCTCTACTCTCTGAATGTTAATAGCATTTAGATCTTCCTATTGAGGGAGCACTCTTACTTCCAGAGATTTTAAACAGGCTAGAATATTCTTTAACAGGCTAGTTTTCCATTCTGAGTGTGTGTGTCTGTGTGCGCGCATGAGCGCATTTCTATTTAAAAGTGAACACTCCACATGTATCACAAAATTCCAAACCTGGAAAAATCCTCCAATATAGCCTAATCTATAACTGTTTACACATGAGGAAACTATGAACTACTTCGGTTAAGTGAGGTATTCCAAGGTACACACTAACTGGCAGAAGAGCTTGGGCGAGAAACTTGGTTTCCTGATTTCCAAATTAGTTCTCTTTCTACTACTCTACTTCATAACACATTGCCAAGTTAGTACTAAAAATTCAATTCAACAAATACTTATAAACTATTTCCATACATGCCCAGCACTGGCTTAGCGCTCTGGGATACAAAAGAAGTGTAAGAGAAGAGTCCTGCCCATGAAAAACTTTTGAGCTCACTGAACAAACAAGGCACACCCACATGAAACAAATATATTCTATCTTACATTGTTATGTAATTATACAGAGTGAAACAGAGCTGATAAATCTTCCTGTAATGACAGAATGATTCGTTATCTTTGCTGTTCAGTGGCCAGTATAGCCAAGTGTGGCTGCTGAGCATTTAAAATGTGGGTACTGTTACTGTTACCAACCTGGGTTCTTGGACGACATTTCCTTAAAGGAGGAAGGAAGGAAAAGGATGCACGGAGTGCTTTAAGTATCTCTCTCTTCTCTCACCATTCTTATTTGGGAGGTAGGGAAAGTTGGACGTCCGCTTGTCCAAGCTTCTCTGATTCTCGCTCCCTTTCAAATGGGTCATGTGACTGTCTCTCTGGGATCTGCCTTTCAACAATCGGCATGCATCCGTGGCTCCGGGATGCAGTGGCCTGCCTTTCTGAGTTGGCAGTGGGCGGAAGCCTCCATTTGCTACAGGATGAGCTCCATTCTCCAATCTAGCCTTGCTGAATTATAAATTTAATGTTTTGGCCTCTGTGCATTGGACTCTATTTCTTAATTGGTTCTGGACTCTGAAGAGAAGGAGCAATTAATTATCATCCTCCCTTAAACTCAAACATCATCCAGATGGGCTTTTTCATGCACTCTTCTATAGTACAAATTTTATAATCTTATTCAGATTAGTAACCCACAATCATAAGCACATAGAAAGAAGAGGCAATATTCTATACTGTTATTCTTCCTAAATCTCTTTAGACTTCAGGTTCATGGGCCAGTATTTATTTGCATGGAGGTCGTAATGGGCTAATAAATCAGACACTAAGAAAAAAATTAAAAATAAAATACATATGATGAGAAATGGGATGTTTCCTGCAGGAATTCCGGCTGAAACTCAAAGCTAGTTAAAATGTGTGACAAATTCCCTATGTTATAAAGAGCAATGCTAGACACATTTCTGTAGGACTTACTGAGAGAAGAAGAAATGGATTCTTCAACTGTCCAGAGCTTCATCAACTCCATCAACCACCTTCAACTGTATAAGAAAAAGCTGGAGGATGATTTAGATGGGATTCATAGGTGTAAGAGCATCATGGCATCTTCCCGATCTTCAATCTGGGGTAAGAAAGGAGGGCTGTCCCCTTAAGCCAAGTTAGAGTGGTCCTAAAGGCAAACCTAGAAAAGAGGAAAGTCTTCGAGGAGGGAATATCGACATCCTACCCCATGAGACTGGGGCCTTCCCCTTGCCTGGGGGGTCCTGAGCGTGGGAGTCTGGCCGGAGCTGTCTGAGACGGCAGCTGAAGACTGGAGGCCGGGATGACTGACCAGGACTTCAAGAGGTTTATAGAGAAGCATGTCTGAGTAACCCCACAGAAGGCATTCAGTTGCCTTAAGACAGTCATACCCAGAGTGATTATGAAGGCAATTATGTGAGAAAAATATAAGCTAGTTCCATTAACACTCATGAAGTGCTTATCTAGTTCCAGGGTATGGATCATTTCATTAACCCTCACAACAACCCTAAGAAGTGGTACTTTGACTCCTATTTTATAGATAAGAAAATGGAGGCACGAAGAAGTTGTTATTTGCTTAAGATCATAGAATGAACATGATTCTGACTAGTGTTGAAAGAAACAGATCTTTGTATATATTACTTGGTTTTGATACCATCTGTCTGTTCTTGATACCTAAATTTAATATTTCCAGCTCTAGGGGCTTCCCCGGTGGCGCAGTTGTTGAGAGTCCGCCTGCCGATGTGGGGGACGCGGGTTCGTGCCCCGGTCCGGGAGGATCCCACATGCCGCGGAGCGGCTAGCCCCGTGAGCTATGGCCGCTGAGCCTGCGCGTCCGGAGCCTGTGCTCTGCAACGGGAGAGGTCACAAGAGTGAGAGGCCCGCATACCGCAAAAAAAAAAAAAAATTCCAGCTCTAATCTCTCTCTCTCTCTCTCTCTCTCTCTCTCTCTCTCTCCTGAACTCAAGGCTTGTATATCCAGCTGCTTATGTGATAGTCCCATTTGGGTATTTAATAGGCAATGGAAAATAATATATACAAAACAAAAATTCTTGATTGAAACCTGTCCCTGTCTCACTCTTTCCCATCTCAGCTGCTTCAGCCAGATCCTTTCCATCCGCCTCCCTTATTGAGTGTAGAACTCGAATCCACTGACTTCTTTCCATTTCTTCTGTCACTTTCCTAGTCCAAGCCACTATCACCTCCTGCCTTTACTCTTTCCTCCTTAGTCCACAGGAGACAGAAAATTCTCATTTCCTTCACTGGTCTTGCATTTGTCTGAGAATAAAAGTCACACTCTGTACTATGGAGCTCTGCAAGGCCTGGCTTCTCCTGCTCTCACGCTTTCCCCATTTCTCACTGGACTTCAGTAGCACCACCTCCGTTCTGCTCCCCAGGAGCCCAGGCATTTGCACGTGCTCTCTTTCTGTCTAGAATGCTATTGTCCCATCATTTTATTGTTTGTTTGTTTTTGGTTTGTTTGTTTTTAAACATCTTTATTGGAGTATAATTGCTTTACAATGGTGTGTCAGTTTCTGCTTTATAACAAAGTGAGTTATACATATACATATGTTCCCATATCTCTTCCCTCTTGCGTCTCCCTCCCTCCTACCCTCCCTATCCCATCCCTCTAGGTGGTCACAAAGCACAGAGCTGATATCCCTGTGCTATGCGGCTGCTTCCCACTAGCTATCTATTTTACGTTTGGTAGTGTAGATATGTCCATGCCACTCTCTCACTTTGTCACAGCTTACCCTTCCCCCTCCCCATACCCTCAAGTCCATTCTCTAGTAGGTCTGTGTCTTTATTCCCATCTTACCCCTAGGTACTTCATGACTTTTTTTTTTTTTCTTAGATTCCATATATATGTGTTAGCGTGCGGTATTTGTTTTTCTCTTTCTGACTTGCTTCGCTCTGTATGACACACTCTAGGTGTGGGTAGATCATCCTCCTCTTTAGAGCTCAACTCAAAGGTCATCTACTCATTGCTATTCCTGGTTACTCCATCTCTCTTCCCTGTTTATTTTTTCATAGCCCTCCATACAGTTGGTAATTATTTTGTGCATTCTTTTTTTGAGTTGTTTTTTGGAGGCATTCATTTCCACCTCCTCCCTACAACTAGAAAGTAAGCCGCCTGAAGAAGGGACCTTGCTTACCTTCTTCTTCATCATTGTATTCCCAGAATCTGGCATATCGCCTCATGTGTAATAGGTCCTCAAAAAATGCCAGTTAAGTAAAGGAATGAAAATTTCAGTAAACGTTTGTTGTATGAAAGAATAAAGAGAGAACCATGTATCGGATGACATATACTGGATGTGGTGGAGTTCTGACCTGGTGGGAGTGGGAGGTATGCTGGGGGAGCACATACTCATCATGATTAGGACCATTGTCTCTTTTGGAGGCAATGAAAAAGCACCACCACTCACCTATACTTATTCCTGTGTTCAGACAATATTTATTATTTTCTCATGTTCTAAGCACGAGTTTAGTGGCCAAGGATACAATGACATAGGCACAGTCCCTGCCCCCAAAACTTATGGTGTAGCATCCTACAATACACGAGAGCAGGGAAAAGTGGGGAATGGGCAGGAATGGAGCAAGTCTCCAGTAACTCCTTGACTCTATAATGTCCCCAGGAAGTTGAACGCTCAGTTTTTTTCATCTCAAATACAGTGTAAAAGAAAAACACAGAAAGAGTCTGTAAGGGATAGCAAAATGCCCACCTTTTAAAGACAAGAATGACCACAGAGAAAATGGAGCAGAACTTCAGCTAGATATCCGTTAGATTAGTTGGTATGAGCGTGATACTTCTCTAACATGAAATCTGTAAGTTGTCAATCCTAAAGCTGAAAGTTAGAGCTCAAGATACTTTGAGCCATTTAGAAATTACAACTGCCCTATTATTCAAGACTTCTGCCAACGTCTACTCCTAATACAAGGGAACAAGGAACAATGGAGAAGGCTGTGGAAAAGTTGGAACTGAAAAACATGGATGAGAGTTCTTGCTTTGTTCCTGCCAGATCATTCGCCTTAAGGATGTTTCTTAATTTTTTCCAGTCTCAGTTGACTCATCTATATATTGGGGATGAAAAAGACATATATCTTATGATATTGTTGTAGATTAAATGAGCTAAACCATGTAAAGTGCTTACCACAGTGCCGGTCACCTAGCACACAGAGTAATGTTAGGTAATATTAACATGATTTTGGGGGAAATTATTATAGTAGCACCTAAGTCACAGGGTTGTCATTAGGAGTAAATGATGTGTGTGTGTGTGTGTGTGTGTGTGTGTGTGTGTGTGTGTGTGTATGTAAATACCTATCACAGTGCTTGGAACATGGTAAGACTCAATAAATAGTTGTTGAAGAGGCTAATGTATTGGAAAAACTATGAGGTATAGATTGCTATAAAAATGCTTCTGCTTTTTATTTTATTATTTATTTTCTCAACAAAAATAGACTAAGTAACTAAAAGCCTTTGTATGAAAACAAATGCTCAAAACTTCCCCATCCAACTAGGTATGATATTTAGAATATTTAGCAGTCAGGAGGGCATGCATGCTGACCAATCAGAATGGGTGCTGGCAGTAGCTACAGAGAGCAGGATGCCAAGGGTTCCCACTCTGCCAGGCACTGTCGCTTTAACTGGAAACTGTGAGAAGGCCTTGGAGGAGCCCCATGGACGGACCAGAGGGAAAGAAGAGGGGTCTGGGGTGGAGAGGTTTGCATAGGGTAGTAGCCATTTTCTAACAAGTACAAAACAATTTTGCGATGGACCTAGAGGGTATTATGCTTAGTGAAGTAAGTTGAACAGAGGAAACAAAAATACTGCATGTTATCACTTATATGTGGAATCCAAAAGATAAGACAAACAGAAAGAGACTCAGAGATATAGAGAACAGACTCTGGATACCAAGTGGGGAGAGGGAAGGAGGAGAGGTAAACTAGGAGTAGAGGAATAAGAGGCACAAATTACTATGTGTAAAATAGATGAGAAACAAGGATATATTGTACACATAGGGAAATATAGCCATTATTTTGTCATAATTTTAAAGAGAGTATAATCTATAAAAATAATGATTCACTATGCTATACATCTAAAACTAATATAATATTATCAATCAACTATATTTCAATAAAAATTTTCACTTATTTAATATCTGAACCGGCTGTGTTTGTGCCTACATTCGGATGCAGCTCTGCCCCCTAAACTACACCCTTTGTGAACTGGAGTTGAAAGGAGAGAGAATACATCCTATGTATACTGTTCTCCCATTCACTTCCCATCCTAAACTAGGGTTTGTTTGCTTATAAGTAATGTTCTGTTAAAGAGCTGGGTCAAAGAAAAGACTCCGAGAACCCAGCATCAGGAAAATGGTGTGAGTGTTCTGTTAGGGCTCTGTAAAAGGCAGTCTGTTTTTGGTAACATGTGGGTGAGCTGCCCGTTGCATCATCCCTAGCCGTTGCTGCTCTTGATAATACATTATTAGTCATCCTTATTCCAACAAAATCCTCATCACTCTCTATAGATTTGATGTTGAATTTCAAATCCACTTTAGTAATGATATTTATACCTGGTACGTTAGAAACCCTGCATTATTTGAAGAAAGGTGACTTATTTGAAGATCAGAGGGAAGGGTTGGGGAATAAACTAACTTCAAGTCACTATTTTTTTAAAAGTGCTACTAAGGAATTGAGCCTTCAAGTTCCTCTGTATAGCTCTTTTTTAAAACATTAATTAATTAATTTAATTTTTGGTTGCATTGGGTCTTTGTTGCTGTGCGCAGGCTTTCTCTAGTTGCGGCGAGCGGGGGCTACTCTTCGTGGCGGTGCATGGACTTCTCACTGCGGTGGCTTCTCTTGTTGTGGAGCACGTGCTCTAGGCGTGCAGGCTTCAGTAGTTGCGGCTCCCGGGCGGGCTCTAGAGCGCAGGCTCAGTAGTTGTGGCACACGGGCTTAGTTGCTCTGAAGCATGTGGGATCTTCCCAGACCAGGCATCAAACCCATGTCTCCTGCATTGGCAGGAGGGTTCTTAACCACTGTGCTACTGGGGAAGCCCTGTATAACTCTTTTAAGATCTATATTGATATATTAGACATCATGAAAAGTCTGTGGCCTCTGTTTTGGAGTTCGGAAAATATAGTTAGTGAGAGATATGGAGGAGGGACCACAAATCTTTATGTTCCTTTCCAAGTGAAAGACATTTGAAAAGGCTGTATAAGCTGATTAGCACAAATGACGTCCATAATTCACCTACTGGAGAGCTTATGTGAAAGCACTTTTTATAAAGTGTATTAGCCAGGATTCTCCAGAGAAATAAAACCAACGGGTTGTTTCTGCCTCTATCTCAATCTCTATATCTAACTTTATATCTATCTATCTACCTATTATCTACCTATCTATCTATCATCTATCTAAGAGATTTATTTTAAGGAATTGGCTTCTGCAACTGTGGAAGCTTGAGGAGTCTAAATTCTGATGCAGTAACCAGCAGGCTGGACACCCAGGGAAGCATTGCAGTTTGAGTTCAAATGCAGTCTGCTGGCAGAACTCCTTCTTTCATGGGTGAGGCCAGTCTTTTTCTATTAAGATGTTCAACTTATTGGATGAGACCCATCCCCATTATGGAGGGCAATTTGCTTTACCCCAAGTCCACCAATTTACCTGTTAATGTCATCCAAAAAAATACCTTTGCAGAAACATCAAAAATAATGTTTGACCAAATATCTGGGAATTGTGACCCAGCTAAGTTGATGCATAAAATTAACCATCACATAATGTACTGTGAAGAATGACTAACTTTTTTGTTGTTATTTATCTATTTGTAAGAGAGGGCTGCCAAGATGGCAAAACAACAGCTATCTGAGGAATAGCTGCAGGTTGAGATGTTAAACCGGAAAGAAGAAGACTTAGGGACATATGTACAGTAATACAAAGATAGTAACACATTGGTGTTCTCACAACCCAGAGATATACAATGTGTGGATAAGATATATATATCCTATATACCTTGTGCATTTTCAAAATACTCAAATGCCTGCATGTGAAAGGCAAAGAGCAGAACCAGGACTCTCAAAGGAGATGAATTTTGACTCAAGACTAATTGGAACCATTAATAAATGATGACTTCTGATCATAGCTGGTCACTCATTCCTGACCTTCTGTGGTGAGCTTACTTCCAATTCTTCCCAGTGGCTGTCACAAAATATTCTCTTTTCTTTCCCTCACTCCCGCCCACTTTATTTCCCTCAGTGCAGAGACAAAAGGCCACCAATTCTGTAGCGTTCTTCTCAAACACCCCTATTTTTAGATCTTCTTTATTTATATCTCATTGAATGGGTTTCCTGGATTTTTCCCAAGGCCAGTTTACCTGCTTGTGTGCTTGGCCCTATCCTTTCCACCTTCTCCAGGTCTTTGCTCATTTGGTGAATATACAATTCTTTAGAAATAAATATGTGATGTGCTCTGCACTTAACATTTTGTAGCAGGTAGGCTCTTGTCTCAATGTCTGCTATGCTAGTCTTATGGCTGACAGAATTTATATGTAAACCAGATGAGTGAGATTATCTATCTATCTATCTATATTTTTTTAAACAAACAATTTTTATTGAAGTATAGTTGATTTCCAATGTTGTCAGTTTCTGGTGTACAGCAAAGTGATTCAGATATATATGTTATATATATATATATATATATATATATATATATATAAAACATATATTTTCAGATTCTTTTCCATTATAGGTTGTTACAAGATATTGAATATAGTTCCCTGTGCCATACAGTAGGTTCTTGTTGTTTATCTATTTTATTCCTTACAAATTCTTTTTTTTTTGGCTGCGCTGCATGGCTTGTGGGATCTTAGTTCCCTGACCACGGATTGAACCCAGGCAACAGCAGTGAAAGCCCAGAATCCTAACCACTAGGACACCAGGGAACTCCCCCTATCTATCTATGTTTATACGTTTGGACTAGTGCGAGAGTGAGGATGACAGAAAGAAAAGCAGATGTATAAAAATACAGAACAATAAAGTATGAAGCATTTGTAGGTGGAGAACCTGAGAATACTTTGTTATTAGTACTATTAGAACTGAATCTTCAATGCATTCTAGTACAGAAAGCATGGAGTCTGGTGACCGGAATGCACTTATCATGCATTAAAGGCAAGTTGCAGACAATAGTTACATTGACACAATGACTAGGCCTCCTCCCTGCCATACCTCCCTGCCCCCACAGCTGGGCCTGCTATCTTGTTTATCTTAAGGTATAACTTATGTAAAAGAATAGCCCCCTTTTAAATGCGCAATTTGAGGAGCTTTGAAATATGTATACAGTTATGTAATCACTAGCACACTCAAGATATAGTTTTGATTCCATCACCCCAAAAAGTCCCCTCATGTCCCTTTGCATTCAATGTCCCCTACTCCCAATCCCAGGAAGCCACTGATCTGGTTTCTCTTAGTGTTATGGACTACATGTTTGTGTCTCCCCAAAATGGGTATGTTGGAACACTAATAGGTCAGGCCTCTGGGAGATAATTAGGTCTTGAGGGTGAGGCCCACATGATGGAATTAGTGCCCTTATTAGCAAGCTCTCTTCTCTCTCTACCATGTGAGGATGGTAAGAAGATGTGTTTCTGTAAGCCAGCAAGGGGGCTCTCACCAGACAGCAGATCTGCCTGTGCCTTGATCTCGGACTTGCCAGGCTCAAAAACTATGAGAAATAATGTTTGTTGTTTAAGCCACCCCTTCTATGGTATTTTTGTTACAGTAGCCTGAGCTGATTAAGACACTTAGTATAGACTAGTGTTGCATATTCTAGTATGGAATCACGTATTAGTTCTGACTGCTTACATAAATGGTGCCATACAGTATTACTGTTTTATGTCTGACTTCTTTTCCTCAACATAGTATTTTTGAGATTCATCTATGTTGTTACACGTATCAGTAGTTTGTTCCTTTTTATTCCTTAGTGGTATTTTATTGTATAAATATACCAAAATCTGTTTATCCAATCAAATCACGCATTTGGGTTGTTTCCAATGTTTGGCTCTTATGAATAAAGCTACTATGAACATACATGTGTATGGACATACATTTTAATAATATTTGGGGTGGGATACATAATCAGGAGTGAGAAGACAAGTATATGTTTAACTTTATAAGAAATTGACTAACTGTTTTCCACTGGCAATATTGCTTCATATCTTCTTGCCAGTCTTAAAATTTATCCATTCTAATAGATGTATAGTTGTATTTTATTTTGCCTTTAATTTTTTGCATTATCCTAATGATTAATGATGTTGCTTGTCTTTTCATGCGTTTATTGGGTATTCATACATCATTTTCTTTTGTGAAGTGTCTGCTTAAACCTTTGCACATTTTAATTTTATTCATCTTTTATTATTCAGTTGTAAGAATTCTTGATATATTCTGAATTCAAGTACTTTGTCAGATACATTCATTTCAAATATTTTCTCCCAATCTGTGGCTTGTCTTTACATTTTCTTAATAGTGCCTTTTGAAGACAAGTTTTTAATTTTATTAAAGTCAAATTTATCGATTTTTCTATTATAATGCACACTTCTGTGTTCTACCTAAGAGATCTTTGCCTATCCCCAAAGTTGCGAAGATTTTCTTTTATGCTTTCTTATAGAAGTTTTTATAGTTGTAGCTTTTATGTTTACATCTCATCTATTTTGAACTAGTTTTTATGTATGCTGTGAGCTAAGACCTGAGGTTAATGTTTTGTGGATGGATATTCAGTTGTCCAGCACCATTTATTGAAAAGACTATTCCTATTGATTTATCTTAGCATTTTCAGCAAAAATCAATGGACCGTATATGTTTGCATCTATTCCTTAACTCTCTATTCTGTTCCATTGATTTCTGTGTCTATCTTTGCACCACTATCACACTGTCTTGGTTACTGACGCTTTAGAGTAAGTTTGAAATTAGGTAATGTCAGTTCTCCAGCTTTGTTCTTTTGTTTCAAAATGGTTTTGGCAATTCTAAGCCATTTAGATTTACAAATAAACTGTAGAATCAGCTTGTAAGTCTTTAAAAAATCTGCCTGCTGCAATTCTGATTGGGTAGAATTGACATCTTAACAATACTGAGTCTTCTAATCTGTGAATATGGCTCTCCATTAATTTAGCTGTCCTTTAATTTCTCCCATCAATATTTTGTATTTTTCAAGGTATAGATCTTATATATACATATATTTAAATTTGTTATTAACTAGTTTGTGTCTTTTGATGCTATTATAAATGGCTTATTTTGGAAGTTTCAGTTTCCATGTGTTTGTTGCTAATGCAAAGAAATACGATTGCACACTGGCCTTTTCTAAAACCTTGCTAACTCCATTTAATTAGTTCTGTCAGTTTGGGCATGTTTTTTTAGATTCCTTAGAGTTCTCTATGTATGATTCCCTTTAAAATCAGCTCCATATCCCTGAATGCCTTCCTTTGAGAGCTGGACTACTATCCTATTTCTTCGAATCTGTTGTCTCTCTCTGTCCTCTGTGTCTGGACCTTGGCCATTTTCTTTTAGCCTCTGACTTCACCAGTTCCTCTGAGGTTGCAGTCTGTCGTTGTCTTGGTGGGAATGCCTTACTCTCACTCAACTCTAGCGCTAACCTCAAGAATCTTAACTTCCTTCCTAGACACTTCTGGAATGGGGGATCATTCCACATTCCTTAGGATCATAACCTCTAAAAACGTGGAATATGGAAGATGATACATTATAGGGTGATACAGAGGTGGAACAATTAAAGAAGAAAAGAATCGCTGGAGGGAGACCAGCACTCTTCACCAAGCACTGTTTACAAAGAGTTTTACCAACGTGCCGCCGACTGAAAAAAAATGCACAACATAAAAGTTGTGAGTTATGTTTTATTCGGCAGATTTTCTGCAGACTTCAATCCCCAGAGACAGGACTTTCAGATTGCTCTGAGGGACTGCCCCAAAGATGTAAGGGAGGAGCCAGGATATAGAGGAGTTTGCAACAAAACCAGGTGGTCGGAACATCAAAAGATGACTATTAATTAAAGAAAACCAGACATCGCAAGTTAATGAATTCAGTGCTTTTCTGTGTGTGGGAAGATGCAAAAGTTTGGGCTCATTGAAATCATTCCTTTGATATGCACCTCAGCTATCTAGGGGCAGTATCCTGTTTTTAACCATCCTAAGTTTCCTCGGGGTGCATCCTTGGGGGTAGCTGCAGTGGCTGAGGGTTTGATGGCAGGCATCCTATTTCCATCCTGAGATGGCTTGATGGCTGCAACATCCTCTGTTTATTGATGTGGCAGATGTGATTCTTGGTCCACAGTGCAATGCAGTGGATTGAAATATAGTGCTGATAGAGCTATGTATGGTCCAATTGCGCCATGTAATAAGCAATTATAAATCCTTAGTGCAATCTACACTAAGAGTGTTTTTCCCATGCATCTGGGCTAAACTGGCTGATCTAAGCTGGCCATGGCTGGTGCAGCTGGTGGGGTGTAGCTCTACTCCACATGTCTCTCTTCTTCCAACAGGTCAGCCTGGGCACACTCACGGTGATGACAGAGGCACAAGAGAGAGCAAGCCCCAGTGTGCAACCCCCTTTCAAGCCTCTGCTTGTGTCACAGCTGCTAACATCCACAGGCGAAATTACTCGGCTAAGCCCAAGGTCAAGGGGGTACAGCAGAGCACCCTGCTCCTGTAGAAGGGCACTTCAAAGTCACATGGTAAAAAGTGTGGGTGCAGGGAAGGGATAATAATGGGGCTAAAGGAAACTACTACATTGCCAGAAACTCACTGGGTATTATTTGTAGATGCATTTGAGTATGCTCAAATTTGTGCTTGAATAAACCACATGAATTCTCAATCAATGGTACGTGTTCAGATGTCTTCAAAAAATCTGGAGCCAATAACGCTTGTTTTATGAAGTTCTGATTTAGCCCCTGCAGAGGTTATTTTCGATATCTGAAATTAGTAAACACTAATTAACTGGTACTTACCATTTTGCTACCCAGAGCCAAAAAACCAACTATCTTCCACAGAGACATCAGAGTAGTTAAATAAATCCACACAGGAAGTACTTAAGGCACTGTTTGATCTTTTGGTCCATAAGTGTTGTTATCTGTATTATCATTTTCTGAAACTTAAATATTATCATGACACTTCCCTGCTAATCCTTCCTGTGGCTTCATCTTGCCTGAAACTCTGGTTCTCGATCTTCAGTTTGCCTCATGATCACCTGGGCAACTTGAGAAACATGCATAATTCTGCATTCCATTCCTATAGATTCTGACTCAGTAGATCTGGGATGGGCTCAGAAATCTTTATTTCTACAAGTGCATAGATCATCAGATGAAAGTGGTACTTGCATCGCACTTGGTGGCACATGGACCCACAGGAAAAACACTCCAGGCTCTTAAGCATTGCACACAAGTTCCTCTTCTGAAGCCTTATCTCCAACTTCATAAAGCTTTAACATTTACTAAATGAATGAAAGGGGGGAATGACACAGCAGTTCTTTGTTTTCTGAAGAAGCCATCTTTCAAGTTACCTTATGAGTGCCTTCTCAATTTTAAGCATCCCTAGGAAGGGGCACATTATCTTTTTTTTTTTTCTTGTTCAGTTATATAAATGTCATCAGTCCCATTGTCCTTCATTCCTCCAAGCTGTTTTGCGACACAGGAAGCTACATTTCCCAGGCTCCTTTGCCCTCTGGTTTCCTGAAGTTTTGGCCCATGGGAAACATTGGTGGAAACTGGAAGATGGAAAGGGAAGAATAGCCAGGTATTTCTCCCCTTTTTCTTCAGCTCCCCTACCAAACGTGGTAGCTCTACCACCTGCAATGCCTCTTCCGTGGTCCCAGCGCTTACCAGGCAGTTACCATCATGCTTCCCCACCATTTGGACTCCAGGATACCATGTCATTCTAATGTTCCCCCAGCCCAAGCGCTGATGTGGATTCTTGCTATCAGTAATGTAATAGTCAGTCTTCTGTGTCAACCAGGCTATAGTACCCAGTTATTCATCAAACACTAATCTAGGTGTTTTGGGGAAGCTATTTTATAGATGTGATTAACATCTACAATCAGTTAACTTTAAGTGATGTAGGTGGGTCTGATCCAAGGTCCTTCAGGAGAAAGAGCTTAAGAACAGAACTGAGGTTTCCCTGAGGAAGAAGACATTTTGCCTGTGGTCCTGTGGACTGCAGTATCACCTCCTGCCCAAGTGTCTCTAGGCTATGCTTGTTGACAGCTGGCCTTATGGATTTTGGAATTGCCTGGCCAACCTCCACAGCAACATGAGCTGATTCCTTATAATACATAACATACGTTATATTATCTCTTTATCTATCTATCCATCTAATATACTGGTTCTGTTTCTCTGGCAGAGCCCTGACTGATACAGATCATCTCTGGGTTATCTTTCCACTCTCTGACCCCTCCCTGATACAGCATATTTGAAAGAAGCATTTTGAAAGGCATTGTTTAGAGACTATGCCAGTATTACCTTAAAAATTGATGTGTGTCATAGATCAATGGAACAGAATAGAGAGTTCAGAATTAAACCCACATGCTTATGATCAATTAATCTATGACAAAGGAGGCAAGAATATACAATGAGGAAAAGGCAGCCTCTTCAATAAGTGGTGCGGGGAAAACTGCATAGCTACATGTAAAAGAATGAAATTGGAACGTGTTCTCACCCCATACACAAAAATAAATTCAAAATGGATTAAAGACCTAAATGTAAGACCAGAAACCAGAAAACTCCTGAAAGAAAACATAGGCATAACACTTTTTGACATAAATTGTAGCAATATTTTTTGGAATCTGTCTTTTAAATTAAAATAAATAAAATCAAAAATAAACAAATGTGACCTAATTAGGCTTAAAAGCTTTTGCACAGGAGAGGAAACTATAACAAAGTCAAAAGACAACCTACAGAATGGGAGAAAATATTTGCTAATGATATGACTGATAAGGGATTAATTTCCAAAGCATGTAAATAGCTCATACAATTCAACATCAATATAACAGACTGCCCTATTTAAAATGGTAAGAAGACCTGAACAGACATTTTTCAAAAGAAGGCGTGGCCAACAGGCACATAACAAGATTCTCAATATCATTAATCATCAGGGAAATGCAAATTAAAACCACAATGAGATGCCACCTCACACCTGTCAGAATGGCCGTCATCAAAAGGAACACAAATAACAAATGTTGGCAAAGATGCAGAGAAAAGGAAACCCTCCTACGCTGTTGATGGGCATGTAAATTGGTGCAGCCACTGTGGAAATAGTATGCTGGTTTCTCAGAAAACTAAAAATAAAACTACCATATGACCCAGCAATTCCATTCCTGGACATAAATTCTGAAAAAAATGAAAATACTAACTCAAAATGATACATGCATCCCTATGTTTATAGCAGCACTATTTACAATAGCCAAGACATGGAATCAACCTTATTGTCCATTGACAGATGAATGGATAAAGAAGATATGGTATATATATATACAATGGAATACTACTCAGCCATAAAAAGTGAATGAAATGTTGCCATTTGCAACAATAGGATGGACCTGGAGGGTATTACGTTAAGTGAAATAAGTCAGACAGACAAAGACAAATACTGTATGATATCACTTATATGTGGAATCTAAAAAATAAAACAAACTAATGAATATAACAATAAGGAAACAGACTCACAGATACAGAGAACAAACTAGTAGTTACAAGTGAGGAGAGGGAAGGCGGAAGGGCAAGATAAGGGTAGGGGATTAAGAGGTATAAACTATTACCTATAAAATATATAAGCTACAAGGAGACATAGTACAGCCCAGGGAGTATAGCCGATATTTTATAATAAGTATAAATGGAGTATAACCTTTAAAAATTGTGAATCACAACTTGAAAAAAAGTTTAAAAATTGTGAATCACTATGTTTCACACCTGTAACATATAATATCGTACAGCAGCTATATCTCAATAAAATATTGACGTGTGTATATAATTAACGTTTGAGGAGAATTTTATGATTTGTAAAGTACTAACACAAGTTATATCATATAATCATTGCTCCCCCCTTTATATCCCAGTGAGTTACATATTATAATGCTACATCTCAAGGAAGACCATGAATCTCAGAAAGGTTAAATAATTTGACCCATGTCATGTATCTGGGAGCCGGAGGAGTTGTGGTTTGAGCTCTGGTCCCTGACACCAAATCATGTACAATTTCCAGCACTCCTTGCGGCCCCATGAATGTTGGTGACATGAATGACCACAGAGTGCGGTATTTGAGAACATTGACAATCTGTGTAGATGTGGGCAACTTATGTACATTCTCTGGGCCTGGTTTTCATACCTATGAAATAGTAGTAGAATCTATTTCACAAGTAGATTTTGAGGACCAGAGGAGATAATATATATAAAGAGCTAGAAAAATGCTGGGCAGTGGCATGTAATACTTCCACAAGAAAAGTTAGCTATTATAACTTTAGCAATATATGTAATTTGATGCTATATGTCATTTGCACTGAAAACATGCTTGATGAATGGTCATTATTAGCTTTGTGTGGTTAGGGGTGTGGTAGCTGCCCATGAACAATCTGTTAACAGTCTCTAACAAGGTAAAATTTGGAAACTTTTATAGCAATTTTACATTGCTCCAGTATCTGAGAACCTAATTGGTGAACTCATTTTATTTCTATGGTATTTAAAAAATATATCAGTCTGTGACGGGTTGGGGAAGGAAGTTTCTTCATCCCAGATAGTTTGAGAAGCAGTGGTAAAAGGAAGCACAGTGTCTCAGCTCGGGGAACCCCAAAGATTGAAGCTCATGAAGTCAAGAGGAAAGGGAGAAGTAGAACTGGGGAGCCAGGAGTCACATGAGAGGCAGTGGAGAGGCGCTTCATTTGTCTTCAGTGAACACATATCCGGTATGGTTTAAAGTAGGGCCACAAACTGAAACTCCCAGTTGGGCAACAAATATGAGTCATGGGGCCTGAGTCTAAAAAAATGTCCACTTTGGGGCTTCCCTGGTGGCGCAGTGGTTGAGAGTCCGCCTGCCGATGCAGGGGACGCGGGTTCATGCCCCGGTGCGGGAGGATCCCACATGCCGCGCAGCGGTTGGGCCCGTGAGCCATGGCCACTGGGCCTGCGTGTCTGGAGCCTGTGCTCTGCAGTGGGAGAGGCCACAACAGTGAGAGGCCCGTGTACAGCAAAAAAAAAAAAAAAAAAATGTCCACTTCATTTTGATAGGAAACATGTAGG
Source organism: Delphinus delphis (assembly GCF_949987515.2). NCBI lineage: Eukaryota > Metazoa > Chordata > Mammalia > Artiodactyla > Delphinidae > Delphinus > Delphinus delphis. Next base: position 95,975,801 of record NC_082687.1, on the reverse strand, counting down.
AACATTTTTCTTATTGTTTTCCAACTCTATGGCCTTTCCACTTTTCATTGTCTCAATTTTTGATAGAAACGTGTCATAGAAATAGTTCAATTTCAGCTCTATTCTGAAAAAAAAAAACAGTGCAAATTTGATAATGAATGATAAACCAACCTAGCCAATTGTGGCAGACAGGATTCTAAGATTCCCACCTCATGTTGTGCATGCCCTGCATAATCCCTGGGACTGGGACTGTGATGGGACGTCACCCCCATGAGTAGCTTATATCACATAGTGGACTTGGCTTTAAGGACGGGAGAATAGCTTGGGTGGGCCATCCCTAATCAGGTGAGTCCTTAAAGGGGACTGGGCTCCTCCTGGAGAGATATCTGGGGCATGAGTGGGGTTTGGCGCATGATAAGTGCTCCACATCTGGCTTTGGACATGGAGGGGGCCACGTAGTAAGGAATGCAGGCAGCCAACAGGAATTGACAGTGTCCCTGCTCAGAACCAAGAGACAAACAGGGAACACAGGTCTACAACCGCACAGGACTGAATTCGAGCACAACCACGTGGCTTGGAAGACGATGGGAAAGCAGGATGGCTGACACATGGACGGTAGCTTTGTAAGATCGTGAGCAGAAAACGCAGTCATGCTGTGCCCGGGCTTCTGACCACAGAGCTGTGAGCTGACCTACGGGTGCTGTTTTAAGCTTCTCAGTTTGTGCTCATTGTTGCACGGCAACAGAAAACTAACATAGTTAGGAAGCAGACACCAGAGTCAGAGTAAATGGGAGACTCTGGAGGGCTCTCGTTTGGTTAAAAGGAGTGGCCACCACTTGATGCCAGCTTCTTGTTGCATGTGAAAATAGGGACTCAGTGCTGGCAGATCTGTATGCTCTAGAGAAGCCAGGAATCTGGATTTCCGTATGAAACATCTCGAATTTTAATATGGGCAGTTCTTCACACACACACACACACACACACACACACACACGCATGCCCTTCAGGTCAAGAAAACCATATTCATGCCCCGAATCTGTAGAATGCCAGTTTGCTACCTATGCCCTTAAATTTCTCATTTGTGCTGATATGTTTCCTTAGAGTTAAAATCTCGATTTTCTTTTCTAGATCATTCACTGCCAAGTAAAATTCAAGATGTGACTTTGAGAAAAGCTTCGTTATTACTTCCTGTTGGTATTTATTGACAGCTCTCTTTGCTTAGAGGTGCGTTTTTATTTCCTTTGATTAAATGTCAATGAAGAAAAGATGTCTCAGAGAATCCAACCCTTCTCTCCATCATACTTTAGTTTCAAGAATTTTTACCTAAAATGGAATGTGTGACTGTGTAGAGTGCAATAATGCCTCTAAAGGGTCCACTGTCCTTTCAGATTAACCTGAAAAAGCACTGAAGTTCTTTCTGTTTTAGAACCTTTGTGAGGCTGACATTTGTTATTAAAGTAGCTTTTCACAGTTTTATTATTTACTACTTGTAAATAATATGATTTACTCGTAATATCATTATTTATTATTATATGCTGCCACCTAGTGAAATAGCAGAAGGGCTGTGCTGGTGATTTCAGATTTTGTGCTTTTTGTAGCTGAATTTTGGTGAGTATTGGGACTTCCCAAATTATAGAACGCTTTAGAGTGAAAACACTGGTATAGGTTAGACTTCCCAGGAAACAGAGGGTCTATATAATATGTATATTCTTGGTGTTTTTTTTTAAACAGATATAATTACTCAGATTCTTGGAGGTCTAAAATAAAATTCAAAGGCATGTGATATGTTTACAATGTTTTATCCTTATGTATAAGTTGCTATGTTTTGAGAGTTGTCATGTTTCATTTCTTAGAGATGTAGAGTTCACAAAAAAGGGAATTTCCTGGGAAAACAAGTCATCGTTCGTTTCGAGTGTTTGTTTAAAGAAAACTGTTCCTGCTCCACCAGGCTCCACCCTAGTAAGTAAATTCTCACGTCCCTGCCCCTCCCATCATTCCCCTTCACTGCACCATCTTGTGCCCAGTTCTGGGGATTTGTCTGTTTACTTTCTCAGCAAAGTACTTAACATCTGAAATTTCCAACATGTGAAAAGTAGGTCACCTATTGCAATAAGATTCACAGATTCATAGCATTCCCTCTGCTAGAAATAACCTCAGACTTAAAAAAAAAAAAAGTACCTCCCTCTCTTTATAGACAAAACACCCACCCAGATGGGCCGTGTGGTTTTCTCTGGGCTCAGAGCTTCTCCACGGTGGAGCTGAGATGAGGCTGAAGTGTCTTAATGGCCACTGAGTGTCCTAGACACTAGGACGTGCTCCTTGTCCTGAAAAGAGAGTTCGATAGGGCTGAGCTGGGATGGAGAGGAGATGCCATTCAATAGCAGGGGTTGAGGGGACCCCAGTCAGAAGAGGGAGCCTCAGCTCTGGAGCGTGTGGGATGGTCTGCAGCCAATGAAGAAGTGTTTATCAGCAAACTCTTATTCACCCAGCCTGTGGGGCCTCACCCCGTGCCTGTTCAGGTCATGCAGGGCAAGGAGAGACAAGACTGAGATGATTGGTGTGCGTCCACCCTTCCTCATCAGAGGGGCTGGCGGAAGCAGAGGAGTGCTGAACTCAGGGGCAGACAGCTGGCTTGAATGGGGTTGAGCCTGAACCTTGACTCAATCCTCCTTGACTCTCCAAACACCTTTTTCTATATACGCCAAGAGAAAAAAAAAGCTGCTATAGCAATATTATTATACTATCACTAGTCATTAATGCTTGCTCATTATTAATCAACCTAATTATTACTAGTAATTGTTAATCATCAATATTAGCTTAATTGCATGTTAATAATTAATATACTATTACTAGTTATTAACTGTTACTAATTAATTATTTATTAGCCTAATTATTATTAGTAATTATTAATATTAGCTTAACTGTATGTTAATAATTAGTATTAGCTTTTTCATAGCAGTAAAATCAATGTTAGAGACAAGGAAGATCACCACATAAACAAAAACAACCCACCAGGAAAATTGAACAGTTCTGAACTCATCTGCGTCTAACAGCATTGTTTTCAAAATATTTTTAAAAACCTTTTAAGGAGAACTGGGTATATTTCTACTAATGGCAAGAAAGCGTATCTTTTTCAGAATCTGCTAAGTAAGGCAGACAGTATTTTTTAAAAGGATTTAGAAAATCTGAACAATACAACAAAATGGGCATAATAGAATCACCCGTTCCAATCAGTTAGAGAATAAATACATACAGAGCCACAGAAATGTCTCAGCAAACACCTGAAAACAAATATACTATAGATAATGTTGTCCTGCTAAAATGTACTCAAACTAGCACCCATACTACAAATAATCCCCACAGTTTTAAAAATTAAAAAAAACCCACAGTGATCAATTAACAAAATGTATCTTAAAAAGAAAGCATAATAAAAATTCTAAAATATTTAGAACTGAATAACAATAAAAACCCTACAAATAAAGATAATGGGGTTTAGTGATTGCAATATTTTAAATTTATGGAGTTAATGCATTATTAGACAAAAGAAGATGTAAAATTACAAAAAAACCCGATTGAATTCAAGAAATTAGAAAAAGAATGACAAAGTAAACTCAAAGCAAGAGAAAAAGGTGGTACTAAAGATAAGAGCAGAAATAAATTAAATAGGAAGCAGAAAATAATAATCAGCAAACATTAAAACTAGTTCTTTGAAAAGGCTAACAAAATAGATAAACTTTCAGCAATGGTGATTGATATTAATATCGAGGTGAATGATAATTATTACGAGGAATGAAAAAGAAATCACAACTACAGATACAGAAGAGATTACAAATATTTCAAGAGAATATTGTGAACAATTTTATGCCAATAAACTTGGAACTAGTTTATTAAACATGTAGAAAAGTGAAGAGTACCAAAAATGACTCAAGAGGACATGGAAAACCTGAAAAGTCCTCTTAACTTTGAAGAAATTTAATCAATGTTCACACACACACATGTGTGCATGTGCACGCACACATGTATGCACACACGTGTGCCCTCCATCACACACCTGGATCAGACTAGTTTCAAGATTCAGTCAGTCAGATTGTGAAGGAAGTCTATTCACTAGCTTATGCAAGTTGTTCCGGTGATTGAGAAAGACAGAAAGCTTGTAAGTTCACTTTACAAAGCTGGTTTCCCCTCAAAACAAAACAAGGACAATAGGAGAAATAAAAATATAGAGCGATCTTCTTTAAGAATATATACTTTTAAAGTTTGAAATAAAGCATTAATACATGTAATTCAGCATTGTATACATGGGAGCAAATTCGGTAGTTAAGGAAGGAGAAAGTATAAAAAGCTAGGAAATAAAAACTGCTAATTTGTACCAGTTTAAATTTAGCAACATTGCTGAAGACGTGATCACTGAGATGGATTTCTTTTTCTTGTCTTATCCTCCTTTTCCATCTTTTAGGAAACTTATAAACGCTATTAATCTTGAATTTGTCTCTGTCCATCATTTCACTATCATAGAGGATAGATCTCCCATTCATTCATACATTCAACAAACATAAGTTTTCTCCTAAGTTCCAGGCACTGTGCTGGCTCCAAATAGCTTCCCCCATCCTCTCCATCTATTGAAACCACCCATTCTTTAAGGTCCAACTCAAATCTCAAATTTTACCAATATGAAGTAGATTAAAAGTGAGTAAGAAGCAATATTTTCCTTCCATGAACTTCTGCATAGCTGGAGGGCAGGGAGAGACAAGTCAAATATTTTAAATTTTACAATAAAAAAGGAAAGTAAAGAACTCCTAGGGCTTTCCTGGTGGCGCAGTGGTTGAGAGTCCACCTGCCGATGCAGGGGACGCAGGTTTGTGCCCCGGTCCGGGAAGATCCCACATGCCGCGGAGCGGCTGGGCCCGTGAGCCATGGCCGCTGAGCCTGCGCGTCCGGAGCCTGTGCTCCGCAATGGGAGAGGCCACAACAGTGAGAGGCCCGCGTACCGCGAAGAAAAAAAAAGAACACCTATAAGAGAAATACAGTCCTTGAGGACTGAGGGAATTTTAATTTTTTTGTATATTTCTGCGTTACTTTTATTTTTTATATTATTTAAAAAACTCAAACCCAAAGAGCAGAAAGCAAAAAATCCAAACAACCAAACCACATGGTACCACGGGGATTTGGTGATTCAGATAAGGGGCAGATTTTACTTTGGGGACAAGGAGGCATAGGGAAAAGCTTGGAATGGGTTTTGTTTGATGTGGGCCTTTTTAGGTTGGATACAATGAGAATAGATAAAAGATTACCATGGCCATATATTCCTGCTTACCTCTGAACATGGCAAGGTTTCTTTTCCACGGAGCTCAATAAACATCTAATCATGTTCTGTTTTGGTTCATTTTTTAACTATACATTTAGTCTCTGTGAATAGATTAGAGAAAAAATTATGGGAGAAAAAGAAGGGAGAAGGGGGATGACGATTGTCACTGTGTTTCAACTGAGAAGCAGACAGAGTAGTAGGACTGAAAGAAAACTTCTATCTCCCGTAATCTCCCTGTGAAGACTTAAACATTTTTTTTGGAGCTGTTCCTGAACAAGTATTTATCCAGCCCCTATTGAATAGGAGGCCCTGCCCTGGGTGCTAGAGCTAAAATGATGAATTGGAGATCTTGTCCCTGTCTTCAGAAGAAGGAAAGCCAGGTTGGCACCTGACAATATCTAAATTTCCTCCTGCTCAAGCCCTAAATTAACCTCTGCCCCATCCCTCTCAGCTGGGAGGGTGATGGTGATTTCATTCTACAGAAATAACCCTGCTCAGTGAGCGTTTTAAGGAGAGACGTCATTATCCCTCCCCTTCTCCCATTATGGCAGCGCTGAGACTTCAGCGTGTCGGCTACCTGGCATCTTTTGCTAGCAGGGTGTGAGGTGCTCAGTGCTAAAATTGTGGAGGAAGACCCACGCCAACCACTGAAACTCACTGGGCACAGCCTGGTAAGTGCTGCCGAGTCTCTCCAGAGCCTTGTGCTGGTGGGAAGTGTCTCCAATCCAGAAGCTCCTTGTGAATGGGCTTCATCCATGCTTGCCTGCCTCAATGTCAGGGACTACTTCCCTGCCCCAGCAGAGGTTTCCCTCCTGGAAGCTTGCCACGGCACAGCCTCAACGGTGGCCCTGTTTCTGAGCAGCCCTGGCTTTGGCTGAGAGGCGTCACCATCCTCTATTCCCAAGTCTCTTCTCACTCAGTGCGCTGTACTTAAATTCCATGGCACAGGCTAGCGTCAGAGACAACTTATCTCTGAGGCTGTGTGGAGCTAACGAGCTTTCATCTAAGGGCCTGACCAGAGTCTTTTCGGGGACCGCATCACTGGTAAGCCAGCAGCCAATCACCTAAGATTAGGGACTGCTGGGGAATGACACCACCAATTGTGTTCTCTACAGGACTTGGTGACTGGACCACCAGTCAGATGGGGATCAGAATATGACTATGCAAGGCCAGCCTCTATTCACCCACCACTGTTTCTCTGACTCAGACCTGCCCTGAAATATGCCTGTGCCTTGATTGTCTCCACCACCATCACAGCTCAAGCAAGACATCTCTAGGCAGCAGGAAGTTCTGAAGGCAAAGCACAGTGTATGATGGAGTCTGGGATTGAGATCCATAGACTTTTTGATTTCCTGTTCTTATTGGCAGCTGGGAGCTCAAGCATCTCATTCAGAGTACGGATTGTCCCACTATTTTCAAATCCAGAACTGTGTAGAGGGTTAAACTTAGTATGACACTGGTGGCCTGTCAAATACCTAGTGGATCCAGCTGCTGGGAGCTGGTTCAAGTTAACGTGCATCCGACTGGCTGCCTTTGGAGAGCTTAACAAAGCGCTCTAGATGGGGCTGGGGAGTAATCCCATCCCAGTCCTGGGGAAGGACCAGGAGGCAGAGCAGCGGAAGCAGGTACTGATCAAGATCTTCTAGGAGAAGTGAGATGAGGGGGAGAGGTAAGAACAGCTCCTTGGACCGAGGGTTCCTTGGAAGCCATCTAAGAAGCCCATCAGGGACCATGGGGAGACTTGGGGTCCTGGACTGGGGACTTTGCTGTCAGGCAAGCACTTGCTTGTTTCCCAGGACTTGCTTTCCTGAGCCAGTGGGGCCTGTGAGAGCAGAGATTCATAATTCCTCACCTCTGCAATTTAAATTTTTGGCAGGGCGTGAGTGACCGCCTGGAGGAATGGTCAGACATAGCCCGCATACGCTCATAGTTACTGTCTTTTGGTATTTACTAAGTGAATCCCTTTCTAACTGGAACAAAGGCAATCAAACCTATCTACAATACATACGGCAGGCTCTAAAGGAGAAATTCTGGGAATAAAACCCCCCAGCTTGAAGAGTGGCAATATCGTGGGAATATTTGCAGCCCCAGGGGGACTTCTTTGGATGCTACGTAACTCCTTGTACACAGATGTCAAGTCAGTGTATTGAATCACAATTTTTAAAATCTGACTTGCTTACCCACATAAGCTCTTTTTCAGAGGTCTTCATAATCACATTTTACGTGCTTACAGTGCTTGCTGGGGTCAGGCTCTGCTCTATGCATTCCACACATATAATTCATTCATTCTCCTAGCAATCCTGGGAGGAATGCATACTGCTGTCTGAATTTTCCTTGTAAGCAATTTGCCCAAGCTCATGCAGCTATGAAGTGGAGGAAGTGAGGTTCACACCCACATGGTCTGGGTTTGGAGCTTGGTTATTAACCACCACCTCCACTTCTGATGATGATGTCATCTACTCACAGGATATTTCCAAATTTAAACTGACCACAAGGAGTCTTAAGAAACAGCCCCAATTTACTGCATAATCTTTGCCTTCTTCCCCACCGCCGTCCATTGGATGCTGTGAAGATTTGACTTAAATTTCTTAGGATAAGTGTATCTGTTAGGGTTCTTTTTTGGCTAAGATCATATAAAAGGAGAATTTGTTAGAGGGCTGTTGTGTGGATCAGGGAATGAGAGGGAAGCTGGAGAATCTGGCCTAAAAACAGGATGTGGGGGGAGCCACAAACAGAAATCCTGTCTGCTGTGGAGGACAGGCAGCAGGGCAGTGCTGCTGGAATAATGGACTCCATTGTTAGGAGTCTTGGGAAAAGGAATGAATTGTCCAAGCTTGGGTTCTTTGCCCTCCCAGTGGGTGTACAGAATGGGGAGAGAAAGGTTTTGATGGAAGGAGTCTTTGGGTACGTCCACCCCGAGATAGAAAGTGTGGGACTTTAGTTGTGGCAGGAAGGAGCTTCTGCTTTCCTAGAGCATGAAATGGGCAAGGGTAAGTATGAATGGGGCAGAGGATGAAGTGAGAAGGCGACATATTTGAAAATGATTATAACCGGACAAGCAGGTGGTAATGTAAGACTTAAACTTGGGTAGCAAAAGAGAGACTGGGGAGAAAAAAAATAGATTTAAAAGGATGACTTACCAGCAGTTTTCTTCCTCGTTGTCCTCTTTTTTTCTTCATGTTCTGAGCCATCACCTCCTGCCCCAAGTATATTTAGACAACTCTGAGAATTCTAGCTTGTCTATTTCCACGTCTATCTTCTGGCCTGAAAACCTTCAACTGAGGACCATTTTTCTTAAGTCCTAAATCTCATCTTAGTATGATTTTGTTCCCCAGTATTTTCAATCCTAAGTCATTGTGCTTTTACTAGAGACTGCAGCAAGTATAGTTTGTCTTTTGAACAGAAATGTAGTTTCAGAAGCGTACCATTCTCCTTGATTATAAGCAAAATCAAACTTAATATTAGTTTGGATTTATTTTACTGTTAATATTATTTACTTTCTGAAAACAGACTAACCCCAATTAGCATTGTGAGTTGTCTGCCCTGTAATGACCAGAGATTCCATTCTATTACATTACTGAAATCATTTGCATAGTAATTATGGCTTAGCTGTATTGGTAAGTGGAATTGTTTCCCTTCTGGTAATGTTGTATGATGGTCTCTCATCAATCACATGGAAAACCTTACCAGATGGCAGAATTAAGGAAGTATAGTAATATACTCCCACTAAACTCATGGTCATTTGTGGTTCAAAATCAATGTTTCAGTCTGCTCCACTGTCTTCCCTCTAATGTGTTTTAGTTTCTAAACCACTCATGCAACAGAAAAACAAATTAAGTTGCAAATGTGATTGGCTAGGGAAATTTTAAAAATTCAGTACTGCAAATTACCCATCTTGTCCTCACCTCTCTGTATTTCTCCCTCCTCCATTATTATAAATGAAGCCTGAAAGCAAATCTCACAGGCTATCAAGGCAATTGAGACATATTTGTCCATGTGTGTATATCTATGTCTCTGTGTGTGTGTGTGTGTGTGTATGTGTATAATCGGAGTTTGCATAACAAAACAAAACAAAACTGGAACTTAGTCTTCACCTTACAAAATGATTCATTTAAAAAATGTCTTTGAATCCGAAGTGTCCTGGGTACAATTAAAATATTATTTAATCTCTAGAGTTTTAATTTTTTTAGAAAGATTAATTCTACAAAACAATCTAAATTGATGTACACACACGACATGCATGTGCACACATGCACTCACGGAGGCATATACATCACCTAAACATTATCTGGGGCAAGATGGTATGATGGAAAGAAAGCAGGCAAGGAGCCAGGCAGAGCCGGTCCGTTCTCGGCTATGATTGCATGGAAGTCATTCTATTTGAGCACTAGTTTCCTCATCTGTGAAATAGCAGTAATAATAACATATCCGTATTACTTGGGATACAGGTTGAACATCTTAGCAGAGATCCCAACATAAGACAGAGGGATGTTATACCCCTCACATTAACAGCCAAAGTCAGTGACTCAGACTCCTTTATCTTGCTGCTCCCCATTTCTGTGGAGGGGGGAGGTACCCTTGTCTACAAGATCCAAGATAGGTCACCACCACATCTACATTCCAGCCTGTAGGAAAAGGAAAAAGGGAAGGGGAGGGTCTTCCCCTAGCTCTTAAGAGCCTGCCTGGAAGTTGCACAATAACTTCTGTTCACACTCATTGGAGAGAACTTAGTTACGTAGCCTCATCTAGCTGCAAGGGGAGTGGGGCGTTAGCATCTTTACTTTGGTTGTCCATGTGCTAGGGAGGGTTCTGCTACTTAAGGAAGAAGGGGGAATGGATATTGGGGGATGACTAGCAGTCTGCCATCCCATGTCACATGATAACCAGGAAAATCAAATGAGATCATAATACCCAGAAAAATCCACATTCACAAATAATAAATCCCTTTGTACACCTGTATTTATAATAGCACTGTTACAATAGCAAAAATGTGGAAGCAACCCAAGTGTCCATTAATGAGTGAATGGATAAATAAAACACGGTAAATAAATGCAATAGAATATTATTCAGCCTTAAAAAGGTAGGTCATTCTGACAGATGCTGCAATATGGAAGAACGCCGAGGACATTATGCTAAATGAATTGTTAGTCACAAAAAGAAAAATACTGTGTGACTTCACTTATGTGAGTTACTTAGAATAGTCAAAATCCTAAGATGGAAAATAGCATGGTGGTTGCTAGTTTTGCAAAGTTTCAGTTTTGCAAGATGAGTCCAGCAGGCAAATTATCAGCCCCCACTACACATCAAGAAGTGTCCTTTCTTTACGGGGGGGAAATAGGGACAATACTTTCTCTTATAATAATTTAAATGAGATAGTACATGTAAAGTGCACTGTGTAGTACCTGGGATATAGTACGTTCTCAATGCAAATTAGCTGCTATCTTTAATATTATTATGAATGGGCTTTTTGCAGCCTTGTCCAAATCCACCAGAGTCATATTATCCTTGTTTTACCCATCTCTGGTCACTTGAAGACTTTAGACCACTGCCAGTCTTGGAAATGTGCATTAGTCAGCTCAGGCTGCCATAACAAAATTCCACAGACTGGGTGGCTTATCCAGAAATCTATGTTCTCATAGTTCTGGAGGCTAGAAGTTCAATATCAGGGTGATAGTCGGGCTGGTTTCTGGTGAGGCCTCTCTTCCTGGCTTGCAGACAGCCACTGTCTTGCTGTGTCCTCCCATGACCTTTCTTCTTGGAGAGAGAGAGAGATCACTGGTGTCACTTCCTCTTCTTACAGAAAACCAGTCCTTTTGGAGTAAGGTCCCACCCTTATGATCTTGTCTAAGTTTAATTATCTCCTTAAAGGCTCTATCATTAAATAGAGTCACATTGGGGATTGGGGATTCAACATATGAATTTGCATGTGTGTGTGTGTGTGTGTGCGTGCGTGTGTGTTGCAGAGATGCAGGACACAGTTCAATCCATAACAAGAGGTCTACTCAGACTTCCAGGTATATTTCCTTCTTGTTCAAGCCAGTTCCAGTTGGAGCCTACTGTTACTTGCAGTCAAAACCCTCCTAAGTGATACAACTATCACATTAAAAAAAACCTTTTCCTGGGGGTTAATATAACCCCCTAAAATTGTATGCAGATTTTTGTGCTTATGTACATTTTCAGAGCTACCATCAGATTATAAATGGACCTCTGATCCTCAAAAGAGTAAAAGCCGCTGATAGACTGTTACAAACTTGCTGAGCAAATACGCAGTCATCTATTTCACTTTGATCCATCCACACCAGGGCCTGCGATCTCCCTTCAGGCGCAGGCAAGGAATGTAAATGAGTGAAGCCAGCAAAATGTGAAGTAAAAGACAGTGATGATGATATTTGGAACCTGGAGAGCTCATGCCCCCTCTACATCCAGTGAGAGAATCACTCCTCAAATCCAGACAAGCGTCCCATGTGGAAGGCAGTAATTTGGACTATTGTACAAAATTCTCCAATTATTTAAAATATTGTTTGGGCAAACAAATGGTCATAGTGCTTAACTGTAATCCTTGGGCTTTCCCATTTCAAACACTGGTGTAAACATTTTTAGAGGAACTTTGGGACCAGGTAATGATAACTCCATAAATAAAAGTCACAGAATGTGGCCATATTAATAAATCACTGTAGAAACTCCTTGTCTTAATCTTCTTGTGCCCCAGCAACCAGAGTGGTGTTTGACTTAGAGTGTATGCTCAGAAAGGTTTTCTTAACGAATGAATAAATTAGTGAATCCCTAAGTACTCAAAAGTCAAGGCATTATTTGTATTCATTATCCCCAGTGCTGTTTCTTATTTGTGTTTTAGGGAGCTCACAAAATAAAAACATAACTATACCAATCTAACTCCTTATCTGTGGATGGCAGGCATGGCAAGATCCCTGGTCCTTAACCACATCACTGACCCACTGAGTGTACTATAGCTCAGTTCTTTGCCTGTCCATGGGCCTCCATGTATATTTCCTTCTTATTTAAGCTGTTGTGTTTGGTCCTCAGCTATTTACAGCTAAACCCCTCCTAAGTTTCTGCCACAACCACTCAACTCTGCTATTGTAGTGACAGCAGCCGTGACAGTATGTAAATAAATGGATGTGCTGTAATCCCTATATATGTCAAAGATGAAATAAGAATTCCAGTTCCAAGTCTCTTTGTTTTCTTTGGCCTATTATTCAACAATAATTTTGAAAATGATATTTATATATATTCCTTTAGACTGGAAGTTAGGAGTCTTAGCTTCTTGTCCTGGATTTCTGACAATCTGTCTTGTGATCTTGGACAAGTCTTTTTGCCTCTCAAGACCTCAGTTTCTGTACCTGCAAATTGAATGAGTTGCAAAAGAAGACCTCAGAGATTCTTTCTAATACCCAATCCCTGTTTATTTATTTTCTCTTCTTCACTAGAGAGTGAGTTCATGGAGGGCAGAGACCACATCTGCCTTGTTCACCATTTTATCCCAACAATGAGTACCAGTGGCATAGAACCCAGCAGGCACCCAGCTAAATCTTGTTTAAGGTAGAGATGAACTTCAACTCCAGGTCTGTTTGCTACAGTGGCCGTTTTTTCCTCCATCAACTAGTCTCTAAATTCCCTTCATTTTTTTGTTTCCATGGTATTCCTACAGAATAATGATGGAGCCAGAATTGGTTCTTTTCTATTTATAGCTTGGATAACTACTCTGAGCCTCAGTTTTCTTATCTCCAAATTAATAAAACTATTTCCACTTCATAGAGTTATAATATTGAGTAAGTTTAATAGTGAATATGAAAATGCTTTAGTAAACTGAAAAAATATATAGAAATATGAGTTATGGTTATAATGATGTTGATTAATGTAAAGTTCTTGGCATGAACAGTGAGTTCGAGGTTTAATTTAATTTTATATCTATTCATAATAAGCATCTTGAATTATTACTGAGAGGTAATGATGGCAACAATCTTCCTTAAATAAAAAATGGTTGCTTCTCAGGCAAAATGTGAACACTTAAGGCTATAAATAAATTATTCCTTTTTACAGTCATAAAATATTAAGGAGAATCACTAATAATATTTTTAATTCAGAACAATTGAAAGACAATGAAAAATTCTAGGCTAGGTTCTGGAAAATTAAAGAGAAAGAAAAATCAGTTATGTTACAACAAGAGAAGTAATAGTACAAAATTAAACATTATGAAAAACTTAGTATATTTTAAAAGCCATTGGCAATAATTCAATTCAATTGATGAATAATGATGTAAGTGATAGGGCATACCACCCTTCATAGGAGGTCCTGCTAATGTTTCAGATATAAAAAAAAATCTATAGAAGGATATGTATATATTATTAACAAATGAAAAAACAGAAGAAAAAAATAGTAAATCTAAAAAATCTTTTAGATAAGATTGTGAACTTAACAAAATGCAGAGAATGATGTCATTAAACTGTAAAAAGAAAAGATTTGAATACAGGTGTAAAAATTTGGACTGTATCACAGAGATATTTATTTAAGCCAAAAGAGGGAGAAAATGTAGCTTGACTTATTAAGATGACTTTTACCATCAGGATGTCTTTATTACAAGGAAGAAATGATATACACACATTTTATTTACATATAATTTGCAAATGGAGGGGGCATCAAGGTTGGGTATATCTAGCTTAATAAACTAGGTTATCTGTGAAAGGTTCATACAATGAAATTTCTTATGTTGAATCTCATTTTCAGTGCTCTCCATTATATAATTGGAGACTCATTTTGATTAAAGGACAATAGTTCATTCAACAAATACTTATTCGTTTCCCACAGTTTGCTGGGAACAGTCCTAGATATAGGGATACAACAGCAAGCAAGATGGAGGGGACTTACTTTCCTACAGCATCTTGTCTCATTTATTCATTCATTTGGCCAATTCACACTGGATGCCTAGTCTTTCCCAGGCCCTGAGGTTCAAAGGAGAAAAAGTCAGCCACAGTCCTAGCCTTCTTGACACTTAACAGATTAGTGAGAGCCAGCAGTAGCCATCAACTATACTCACTTCCTACCAGGCGCTATGTGCCAGGCACTATGTGAAATAAATTACTTTTTATAATTCTCACAATACTGTGTTGTTGATATCATGTGACAGATGAGGAAACCAAGGCTCAGAAGTGGTGCAAAAACTTGCCCAAGGTCACATAGCCAATAAGTGACAGACCTCGGGTTTGAACCCAAATCTCATTGACTCAAAGTGTACACTCTTACCTACTCTGCTATCCCACTTCTTGTTGCTGGAACTATTTCTGGGAAACAATGAGAAGAATGGAGAACCATGGTGGCTGATGTAATTGTTGTCTAAGATGTAATTCAGTAAATTGACAGGGGAAGACGTGAGAGGGAAGGCAAAGAATTTGTCTTCAGGGTCTAACATTTATTGAACATCTGTTAGCTTCAGAGTGATTTACATACAGGATCTGATTTAATTCTTTCAATATCCTTATGAATCGGGTAATCTCATTTATAGATATGGAATTGATTGTTTCAGGTAGAAATGCTTTTAACTAAAGAATTCTGAAAAACTGCCTGTTGTTGATGAAACTAAGAGGTGTTTGTTTTCCTCTCATAAGTTTGGTATTGACTCAAGAGTTCAACAGTGTCAGGATGGCATCTGTGCTGTTCTTTTGTCCTTTTCCTCATGAGTGCAAGATGGCTGCCATAGCTGTATTCAAGGCAAGAGGAAGGACAAAGAGGTGGTGGTAGGTTCATTGTTTTTTTTTAATTGGAGGAGTAGAATATTCTCCAGAAGTCCCCACCCTCCCAGCCCCAGAAGACTTCTATTTACATGCCAGAACATTCTCAGGTGGCTACATCAAGCTGCAAGGTAAGTTAGGAAAGTGAGCACTTAGCTTTCCAACCTTTGCATTGAAAGATGATAAAAGAGGAGATGAAAATAAACACTGAATGGTCTAGAGAAGAGGGTTTGCCAGAGTGTACCAGAGAGGCTGAGTAACTTATGCAATGTCACACAGCCATTCAAACTCCTGCTGACATCCAAAGTGTACGCTTTCACCTAATCACTGATCATGGCAATGCCTTATGGGGAAATTAATAGACAAGACAAACCCAATAGCCATTCATTCCATAGCCGTGGAGTTGCCTTTATGAAGTTCTCCATGAAGCGACCATGAGAGGAGGTGTAGCACCTGGTTTTAGACACAAGAAGCACCTGGCATGGGAGCATCCACCTCTCCAAGGTGTCTACCCCTCATGAAGTTCTCCCTGGTCAGTAACTGGTTTTCCAAGCCAAGATGAAGATTGTTAGACTAGAGAAGAGAGGAAGCTTAGGTAGAAAAGAATAGCTAACACTTATAGAGCACTTAGCATCAGGCACTAGTCTAAGAGTTTTATATTGTGTCTCATTTAATCCTGATAGAAACTGTCATTATTCCATTTTTCAGAAAAGGAAAAAGAGACACAGACCTCTCAGAGTCAGACAGCTGTACATGGTGGAGCTGAAATCCCAACCCACCATCTTAGCCACTGTGATTTAATTGCTTGATGTTGCCCACACGGGATAGTGGCAGAGCATCTGAGAAACTGTACCTGTCATGGAGACTGTCTCCTCCAGCTTCTAACCAGGTCCCAAAGCTCCTTCAACAGCAGACAAATTTGGTCATGTCCCAGTTGTAATAAGTTATATTCCCTTTTAGTTAATTAAATTTATTTAATTCTCAAGGCAACCCTAGAAGTAGGTCTGACGGGAGTCATGATCATCTGAGTAAAATTAAGTCAGTTTTACAGGATCACACAGGTAGTAAGCACTGAGAGAGGATGGCAACTCAGGTCACGTGATTCTAGGTCCAGTGCAATTTGTACTCAGCACAGCAGCCAATGGTTCTAAAGATTAAATGCAAATGCACATGCGGAGAGTCACTGCAGACAAGTAAAAGTGATCCATATCAAAGCAGGAGTGAGGGAAAGATTGGACACCAAGTCTAAGAAAGAGAAGGGATATAAGGTGGCAGAGGGAGGGATGCTGGGGATGCCAAAGACAGACTTTCCCAGTTTCTAACTTTGGCTGGAAAAAAATATCAACAGTTGCCTGGATGGGGGTTGGTACGTGTGTCCCACCACCTTCCACCTTGCGTATGCATGGCAGACATAATCAATCGATAGTGCCGGGATCCCAGTATTGTTCTTGACACGATGCTTCAGGCAAACACTACCATTTAAATGTCCTCGAATGAAATCACACCTAGATGCCATCCCTGCTTTGAAGAGTCAAAAACTAAAATCTGCAGGTTCTTGGTCAAGAAAAGAAGCAGAATGATAGAAATCTTGGTTAAGAACCAGGCATATCCTGAGAGTATTTGAGCATTTTAATAAAATATCTAAGCCTCAGTTTCCTCATTTATAAAATGAGGATAATTGGACTTACTTCAGAGGGCTGTTGAAGGATTTAAAACCATAATCCCTACCCAGCATTTGGTGGGTTTCTGTTTTTTATCATTGTTATCCGTTCTAGTTGAGGGGTGACTACTGCTTCCTTGCAAAATCTGTAAGTACCAATGTAAGGAAAAGACAGAATCTAGTCTCTAGTTTGGTTCTCAATATAGAACTAAATTGATTGATTCATTCATTCATTCAAGAGTTACTGAGTGCATGCAGTGTCACAGCCGTCTTGCTAAACATGGGAAATGCAATTGTGAACAGACAGTGGGGTTTGACATCTTTCCTACAGTCAGCCTCTTGAGGGATGTAAGTGTGTAGCAGTACTGATTGGGGTTTTTCTTTACCCTCTATGGTTGGTGACTAGGACCCAAGGCTGAACACAAAGAGGTACAGAGTATATACCTCGTTCTAAAGAGAGCTGCCAACCATTGATGGGGTTTGACGACTCCTGCCAGGGGTTATGTAGAGGTGGGCAAAACTGGCCTTACCACTATTAACTATGCTTCACCCCTTCACCTAAGTCAAGGGCTGTTGGTCTTGTAGGGAGGAGAGGAATACTTCCCTTCTCCAGAATCCCAGCCAGGGAATGATCCTGGAAAGCCTCGTGTAGGGATTGGAGATGTCTGCAGTAAGGGCAGATTGCCATCTTGCTCTCCTGCTGGTAGCTTGCTGAGGGCAACAGAACCCTGGTGCTGCTGTCTGAGTGGAGTGGAGAGTGGTGTAGAGACACAAATGATCAAAGATCCTATTAACTGCTTTTTGCTTCTACATTCCTCAAGGCAGGAGGCTTGCTGGAGCCCTTTGTTTCATCAGGACAAGTACTTGGGAAGAAAAGAAGGAGAAGAATCCCTGACCGCATTTCTTCAGGGGTGACCCAGAGGTTGTAGAAGTGATACCCACAGCTCTTCAGGCTCCACGTGAGGGAAACAGAAGTTAGAGGATGAGACAAGACAGAGGGGCTCACTAAGTGGTCACTAAGGGGACCCCTCACTCGGAAAGGGGGCTGGGCATCTCCTGGACACAACTTCCTTCCAAAGTGTCTCTCTTCCTCACTTTCCACTCACCTGGCAAGAGCAAGACCAAAAAGAGGGAGAGGAAGGCAGTGTGTGTTTTATGGCTGTGACCACGTTTCTCCTCCCACTTCCAGGGTTGTGAGGAAAGAGTGGACTATGCCCCCAACTTCTATCCTCATCCCTTATGGCTGAGTTGGATGGTGGTGAGGAGGGCGTAGAGAGGAGATAGGATTTAAAGAGTGTTTGAAGTTAGAAACTGGTTTAGAATTTAAATAACTGAATATGCCTAGAAAGTTATGGAATCTGTCCAAGATGTCCCTAAAAGATTTCAAAGGACAATCTAATCAGTATAACCGAAGGCAATGATTGTAGAAAAGCAGATGTTTCAGGTTTCCATGTTTACATCCCATGGAAAGGCTACTTTTGGTAACTGGTGTATATTGAGTTGCTGCAAAACCAAGTATCACCTGTCAGTGGAGCTGTGCACCATTTTCAGAACCGTATCATTTTGAGTTGAGAGGAACCTTGGAGCAGTGGATGCATCTCTTTGCTTTTGGGGATTATCTGGAACATTGTAAAAATATGGCTTCCTGGGTACCAGAATCTCAGAGGTTCCAATTCAGGAGGTCTGCGTGGGTCCCGATGTTGGACATACAGTCAGTGTTAGGCTGTGTTTGAGAATTGCTGTCCTCAGAAGGCTTCTAGTTCACCTGGGGTGGCCAGTGAGAGATCTGCCACCAACTTTGCCTGATGAGTTTACTATTCTCTTGGAGAGGCAGAATTTGTTAGTTATGTCTCTTCATGAGACCAACGCCATCCTCAAAAACTTGATGTGCTCATTTTTAGGTTCCTATAAGTTGGGGCTGCCTCTTTTGATGAAACCATAACTTTAGTGTTTTGGATAATAGCAAAAGAAAATGCAAGACTCTAGAGACTGAGAACAGCCAAGGAATTTTGTCCTTTTAGTCCTTGTTAAATAAAACTTTTGACTCTGTTTTGTCTCTTCCTTCTCCAGATGATGGTGTAGGACAGACCAGAAGATGTTTTTGTTTCTACCTGGCTAGGGCTTTCAGGGCAAAGAAATCTAGGTCCTTGGTTGAAACCTAGAAGCCCTCTGAAGACAGCCTGGGAAGTTAAAAGATGGTTGAAAAACCAGAGACCTCAGGAGGCTTATCCACGTGTTTACATCTCCTCTATCCCCTGGAGACATTTATTTAAATTCTAAAGGGTAAAAATCCAGGAGCTTTCCCCTTCTTTTCCCAAAGGGAATACATATACATTAAGGAGACAGGTTTCTCTCCCTCTCTCTGGAATGTAGGGGGCAATATGCATATACACTCCCAGATTCATATTTCAGGCTTCCTCCCCTGTGGTTGAGAACCTCCCTTTGTTTGTGCTGGTGAGGCTCTCATTGCATCACCCCAGAAGGGGGAAGGATGGGGGCATGAGGAATGGACGCAGTTATTGCTATAAGTAAATAATAATGATTGCCTTGACCGGAAACTTCATGTTTGTATTCAGGATAGCATAGGTATTAAAAACTTCTCAGCTGGAATTCTGAAGAGTGGTATATTTCACTCATTGATGGGGGCAAAGAGCAGATGTACAGCTGAGACTTTTTGTACACAGTGATGTAGTGTCTGATGTAGGGATGAGATGGCAGAGTGAGGACATCTTCCTACTTTATTTTCTGTTTCAATCAACAAAGAAATAAAGGACCCATAATGATATCTTATCACTGTTGTCTCTTGCATTTGGGGGGGAGCATTTTATGTTTATTTGTCACATAGACCATATAGAGGTGTGTTGGTATTTAACAACCAGCTCTCAGGTGGGGCGGGGTCTTGATTTGTAGTGTTTGCCAATATCTGTGGTGTAAATACTCCCACTATATTGATTGCAGGCTGTCAACGTATGTCAACCACCTTGCAAAATTCCTGAAAATGTAACAATAGGCTTTCCCAAGCTGGTATGAGCCAACTGTTCATTATCACTGGCATATGACTAAAACAAAACAAAACAACAAAACAAAACAAAACAGAATGAAACATGTACATCAAAAGAGCAAGCAAGAAAGGAGAATCCCAAATAATATGTGTAGATGGTCCCCCTTCAAGAGTTAGCGTTTAATTGCTACACACCGTCCTCCCACCTCCCCCACCATCGAGAGTGGGCTACACTCAGTGACTTTTTGTAAAGAACAGCATAGGGCAAGGGAATAACAGCAACTTTACAGTGGAGAAACCTGGCAAACACTTAACCAAAACATGTCATGTGATATGATGTCATGTGAATGTCCTGCACCCTTTTATTTGTTGTAATGAGAAGAGTAATTCATATCTGTATGTTTGTTCAAAAACCCCATAACCTCAGGCTAATCATGAGAAAAAAACACCAGCCAACCTCAGGTTATGGGATATTCTACACGATATCTGAATTTTTTAAGACTCTCAAGGTCATGACCACCAAGGAAAGACTGAGAAATTGTCACAGACCAGAGGAGATGAGGAAGATGTGGCAACTAAATGCAATATGGCACCCTGCGTTGGATCTGGGAACAATAAAGGATATTAATGAAAAAATGATGAAATCAGACAAAGTCTGGAGTTTAGTTAACAGCAAGGTACCAACGTCAACGTTTTGGTTTTGATGAATGTACCATGAAAATATAAGGTGTTTCCAGTGAGTGAAACTGGCTGAAGGGTATACAGGAACTCTGTAATATCTTTGCAACTTTTCTGAAAATCTAAAATTATTGCAAAATCAAAAGGTTTATTGAGATTTTTTTAAATGTAGGCATTAGAGGGGAGGGAGGGATGAATACGCAGAACACAGAGGATTTTTAGGGCAGTGAAACTATTCTGTATGATACTATAATGAAACATACATGTCATTATACATGTGTCCAAACCCACAGAACATACAGCATCAAGAGTGAATCCTGGGACTTCCCTGGTGGCACAGTGGATAAGACTCTGTGCTTCCAAAGCAGGAGGCCCAGGCTAGATCCCTGGTCAGGGAAGTAGATTCCTCATGCATGCCGCAACTAAGAGTTTGCACACCACAACTAAGGAGCCTGCCTGCAGCAACTAAGACCTGGTACAACTAACTAACTAAATAAATAAATAATAAAAAATCTATAAGGAAATATCCAACATTAAAAACAAAGAGTGAATCCTAATGTAAACTACGGACTTTGGGTGTTAATGATGTATCCACAAAGGTTCATGGATTGTAACAAACGTGCCCCTCTGCAGGGGATGCTGAGAGCGGGGGCGGCTGTGGGGAGGGACAAGGGGCATATGGAAACTCTCTACTTTCTGCTCGATTTTTCTGTGAGACTAAAATTTCTCTAAAGATTAAAGTCTATTAAAAACAACCACAACGACAACCAGGTAAGCATGATTCCTAAATTGAAAGGGAGCTGAAGAGCCTTCTACATATCCTTTCCTTATTGTAGGTAGATGGTCTATCTCTCAGAAAGGACCAGTGTTCTCGGTGTCCCTTTCCTGAGGCATGGTTTTTATTCATTTTGTTTTTGTTTTTCTTTTTTTTGTTTGTTTGTTTTGCTTTGCTTTTTTCCTTGAGAAGAGAAAACCGTGCTTCTCAGAGCTCTCAGGCCGTAGATAGAAACTGTTTTTGGTGGCCTTTTACCATCCCTTCGTTTTTTTGAAGTATAGTTGATGTACAATATTATACAAGTTACAGGTGTACAATGTAGTGATTCACAATTTTTAAAGCTTATACTCCATTTATAGTTATTATAAAATATTGGTTATATTCCCTGGGTTGTACAATATATCCTTATAGCTAATTTTATACCTAATAGTTTGTACTCCTTAATCCCCTACCCGTTTTGCCCCTCCCCCTTCCCTCTCCCCACTGGTGACCATTAGTTTGTTCTCTGTATCTGTGAGTCTGTAACCCCTTCATTTCTTGAAGTCAACTCTTCAAATCAGAAGAGCACTTGCTTCTCCTTGAATTCTTTCAGATGTTTCGAGAACATGTTCATTCTTTATCCAAGTAGAAACGTAGACATTAGGGCCGAATTGTGTGCTCACAATAAATCTCATGTTTCCATCAGATACATAAAACCAGCTTGATTTCAATCATTTCCAAAAGGTAACCTCATCTTTCTGTGAGCTACATAAATGTGAGAGAAAATTGGAGCAAAATTTCTTGGAGATTTAGCTCCTTTAAGTTTTCAGAGAAGCTAACAAAAATACAATGCACACTCATCTTCACTCCATGACAAGGAAACACTATTTCATGTTAAATTTGGTGAGAACTTCAACAATCCAACCCCTTGCTGGACAGGAAGACTAAGGCCCTGTGACCCGCTCAAGGTGGCCTGTTAGTGACAAAGGTAAGGCTCTGAGCATCTTGCCTCCTACCCCAGGGCCCCTGCCATTACAGCAGCTGTGCAAAGTGCATTAGAAGAGGAGGAGGAACAACGAAGTATCAACTGAATAAAGGCTGAAAAGAAAAACAAGTGTATCGATGGCCTCTTGCAAGCATCCTTTTATTTGCAACAATAACTATGTCTGGAAAACCATCATTTATCAACGTCTTAACTTTTCTATAGCTGCTTAGTCTTTCTTGAGCAAAAATCTTTAAGATATGTTTTAAAATTTTGGTTTTAGCTTTAACTACCTATCCATGTGCTACCATTATGAGAATTGTGAAAGCTCCTTTTTTTTTCTCTTTCCTAAATCAGAAATAACTGATAAACTGATGGCTGGGCTGGACTGTATATTGAGGTATCCAGAGAACAGCTCCAGGCAAAGGATGATTCTCACTAGATGGCAAATCAACATAGACTGTGTCTCTCTCCCTTGAAAGCATCCTTTGAAATGGATGAAGCAATAGAGAAGGTGGTGGGTCTAAGAATGTGAGTAAAACTGATCGATTCCCACAGAAAAAACAGTGGCTGGGTCACAATGTGGAAGAAAACCACAGCTCGGAATAGAGAGAGAGGTCACTGGAGATGAAGGACACTCTCTTGTGTTGTTCGTTTCTTTCTTCTCTGTTTTCTGCCGGTGGGAACCAGGAACACAGTAGTACAAGCTCAGTCCTGCCTGGAGACCACAGAGAATGTCACTCATATTCAGTTGGGGTGGGAAGCAAATGACAGGTGAGGGCGAACCTCATCTTCATTCCCCTCTACATATCTGAGAGGAGACGATTAGATTATAAAATTGTAGCACTCAGAGCAGGGGTCCAGGAAGGTTCTTGAAGGCTGAAGTATGTCTCTTAAAATTCATATGTTGTCCATCCTTAGCACCTCAGGATGTGACCTTATTTGGAAATAGGGTCATTGCAGATTCAATTACTTTAGATGGATGAATGTTAAGATGGATCAGTTAACAGTTAGTTAGGATGGATGGAGCAGAGTGGGCCCCTAACCCTATATGGCAGGTGTCCTTATAAAGAGGAGAAATTGGGGACAGGCACACACAGGGAGAATGCCATGTGAAGGTGAAGGTAGCGAGGGGGGTGAGGCTTCTACAAGCCAAGAACCATCAAAGATCACCAGCAAACCACCAGAAGCGAAGGGAGAGGCATGGAACAGATTCTCCCTCGTAGGTCTCAGAGGGAACCAACACTGCTGATACCTTGATCATGGACTTCTAGCCTCTGGAACTGTGAGGCAATAAATTTCTGTTGCTTCGCCCACCCCACTGTGGTCGTTTGTCGAGGCAACCCTGGGAAATTAATGCAGAGGCCAGTGTTGCCCGGTGAGGAGGCCAGTGGAAGAGATTGAGAGCAACATGTAATACCAGAGGCTCAGCAGCATGAGGTATGGTCCCCTCTCCTCCTTCAACTCACTAGGAGGCAACTAGAGACTGGACTTCAGCCTCTCCTCCTGTACAGATGACCTGGGGAGGATGCTAAGACTATCCACATAGCAACTCAAACAGAGTCACCAACTGTTGGAACTAATGAGAGAGGTTAGTAATGTTAGCGGAAGCTATTCAGTTTCCGTGTCCCTCTATACCACTGATAAAAGCTAGAAAATAAAGCAGAAAATAACACAACTTTCACAATAGTAATAAGTCTATAACATCTCTAAGGGTTTACTTAACAAGGAATGCACAAAAACTCTACAGAGAGTAATTTAAAGCTTTCCTTAAAAACACAGATAAACTCCTGAAAATGTCACTGGACCATTATGTTCACGAGTGGCATGCTTTAAAATTGTAATGGAGTCAAAACTTCTAAAATTAATTTACAAAGTAAATGCAATTAAGACAATTTCAGCATTATTTTTTGATAAAGTCGACAGACTCTCAAATTTGCGGCTACTATTCAAAGCCCATGTGTAGCCAAGTCAATTTTTAAAAAGAAGAGTCAATAAGGGGGAATTCTTTAGCTGATCTGAAGACATACTGCCAACACATGGTAAAAAAAAAGAGTACTGGTGCAGGAATAACCAACTACAACAATGAAGTGAAATAGAAAGTTTAGAAGCATATATATATATATATATATATATATATATATATATATATATATATATATATATAGGATTAGCCAAAATTTTCGTTCAGGTTTTTCCATAACATTTTATGGAAAAACCCGAACAAACTTTTTGACCAACCCAATATCTAGGAACTTGATGTATGAAAGAGGTGGCAAGACAAATTAAAGGAGAAAGGACAGGTTCTTAAGAAGGTGTTATTGGGAAATGGATTTATATTATAGAGAAAAATAAAGTGGGATCTCTACCTCACACCATACACAAAGGGGGAACTTTTAGATAATTTGAGACTTAAACGTGAAACATAAACTGTAAGGTAATGAAACAATAGGAGAATTTTTGAGTGGAATTAGTATCTAGAATATACAAAATGCTCCTGCAAATCAACAAGAAGAAGGCACAGATATGAACACAATGGTCAAAGAGTAGCTGATTCAGAATACGAACCTCAAGGGGCTTACAAGTAAAGAAGAGTTCAGCCTCACTCATAATCATATAAATGCCCAATTTAAACAGCAGTGAGACATGGAAACAAGCTAAATGTCCATCGACAGATGAATGGATAAAGAAGATGTGATACATATATGCAATGGAATACTACTCAGCCATAAAAAAGAACAAAATAATGTTATTTGCAGCAACATGGATGCAACTAGACATTACCTTACTAAGTGAAGTAAGTCAGACAGAGAAAGACAAATACTATATGACATCACATATGTGTGGAGTCTAAACTATGACACAAATGAACCTATCTATGAAACAGAAACAGACTCATGGACATAGAGAACAGACTGGTGGTTACCAATGGGGAGGAGGTTAAGGGTGGGGTGGAGTGGGAGGTTGGGTTTAGCAGATGTAAACTTTTATATATAGAATGGTTAAACAACAAGTTCCTACTGTATAGCACAGAGAATTATATCCAACATACTGTAATAAACCATAATGGAAAAGAATATATAAAAAAGGAATGTGTATATATGTATAATTGAATCACTTTGCTGTACAGCAGTAATTAACACATTGCAAATCAACTATACTTCAAAAACAAAATAAACAGCAATGAGATATCACATTACACCTATCAGGTGGATTAAAATCAGATTGTTAGAGAACATTAAGTCAGACAAGGATGGCAAGGATGTGGGGAAACAGGTGGGAGTGGATCAACATTCTGGGAAGTGATCTGGCAAGTAAGATGACAGAACTCAAGAAGATATCTTTTAGGTTGCAAACAGATTTTTAATTAGAAATATGAAATTCTAAATGGATTTTTAAAATAAATTTATTTATTTATTATTTATTTTTGGCTGCGTTGGGTCTTCGTTGCTATGTGGGCTTTCTCTAGTTGAGGTGAGCAGGGGCTACTCTTCGTTGTGGTACGTGGGTTTCTCATTGCGTTGGCTTCTCTTCATTGTGGAGTATGGGCTCTAGGTGCTCAGGCTTCAGTAGTTGTGGCACGGGGGCTCAGTAGTTGTGGCACGGGGGCTCAGTAGTTGTGGCTCGTGGGCTCTAGAGCTCAGGATCAGTAGTTGTGACGCACGGGCTTAGTTGCTCCGTGGCATGTGGTATCTTCCCGGAACAGGGATCAAACCCATGTCCCCTGCATTGGCAGGTGAATTCTTAACCACTGCACCACCAGGGAAGTCCAAAACAGATTTTTTTCACACAAAATATTATGCCAGAAGATATCAAAGAATTTATATCAACAGCTGTGGCACCTCAATGAATGACGGAAGTCTGGGTTTATTCTTTGGGGAACGTGGTTTGGAGGAAAGGACATGTCCTTTGGAGTTAGACCCTCTGCCTCCAACTTGAGTGCTCTTTCTACTCTTCCATGGACTACTTGCAGGTGCTGTTGAAACTATTGTTGCCATGAGAATGAAGCCAGCCACAGCAGACAACTCTTGCTAATTGTCAGCTCAGAGTGAAAAGCCAAGTGCACAGTCCTAAATAAAATAGTGCTTTAAAAAGTTACTTTCATAAGTAAGATTAATACACTAATGCCTCCTTGGCATAATCAACTCAGTATTGATTGAGAGGTTTCAAAGATTGGACCTTTTGGGGCAACATGTGGGTTCATCTTTGTATCTCTGGTACCTGGCTCGATTTATAACATTTATGGACTTCTTAATCACTTTAACTGAAAGAAGGGACAAGCTATTTATTTCCAAAATCATAGGAAGATTTTTTTTTTTCTTTTTGGAGACAGTGACCTCAACTCCTTTTTCTTGTTCAAGGATCTTTTCATTCAAGAAACATATTTTGATCAACTGTGTGCCAGGACATGTACCAAGTGCATTACATGCACCACCTTGTGGAGCCCTCCGAAGAGCCCACTTGTAGAAGCTCTCAGATCCCTGTGTACAGAAGAGCCAAGGCTTGGAGAGCTTAACTGCCTTGTTCATGGTCACATAGTCAGGTGTACAGTAAGAAATGAAACCAAGGGCTTCCCTGGTGGTGCAGTGGTTGAGAGTCCGCCTGTCAATGCAGGGGACACGGGTTCGTGCCCCGGTCCGGGAAGATTCCCACATGCCGCGGAGCGGCTGGGCCCGTGAGCCATGGTCGCTGGGCCTGCGCATCCGGAGCCTGTGCTCCGCAACGGGAGAGGCCACAACAGTGAGAGGCCCACGTACCGCAAGAGAAAAAAAAAAAAAAAAGAAATGAAACCAAGTCTCCCAACTTCACCAATATTAAAGGAATAGCTACAAAGTAAGATCCTACCTCTATTATTACGCAAGATGCAAAGATAAATAGGAAATTCTTTCCTCAAGAACTTACCACCTATTCAATCAGTTATAAACTGTAGGAAGCCTGCAATTATTTTAGGTAAAGATTAAAATATGGTGTAAGAGATCACAAAAGGGAAAGTTTAATTCTTTCTAATTAGGGACTGGCTTCCCAAAGATGGTGGCATATGAACTGGACTTTGAATGGTGACCCGAATTTGAAGAGGCATTTTATGAGAGGGGGCCAGTTTGTTTTAAGGCAGCAATAGAAAAGGGTGGGATGCTTCAATCAGGAATAGTGAGGTTGGAAATGAAAGACTGAATATAAGACTACCCTGATGGTGCAGTGTTTAAGAATCTGCCTGCCAATGCAGGGGACACGAGTTCGATGCCTGGTCCAGGAAGATCCCACATGCCACGAAGCAACTAAGCCCGTGCACCACAACTACTGAGCCTGCACCCTAGAGCCTGCGAGCTACAACTACTGAGCCCATGTGCCACAACTACTGAAGCCTGTGTGCCCTAGAGCCCACATGCCCTAGAGCACACGTGCTGCAACTACTGAGCTCGTGTGCTGCAACTACTGAAGCCTGTGGGTCTAGAGCCCATGCTTCGCAACAAGAGAAGCCACTGCAATGAGAAGCCTGCACACCACAACAAAGAGCAGTCCCCCTCGCTGCAACTAGAGAAAGCCCGAGTGCAGCGATGAAGACCCAATGCAACCAAAAAAAAAAAAGACTGAATATAAAAAGGCAAGTGGGAATCTGAGACACATCTTCCTAGATGTGATAGTTAAAAAGTCTGGGATTCTATAACATCACTGAAGGAAATACTATGGAGCAAACATTATAAACATGGAGTCAAGAGCTTTGTGAACCCCCTGAAATTTTTGGCAAAGATGTGTGAGCGTGTGTGTGTGTGTGTGTGTGTGTGTGTGTGTGTGTGTGTATTTGTATGAGAAAGAGTATGTGAGTGAAGGGGATGGTCATACGTCATTTTCTGGAAAGAAGGACCATAGTCCATGGCTGACCACTGGTTCTCTATGGGTTATGTAACCTACGAAAAGAAGAACTACTGCACATACAATGAGAAAGCAAAGATCAGACCTTAGGAGTTACATAGAGAAAGTGGATTTGGTGAAGGAGCCTAGACGGATATTGTCAGAGAGAAGAGCCCTAGACATCTACTATTACACAGGGCCGGGGGGAAAGGTTAAAGCTTGGGATGACTGGTCAACCATGCCTAATGAGTTTAAGTTTGAGAATTCTACCAGGTGTGATCATCTGTGCTCTTGTGGGTTCTCGGGACATCATTTACAGGCTCCTAATGGATACTTTAAGTGATGATGAGTAGACAGCTAATGCAATCACAGCCGGAAACTGAGCCCTATTTAAAAATGGTCCACTAGATGGCACTATGGGCCAATAAGAATATTCATCTGGCCTTCACAAGTGAAATATGTTTACCTTCCACTTTTTTTTTCTTTCTCCTTTGCTAATATACTGCAGCCTGATCCCCTGCATTATTTGCCTATTAAAAACAATGGCATTTAGAAATAATATCCCTACTTTTCATTATTCGTTGATACTCTATGTAATCCTCAGTAGACTTTGGAAAACCTTCATTCGTATCTCAGTTCTAATACAGAAAGTTGGATCTAATCCCCAATTTACTAAAACCCCTCATAAGACTGTGTGTAGTCATTGCTGGCATTTATTGATTCTTGAGGAGCTGTGAGATTGGGACAGGCGGGAAATAAGAGTGAAAGGAGAGAAAATCCTCTAAGTTTGATCAGAAGAGCAAGGAACACAAGCTTTAGCCCTGATTGATCTGGCAAGGGAATAAAGCAGCCAGGAATTCCACGGAGGTGCAACGTTGCTTTCAAGGAAGAGAATCTCATTATCCTGGGGCAGAGATTACTTGGGACTTTCACGTGAAAACCTGCATTTTAAAAATTATTATTTTTATGCAGAAAGAACGGACAGCTTGAATTAGGCACCAGGAAGAGGAGTTAAAATATATCCTTTGGCCAAAGAAAATCGTAATATGCAATTTTACATTTATATGTCACTTAACCAGTTTACAAAGTGCTTTTCTGCATCCATCATATTGTTTGATTCTCAAAACCACCCAGGGGGCGGGCAGTGTAACCAACCCCACTTCGCACAGCAGGAGACAGAGACTCAGAGAGATTCAGAGCCTTGCTCAGGGATGCACAGCCATCGACAGGGAAAGCTGGCATAAAAATCTAGATCTTCACTTTTTTAATGTGAAAAATGGGGCTAATGACACCTACCATGGTAGAGATGTGTTCAACGTAACCGCATAATAAAGGTCTCGACACGGAGTCAGTATATGCTAGCTGGTTTCATTATTTAGAAGTAGGTTAAAATGCCTATTTCCAATGATATATGTGTTAAGGATCTTTGATTGCAACAATAGAAACCAATATAGCAGATTGTTAACTTGTTAACCTTACACCTCCCTCCCTGCCCCCTGCCCCCACCCCCTGACACCGCCATTGTGCAAAAAGGAATTTATTGGAAGGACACAGAATAGCTGCAGAATCAGAGGGAAAGCAGAGGAGCCTGGCTTTGAAAAGTACAGGATGCAAGAAAAATTGGGATTGACCCACCTTGGGCCACACGTATACTCCACAGCTAGGGGAGAAAAGGGTCCTTGGCTGACATCTGCTTTCAGGGGAGGATGAGTTATCTGAAGGGGAAATTGGGGTGCTATTGCAGAAGGAGAAGAAATAAGGGCCCGGCAGAAAAACAAAACATTGGATGTCATTACACAGGGTATTTCTCAAATGAAGGCCTTAAACATCTCTTTCTGTAAAGCTAGAGATGATGACCTATATTTATCGAACCTTTATGTGCCAGGTACTGTTACATTTATGAACTCACTTAATTCTCTGACAACCCTATGAAGCAAGTAGTAGTATTAGTCCCATTTTACAGGGAAGGAAACTAAGGCCCATTTGACCAGGGTGGCAGAGGCGAGTTTAAAACCCAGAGAGAGCTCATCACACCAGAAAACGATAGTCTTTAGAGGATTACTGTAAAAATGAAAAGTTAATTTTAGATGGAGACATGAAATTGCTGTTATTTAGCCATTTTTGACCTCGAAGAATGACAGTTGCCTATGACTCCACTTAGTACATGTACAGCACTCAGAACAGGCCCTGTAATATAGTCAGTGCCCAATGATGTATTTCATTATTATTAGGTGATCCTGCCTGCCTGCCAGCAAGTGAGATTTAAAAACTAAAATTGCACAGGCCATTATTATGTAAACTGGACTGGGTTAGGGTAGAAGTGCAGGAAGCTGTCCTTTGATTAGTGCTACCCTGAAGTTTCCCAACGAGCAAGTTAGGCATTTTGGTAGTTTTTCCACTTATGATCTCTGTGTGTCTAAGCGTCTCCTCTTTTTTCTCAGACTTGAGACTTGTGTGAATTCTTTGGGACTGAGAGCACAGCAAAAAGTCTTCGTTTTATGGCAACACAACATCATGTGCAGAAGCCCTTAACTCATCCTTTGGGACTCAATCCCTTCCTCTCCTTCTCCCCTCCCCCACTGCCTCCCCCCTCGTATCTCTGCCTCTGAAACTACCCTGAAGAAATGGACTGCATGACCCAGAGCTGGAATGGTCTCTGGGAGCTGCTTAGCCCAAAGTCTGAGCTGTTTATCAACAAGGAGGTGGGGCAGTTTTTTGCAAACAGTTGCAAAAAAAGGTGGGGGGATGGCCCACGTCTAGGAGGAGTAGCTGCTGGTCAGCCCAGGAGGTCTCTGAGCCTCTGATTAGGTGGGACAATCAATGACTCCACAATTCTCCGCAGATTCCAGCACACAGCTCCACACACCACCTCTGAAAAAGAAAAATAAGCCCCGCAGCACAATTCCCTGCTTCTCCCTCAAACCCAAGCTTCGCTCCAATCTGCCTGAAGAAGCAAAGCCACACAAAAGCCAACGGTTACTTATTTTCTGGAAGGACAAATGAGGACCTGTTTTCAGTGAAACTGATTTCCAAGAAGCATGTGGCTTCTTGACGGCTGACCCACTGTTGGATTCAATCCTGGCTGCTGTGGTTTCGAGAATATCATCAGGGTAGCTTCCCCGCTGTGCAGTCCATGTTGGGACTTACACCGTCTTTAAAAGGCACAAATAGCTGCATTGAATAATGTAAGCCAATGTTCTAACAACCCCACTTATACTCAGGCTAAATGTAAAGGTCACCATTGCGGGGAAATAGTGACAAGAGAATGAAAGCGTCTTAAACACGAATTTCACAGGTGTTTCCTCATTTGGAAAGTCTTACACTATAAAAGAAGCAAAATTGCCTGTGAGTTTAACAAAATATACAAGCGTAGAATTCATTTCTTGGGAACAAGATAACTTTAACAAAAATTGTAAAATAGACAAGTGTGGAGCGGTAAAGCGTGTCTTAGGTGCTTTCTCTAATATTAATAATTCTTTCCCCCTATAGTTATTGAGCACCTACTGTGTGTTAGGAACTGGGCTAGGAATCAGATGGTACACAAGACAAACCCCCGCCTTCACAGAGCTCTCAGCTTGTCAGGGAAGAAAGATACAAAAGCATGGAGTTACAATAAAGGGAGATGAGGGTTATGAAAGAGGACGTACATTTGGGAAGCACATAGCGGGGGGACCTGTAATAGTCTAAAGATGCAGATAGCATCATCCCCCAGTGAAGTCAGGACTTGGCTGAGAGCTAAGGGATGAGTAGGGGAGAAGCACTTTAGGCCAAGGGAAGGTGTAACATGGATAGGGGGACAGGGGGAACAGCATATCTAGAAGTTAGGGGAGGAGAAAGCACGCCATAGCTGACACCGAAGATAATCTAGAGCAGGAGAGACATAGTATGGCCCTCAAGCCAAATCCAGCCTAATGCCTAGTTTTATAAACAAAGTTTCACTGGAATACCATTGCATCTGTTTTTACTGGAACACCGTTGCATCCATTTCTTTATTGTTTATGGTAGCTGTTGCATTGCACCTGTTGAGTGGTTGAGATAGAGGATGTATGGTAGCTAGACCACAGTAGGCACTTAACAAATAGTGACTGCTGTTAGTATCTGCATTCCTCTCATTACTCAGATAATAACATTGCAGTGAAATGGCTTAAGGGAGAATAGAAAGTTCCTACCTTCCTAGGAACTGGGCCAAAGCAACAAGTAATTGTCAGACCGGGTTTAAACCCATTCTAATCGATCACTAACCATTTTACATCAACACCTACACTGCTGAAATTCATCTAGTCAGCAACAGTGTCACACTGTCATTCAAGGCATCTGCAGCTAAAAGTCAACCCATGTGCACTCTCACTTCTGAAAAATTCATCAATCTTTGAATTCTACTCTTCATATATATATATTTAAACAATCGGCCCTCAGCTTTGCTTAACGAGTTTGGACTTTACAAGTGTTATTTGTCTCTTCAGTGATGATGGCCTCTTTTGTGGACGTGCACAAAGTGAAAATTTGCCTAAGCCAGGATTTGAATCCAGATATATCTTACTCCAATCCCACGTTCTCTTATCCACCCCTGTACTTCTCAAGTTGGGAATGTATACTGCTGCTGTTAGCTGAGAAAATGGCAGCTGCTACACAAAATTGGCTTTAAATAACATTGCATCACATAACACGAGGAGGAATTCATTTCCTTTTCCATCTTCAATTCTTTTACATAGCAATGAAGAAAACAGGCTTTGGAGCCAGACTGGTCTAGGAATGTATTAGTTATCTACTGCTGTGTAACAAATTAGTCCAAAACTTAGAGACTTACAATACCAATAACATTTTATTATCTTAGATCATGTGGGTCAGGACTTTGGGGTGGTTAGGTGGCTCCAAATAGGGGTGTCTCATAAGATTATTGTCAAGGTGTTAGCCAGGGCTGCAGTCCTTTGAAGGCTTGACTGGGGTTGAAGGGTCATCTTCTACATTTGCTCACTCACATGGCTGGCAAGTTGGTACTGGCTGTTGGTGGAGGCCTCAGTTCCTTGCCATGTGGACTTCTCCATACAGCTGTGTGAGGGTCCTCATGACATGGAAGCTGGCTCTCCCAGAGCAAGTGATCAAAGGGAGGAAAGTGGAAGCAACTGTATCTTTTATGACTTAGCCTTGTAGTTTGGTAGTTGGGCTGCTATAAGAGAATAGCACACATTGGGTGACTTTTAAATAATTGAAATTTGTTTCTCATAGTTCTGGAGGCTATAAGTCCAAGATCAAAGTGCCAATATGGTTAGTGACTAGTGAGGGTTCTCTTCTGAACTGCAGATGGCCATCTTCTAATTGTACCTTCACATCAGGGAAAGAGGACAAGAGCTCTCTGGACTGTCTTTTATGAGAACACTAATCCCATTCATGAGGGTTCCACCTTCAAACGTTCTACCTCCTAATGCCATCAGAGTTGGGGATAGGATTTCAACATATGAATTTTGGGGGGACACAAATATTCAGTCTGTAACATTGTGAAAGTCACACACTATCACTTCTGCTGTATTCTTTGGTCACACACACTAATGTTGATACAATATGGGAGGTGACAACACAAACGTGCAGATACCAAGAGGCCAGGATCATCGGGAGACACTCTGAGGGCCATCCTGGAGTCTACTGCTACCACTTACTAGCTGTGCAATGTTAGACATATTAGATTTCACTGTGTCTCAGTTTCCTTACCTGTAAAATGAGAATACTAATATTACCTACCTCATCTACAAGGTTTTTTTTTTGAGAATTAAATGAGTTAATATTAGTGAAGCCCATAGAACAACGCTTAGCACATAGTACATACTTAGAAATGTCCTGTTAATACTTTTATACCTCTCTAAATCAGTCTTACTCAAAAAGCCATTCCACCAGGAGATAAAGGGCTAACACAAGAATATAAATCAATGTATTGCTCCTTCATTGAGGGAGTTGTACTGCCATAAAAGAAGTCTGTTGTAAACTAAAAAAAAAAAAATTAATTAAAAAGTGTCACTTAAACAAAATATTGCATGTAGTGATGTAGTTGATTTGCATTTTGGAGCAATCTGTTAAGAGTAGACAGAAAAGGCAGTTTGCAGACCAACAGCCAGCCCACAAATCACACTTTGACTAGTGATTTCCTAAATCTTGATAATCTCCCTTTTCAACTGCAAGAGTACAACAGCAGTGTTCAATGGCATTGTTTTTTTTTTCCTTTCTTCTCTTTTCTTCTTAATTTCTCAAAGTGTAGAGGGAAGTGGGTGAGAGCAGGGAATTTTATAAAAGTGATAGCATGCTGTTGAAATGCAGAAGAAGGATGGGGAGAACAGTCTAAGAGGAGTATGTGTTTGACAGGAGGAGAAGTCATGGAAAGTTATGAAAGGACAATTATCATCTGTTTAATGGCAAATGGTTGTTTTCCTCCATTTACTGATGTGTTACAGAATTTCTTTTAAAATAAACTTATGTCTTAGTTTGGGTTCCTTAAAAGCAGAGCCTGAGACAAAGACTTGCCTGTAGGTTATTCATCCTGAAAGTAATTCCAGGGAGCAGAAATTGGGGAGTAGATAGGGAAGCAAATACAGCAATGAATTGTTGTATTGGCCCAGTGCTGCAGGGGGCTGATGTTTTGTCTCATCAGGATCTTCTGAGAACTTTTTGAAATTCTTGTCTCCCTGGGATGTAAAAGGAAAAAAATAATATCCATCAGCTCTCTTCCCCTGTTGGCCAAAGATTGTCTCCTGGTCTTAACTCTCCTTTACTTCTAGATTGCATATTGCAGGTAAATGTTGCATGGGTTCCCCAAAAGAGTCAAGGGCTGTGTCAGAAAAGCTCCAGGCTAGCAAATAAGAAGTATGTGGTGTATGTGGAGGCCAGGTGCTCTCTGGTTATTCCTTCGTAGAGCTAGTCAAAGTCTGCTGCTTGGAACTTCCACAGCAGCAGCTATAGCAAAATGTAGACCCCAAAAGATCTCTGTGGATCACAAGAAATGTTCAATAGAATGCATTAAAATAAGGAAACACATTTTGAAAATAATAAACATTAAGTAGGGACTTTGAGTTTCAGCTTGAACATGTAAAGAACTTAGAAGTCATCACTCATCCTTACAGAAAAAGCTGGATAAAATGACCATCAGAGAAGAAGATTGGGCCCTCAGAGAAGGTTGGATTCAGAAAAGCGTGAATGCAGGGCAAACTGACACTTCTAAATGTAGAGAGATGGAAATTTGCTTACCTTGAGGGCAGATACTAGAACCATGAACTCGTGGGGGCATTTAAATGGTAATTTCAACAAATTGCCAGGTATAGAGTATGGACTAGTGTGACAGTAAAGACTGCTGGGACCCATCAGTCTCAGTCTTCCCCCCAACCAAACTTTCATGGGCTTTTGTTCCAGGAATCCCATCAGGTTCTCATGGTGGGTATCTGAGAAAAATCTCCCTGTAACTCTGGCAGCCATTGTGAAATAAGCCCAGAGCTATCTTCATAACAAAGACCTATTCTCCTAGGAAAGAACTTTGCTGGAGCCTTGTTCCAGATGGAAGAAGGGAATTCCTCCCCACTCCAGCATTCCTATCCCACTTATGGGGAAAAAATTCATTTTAATCAGTGAACAGCCCTTCAAGGTAGTAGACTGGGAATGCTATAGTTAGGGATGGGTGGGGAGCAGGGAGAAAATAGCTATTCCATTGAAGAAACGATGTGAAGGTCACAGTCCCAAGACTTAGGCTCACTGAAAGGCTGATATTTAATTGGAAGATTATAGACTGCTCTCTCTCTCTCTCTCTCTCTCTTTCTCTCTGATATCTTACCACCAAACCAACAGTGTGGGGATTACGGCTAAAAGAACTGTAAGACACAAGCTCTCTCTGGGGAAGACTACATAGGGAAGTCCTAGGTCAAGAGAGGAGACAAGATGAATAACACTAGAGGAATTTGAAGACTGAGGCATCAACAATTACAAGAGACATTAAATACAGCCCTGATACTAGCCTGACTAGCATATATCATTACACTAATGGCCTATTTACCCAAGTCCCTATTACCTGATACCATATGTCTCACCTTCAGCAAAAAGTTATAAGGTATGCAAAAAGCAACAGAAAATACACTCTGAAGAGATGAGAAACCCATCAGAACCAGACTCACATATGATATGGATGTTGCAATTATCCAACAGGAAATTTAAAATAATTATGAATAGTATATCAAAGGAAAAAGTAGACATCACAGAAGAACAGATGGGACATGTAAGCAGAGACATGGGATTTCTAAGAAAGAATCCAAAGCGGGTGCTGGGCGAAAAACCCCACAGTGACAATGAAGATTGCTTTTGATGGGCTCATTAGTAAACTAGATGTGACCAAGGAAAGGATCAATGCGCTTGATGGTAGGACAATAAAAACTACCCAAACTGAAATGCAAAAAGAAAAAAGAATGAAACATAAAAATGTATCAAAGAATAGTGGGACAATATCAAAATTTGTAACATCTGTGTAATGAAAATACCAGAAAGAGAACAAAGCAGAAGAAATATTTGAAGTAATAATGGCCAAGAACTTTCTAAAATTACTGGCATACATCAAACCACAGATCCAGGAAACCCAGAGGACACCAAGAAAGATAAGTACAAAAAAACAACACCTAGGCACTCAAACTTCAGAAAACTACAGACATAGAGAAAATATTGAAAAAAGTCAGAAAAAAGTACCTTACCTGTAGGAGTAATAAGGACAGATTCTATCAGACTTCTCATCAGAAACTGTGCAAGAAAGAAGGGAGCAGAGTGAAAAATTTCAAGTGTTGAAAGAGATATCTACCAATCAAGAATTCTAAATGCAGCAAAATTATCTTCCAAAAGTGAAGGAGGAATAAAGACTTTCTCAGACAGATAAAAGCGGAGGAATTCATCATCAGCAGATGTGCAAGAAATGTTAAAAGGAAGAAGGAAAATTTTCTTTAGGAAGAAGGAAAATGATATAGATCAGAAATGTGGAAGGGTGACAGAGTGACAAAGAAGGAATAAATAAAGGTAAAATAAAATCTTTTATTTTTCTTATTCTTAATCCATCTAAAAGGTAACTGTCTGCTTAAAGCAAAAATAGGAACAATGTATCAGGTGATGACAGCATATGGATAAGTGAAATAAATGACAACAGAGTCATAAGGGATGGGAAGGAGAAATTGATAATACGTTGCTAAGAGATACTTGCACTACTCACGAGGTGGTATAGTGTTCTGTGAAAGTGGACTTAGATTAATTGTAAATGTATATCACAAACTCTGGCAACCACTAAGAGAGCAGATAAAATTAAATCATACTCAAAATGAATCATACACCTACATGTAAAATGCAAAGCTATAAAACTCCTAGCAGATAATACATGAGGAAATCTAGGTGAACCTGGATTTGGTGATGACTTTTTACATATAGTATCAAAAACAAATTCAGGAAAAAAATTGATAACTTGATTATGATTAAAATTAAAAACTTTTCCTCTATGAAAGACACTCTTAAGAGTATGAACGGATAAGTCGTAGATTGGGTGAAAATCTTTGCAAATCACATATCTAATAAAGGGATGGAAATCAAACTTCACAAAGAACTTTAAAAACTCAACAATATGAAAACAAACAACTGAATTAAAAAACCAGCAAGATACCTGAAAGAAGATATACAAAATAAGCATATGAAAAGATGTTCAGCATCATATGCCATTAGAGAATTACAAATTAAAATGACAATGAGATGCCACTACGTGCCTGAGAGAGTGGTTAAAATCCAAAGCATTGGCAACACCAAATCCTGGAGAAGATATGGCAAAACAGGAACTCTTATTTGTTGCTGGTAGGGAAAGGCATAGCCATTTTGGAAGGCAGTTTGGAAGTTTCTTTAAAAAAACTAAACATACTCTTACCATATGACTCGGTAATTGTGCTCTTTGCTGTTTACTGAAATGAGTTGATAGCTTATATTCACACAAAAACTTGTACATGAGTGTTTTTTTTTAGCAACTTTATTCATAATTGCCAAGACTTGGAAGCAACTAAGATGTCTTCAATAGATGAATGGATTAATAAACTATGATATATCCATACAATAAAATATTATACAGTGATTTTAAAAAATCAGCTATCAAGCCACAAAAAGATATGGAAGAGCCTTAAATACATTTAAAAAATTTTTTTATTGGAGTATAGTTGACTTACAATGTTGTGTTACTTTCAGATGTACAGCAAAGTGAATCAGTCATCTATATCTATATCTATCTCCATTCTTTTTCAGATTCTTTTTCCATATAGGTTATTACAGAGTACTGAGTAGAGTTCCCTGTACTATACAGTAGGTCCTTATTAGTTATCTATTTTATATATATAGTAGTGTGTATATGTTAATCCTAATCTCCTAATTTATCATTTCCCCCCACATTTCCCCTTTGGTACCCATAAATTTGATTTTGAGATCTGTGAGTCTGTGTCTGTTTTGTAAATAAGTTCATTTGTTTCATTTTTATTAGATTCCACATAGAAGTAATATCATATTATATTTGTCTTTCTCTGTCTGACTTAATTCACTTAGGATGATGATCTCTAGGTCCATCCATGTTGCTGCAAATGGTGCTACTTCATTCTTTTTAATGGCTGAGAAATATTCCATTGTATATATGTACCACATCTTCTTTATCCATTCCTCTGTCAATGGACATTTAGGTTGCTTCCTGCAAAATAGCTTGCTGGGATTTTGATTGGAATTATATTGAATCTATAGATAAAGTTGGGAATAATTGACATCTAAACAATATTGTGTCTTCTAATCTAGGAACATAGAATATCTTTCCACTTATTCACCTCTCCTATTTCTTTTATCAGTGTTTTTTAGTTTTTTATGTATATATCTTGCATATATTTTGTTAGATTTATATCTAAATATTACACTTTATGCATAGTTTTGCTTCTTTTCAGAATTTCATATATTGGAATCATATAGTACATAACCTTTTCAAATTAGTTTCTTTCACCTAGCAATAAGTACTAAAAAACACTGTCAATTATTCCCAACTTGATCTATAGAGTCAATGTAATTCTAATCAGAATCCCAGCAAGCAATTTTGTAGATATCAATAAGCTGATTCTATAAAATTTAGAGTTTACATGGACAAACAAAAGACCCTACACAATACTAAAGAACAGAGTTGGAGAGCTTGCATTACCAAATTCAAGACTTATATTAAATGTAGTGTAATCAAGACATGGTGGTATTAGCAAAAGAATGGACACTGATCAATGAAACAGAAACAAACCCACAAAAATATAGTCAACTGATTTTTGACAAAGGAGCAATGACAATTCATTGACAAAGGATAGTTCTGTTTGATAAATGGTAATGGGACAATTAGGTATCCATATACAAAAATACGAACCTCAGCAGGGACCTTATACCTTACCAAAAATTAATTTGAAATGGATTGCAAACCTTAGTGTAAAATGCAAAACTATAAAGCTTATAGAAGAAAATCTGGGAAAAGTCTATGTGACTTTGAATTTGGCAATGAATTTTTAGATACAACACCAAAAGCA
This sequence comes from Delphinus delphis, assembly GCF_949987515.2. Classification (NCBI taxonomy): domain Eukaryota; kingdom Metazoa; phylum Chordata; class Mammalia; order Artiodactyla; family Delphinidae; genus Delphinus; species Delphinus delphis. The sequence goes on along the minus strand of NC_082687.1, from coordinate 95,936,276 downwards.
TGATTCATCAAAGAAAAAATAAGTTAGCTGTCTTTTATTAAAATTAACAAAATTTTCATTGAAAAAGACACTTTTAAGAGAATGAAAATGCCAGCCATACACAGACTAGGAGGAAATATTTGTAAGACATATAAAACAATATAAAAAGGAACAATGCAACTGAAATACTGGCAAAATATCTGAATGGACACTTTACCAAAGAAGATATACAGATGGAATATAAGCATATGAAAATATGTTCAATATCTTTTGTATGGTAGGCAGAAAAATGGCTCTCCAAATATGTTCACGTTCTAATCTCCAGAATCTGTGACTATGTTACCATTCATGGCAAAAGGGACTGCAGATATGATTAACAATAAGGACCTTGAGATGGGAGATTATCCTGAATTAATCTGCTGGACTCAATCTTATGAGTCCTTAAAACTGGAAAAATTTCCTATGGCTGCACCCTAACAGAAATGTGTTGACAGAAGAAGGGTTACAATGATGCTTTTTTTAGGGTTTGATAGTACAAAAAAAGGGGCCATGAGCCAAGGAATGTAAGTGTCCTCTAGAAGCTGGAAGTCCAGGGAATAGATTCTTCCCTAGAAATGCTGACACCTTGATTTTAGCCCAGTGAGACCTGTATCGAACTTCTAACCAATACTACAGAAATATAACAAATATGTGATATTTAAATTCCTTAAGTTTGTGGTAATTTGTTACAGCAACAATAGAAAACTAATACAATTTGTCATTAAGAGAAATGCAAATTGAAATTACAATGAGATACTGCTACCCACCTATTGGAAGGGCTAAAATCCAAAAAACTGACAATACCAATTACTGGTTAGCATCCAAGCAGCAGAAACTTGTATCATTGATAGTTGGAATGCAAAATGATGCAGCCACTTTGGAAGACAGTGGACATTTCTTAGAAGGACAAATTGTTTTACCATATGGTCAGCAATCATGTGACACGGTATTTACCCAATCAGCTTAAAAACTGAAGTCTCCACAAAAACTTATATATGAATGTTTATAGCAGCTTTATTCAAAATTGCCAAAAACTGAAAGCAAACTGATATTGTTTTAAAAAATAGGTGAATGGATAAAAAATCTTGGTACAACCATACAATGGAATATTATTCAGTGATAAAAAGGAACGTGCTAGTAAGCCACGTGAATATGTGGATGAATCTTAAATACATATTCCAAAGGGGAAGAAATCACCCTGAGAAGTCTAAATACTTTCTGATTCAAGTTATATAACATCCTGGAAAAGAGAAAACCATAGAGTCTATAAAAAAAAAACAACCAATGAACAAACAAACAAACAAATCTAGTGGCTTCTAGGAGAATTAAGGAGATGGGAGGGTGGAATAGGTTAAGCACCTATGATTTTTTTTTTAAAGCAGTTCAGGTATTCTGAATAATGCTGTTATTGTGGACACATGACACTGTGCATTTGTCGAAACCCATAAAACATTAAAGCATGAGCATTAAAGAGTGAACATCAACATAAACCACTTAAAAATAATCATTTAGGAGGTTGGGACCTACCAGGGTGGAAAGCAGAATGTAACAAAACATTCAACTTTGATTACATTGGTAGTGGATGCCGTGTGTTCACGTGGGGAGCTGTATTAGAAAAATAAAGTGACTGAAAGGCCTGTTATCAACCCAAAAGGATAACCTTGGGGATTTTCATAGTCTGAGTAGGGAGAGGAGTGGATATTGCAATTATAAGATTAACATTAGAAGAGTCCTGATCTATCCATGGAACAAGCCCTGGTAAGGAAAGCAGATAGTGGTGGTCACACGAGAGGGTATCAGCGGGCCTGTGGAGGTGATTCTGAGGCAGAATAGTTTAGAGGCTAATAGAGTGGACTCTCAAGGATGACAGCCAGGGTTCCTTCCTCTGTCACTTGCTTGCTCTGTGACCTTGGGCCAAACACTCAACCCCTGTGGCCCAGCTTCCTCATCTATAAAGTAGGAATGATAAGAGTACCTACTCCTTTAGGGCCGTGGTGCACTTTAAATGAGTTCAGAGAATGGTCCCAGCACATAGGGAGACCTTCCTAAAAAGTCAGCAGCCGCAGAAAGGTGAATGCTTCGGTCCTGACCCATTCGTGTAGCTCCATTTCCCATCTGCTCCTGTGAGACCAGCATGGGCCACTCTGTGAAGCTGGGCCATGGCTGCAGAGAGCCAGTATCAGGGCTTGTCAATGAAGGAGTCCCCACTATGTCATCAGGGATTAAGCTCCTTGGGCATCTTCAGTGGCACGCCGATCACGGCCTTCGGATCTGGCTCACGCTAGCTTTAGACAGTCCAGATGATTAGAGAGGACCTCCAAAGTGAGTTGAAAGCGTCCTCCTGTTTTTTCCATCCATTGACTATCATTTTGCCCACTGGTCAAAATGCACCTAAAATGGACCTAATCCTTCCACTTGACACTCCATCAAAGCACTGGGGTCAGGCATCAAGCCAGTTTAAGTGTTTCCTTTCCCAGCCTAAGTCTAGAAGAATAGAATACATATCAGAGTACCTGAGAGGGTTGACTTAAGGTATCTGAAATAAACACGGTGTTTCTCAAAGCCCACACTTCGGAACCTGTGTGCCTCTGCAGTATTCAAGGGCCCGTTTGGCGAAGGATGGGGCTGTGTGTGTTTGGGAAGAAGGGGATGACTTTAAAGGTGTTTTGTTACCAAGTTTGTTCACCTAAGGGTCTGCATGGTCTGATTTCCCCCAAACCCCTCTAGGAGCTCCGTTTCCTGTCAATCAGTGGTGAAACCCCCAGAACAGAATGGGTTGTGTGAAATTTCAGATTTTATGCCAGTTCACAGGTAGAACCCATGCACAATTACTGCTTAGAGTTTGATTTTGCCACAGTGAAAGCCCCGCGGATTAGGCCTTTCACAAGAAAGGAAAAAGCCCCTTCTGAATTTTTAGTCTCCATTGGCTATTCCACAATAGAATACTTCATACTGCCAGTGCGTTTACAATGTAAACGTTTTTTTTTCAAGGTTAGTGTTTCAGAGCCCAAGACCACTATTGAAACTGCAGGGGCAGGGCTGGAACAATTCTGCTGGCATTCTAAAAATAAGAAGCTTTATTTTCAAACTGCAGGATGTGGTTTAAAAGACAGTGTCTCAACAGTTTACTTTTTTGACTGCCACTTGTATCCCTTTTCTGTCAATTTGGCCTGGAGAAAGAGGCTGGTCCCATACAGAGGGAATAGTAATTTCTGAGAATTATATAAGATGAACTCTCTGGGATCCCAGTAAGAATGTCCCCAACCTTCCCCTCCTTTTAGGGCCCAGGTAATGAACTCTTAGATTCAGGGTGGCTGAATCCTAGGCAGGATCAGGCCTCTGCCAACCACAGATTGGCATTTGCCATCTACCTCTACAAGGATTGAATCATGAGCCGCTGCTGACCTTCAACACCCCCTGAAAGGAGTTCAGGGTGCAGGCCAGGAATGAGGCACTCTGTGCTCTGGGAAAAACTGGCAGGACCTATCTTTAGATAGTTAGATATTTCAGGAGAAGATTTTATGAGCCCAGTTCTTTCATCTCCTCATACCTAGAAAAGCACTAAAATCGTTAATGGTGACACCTGCTTCTCGTGACTAGCAGCAAGTCTCTGCCAGCATGTGTGCCTGTTTTGCACATACTCCCCTTCACTAAAATCATATATAACATTGACCTTCCCCCTACCTCTTTGGAGCAGTTCCTCAGAGCTATCTGAAATGCTGTCTCCTGGGATATAGTCCTCATTTTGCCCTAAATAAAACTTAACTCACAACTCTCACATTGTGCATTTTTTTTTTCACCTCCATCAGATACACCAGCAGGGAGAAAATTCTGAAAGGGAATCAAAGCTGCAGTGATTGACAGAACTGGAGCATCAAGGCCTTAGGGAAAAGCTTCCCTTTGCTGTTCTAGAGGGTAAAACTCTCATAGGAGTCAGGCTGGGATTCTTGGTCGTCTTCATTCCTTCATTCTTCCCAATTCTTGTCTTCAGTGGGAAGGAGAGAGTGTCCTTTATCAGAAGAATGCATCCAAAGTATTCCATAAGAGGGCACGCCATTAGCACCCAGAAGATTTGTTTGTCTTGAAGATGCTTTTCCCAGAAGGCTCGGGAAGACCCTGGTAGGAGTCATCTTGGTTCTCTCTAGATGGTGGATCTTTACCGTGACCATCTCGGACTCAGGAACCATGAAGCTGGGGCTCTGGGGAATGAGTTTCTTGGAGGAGGGGAGACAGAGGGAGGTCAGAGAATCTGGAAAAGAGAGTCTAGGAGTGAAGCATACTGCTCCATGAACATCTGAGGCGTGAGTGTGTGTGGATGGGAAACTGACCCAATGGAAATAGCAAGCCCATGGCCCGGTCACTCAGTTGGCTCAAGGTCTGTAATCAGGGAGACTGTGTGCTTTCTGTTGATGGACTGAATCAGCAGACCCATCCAGACTTTGCATAACAGCAGCTTTTCAGAGATATGTATGTATATAATGAAAAACATTTATTTTATATATTTATATATTATATTTATATATAATATTGTGGACAAAGAACCTGCCATTTCAGTAAACAAAGGGTGTTCTGGCCATAAAGGCACCAGCTAATGCATCCGCCCCCATGGTGAACCCTGAGGCAAATTCAGGAGGGAGAGAAAGAGGATACAGGTCCAAGATAGTGTCCCTGAAAAAAATGCACAATCTAAAATTGGAGAATTATGTTTTATTTGGCGGAATTTCTGAGGACATCAAGCTTGGGAGGCAGCCTTTCAGATCGCTCTGAGGGGCTGCTCTGAAGAGGTAAGGAAGGAGCCCGGATACAGAGGGGTTCTTGCAACAGAGACCAGGTAGTCAAAACATCAAGAGATTACTGTTCATTAAAGAGGATCAGACACCACAAGTTAAGGAATTTAGCACTTTTCTATGTATGGGAAGATGCAAGAGTCTGGGCTTATTGAAATCATTCCTTTGCTCTGCACCTCAGCTATCTCGGGCCAGCATCCCATTCTTTCCCATCCTGAGTCCCCTCAGGGTGCACCTTTGGGGGTGGCTGCAGGGGCTGAGGGCTTGGCAGTGGGCAGCCCATTTGTCTCCATCCGGCGTCCCCTCTGGGCTCACTGCTGGGGCAGCTGCCGTGGCTTGATGGCTGCAATATCCTTTGTATACTGATATGGCAGGCAACATTTTTCATTCATAATAGTTAAGATACATATCAAAGGAAAGATTTCAATGAGCCCAGATGCTTGCATCTTTCCACACATAGAAAAGCACTCAGATTATTAACTTGAGATGTCTGTTTTTTGTGATTAGCAGTACTCTTTGATGTTTGCCTACATGTTGTTTTTTTTCAGCACAAACTCCTGTATATCCTGGCTCCTCTTTTACGTCTTTGGAACATTTCCTCAGAGCTCTCTTAGAGGCTGTCATCCCGGCTATAGTCCTCAGTAAGACCACCAAGTAAAATGTAATTCTCAAATTTTACGTTGTGCATTTTTTTCAGTTGACAATATATTATATATTATACTTTTATTTATATATTTCTATATCATATATTTATATATCTATATTTTATATAAATATATTATATTTATATTATATGTTTATATATTATATCATCTATATATTATATAGTTATATATTAAATTATTATTTATACATTATTTATAAATATATATTTATATATTCACATAATGTATTATATATTCATATGATGTATTATATATTCATATAATGAAAAAAAATTTTCCAGCAAGATGTTATCCTTAGACCCCCCCCTTGAAATCTTGATTTTGACAAAATTGAAGTAACCATTTTACAGCCATCCTAGCCATCATTCTCTTTTCCATCAGTCTTCTGGGATTTTTGAATGACAAACATTTTTTTACAGTATCATTTAGGATTGCTTTTGTGGTGCTTGAGAACCCTGACATCATGGCATCACGGTGTAGGAAGAGCTAGCTGGCTGGCATTCAGGAAGGTCACCTTTACTCATGTGGCTCAAGCTAGCTGGCCTTTAGAAAATAACTTTAATTTTTCTGAGCCTCCATTTTCATATCTGTGTAATGGGAGGCTGAGATGACTCAATGGTGGTCAATTTTTTTTTTTTTTTTTTTTTTTTTTGCGGTACGCGGGCCTCTCACTGTTGTGGCCTCTCCCGTTGCGGAGCACAGGCTCGGGACGCGCAGGCTCAGCGGCCATGGCTTACGCGCCCAGCCGCTCCGCGGCATGTGGGATCCTCCTGGACCGGGGCACGAACCCGTGTCCCCTGCATCGGCAGGCGGACTCTCAACCACTGCGCCACCAGGGAAGCACCCCGCTGCTTTTTTGACTCCTCCTTTGAATCTCTTTCAGTGCAGAGATTCACCCTTACAGGTCCCTGCTCCTATACGATTATTTCCCTCACTCTTCCCATGTCTAGTTCATTTTCATACTGTAAAACTCCCAGCTCAAAAGTTACCTCTTCAGAGAGGATTTCTGGGACAACCCTATCTAAGTCATCCTGTCCCTCAAACTAGCCTGTTTGTGTATATAATCTCACGTATTTATTTTCTGTCTCCCCATAAGGGCTGGGATCTTGTGTGTCTTGTTCACAGCTGGACCTCCTAAGCTTGAAGAGTGCATATGCTGAACACATATGTTCAAATAAATGGAAGGTTGTGATGGAGGATGGCTTTTGATGTTTTCAGTTAGTCCTAAGGGAATACACTACTTGAAATTGCTGTAATTTTTGTCACTTAACCTTAGCTTTACTTCTGTAGGAAGTGGAATTTACAAGCTTGGACTCTAGAGTAAAATCTTTTTTTTTTTTTTGTGGTATGCAGGCTTTTCACTGTTGTGGCCTCTCCCGTTGTGGAGCACAGGCTTCCGGACGCGCAGGCTCGGGGGCCATGGCTCACGGGACCAGCCGCTCCGCGGCATGTGGGATCCTCCCGGACCGAGGCACGAACCCGTGTCCCCTGTATCGGCAGGCAGACTCTCAACCACTGAGCCACCAGGGAAGCCCTAGAGTAAAATGTTGATTCACATTCCAGCCCCAATACTTACTGACTGTGTGTCATTAATTTAACCTCTGTCCAATCAGCCATAAACTAAATTTAATGGTCATTATTCGAAGGTTTTGTGTTAATATGGAATGAAACAATCATGCAAAGTGTAGACACAGGGACATAGAAAGCACAAAATATTAACTGCCACTGCCATCCTCATAGTCATCACTATCATATGAAGGTAACTAGTATCACTCATAAAATGTTGCTACATTAAAAATAGATATAACTAGAAGAGTGACAAGCCTAACAGCTAAAAGCTTGAAGAAGAAAATATTTTACCAGTTTCTAAATTATTTTGGATATTTTTCTTTGAAAATATTCTGTATACCTCATGAATACAAAAACAGCTTAGATAAGATTATCAGACAAACAATCTCAGTAAAGTTAACATTCAGAGTAATGGTCCAATTTTCCTTATTACTGTCCTAAATTTGTATGAAAATTGAGTCTGTACAGAAATTTGTAGCCACAGCCTGAACTATTTCCAGCAGTTCATTTATATCTTTGAAATTAAAGTGAAACACATAAATAATTTGTACCTTTCATAGAATTAACCTCCCTCCATGTATACTTTCCTGTGATAGAGTTTAACATATTAACTGCCCCAACGTTAGAGATGGGAGAGGTAGAGAGAGTATATACTTGTCAATTCGGCACAAAGTCTCCTGGTCTCGCCCATGGGATCCCCGGAATCTGAATCCGGGAGCAAAGCTGGGTGTGATGTGTGAGTAGGGTATCCAGTTGCCTCTAGACTCAGTGAAGCTCTGGACACAGAGGACCCAGGGACCATCCCCTGGAGGAGAAGTCACTGGAAGAGTTTGCTGTGGTTCCTTATGTCAAATAATCTGTTTAAGTGATTCAGGTTCACCCCATCAGTGTTTGAGGGGAAAGAAAAATGCTAGGATCACCCATGTACAAGTCTTGTATTAACAAATTTAGGACAGGTAGCAGCTATTTTCTTCAGTCTCTCAAAGTTCTGTGTTCTTAGAAACAATACTGTGCATAGCAAAGTATACAGTCAATCAGCAATATTTCTTCCTCACTCACTGGCCACGTGACCTGCTGTGATGCTAGAAAAATCTCATCTTAACCTCCCTGAACTTAAAAGCACCCAGGAAACCCTTCATGGATAGATTTTCCAATGATTAAACATGATTCTAAGCCAGGACTTAGTGTAAGTGTTGGTTTATCTAAACCATCTATCGTTCTCAAATGGTGTCACAAAGTTTTCACTTTCGACTTTTCATTTTTCAAATCAACTCCCACAGGGGTTTGTTCACCTCTCAAAAAAATGGCTCCTGAAATATAATCCTCTGGTGGCAGCTTTCTAAAGTCACATGGCCCAAGTATTATGGCAAAAATCATAGGCACACTTGTCTGAGAAAAGAGATTAACATCTTTGGCTAAGCTCTTTTTTTCTTTTTTAAATCCAAATGAGTTATCTTTAGTAAAGGAGAAAAGCATGTGCAAATCTCAAGCAAACCTTATAAAGTTCAGATTTCAGAACAAATCATTTCTTAAAGCAATTTTAAATTTTTTTTAAAGAAAAAGCAATCTGTAACATACAATTGGGTACCTTTTCTTTTTGTTACTTGGTGTGTATTATTAGTGGCAATTGCAGTATTTTTTTCTAGCAAGATCACAGGCTCTGATCATCAATAACCCACAGTTTTACACCTCTGGCAATGGCTTACCCAATTTTGTGCCTTTTCTACAGTTAAAAAAGGGCAAAGGCAAACATTATGCAACCTTAGGAGCACTGGACAAATTGGCAGAAATATTTGCAATTCATGCCCCAGACAAATAGCTAATTAAATAGTTTTAGAAAGACCCACTGTTTAGAACACCTTCATATCTCCTGTGTTTCTCCTTTACTCTCACATTACTACCACACTCATACTTCTGACACCAGATGAGTGGCTTCCCCCCACCCCGTCACCAAGCATTTCTGAGACACCAGCTGGGAGTCCTACAATTTAACTCAATTCTGACACTATCTACCTGGAGATAGTGTCAGATGCCACAGGTTAAAGGCTCAGTCCCACAAGACTTCCCCCACCTCCCACTTTAGATGCCAATCACCAATTCAGGGTGTCCACTGTGCTTTTGACTATGAATTGGAAGTTCCCATGACCTCCTCCTTGGCTTAGGTTACTTTGCTTGAATGGTTCATAGGACTCAGGAAAACAGTTTACCTACTATTCACCAGTTTATTATAAAAGGATATGATAAAGAATATAAATGAATGCCCAGATAGAAGAGATGTGTAGGGCAAGGTACAAGGGAAGAAGCATGAAGATTCCAAGCCACCTCAGGCATGCCACTCTCCCAGCACCTCCATGTGTTCACCAGCGCAGAAGCTCTCTGAGCCCCATACTATTGGGATTTTTATGGAGGCTTCATCATGTAACTGCATGATCAGTTATTAACTCCATTTCCAGCCCCTTTTCCTCTCTGGAGAATGGTGAGGGGGGTGCTGAAAATGCCAAGCTTCTAATCATGGTTTGGTCTTTCTGGTGACTAGCCCTCATCCAGGAGCCCTCCAGGAGCCCACCCAGAGTTGCCTCATTAGAACAAAAGACATTCCAGTCACTCAGGAAGTTCCAAGGGATTTAGGAGCTCAGTGTCAGGAAGCGGAGTTAAAAACCAAATACTAAAACAAGAGATGCTTCTAGTGGCCTTATCTCTTAGGAAATTAAAGAGTTTTAGGAGCTCTGTGCCAGGAACCGGGGGCAGAGACCAATGTATATATATTTGATTATTTCACACTCACAATCAAAAGACAAGTAGGCAAAGGATGTGAACAGATAGAAAAAAAATACATATATATATATAAATGGGAATATAAAACATTTGAAAAGGTGTTCCACTTACTCATAAGAAGAGAAATGCAAATTAAAACTACCCAGAAATGTCATTGTTTACCCGCTAGATTAGCAAAGATCTAAAATTTGGATATTGTTGGAGTCACAGGAAAGCAGGATTTTTTTAGCTTTTTAAATTGTTTTTTTAAAATTGAAGTATAGTTGATTTACAATGTTGTATTGGTATCTGGTGTACAGCAAAGTGATTCAGTAATACATATAAATACATATACAGTAAGTCCCCTACATACGAACGAGTTCTGTTCTGAGAGCTCATTTGTAAGTCCAATTTGTAAGTCCAACGAAGTTAGCCTAGATACCCAACTAACACTGTACTGGGCTGGCATGGAGTGAACAGGCAAGAAGAGTTACTGACTGGAGGAGGGAGAGGAGGTGGGAGGTGGTAGAGTTGAAGGATCTTCAGCAATAGGAGACGGAGGGCAGGCTGCAATTTCACTCACGTCTGTCGCTGATGACGCAGGTTCTGGTTCCTTGCTGGAACAAGATGCATGTTCACATCTTTGAAAGTTTGCAACCTGAAGGTTCATATGTAGAGAACTTACTGTATATTCTTTTCCACTGTGGTTTATTACAGGGTATTGAATATAATTCCCTGTGCTGTACAGTAGGATCTTGTTTATCTATTTTATATATAATAGTTTGTATCTGCTAATCCCAGACTCCTAATTTATCCTTCCCCCACCCCCTTCCCTTTTTGGTAGCCATAAGTTTTTTTCTATGTCTGTGAGTCTGAATCTGTTTCATAAATAAGTTCATTTGTGTCATATTTTAGATTCCATGTATAAGGGATATCGTATGGTATTTGTCCTTCTCTTTTGGACTTATTTCACTGAGTATGATAATCTCTAGGTCCATCCATGTTGCTGAAAATGGCATTATTTAATCATTTTTATGGCTTAGTAATATTCCATTGTATATATATATATCACATTTTCTTTACCCATTCATTTGTTGATGGACATTTAGGTTGCTTCCATGTCTTGCCTATTGTAAGTAGTGCTGCTATGAACATTGGGGTGCATGTACCTTTTAGAATTCTAGTTTTCTCTTGTTATATGTCTACGGGTGGTGTTCCTGGATCATATGGCAACTCTATTTTAGCTTTTTAAGGAAATTCTATACAGTTTTCCATAGTGACTGCACCAATTTACGTTTCCACCAACAGTGTAGGATGGTGCCTTTTTCTCCACACCCTCTCCAGCATTTGTTATTTGTTAACTTTTTAATGATGCCATTCGGACCGGAGTGAGGTGGTACCTCGTAGTTTTGATTTGTATTTTCTCTAATAATTAGCAATGTTGAGCATATTTTCATGTGCCTATTGGCCATCTGTATGTCTTCTTTGGAGAAATGTCTATTTGGGTCTTCTGCCCATTTTTTGATGGGGTGCTTTTGCTGTTGTTATTGAGTTGTATGAGCTAAAAGAAGGTATTTTTATATGTACCTGACAGCAGTGCAAATTTGTACTACTCCACAGAGGACAATTTGGAAGCATCTGTGAAGCTTATAAATGCAAGCATTCTTTGACTTGGCACTTCTGATTCTAAGAATGTATCCAACATTTACACTCCCTTGCATGAGAAATAACGTATATACATGGTTATTCTTTGCATCATTGTCTGTAATTGTAGAAGATCAGACATCCTGAATGATCATCAGGAGGGGGCTGTTAAATTTTTATTCATCTACACAATGAAGAACTTCGTCATGAGTATACGTAGGAAGATTGCTAAGATGTATTAATTGAAAAAACAGAAAGTATATAGTATACTACCTTTTGTGTAAAAAAGAGGATAAAATATATATGTTTGTATTGTATGTAGGTAGACAGGTATTTGCTTGTATATGAATGATGTATCTATGGGATGAAGAACTCACTCCATAAGTAATGAGGGAGAAAGAGGAGATATTATTCTATCACCATGAACAGTGTGATATCATAGAGGAAAGCACAAAAGACCCAGAAGAAGAAATGACTCTTTCTGGAAGATGGTAAAAGGAGAAGGTAAATCTTGATCCATGGATGGTGGTTCTCCAAGTCGTGATGCAAGAAAGGGACAATCCAGGAAGGGAAAAATATGTAAAGGCTTGAAAGAGGCTGATGTGACATTTGGGGCTGGGTAAGAAGTGCAATGTGGCCAGAGTTTCAGGTGTGCTGGAAGGAAATGGCAAGAGGTGAGTCAGGTAAGACTGATTCTAAGTCAAGGGAGCAAGATGGGTGAAGATGCTGGGGTGGGAAGGAGATTGCGTGAATGACACCAGCTTTGCCATGGTGGAACTTTTGCTTTGAACCGTCAGAAATATAACTGAAGCAGCAAGAAAGATCTTTGCACAAACTGAGTTAATCTCATGACCCTAATCCTTTCTCGGAAGCCAGTGCACTCTCCGCTGTGCTGACATTGTGATTACTAAAGCTTAGGTCAAACTGTGTCCACCACTGGCTTGAAACCCCTTGAGACTGCTCTCTGGCTCTTGTAATCAGGTCCCGATTCCTCAGTGTGGCACATAAGGCCTTCTAGTCCTGGCCTCATCTCTCCCCAGCCCTATCTCTGACCCTGATCCTCTAGCTATCCTGTACCACTTGAGTCTAGCCCACCAGCCTATGCCATTCCATACCTCTCTGCTAAGGATGTCGCATCTCCTCTTCCTTCTTGCCTGCCCAACATTTAATACATAACCCAGATGTCATATCTTTGGGGCAGCCTTTCTCAAAGACCCACTCTTCCCTCCCCCACCCCAGCATGACTTTGCCACCCTCCTCTATCCTCCTAAACTACACCATATATATCTCTGGGAGGGCTGGAAATAGAATTCAATTTTGGTGCCAGAGAGAGCTTTCCCTCATTCTATCTGCTACTCCATGTCTTGGTGACTTTCAGCCAATTACTTAACTGTGCTGTACCTGTTTTTCTCTTCTACACAATGGGGGTCATAATTTTATTTTGTATGATTGCCATGTAGATCAAATGGGATTATGCGTGTAAAGCGTGATTCACAATGTCTGATTCCAAGTAGGCACTCGATAAGAGTACCTCCTGCTGCACGTATTATTGTAGGCATTCTCTCTGATGTTGCCACCACTATAACATTTCTGTTTCCTTCATCAAAGGTATCTGTTCATGTGCTTTGTTCCTTTGCCTTTGCCCTTTGCCATAGAGGGACCATCTTGCACCACCTCTGCATCTCCTATGCTTAGAACAGTGTGTACCTCTGTTAGGCACCTGGAGATATTTATTGAAATCAACTAATTAACTATAAAACATATAAATGATTTTATACAATATATAATACCTAAACCTAGTCACAATATTGGCAGTGATAGCAACAGACATTTGTAAGCTTTTCAGTTTAACAGGGAACTTTGGCATATTTTTAAGCTCTATTCCTTACTTCATTCTTCATTATCAAAGAGCATCATTATTTACCAATGCTCCCACTTAAACAAAGAATGCATTACTTCCTGGATTAGTTGAAATGTTCATAAGAAATGTACCTGTGCGCCATCCCTTTGATGAATTTGACCTATAATTTGATTATATAAGAAAACATCTCAGCAGGGGCTCCCTGAAGAAACAGGAAAGAGCACGGGAGATGAGGAAAAGAAACAGCTGATGGTAAGGAGCTCAGCAGGGTGCAGGAAGGAGGTGGTGTTGTTAATAAAAAAAAAGGAGAAAGAAGATTTTTCATCTAAAATGAGAAAAGAGAGAAAAACAGCTGCATTTATACAAGATACTATGATTTCCTTCCATCTATGAGCATAATGGGAAAAGAAATAACTTGAACATTGGTGTTAAAACTGGGTTGAATTGAAAAGAAACCCAGCTGGAGAAAATGGTGGACCCAAACTGAAATGTAAGGTACCCTTGAAATGGCATTAGAAATGTGAGGAAAATGGCCATACTTTAGGATGGGTTGATTGCTCTGTGACCCAGAGGAGCCTGGGGTATATATTCATTTAAACTTCACCGGTTTCCAGACTATTAGAGTTCACAGAGACCTTGGAAAGTAAGTGGAAGGTTGAACTGGTATTCTGTGCAACCTGTGGGAGAGGATGACAGCCCTTCTGCGCTAGCATTTCTCAATCCCAGTTATGCAGTTGGATCAGTATAAACCGAAGCCCCAATCTACCTTCACCACCACGCTGTCACTCAACCTATCTTTACTGGCTCAGCACGTGGTACCGCAATTCCTCATCTATCCAATACGGACGCCTAGGCATCCTCTCTCACTCCTCCTTTTCTCTCAACTTCCTTATCCAGTCCCTCAGCAAGTGCCGTCAATTTTGCCTCCTAAATATGTTCCTAATCTGGCTGCTTCTCTCCTCTACTCCTGTAAGCACTGCCTTGGCCTTAGAGCTTAGTTATACCTTACACTCTAAGCCTTTACACAAAACAAAACATAACAACCAAGACGATGCTCATCAGACCACCACATTGCTGGCTTCAAGATGACTGTCAGAGCTGACTATGCTGTTCCCCCTCCTTCTGCCTACACAACCCTGAAACTCCCCTTTAAAAGCCCCTGTCCCCTGCACAGCAATCAAGAGTTGGTTCCCAGACAGCAGTGCACCCTCTTTCCCCATTGCCGGCCTCCAAAATAAAGCAAGCTTTCCTTTCCTGATGACACTTGTCTCTTGAGTACTGGCTTTTGAGTGGCGAGCAGCCGGACCTGGGTTCGGTAACACTCCCAGACCACTAGTCCGAGCCCCCAACATATGTTTACATCCTAATTAGTCTCTCTGCTTCCCCTCATGCCTGTTTCACACCAAGTCTCTTAACAGCAGCCAGAAGGAGCTCTTAAAATGGAAGTCGGATCTTCAGTGGCTTGAAAACCAAGCCGCATTCCTCAGTCTGACTAGCCCTACGTCATGTGGCTCACGCCTTCCACGCCATACCCTTCTCCTCTACTCTCTCACTCATCCAGCACACTCTGGCCGCTGGCCTTTGTTCAGGGTTTTCTATCCATCAGTGACCATCAGGGTCCCCAACTTCCTCACCCAACCTCACTTCGGTCCCCAAAACCTTGAGGTCCATGTGCATACAATACCAAGATATCCAACATTGACCTCCTGAACCCCCTGGTCCCCCCACAGATGTGGCTACCTTTACCTGAAACACGGGTCTCTCCATCTCCATCCTCTGTTTGCTGGATTGGTAAAAAGAGACGAATCTAGAGGCCCCATTTCCTCCCTACTTTTAGAGGCTTAGCAAGCAGCCAGCACAGTAGGTGTGCCTTCGTTTCTCCTGGGACACCTGCTGCTGCGGATCCAGCGCAGCTTTGTCCATGGGATAATGATGCTGGGAGATTGTGTGCCCTGGACTACTTCTCCACATTTAAGTACCCCACCCCCGCCCCAAGAAGCCCATGTCATATACTGATAAGGCACAGCATTCGTGTGTGCTCAGTAACTGACTTCATCTCATTCTTGTCACTAGAACATAAGCTCCATGAGGGCAGGGAACCCATCTGGTTCATTTATCTCCACCTTTTCCCCACTTCCTTTCATGTATAGTGTTCAAGAGGGTTGGCTCTGACACCAAACAGCCTGTGCAGAATCTTAGCACTAAAACTTAACAGATGGGTCAATTAGAAAAAGTTGTTCAAATCTCTGTGCCTCTTTTTATCCTCTGTAAAATGGGAAAAATGACAGGTTTGTGAGGATTAAACAAGGAAATACACATCAAGCACTTAGGACCGTGCCAGGCACTTAGAAATTTCCACTCAAGTTTAGATTGTCTTTTTTATGATAGATGCTCAATAAATGTGGGTTGAAAGAATGAGTGAGTGAACTGTGTAGGTGTCAGCTCAAACATTGCCTCTTCATTAAGGCCTTCACTGAAATCCCAGCTAAAGCAGGTTCTTTTCTATAAGGTCACATTATCACAATTTGTTCTTTTCTCTTTGTGTCTCACTCTCAGGGGTCTCTCTCCCCAACTAGATATGAACACTTCAAAGTGTTTTTTTGCTTCATCGGAGCACATCTTACCCAGTGCTCAGCATATGGTGTTGCCCAAGTTTAAGTACTTAATGAAAGAAATGCGGTGCAAAGATGGAAAGGCTTTTGCAATGTGTCCAATTGGTTGGGTGTTCCAGTAATTCTTCCAGTAATGCAGGACATTGGAGGCCAAGGTTGGATATACTGGGATTGTATGCACATGGACCACAAGGTTTTGGGAATCCAAGAAATGTTAGGTAAGTGAGTTCTGGGTACTCAGATGCCAATGATTAATAGAACGGATAAATCTGAATGTCCATGCATCCACCCTTCAACTCAGAACAGTATCATATGTGGTAAATTCATGGTTTTTGGAGTCAGAACAGGTTACGAATCTTGGCTCTGCCACCTACTGGCCATGTCACCTAAGCAAATGCCTTAGTATTTTTGAGCCTCGGTCTCTCTGTCTAATGGGAATAATTACTATTCATCTCACAGGATTGCTGCAAGAATTAAACAAGAAAATGCATGTAATTTGTTGGGGATATATAGTATTGGATTCTTACATCTACCTCAGCTCCCCGCGGGATCTCCACTAAACTGAAGAGAAAGGAATAAAAGAAAAAAAGGAAGAATGGGGAAGGGAGAAAAGAGCAAATGAGAACTAGCAACATGCTGTCAGAGCGTGTGGAGGAGGGGTAAGTGACACAACGGGGTAAACGAAGCAGTGCCTGGGAGCCTACAGGGAGGGATGATGATGGAAAGCAAGCGTGTGTTTACCGTACAGAATGCAAGAAAATTTGGGAACTTGGAAACAGCGTGAACGGCTAAAGGTCAGAGGAGAACATCAAGACTAAAAACACAAGAATTGATTGAAAGTCTGATACAGAACATAAGACCTCAGACACCCCCGACCCCCACCTCTTGCTGCCAGGAAACAGCCCCTCTTCCCTTCTCCATGGGACTGGAGGTTCAGATTCAGGCTTTGAGGATGCCAGTTGGAGCGGAGTGGAGGAGTGAGGCATCAGGTTGAAATAAAAGGCATTTAGTAAAAGTCTACAGACTGAGCAGTGAGACACTGCAAGCTGCCCCCAGTCCCTGCTCCCTGACTTGCTTCCAGATCTTCACCAGCCGGGAGTATTCCATCCTCTTCTCACTGCCACCAACACACATACAGATCACAAGATTCTTCTTTGGAGAAATGGAATTGCTTAAGGGAAAATGGCTACAGATATTGACACCCTGACCATGTAGTGTCTCCGCAGTGGAAAACCCAGTTTGCCTCTAATCCGCCTGGGTAAGGCTCACCAGTACAGAACTTCCACTCATGTCCTAGGGCCTCATTCTCAAATATCAAGTATCTCTCGATACTTGAAAAATCTGTGAAAGATGCTGACATGAAAGGCAGAGATTAAAAACAGAGAAAAAGGATCCCCAGAAGAAAGAAAGGCAATAGAGACAACAAAAGAACATTTAGAAATTTCATTATTGGTATCTTTAGGAATATAAAGCAAGATATTGAATCCATGAAAAAGAACAGAATGACATAGAGGAGCAATAAGAAAAATAACTCTTTGATTTAAAAAAATATAATAATTGAAATAAAAATTTAAATAGGAAGATTGGTAGAAATGTCAAGAAAACCTTTCCAAAACTGGACCTAAAATCGAAGAAGTATACATTAGGATAGAGAGATAAGAAAAATCAGAGACCCAGTCTAGGGGATCTAATATCCAGCTAATGGGAATTCCAGAAAGAATAAAGAGAAGAAAAATTGGGAGGAAATTATCAAAGAAATAGTACAGAGAAATTTCTCAAATAGAAGGACATTGCTTTTTAGATTGAAGATGCCCCCACGTCCCTATCACAATGAATGAAAAGAGACCCACAGGAGGCACATCATCAGGAAATTTCAGTCAGCTAGTGAGAATGAGAAGACTCAAAGTCTTTAGGTGAAAAACAAGTCAATACAAATAAATTAAATTCAGAATGGCATTAGAAAATACAATAATGACATAAGATGCAAGAAGACAGAGGAATGTCCTCAAAATTCTGAAAGAAAATTATTTCCAACAAATAATTCTCTACTGAGGTATCCCTCAGTCAAGCCTAAGTGTAAACTAAAGCCATTCTTGGACCAGAAAAGATTAAGAATTTGTATTTCCCATACATCCATTCTTTTGAAGCTATTGGAAGATATATTTTAGCAAGAAGGGGAGTAAACCAAGAAATAGGAAAACAGGGGGTCCAGGGAACAGACAACCCAACAGAGAGGCAGAGACAGGAAGCTCCAGGTCACAGCTGCAGCACAGTCCTAGAGAGTCATCCAGGCTGTGCCCAAGTTTCTAGCCACAGCTGAGGGAATGGGAAGCCAGGTAGAGCCCAGGAAACTTTAGGAGTTGAAGAAACAGAACTGGAAGTCCCAGGAAGCCCACACATTTAAGGTTCTAAGGGTAGAGTACCAAAGAGGAAAACGCTGCTCACAGAGAACTCTGGGGAGTTACAGAGGGTCTCCCTTGAGTACACAGTTGTGTAATGACCAATGCGTGCCTGCGAGGAAACTCTTCAAGACCAGGGAAAGAACCACAAAAAGGATTAGAGGGAAGTGGCCAGAACCTGCACAGAGATGGGAAAGGTTCCTGTTCCCATAAGACAACTCGGAAACCCTCATAATTCACAAGGCATTTGTGAATAACAGTTTTGCCTCAATGGTGGGAAAAACTCATCCTATTTGTCACCCAATCAAAAACTATCAGGTATGCAAAGAAGTAAGAAAACATGACCCATAATTAGGAGAGACATCAATCAATTGAAACTCATCCAGAAATAGTAACACAGATGTTGGGATTAATATACAAAACATTAAAAGTTATTACATCTGTAGAGCATTTATTTAAGAAGCCAGAGAAAAGACTGAACATGGTAAGTAGAGCCATAGAAGATATTTTTTAAAGACCCAAATCAAAATTCTAGAGATGGAAATTATAATGTCTGAGATGAAAAACACACTGGGTGGGACTAACAGCAGATTAGATATTGGACCAAACGTACTCAAGATTACCTTGATTATATAATAGCTACAAGATAATTTTAAAATCCTGGAGGAAGCAGTTCTCCTATCTTCATTCTCATTTATAATCAACAGTGGACTTTCCTATTGACAGTACCTGTGAGTTGATTGAAAAATAATTTGGCATTGATGTTAAAAAGCCTGGCACGTCCTTCATCAAAATAGACTCTTTTCAGGCCATAGGGATAAATGCTTCCTGTTTGACGATACTAAGTGGTTGGCTCATTAGCTTGTCATGAATAAATCCCCTTTTCCAAATATATGCATGCCATGTTTTTAACCTTTTGTGTTACAGACAAGAGAGTCCTAGTGGGAAGGGCTCAGGATTTGGAAGCCTGATTTTCAATAATATTCACCAAATATTTGTTGAATGTGTCTTGTGTTCCAGGCATGGTGTGAGGCACTGGGAACCCATTGGTGAATAAAACCTGGCACCCATCTCATGATGTGCAAAATCTAATGGCAGGAGACAGACCAAAAACCTTGCTATTCTGACTCAATGTGCTAATGCTATGATGGGAAAGTAGAAGTGATGATGGGAGCATATATGAAGGAATCTAATCAGATTGGGAAGCCAGAGAAGACATGCTGGAGGAAATGAAGTCTCCTCTGCGATATGAAAGATGAACAGGGGTTCATCCAGTGAAGAGCTGGAGGAAGATGATTCCTGGGAGAGGGACTGGCATAGGCTCAAAGTCAAGAAAAGACAGGCATCTCTGGGAAACTACAAGAAACTCAATGTGGTTAGAAAGTTGGAGGACTGGATTTGGTGAGAGATAAGTCTGGGGAGGTTTGGTGTAGATACTGTCCTGAGGGAAAAGGCAGGATGGAAGGAATTTAGCATGGGATCACATTTACTTTTTAAAATGTTGACTCAGGATATAGTGGCAGACTTGAAGAGAGGGCAAGGAGAAGCCCTCTGGCCGTGTGTAGATAACCTCCCGTCTCACCTCCTCAGGCACCTTGCTCTATGCCTCCTTTCATTATCTCCTCCCTCTGCAGCCAGCCTCCCTTTTCCTCTATCTCCCTCTCATCAGCACCTAAATATCCCCCAGCTTCCGCCATCTTGGAAAACGCGCCCTGATACTTTCTGGTTGCCATCACTCTCTCTCTCCATTATATTCAATAGTTTGCCTAACGACCTGGCCACCTTCTCCCTCACCACTTCTGACTTCCCCATTGACCCCTCAGCCTCTGAGGTCACCAGTGTCTTTTGTGGGCTAAACCCAATGGATTTTTTTTAAGCCTTTGTATTACTTTTCATACTTCAGCAGCACTTAACATGGTTGAAACTTCTGGACACTTTCTTGAAATACTTTTCTCCCTTTGCTGTTCCTTCTAGTCCCTTTGTCTCACTCCTCTTCCTTTGCTAAAACATTAAAATAAAATTACCCAGCTATTTGTGTTCAGGCCATATTCTTCACTATTTAAAGGATTTAAAAAAATATTTGACTTCCTACTATTTACACAATGAAAACATAAATATATCTGTTTAAAACTATTCATCATATACAGATGAAACCAAAGCTCCCCTTAAATACTATCCTTGGTCCCTCTCTATACTGCAGAGGTGACTGGGGTCATCCTCTGGTGGGATTCATCTGTGATTACATTTTCTCAACCTTTACATACACACCTATGTACCCAAAGAAAATTTCTACTTTGATATGTTTGGATTATGCTAGTAAATATGGATTTATTTCATTATTTCATTTATGCTTTTGAAGACTGCAGCTTAAACCAGACTTTTCCTTGATATTTATCTGCAATCTTGAGGCCCTTCCCTCGCCCCAGAGGTCACCACTGTTTTGGCTTTGTAGGAATGGTTCTAGACTTTTACTTATAAATCCACAAGCATACAGTTTGGTTTTATGGAGTTCTAAAAAATCTTAAGTAAACATACTTTTGCAGCTTGTTTTTATAAATTGACAATATGTCTAGAAAATCTTTCTTTGTTAGTACTAGTGGGTCAACCCCTTTCTCTTAACATAAAAATTGCCACAAACATAGTGGTTTAACCCAACACACGTTTATTATCTTACAGTTCTACATGTCAGAAGTCCAGAATGGGTTTTACTGGGCTAAAATCAAGGCATTGGCAGGGCTGCATTCCTTCTGGAGACTACAGGTGAGAATCTGTTTCCTTACCTTTTCCAGCTCCTAAAGGCTGCCTGCACTCCTTGGCCTGTGGCCCCTTCCTCCGTCTTCAAAGCCATCCGTGTGGTATCTTCAAATCTCTCACCGACTCTAATGATTCTGCTTCTCTCGTTCACTTATAAGGACCCTTGTGATTACACTGGGTCCACCTCCACAATCCAGGATAATCTCCCATTTTAAGATCCTTCATTCCATCATCTGCAAAGTCCTTTTCCATGTGAGGCAATATATTCACAGGTTCTACGGACTAGGGTGTCGACGTCTCCAGGGGTCATCCTGCTGCCTAACACAAACCTCATGTAGTTTGCCGCTGTTTTATTCTTCTATCTTTATACACTTTCCCTGGTGACCTTCCTCATTCTCGTGGATGATGGCACATTTCCATCGGCAACACCAGCTGCAGCTATTGGGTAACTAGACATCTCCCATTTGACATTTCACAGGCCCTGGAACCCAAGCTGTTTCTCACCTTTAGGTTTGTGTACCCTTTGCTATCTTGGCTTGAACACTCTTGTCCCTTGTTTCTTCAAGTAACACTATCTTCTTTGTCCGTCAAGACTCAGGCATGTGTACCCTTCTCCAGGAAGCGTTTTTGGGATTAGTGTTCATGTATTTTAGAACTACGACTCTTGCAATATTCCTTCTGTATTGTAAATGCCTGTGTTGATGTGTCAACTTTCTGGGCTTAATTACTTTTTGTAACCCCAGTGTTCGGACTGAGTTTGGTCAATAAATGCTTATTGAATTTATAAAGTCAATAAATGTTTGTTGAATATATAAGGTCAGAAAGAGCAGTCTTGATGGCCAGCGTTTATTTTGAATCTGCCCTCAAAGATGCAGCTGCCTGTAAGTTTCCAACCCCGGAATGTCTGACGTTTCCCCACTGAAGTGGTTTAGGAAGAGGGGTTGCACGTTTGACTTCATGCCAGTTTTTTGGGATGCAGGCTTGATTCTGCAGTCCCCTCTTTCTAAAGTTAAGGAGAGGATACTAAAGGGACTTGCAGCACCTGGGCCTAGGGTTAGCGAGGAGCAGCTCACCTCTCATTCTGCAAGGGAAAGGAGAAGAGGAGGATGCCAGGACCTTAGTGAGCATAGCTACAAGGAGAAAGGCATTGGACAGGAGATGAGTGTCTGCACTATTCCTTGTTGGCTTGCCTATCCCTGGTCATCTCTTTGCAAATATCCCTTTTGTTATCCTCTCTGTAACTTACCCAGCTTGAATATGCTCTCTGCTTCCTGCCAATACGGACAGTGGTCACATCTTATCTGTAATCAGTTCCCCAATATTTAGAATCAAACCTGCACCCCAGAACTCCATTTATGTTTATGGAATTAGTATTAAATATCCTATGATAAAATATTACAAAAGTTGTTCACTTCTGTAATGTCATGGGGTAATCATGGCATGTTATAACTGGACCTGATCGTAGATATTTTCCAGCCCTGACCCATCATTTTATTTAAGGTGAAATTTCGTGTGGGTTGTGTCAACGCTGAGAGTGTGAGATAGTGAGTTGAAGACTTTGGAGTCACACAGGCTTAGGTTTGGATCCTAGAGCCACAATTAGTGGCTTGGCGACTTGGGCATACTCAGTTTTGTCAATTGCAAAAAAGAAGACAATATTAATCACTGAGTTGTTGAGAAGATTAGATGAGTTAATGTATCTGAATTCCCTGGCATTGAGTGTGTCACTTAGCACTTGCTGACAGCCATTATTACAAACTCAGATGTCCTGATTTCTGGTCCAGGATGTGTGCTTTACTCCACCATTTGACCAGACAAACTGAGGTGAACGGGAGATAGTCCAGTAGATAGAAAGGACTTGATGTGGCCCGGCTTCTGCTGTGAACTTCCTCACTGTTAGACTCTGTTAAGAGGTAAGGAGCTTTTGCAGTTGGTTCTCAGCCTTGTTCTTTGCCAGACTCCGATTTGACATTTGTGGCTTTTCTACTTTCATCCTTGTCTTTACGTTTGTTTTGGTAACGCTGAAATTCTTTAGTCAAACCCTTCTCACAGAGGACAGAAAAAGAGGGGAAAGAATGTAGTTCAAGGGAGCTTGATACCTTTTCCCTGAACCTTCTTTCCTAATCCCAGGTCTCTTGGGAAGGTCCTTACCAGGGTGGGCTCTCCATGATTCAAACATCCTATTTAGCCAAGCCTCTAGCAAGCTCTTACTTTGAAGGATAGAGTTTGTTGGTCTGCAAACCTAATGCAGCAAAGCTCTTGATATAGCAAACATTTCCTGAAGTCCTATTTCCTTCCCAAGTATTTCGGAGCTTGCAAACTCAGATATAATGAATGGAGCCATTAGAGGGAACAATCACTCAACACCATAAGTTATTTTAATGGGCCCATCACTTAAAACTAAACTTCCACCATCTGTTCTACCCTTTAACTGCAAATGCAAAAAGAACACTATTCCCAATGGCATCATAAAAAGTTAGATATAAGTGATTTAAATGCATGTTTTGGTTCTGTATTCAGTGCAATATAGATCTGAAGGAAGGCTCATACTGGATGTATTTTTTCATGGCAAAATCAAAATTCAGAATAGGAGAGTTTCTTTGTTCACAAAAAAGTGGCTTCTTAGTTAACATGGAATATGTTCTACCATGTTATTCCTTCCTTCCTTCCTTCCTTCATTTATTTGGACTTTTTTTCCACAAGTATTTGTGGAATGCCAACTTGTGCCTGGCAATGTACTAGACAATGGGGTATAGAAGTTAACAGTGATAATTAGAAAGATCACTGGCACTTCCAAAGGAAAATAAAACAGAACATTTCATATAAATAAACATAACAGTCACGTAAAAGCCTAAACATAAATTTTGTGTTCTGCTTCAGAATGGTAATGTGATGGGGTGGGAAGAAGTTTGCAATGAGCCAGATCTTGGTTTTAAATTCCCATCCTCCATAATGTGACCTCTCTGAGTCTGTTTCCCTATCTGACATTTATTTCATATCTGACTCTATTTCCTCATCTGGAAAATGGGAACAATATCTTCCTCATGGGTCTGCTGTGATTGAACGAGTTATGTACACACAGCTGCTCCCCTCACCTGGGTGTGGCTCATAACGGGCACTCTGTGTTAATTCTCCTTTTAATTTCCAACTTATTTTTTAATAGATTTTGGAAAATTACTTTTCGGGCATAAAATGATAGACTCATAGAACACTAGAATAGGAAATGGTCTAAGATGTATTCAGCTTCTTTACATTCAATGTTCCTTATTTTACAGACAATCTAATTTCATCCCAGAGAGCATTAGTAACTAGCTCAGCATCTCGCAGTTTGCAGTGCTCTCTAGAACATTCTGATTGTGATTCTGATTTTATTGTTCCATCAATAAAAAAATGAGCATGTACTCCCCATATATACATATATTTAATTTTGTATATTGAACATGTATATTTGATATACATGAACTACTATATTGACATATTTTACACATTATGAAAAAAATACATAATAGAAATAAAGAATGAGGTAATGATGAAGTAAATAATATTTGCTGTTGCATTAGTTGTGATGACTTTATACTATGTTGACGGCATGCATACTAGCCTCTTGGGGCACATTATAGACTTAGATGAAGTTCATTATTAATATGAATTTTTAATTCCACAGTTCATCTTTTTTTTAAATTTTGAGGGTTTTTGACTGACTTCATTATTTCTATCTTGTGATGGGGTTGAGTATCAGGAGGAAAAGGAACAACTCTGCTGTTTTTCTCTTGTACTCATACTGTGCTCAATCTGCAGTGTCTCTGCAGGAATATTTTTAACCATTTCTCCATTTTGTGATGATTAGTTTGGTTAAAACTAGACCATAAAGTGCCCAAATCCACTTATCCAGGTACAGGGTAATATGCTGACAGTGAATGGATGTGCAAGGAAGCTGCTGCTGTCTCTCACCCATCATGGAACTTGTCCATGAGGGTCCTCTCTGTACATTATGTGGCACGTGACCCTCTGACATAAGAGCCAAAGGAGGGTGAGAGTGTCAATCTGTGTATCAAATACCAGCAAAACTTTTCTTATTTTTTTCAAAAGATAAACAATTAAATAAATGCCCTAATATTTTCTTCCTTTTCCCCAAATGGTGAGCTTGCTCATTTCACTTTGGAGGCAATTGAATTCATGGAACAGGAAGGACTAGAGGCTGAGTCTACTGATGTCCCAATGATTTTTTTTTTTTTTTTTGCAAATAACAAAATTTTTATTTTATTGTAGTATAACATATGTTCATAAAATTGTACATGCCACAGGAGTGCACTTTCCTGAATTTTCCCACAATGAACCCACATGACCACTACGAAGATCAAGAACTAGAAAATTCCTAGCGCCCCAGCGTGCTCTTGGCCTTACTCCTGCCCCCAAATAACTCCTATTTTGACTTCTAACTCCACAAATTAATTTTGTTGTAAATTTTTGTAAAGAGAATGATACAATATGAATTACTTTAGGCCTGAATTTCTTTTGTTTAACATTATCTTTGTGAGATTTGTCTGTGTTGGTTGGTGTACGGATAGCTCATTCATCTTCTTTACTATGCAGTCTTCACTGCGTACGTATACTACCATTTGCTTACCATTCTGCATTGATGCATAGTTGAGTTGTTTCCAGTGTTTGTCTAGTTTGAATGATGCTCCCATGAGCACTCTTTTTGTTTTTAATGTATAGATTTTTTAAAAATTAATTAATTGATTAATTTATTTTTGGCTGCGTTGGGTCTTCGCTGCTGCACGCGGGCTTTCTCTAGTTGCAGCAAGTGGGGGCTACTCTTTGCTGTGGTGCACAGGCTTCTCATTGTGGTGGCTTCTCTTGTTGCAGAGCACTGGCTCTAGGCGTGCAGGTTTCAGTAATGGTGGTGCATGGGCTCAGTAGTTGTGCCTTGCGGGCTCTAGAGTGCAGGCTCAGTAGTTGTGGTGCACGGGCTTAGTTGCTCTGCAGCATGTGGGATCTTCCTGGATAAGGACTCAAGCCCATGTCCCATTGGCAGGCAGATTCCCAACCACTGCGCCCCCAGGGAAGTCCCCATGTGAGCACTCATACATTTGGTGTGTTTATGCTTGTATTTCTGTTGGATATAAATTTAGGAGATACATACAGCAGTAGGATTGCTGAGTCATAGAGTAGACATATTGAGCTTTAGTAGGTAGAGCATATATATATTAATCAACTATTATTTCAATAATGCTCTGTAATTAACCACATCAAGATTAACAACATACAACAATAAGAAGTTATCTCTCACACATCTGTGTGTTGGCTGGGGTACTGCTGTTCTAAGCTGGACTCAGCTGGACTTGGCTTCAAGCCAGACACTGGGTTCAGACCTATTCCATGTGTCTCCCATTCTTCTTGGACCAGAGGCTCCTCAAGGCACATTCTTCTTAAGGCTCAACCAAGCTTCTTCTCAAGGCTGGAACCAAGATGGTATGCCTAACTGCAAAAGCACATTTCAAGTCTCTGCTCACATAATGTCCATCAGCAACCCAATGGTTAATACAAGTCACATGGTCAACCCAAGGGATGGGGGAAATTCACTCCACCCATAATGAGGTCTTTGTTAGTGTGTGGATATATAATTCTATTATACAGAAATGAAGAATTCGAACCCATAATTCAATTGACCATATAATCTTCCAAAGAGTACCAATCCAATGTACACTGCAAGCAATGACTTTTTAAAGTTCCCATTACTCCACATCCTCAACATTTGGTATATTTTCACTTTTTAATGATAGTCATTCAATGTCATGGTTTTAATTTATATCTCTCTAGTGATTAGTGAGGTTGAGTACCTTTTCAAGTACCTTTTCTAAAGTGCTTGCTCAAGTTATTTACCCATTAAAAAGATTAGGCAGCAAGTCGTTTTCTTATTGATTCATAAGATATGTTCTGAAATTAGTCTTTTCTTGGTTATCTTTTTCTGCGTGTCTTGTCTTTTCACTCTTTTAATTGTGTCTTTGGATGAACAAACATTTTTAATTTGAATACAGTCCAATTTATCAATCTTTCCCTTCATTATTAATGCCTTGTATGTCCCACCTAAGAAACCTTTGCCGACCCTTGGTTCATGAAGATATTCTCCTGTGTTTTCTTTTAAAAGCTTTATTGTTCTCCCTTTCATATTTAGATCTACCATCTATCTGGAATTGATTTTTATGTATTTTGTGATGTAATGGTACAGATTCATATGGATATCTAACTGAACCATACTGTTTATTGAAAGTCCATTTTTCGCTTTGCCTTGTCCTTCTCATATTAAGTGCCCAGTATATGTTGTGCATCCCTGGACCCTCTATTCCGTTCCACTGGCCTATTTGTCTGTCTAATGTCAATACTATGCTCTCTTAATTACTATAGCTTCTTAATACATCTTCATATCTGACACCATAAATCTTCTAGCTTTGTTCTTCAAGATGGTCTTGACTTTTCTTGACCTTATGTTTCTGTTAAAAATGTTTAAAACAGCTTGTCAATTTTTATAGCAATCCTCCTGGGATATTGATTAAAATTATGATTAACTTGTGGAGAATCAATCATTACATTTTTCAATCTATGAACATGATATATTCCACCATTTTTTTAGGTCTTTAAAGTGCTTTACCCAATAGATCTTTTGCAAGATGGATTAGCTGGAGATTTCCTAAATTATGAAGTTCTGGTTCCTTTTTGCTTAACAGTTCCTCAAATTATCTGTTTCCTCTACTATTCCTTGTAGTATAGAAGCAAGAAGAAACTAGATCTTACCACTTTGGTTGAAATCTCCTCAGCTAAATATCCAAGTCCTTTGTTTGCAAGTTTTTCTTTATACATAATTGCAAGACACAATTCAGCCGCCCTTTCTGCCATTATATAAAATGGATTCCCTTTCTTCTGGTTTCCAATCATTGATTCCTCATTTCCATCTGTCCCTCAGTGGCAGTGTCTTTGACATCATATTTCTACAAACAGTCTGGTCATGACGATTTAGGTATTCTCTGATGTAATATACATTTTCTCTATCATGATCCTTACTTCCTTTTAAGTCCTCAGTAACAGAGTCATCAACATCAATATTTCTACTAACTATTTTCAAGGCAATTTAGACTTTCTCTATTATACTCATCAAAATTTTCCAGCCTCTGTCTTCCTTATTCTAAAGCCACTCTCACATTTAAAAATTTTTGCTTCAAGGGCACCCCATTTCCAGGTACCAAATTTCTTTTATCACATCTTTTTTTTTTTTTTCCGCAGTATGTGGGCCTCTCACTGTTGTGGCCTCTCCCGTTGTGGAGCACAGGCTCCAGATGCGCAGGCTCAGTGGCCACGGCTTACGGGCCTAGCCACTCCGCAGCATGTGTGAACTTCCCAGACTGGGGCATGAACCCGTGTCCCCTGCATCAGCAGGCGGACTCTCAACCACTGCGCCACCAGGGAAGCCCTTTTCACATCTTTACTGGAGTATAATTGCTTTACAATGGTGTGTTAGTTTCTGCTGTATCACAAAGTGAAACAGCTATCCATATACATATATCCCCATATCCCCTCCCTCTTGCGTCTCCCTCCCACCCTCCCTATCCCACCCCTCTAGGTGGTCACAAAGCACCAAGTTGATCTCCCTGTGCTATGCAGCCACTTCCCACTAGCTATCTATTTTACACTTTGTAGTGTATATATGTCAATGCCACTCTCTGACTTCGTTCCAGCTTAACCTTCCCCCACCCCATGTCCTCAACTCCACTCTCTACGTCTGCATCTTTATTCCTGTCCTGCCCCTAGGTTCTTCAGAACCATTTTTTTTTTTTAGATTCCATATATATGTGTTAGAATACAGTAATTGTTTTTCTCTTTCTGACTTACTTCACTCTGTATGACAGACTCTAGGTCTATCCGCCTCACTACAAATAACTCAATTTCATTTTTTATGGCTGAGTATTATTCCATTGTATATATGTGCCACATCTTCTTTATCCATTCATCTGTCGATGGACACAGGTTGCTTCCATGTCCTGGCTATTGTAAATAGAGCTGAAATGAACATTGTACATGACTCTTTTTGAATTGTGGTTTTCTCAGGGTATATGCCCAGTAGTGGGATTGCTGGGTCATATGGTAGTTCTATTTTTAGTTTTTTAAGGAACCTCCATACTGTTCTCCATAGTGGCTGTATCAATGTACATTCCCACCAATAGTGCAAGAGGGTTCCCATTTCTCCACACCCTCTCCAGCATTTATTGTTTGTAGATTTTTTATTGATGGCCATTCTGACTGGTGTGAGATGGTGTCTCATTGTAGTTTTGATTTGCATTTCTCTAATGATTAGTGATGTTGAGCATTCTTTCATATGTTTGTTGGCAATCTGTATATGTTCTTTGGAGAAATGTCTATTTAGGTCTTCTGCTCATTTTTGGATTGGGTTGTTTGTTTTTTTGATATTGAGCTGCATGAGCTGCTTGTAAATTTTGAAGAGTAATCTTTGTCACTTGCTTCATTTGCAAATACTTTCTCCCATTCGGAGGGTGGTCTTTTTGTCTTGTTTATGGTTTCCTTTGCTGTGAAAAAGCTTTTAAGTTTCATTAGGTCCCATTTGTTAATTTTTGTTTTTATTTCCATTTCTCTAGGAGGTGAGTCAAAAAGCATCTTGCTGTGATTGATGTCATAGAGTGTTCTGCCTATGTTTTCCACTAAGAATTTTACAGTGTCTGGCCTTACAATTAGGTCTTTAATCCATTTTGAGTTTATTTTTGTGTATGGTGTTAGGGAGTGTTGTAATTTCATTCTTTTACATGTAGCTGTTCAGTTTTCCCAGCACCACTTACTGAAGAGGCTGTCTTTTCTCCATTGTATATTCTTGCCTCCTTTATCAAAAAGTGGTGAGGATATATGCGTGGGTTTATTGCTGGGTTTTCTATCCTGTTCCATTGATCTACATTTCTGTTTTTGTGCCAGTACCATAGTGTCTTGATTACTGTAGCTTTGTAGAATAGTGTGAAGGCCGGGAGCCTGATTCGTCCAGCTTTGTTTTCTTTCTCAGATTGCTTTGGCTATTCGGGGTCTTTTGTGTTTCCATATAAATTGTGAAACTTTTTGTTCTAGTTCTGTGAAAAATGCCATTCGTAGTTTGATAGGGATTGCATTGAATCTGTTGATTGCTTTGGGTTGTGTAGTCATTTTCACAATGTTGATTCTTCCAGTCCAAGAACATGGTATATCTCTCCATCTGTTTGTATCATCTTTAATTTCTTTCATCAGTGTGTTATAGTTTTCTGCACACAAGTCTTTTTTCTCCTTAGGTAGGTTTATTCCTAGGTATTTTATTATTTTTGTTGCAATGGTAAATGGGAGTGTTACCTCAATTTCTCTTTCAGATTTTTCATCATTAGTGCACAGGAATGCAAGAGATTTCTGTGCATTAATTTTGTATCCTGCTACTTTACCAAATTCATTGATTAGCTCTAGTAGTTTTCTGGTAGCATCTTTAGGATTCTCTATGTATAGTATCAGGTCATCTGCACACAGTCACAGCTTTACTTCTTCTTTTCTGATTCAGATTCCTTTCTTCTCTTTTTCGTATCTGATTGCTGTGGCTAAAACTTCCAAAACTATGTTGAATAATACTGGTGAGAGTGGACAACCTTGCCTTGTTCCTGATCTTAGAGGAAATGGTTTCAGTTTTTCACCATTGCAAGCAATGTTGGCTGTGGGTTTGTCATATATGGCCTTTATTATGTTGAGGTAAGTTCCCTCTCTGCCCTCTTTCTGGAGGGTTTTTATTATAAGTGGGTGATGGGTTTTGTTGAAAGCTTTTTCTGCATCTATTGAGATGATCATATGGTTTTTCTCCTTCAATTTGTTAATATGGTTTGTCACATTGATTGATTTGCATATATTGAAGAATCCTTGCATTCCTGCAATAAACCCCACTTGATCACGGTGTATGATCTTTTTAATGTGCTGTTGCATTCTGTTTGCTAGTGTTTTGTTGAGGAATTTTGCATCTATATTCATCAGTGATACTGGCCTGTAGTTTTCTTTCTTTGTGACATCTTTGTCTGGTTTTGGTATCAGGGTGATGGTGACCTCGCAGAATGAGTTTGGGAGTGTTCCTCCTTCTGCTATATTTTGGAAGAGTTTGAAAAGGATAGGTGTGTGCTCTTCTCTAAATGTTTGATAGAATTCGCCTGTGAAGCCTTTTGGTCCTGGGCTTTTGTTTGTTGAAAGATTGTTAGTCACAGTCTCAATTTCAGTGCTTGTGATTGGTCTGTATATATTTTCTTTTTCTTCCTGGTTCAGTCTCAGAAGGTTGTGTTTTTCTAAGAATTTGTCCATTTCTTCCAGGTTGTTCATTTTATTGGCATATAGTTGCTTGTAGTAATCTCTCATGATCCTTTGTATTTCTTCAGTGTCAGTTGTTACTTCTCCTTCTTCATTTCTAATTCTATTGATTTGAGTCTTCTCCCTTTTTTTCTTGATGACTCTGGCTAATAGTTTATCAATTTTGTTATTCTTCTCAAAGAACCAGCTTTCAGTTTTATTGATCTTTGCTATTGCTTCCTTCATTTCTTTTTCATTTATTTCTGATCTGATCTTTATGATTTCTTTCCTTCTGCTAACTTTGGGTTTATTTTGTTCTCCTTTCTCTCATTGCTTTAGGTGTAAGGTTAGTTTGTTTATTTGAGATGATTTTTGTTTCTTGATGTAGGATTGTGTTGCTATTAACTTCCCTCTTAGAACTGCTTTTGCTGCATCCCAGAGGTTTTGGGTCGTTATGTTTTCATTGTCATTTGTTTCTAGGTATTTTTTGATTTCCCCTTCAATTTCTTCAGTGACCCCTTGGTTATTTAGTAGTGTATTGTTTAGCCTCCATGTGTTTGTATTTTTCCAGACTTTTTCCTGTAATTGTTTTCTAGTCTCATAGCGTTGTATTGAGAAAAGATACATGATACTATTTCAATTTTCTTAAATTTACCAAGGCTTGATTTATGACCCAAGATATGATATATCCTGAAGAGTGTTCCATGAACACTTGAGAAGAAAGTGTATTCTGTTGTTTTTGGATGTAATGTCCTATAAATATCAATTAAGTCCATCTTGTTTAATGTATCATTTAAAGCTTGTGTTTCCTTATTTATTTTCATTTTGGATGATCTGTCCATTGGTGAAAGTGGGGTATTAAAGTCCCCTACTATTACTGTGTTACTGTCAATTTCCCCTTTTATGGCTGTTAGCATTTGCCTTATGTATCGAGGTGTTCCTATGTTGGGTGCATAAACATTTACAATTATTATATCTTCTTGGATTGATCCCTTGATCATTATGTAGTGTCCTTCTTTGTCTCTTGTAATAGTCTTTATTTTAAAGTCTATTTTGTCTGATAGGGGAATTGCTACTCTAGCTTTCTTTTGATTTCCATTTGCATGGAATTTCTTTTTCCATCCCCTCCCTTTCAGTCCATATGTGTCCCTAGGTCTGAAGTGGGTCTCTTGAGACAACATATATATGGGTTTTGTTTTTGTATCCATTCACCCAGTCTATATCTTTTGGTTGGAGCATTTAATCCATTTACATTTAAGGTAGTTATCCATATGTATGTTCTTATTACCATTTTCTTAATTGTTTGGGGTTTGTTATTGTAGGTCTTTTCCTTCTCTTGTGCTTCCTGCCTAGAGAAGTTCCTTTAGCATTTGTTGTAAAGCTGGTTTGGTGGTGCTGAATTGTCTTAGCTTTTGCTTGTCTTTAAAGGTTTTAATTTCTTTGTCGAATCTGAATGAGATCCTTGCTGGATAGAATAATCTTGGTTGTAAGTTTTTCCCTTTCATCACTTTAAATATGTCCTGCCAGTCCTTTCTGGCTTGCAGAATCTCTGCTGAAAGGTCAGCTGTTATCCTTATGAAGATTCCCTTGTATGTTATTTGTTGTTTTTTCCTTGCTCCTTTTAATATTTTTCTTTGTATTTAATGTTTGGTAGTTTGATTAGTATGTGTTTTGGCTTGTTTCTCCTTGGATTTATCCTGTATGGGACTTTCTGTGCTTCCTGGACTTGATTGACTATTTCCTCTCCCATATTAGGGAAGTTTTCAACTATAATCTCTTCAAATATTTTCTCAGTCCCTTTCTTTTTCTCTTCTTCTTCTGGGACCCCTATAATTTGAATGTTGGTGTGTTTAATGTTGTCCCAGAGGTCTCTAAAACTGTCCTCAATTCTTTTCATTCTTTTTTCTTTATTCTGCTCTGAGGCAGTTATTTCCACTATTTTATCTTTCAGATGCCTTATCCATTCTTCTGCCTCAGTTATTGTGCTATTGATTCCTTCTAGAGAATTTTTAATTTCATTTATTGTGTTGTTCATCTGTGTTTGTTTGCTCTTTATTTCTTCTAGTCCTTGTTACACGTTTCTTGTATTTTCTCCATTCTATTTCCAAGATTTGGGATCATCTTTACTATCATGACTGTGAATTCTTTTTCAGGTAGACTGCCTATTTCCTCTTCATTTGTTTGGTCTGGTGGGTTTTTACCTTGCTCCTTCATCTGCTCTGTATTTCTCTGTCTTCTCATAATGATTAACTTACTGTGTTTGGGGTCTCCTTTTCACAGGCTGCTGGTTCATAGTTCCCATTGTTTTTGGTGTCTGCCCCCAGTGGCTACAGTTGGTTTAAGGGGTTGTGTAGGCTTCCTGGTGGGGGGGACTCTTGCCTGTGTTCTGGTGGATGAGGTGGATCTTGTCTTTTTGATGGGCAGGACCGTGTCTGCTGGTGTGTTCTCGGGTGTCTGTGACATTATTATGGTTTAGACAACCTCTCTTCTAATGGGTGGGGTTGTGTTCCTGTCTGCTAGTTGTTTGGCATGGGGTTTCCAGCACTGGAGCTTGCTGGTCATTGAGTGGATGTGGGTCTTAATGTTGAGATGGAGATCTCTGGGAGACCTCTCGCTGATTGATATTACATGGGACCAAGAGTTCTCTGGTGGACCAATGTCCTGAACTTGGCTCTCCCACATCAGAGCCTCAAGCCTGACACCTGTTTGGAGCACCAAGTCCCTGTCAGCCACATGACTCAGAAGAAAAGGGATAAAAAGAAAGAAAGAAGGAAAGAAAAACAATAATAAAGTTATTAAGGTAAAAAGTAATTAAAATTAAAAAAAAGTTATATAAAAAAGAGATCAACCAAAGCAATAAACAAATCCACCAGTGATAACAAGTACTAAAAACTTTACTAAAAAAAGTGAAAAAATAATACAAAATGTACAGACAGAACCCTAGGACAAATGGTAAAAGCAACCTATACAAACAAAATCACACGGGCTTCCCTGGTGGTGCAGTGGTTGAGAGTCCGTCTGCCGATGCAGGGGACACGGGTTCATGCCCTGGTCCGGGAAGATTCCACGTGCTGCGGAGCGGCTGGGCCCGTGAGCCATGGCCACTGAGGCTGCGCATCCAGAGCCTGTGCTCCGCAATAGGAGAGGCCACAACAGTGAGAGGCCCGCGTACTGCAAAAAAACAAAAACAAACAAAATCACACAAAGAAGCATACACATACACACTCACAAAAAGAGAAAAAGGAAAAAATATGTATATATAAAGGAAGAGAGCAACCAAATCAATAAACAAATCTACCAATGATAATCAGCTCTAAATACTAAACTAAGATAAACATAAAACCATAAACCAATCAGTCCCAGAAAGCAAACCCCAAGTCTACAGTTGCTCCCCAAATCCACTGCCTCAATTTTGGGATGATTCATTGTCTCTTCAGGTATTCCACAGATGCAGGGTGCATCAAGTTGATTGTGGAGATTTAATCCTCTGCTCCTGAGGCTGCTGGGAGAAATATCCCTTTCTCTTCTTTGTTCGCACAGCTCCTGGGGTTCAGCTTTGGATTTGGCCCCGCCTCTGCGTGTAGGTCACCCTCTGGCGTCTGTTCTTCGCCCAGACAGGAGGGGGTTAAAGGAGTGGCTGAGTAGAGGGCTCTGGCTCACTCAGGCTGGGGAGGGAGGGGTACAGAATGCGGGGCGAACCTGAAGCGGCAGAGGCCGGTGCAACTTTGCACCATCCTGAGGCCCACCATGTGTTTTCCAGGGAAAGTTGTTCCTGGATCACAGGACCCTGGCAGTGGCGGCTGCATAGGCTCCCGGGAGGGGTGTTAATAGTGACCTGTGCTTGCACACAGGCTTCTTGGTGGCGGCAGCAGTAGCCTTAACAGTTCATGCCAATCTCTGGTGCCTACACTGATAGCCGTGGCTCGCGCCCATCTCTGGAGTTCGTTTAGGTGGTGCTCTGAATCCCCTCTCTTTGCGCACTCCAAAACAATGGTCTCTTGCCTCTTCGGCAGCTCCAGACTTTTTCCTGGACTCCCTCCCAGCTAGTTGTGGCGCACTAGCCCCCTCAGGCTGTGTTCACGCAGCCAACCCCAGTCCTCTCCCTCGGATCTGACCTCCAGAGCCAGAGCCTCAGATCCCAGCCCCAACCTGCCCCGGTGGGTGAGCAGAGAAGCGTCTCAGGCTGGTGAGTGCTGGTCAGCACTGATCCTCTGTGCAGGAATCTCTCTGCTTTGCCCTCTGCACCCCTGTTGCTGCTCTCTCCTCCGTGGCTCTGAAGCTTCCACCCTGCCCACCCGCGTCTCCTCCAGTGAAGGGGCTTCCTAGTGTGTGGAAACTATTCCTCCTTCACAGCTCCCTCCCACTGGTGCAGGTCCCGTCCCTATTCTTTTGCCTCTGTTTTTTCTTTTGTCCTACCCATGTACGTGGGAGAGTTTCTGGACTTCTGAGAAGTCTGAGGTCTTCTGCCAGCATTCAGTAGGTGTTCTGTAGGAGTTGTTCCACATGTAGATGTACTTCTGATGTATTTATGGGGAGGAAGGTGATCTCCACGTCTTACTCCTCTGCCGTCTTGAAGGTTCCCCCCAATTCTTTTAAAATATAATTATTATTGTACTTCTGGGTAAGACCCCCAACCTGGAAGGTAAATGACCCGATAAATGTGATTTTTACATGCCTATAGAGAGATAAAATGATATAATATGATAATAACTAAAGATCTATTATGTTGGTTAATTGCAATTTTAAAACAATATATTGTTGGGGGAAATAATTGATAAATAGATGGGAATACAGAGAAATTGCAGCACCCTACAAAAATAAATACATCACTTTGATGACACTCATGTTTAGCACAGTTTTTTAAAAATATGGTTCTAATTTTAAATACACTTGGAATTTCATGCCTGGTCCCAGATTAATAATGATGTAGGAAATTTCCTTTGTATTTACCATATCGCTGTGACACAGAGCTTTCTTAATGTGGGGAAGTTTAGGGTCAAACTGGAATAGTGAAAGCATTAACCCAATTCTTTGGGGAAAAAAAAAAGCTGGAATAAAATAATTAAGTACCCTTTGCCTTCTAATGAACCAACATGCAACTGTATCCAATTTCACCTCTGCTTTCCCTTTGATCTCTTTACGCTTTCCCTTGGTCAAACCTCCTCTGTTTGAATTACACTAATTTTAACTTGGTGTCTTGCATCTGAGGATACAGATTTGTGCAGGTGCCGCCCCCACCCCCCAGTTCCACGTTGGGCTAAATTTGCCCAGCACCTGGCTGAACATATTGGTTTCAGCATATTTACCCAAATTGTTAGTAAAATATCAGAAACAGTCAGCTCCTGAGAATCAAATCACAAGCAACATCCCTGTCACGCTAATACAGTTCAGACTAGAAATTCACAAGAAGAAACACCCCACTCCCATTCACATCAATGGCAGTCCCCGGAACCCCAGATCTGGCACTTAAAGCATCCGTGGAGCTGGGAGAAATTAGGGAGGCAGTTCAGCTAGTTTCAGCTTCATGTTTCGTATATATTTCGTGGATAATTTTTCGACTCTTCCTTTTCATCTCGTTTTAACTTCTCCAAGTCCTTTGACTAGCTCTGTGTAGAGAGCTATTGCCAATCTCATTTCCTGTGGTCTTTTCAAATCCAATCTTTTTAGCTCCCTCTGTTTGGTTGAGGGATTAGAGCTTCTTAGCCTTAAAGTTAGTTTTGGAATGCAGGTTGAGGGTCAATGGTAAAGACTGCTTCCCCCTTCCATTTTTGTCTTGAAGTAGCCTTTTTGATTTACATGTCTGGAAACTGACAAAAGCCTTCTTAGTGTTATTGTAGCTGGAAAATGGCCCAGTTCCAGCCCAATCTTTTGCAAAAAATTCCTTCTTTCTGTTCCTGCCTTTTGCAGTAGAATTCATTATTGCAATGACTTGTTTACTTACATTTCTATCCAGTGATAATGAGTTTTTCAGCCTTTAGGTTTTAAGGTCCCTGGCTGCAGGGAGAAGGCCAAGAAAAAGAGAGAAAAAGATGGGAGGGTTGGGAGATCTTGCCCTGGGACTAGCTTCTCTGCACAGATTCTGAACACTTATCATTAACCTTTTGTCTCTTTCACATCTTAAAAAAAAATCAGGATTCAAGAATGAACTACCTGTTCTCCGAGCTCAGGGTCCGCTGGTGTGTCGGAACTATGGGTGAAGTTAATCACTTGTTATCCCTTCTAAGCTGGGGGGTGGTCACAGGAAGGAGAGAAGTTAGTGCTGCTGTAAGAGGGAGATCTTCAGGTGGTCCTGCTATCTATGATGGCAGAGGTCCCACTCTCCCAGGGACCCAGCAGCCTTAAGAAATCAAACCTCATGTTTAAATACAGACACCATTTTCCGAGAAATGGATTGAAATTCTGTCAATGTCAGAATCGGTGTGTTTTGTATATTATTGTTAAGCAGAGGGGTATTTTTTCATAGTATCCATCAGTTTATTCATCCACTTGCTCCTCATCATTTCTTCATGCATTTATTTACCAATCCTTGTGCCTAAGCACCTACTGTTTTCCAGGCTCTGTGCTGTGTCCTGACAATAAAATGTCACAAAGTGGTGATTGAGATCCATAAGGAAGCTGGAAAGAGCCTGGAGACAGTCCTGCTACAGTTCACAATTAGGGGATGTTAGTCACAATCCTGACTGCAGGGGTGAAAGGGAAGTGGGTAGGGAGGGTCACAGAATTCAATAAAGTAATTAGGCACTGAAATGTTTAGTTGAAAGAGGTAGGGATGAGGGGGGGCAGACTTCTGTCTACTCGAATCAGTGATAAGAGTTGAAAGCGGTTACCTTAAGAAAGGCGTGAATTCAGACTGGAGTTGCAAAGGTAGAGCCCAGCCGAAAGGCTTGGCCTTGGGGGCCCTTGATAGAGCAGGCAGAGCTTAAGAGGAGTGCACGGGGTGCCATGGACATGGATCCTTTTCCTTTTCTCTTCCCATCGTATGGACCCACTTCCTGTGATTGGGGAAGCCCGTCACTGGGACCCTTGATGACAGCGTCAGAGCCTGCCTGCAGTGGCAGGAGCTGGAGGTCCGATCCTGACTTTTCCTAGCTTCTCTCCCAGCTGGTGTTTTGGTTTGTGCCTTAGACTCAGGTAATCAAAAGCAAATGCCTTAGACTTTGAATGGTGAGCAGTTCGTGCAAAGAACAGAGATGTGGAGAATCCATCCTGGTGGCCAGAGGAATAGCTATGATAGGAGCTTTGAGCCTCGGGGGACCAGGCTTTGAGCCCACCGCATAGTCAGGGTCCAGTGACCGCAACGCCGTGGCACAATGATGGAAATTTTGTTTTCCTTGGGAGGAAATCTGATGTTAGCCATTCTTCTAGAAGAACAGCCTCAGAAACTCGTTTCCCAACCTTCCTTCAGCTCCAAAGAATCCAGTATCATTTCAGTAGGTCAGTTTTCTGTTTAAATGTGCCAGTGGTTTTCTGTTGCTTTGATTGTCTATTGCTCAAGTTTAATTCTCATCAGAGATACATCCAAGTTCATATGAGCTCATCCCAAATCTTACTTTTGATTTTTTAGTTTTTAAGTTTCAATGAAATCTTTTTGTTTTGTAAAAACAACTACAGAAAAGTTGCAAGAACTTAGCTTTCAATATCCTGTTCACCTTAGCTGAGCCCATTGTTGACTTTTTTGCCATGATTTTGCTTTCTCTTTCTCTCTCTCTGCACACGCATAAAGATACACAGGTTTTTATTCTTCTTTGTATTATTCTTACTATTATTATTATTGTTTAGCTGAATCAGTTGCGGAGATCTGACACGTCACCCCCAAATACTTCACCAGGACTCTCCTAAAAAGGGTCAAATTCTCTTATATACTCACAATGCAATGACGAAACTCAGGAAACTTAAATTTAATACAAACTATTATCCAATATATAGTTGATATTTAAATTTTGTTAATTGTCCCAATGCTGCCTGAAAGTACTATTTTCCTCTCTCATCCAGGGTTCAATCCAGGATCAGGCATTACATTTAGTTATCATGTCTATTTAGTCTTCTTTCTTGTCTTTCTATTTTGTTTTGAACAACATTGAAATTTTTGAAGAGCACAATCTGTTGTTTTGCAGAATGTTTCCTAGTTTGTCTGATTGTTTCCTCATGATTTGATTCAGGTTATGCATTCCCAAATCTTTGACTAAACCTTTGCATTTGTAACTATGGTCTCAAATCTCTGACAGCCTTGCATCTGTAGGCCTGTCTTACCTTGGATAAGTGACTTTATAACCCTGGGAAGATATAATATATAAATATAGGTATATAGATGATAAATAAATAAATTTGGTATTTAAACATTTATGTAAATTGTGATTATACAAGTGTAGTAGAAAGTTTTGTATTCATTGTGCTGTTGGGATATACTTTGTAGGATGTTTGAGACATTTAAGAGAATATAACATCTTAGAGAATTTAGACTTGAGATTTCAATTTCAAATGTTAGGAAGTTTTATCTAATTACATTTGCTTGAAAGCTTAAGAGAATCTAAGTTATCATATTTATTCATTACTGTCGGAGACATTGAAATGCTTAACTGTATCTGATCTACTCATTGTGTAACTTCATATGTATTAAAGTTAGGAGAGTTGTGGAGAGTTAGAAAGACTTTTATTGGTAGCTTTATAAGCCTGTCTTGTTGGCTGTTTGAAGTGCTTAAGAAAATAAAATATACTTAATATATGATCATAGTTTGACATGGTTAAGGGAATGTAATTAATGAAGTCTTAGATAGTATGGGAGATTTTAACTTGTTAAGTTTTTAAGTTTTTGTGACTTTGATATATTTGAAAAAATTTGACGAACTTTAAAAAATAATGTTCATGTGCTTAGGGAAAATTAATCTGTGAAATTTATGAGTTAAATTAGTAGAAATCAAAGAATAGAACAAATGAGAGTGTTTTTAATTTTCACATCTAAATACTAAATTTACAAGCAGATATGCTGGACTTGAAAATTGAATTTAAAGGCTGAAGAAAAGATAGATTTGAAATAAAAAATGAAAAGAAATGACTATCGGTGAAAACCCAAGCTATACCAAATATCTTTTTTCACACATCGATGCTCCCTTGGACATTAAAAAACAGTTAAATAATTAAACAAAAACCAATTAAAACAATGAAAAAACCTATCAGTTGATAGGCCAGAAAATCATGGCACACAATGCTAAGCACGATGGAAAAGGCAGGCACAGAGGGTTAGAAAAGACACCTCCTCTGATCTCAGGGTGCAGTAGGGTCAAGGGATACTCCAGGGAAGGTGATGCCAGAACTGCGTCTTCCATGGTGAACAGGAGATAGCCAGGCAAAGAGAAATGGGGTGGCCTTTCCCCCATGAGCAGAGCAAGGAGGATTGGTCCCTCTGAGCTGCTGGGGTGCAACTGAGGCTGTGCCAGATCTAACCAGGTCTCACATCTCCTGAGACTCTATGAAATTGCTTCAAATTATTCATTTAATATTCCCTTGTTTATTGAGTGCCTACTGTGAGCCTGTGTCTCTGTTTCTCTTGAGGTTAAAAAATGGAAGATCCAGACCCTCTCTGTACCATGGCACTTGTTACCTTGCACCCAAATAAGCTGGTTTATTGATACGTCTTCTTGATAAGGCTGAAGGTGGCTTCAGGAAAGGGACATCAACTTTTGCTTTTCTGTATCTACACCATGCGGTATAGAGCCTAGAACATGGGAGACACTGGCTAAAGGCCTGTCAGATGAATAAAATAAATCACAAAGTAAACAAATAATAGCAAGTAAACCAAGCATGATGATTCAGTGTGAAAAGGATTAAACTCTTATTCAATATATATTATCTAAGTGCTTTTTGTGTGCTATGCATCTTTTTTCTAGAGATGTTGATATATTCATGGACAAAACTGT
This sequence comes from Delphinus delphis, assembly GCF_949987515.2. Taxonomy (NCBI): domain Eukaryota; kingdom Metazoa; phylum Chordata; class Mammalia; order Artiodactyla; family Delphinidae; genus Delphinus; species Delphinus delphis. The sequence continues at coordinate 95,894,958 of NC_082687.1, read as the reverse complement.
CAAAAAATCTCTGTGTCTTAGTCAAGATTCCCTAGAAGCAGAGACTGAAAATGTTCTTCTTGCTCAAGAGATTTATCCTGGAAGTGCTCATGGGAGAAAGGGAGTGAGGAAAGTAGGATAGGGAGGGGAGAGAAGCCAAGCAAGAGTGTGGTCTCAACCGAGACAAGCCTTAGTTTGATCCTATGAAGAGACTCTGACGCACAAATAATGTAACAGACTTAGTCCCATCTTGAGACAAAGGGGGCTAGCCTTTTGTACACCCATGTCAATCCATCATTGACTGAGGTGTGTCCTGAAGAGGATTTTAAGATAGAGTCCTATAGGACTAAGCTTATCGCACTTGCCCATTTATAGGACATGGAGCTACCAAGGGCCACTCTGGAGGATCACTTCCCTGCCAAACTTATTATTTTCTAGTCTTATTATGCTGCAGAAGTTTTATATCCCATCGAGGATTAAGATCTACTGCCCCTGCTGGTATAGTAACCTCATTCTGTGACGGCTGGTCTACTTCCATGAGGATCCTCAAATGACCAAGTAGCACTCTTCTGGGTCCCTTGGTAAAAGCATCCTCTTCTCTGGAAACCAGGACTTTTATACCTGCAGAGTCTGAAGTTACAGGCAAAGGAAACACCCATTTCCTAAGTGGCTTACCCTACTTCCACCCCTAGTTCTCTCACACATCTGTTTCACCTATTTATTGGACACATAATATAATGGCCATTGGTTTAAAATGTCCACCACATTATAAAGACTATCACCCCATATTCAAAGGTGTCATCTTCAATCTGGGCCCTCAGCTGTCCTCAAAAGGTTGTTCCATCCCTCTATCAGGCCAATAGCCTCTGGATAGTTCGCAATATAGTAGGACTAAAAGATTCCACGGTTATGTGCTCATTATCATCTTCAAGATGTCCAGATGGTCAAGCTGCTTTTGGACTATATTTGGGAAAATTAACAGCCCTGCAGCAACACTGTGAATGTGTACTATTATCCCATGAGCATCCAACCTATTTCTCATCTTCCTCTCTTATGAGAATGGAAAAGAACACACTCATTAGATCAATAGCATACACAATACATCTTAAACTGTATTAATCTCCTCAAGTAAAGACACCACATCTGGCACAGCAGCTACACATAAGACCATACTTGGCTACGTTTGTGACAGTCCATGAATATCTATCATAATCCATCTGGTTTTTGCCCTAATGAAGTAAATGGGATATGACAGTCTATTTAGGATTTGAGAGTGACACTAATATCTGTCATATATATTCTGGGATGAGATATTGTTTTTGATTTACTATCTTGGAGGGAGGAGCAACTTCACAAGCTTTCACTTGGCCTTTCTTATTATCATAGCTCTTACTCTGCAGGTTAATTTGAGAGCTCTGCCAAATTGCTAAGTAGGGCAATTTTGATTATACATTTAGAAATCAGGGAAATAGCAATGAATGAATCTATGGAGCCAATGGATCCACTTTGAGATGGACCTGGGCCAGGAATTCATTTATTAATGAGCCCCATAGTCCCCACTATAACAGGGGTAACAATGGCACTTTGGGTTTGGGTTCCTGGATGTTAGTGTCTAGACATATCCTGTATTCTAAACCCTTAAAAGATCTGCTTATTTGCCTGTCCTCATATACAATTATCTGAGTAAATGACCATAATTTTTTTGTTGTTATTGTTTGCTTGTTGGGCAGAAGGACTGGGAAAGCACTGCCGTGTACACTTGCTGTGTTGTTGCTTTTTTTTTCTTTTTTTTTTCCACGAAGATCTGGTCTTTCCTGCAGGCAATGAGCTCTGGATCTGAGAACTCTGGTCTGCAAACTGGACAATAATGACTTTCCACTGGAGCAGCTGACCTTATCTTTCTGATCATCCATTCTCAGAACTTTGTTTTTGTTTATGTATTTTAAGCAGTAGACTTGCTGGTTGTCCATATATTATATTGTCCCTAAGAATGCCATGTGTTAAGAGCTATTTCCAAGATTCCTACTGGTCGGGCATACCTTGGCTGCTATTCCAGTGTTGGTGTCCATGATGGCAAGTAGGTTCAGTTTGTTTCTGATTGTTAGGTGCTGCCACCTGACCTCTTCTATTTCATGCTCCTTTCATTCTCATTGCTATTAGGGAGCCCAATTCTGAAGCAGTATCTGCTATCATCCATCCTGACCTACAGAGGAAAATTGCTTCTCAGTTTTTCAATGCCTGTGACTCTTTCCCCAACACTTTCTTTATTACCTTTATTGTCCTCTGAGCCATCCCAAGGAAGATGTTTAGTTGGTATTTTTTCTGATTTGTCTAATAGACATATTCTAGTATCCTCACTTCTCTGAGCTTCAGGAATCCTTCCTCAATGGCTTTCATGCTTTATCTGGTATCCCTCCTTCGTAGAAGGTGGACCATTACTTTTCCCAAGCTCCTAAGTGTTACTCCAGCAGTGTATTGGAACCAACACTTGGGGCCCTATTCAGGATGGTTGGTGTTGTATTACAGATGAGTATCCCATACTGACAAGCCCTCCATTATCCAGCTTTGTATCCCTCTACCTTGGTCAGATAATCAGGCTCCACCCCTAGTCACATTCTCTGGAAGTACCATGTTAGTTTGGTCCTACAGCCCTTTTGGAATATAACCTCTTACTTCACTTAGCAGTATTGACATTTCTCTAGTCAGGTCCAGCTGAGATTTAACTTTAATTATGAATCTGGTAACCAGCAGGAAAGGCAGAAAGAGATTCTGATGAGGGCAAGTATAATATCATAAGTCACTTGCTTCATTTTAGATCTCTGCATAGTTTTCAAGCAAGGGAGAATCTCTATCTTCCAAAAAGAAGGAGGGGTTACTTCTGCAGGCCCAGAAGGCTCAGGGGAATCTGAGGGTCAGTATCGTCATGGTCGTCTGTCTGGATATCCCCATCTCAAGCCTCAGGGGGCTACTATTTTTGTACCCAATGACTTTTTCTTTGGATATTTGCTTAGGCTGAACATTCAGACTTTTTTGAAGCTCTATCATTCTTAAAATTAACTCTAGTGTACGATCTTAAGCAACGTCTGCCTTTTAGCTATTCGATAAAGGTCTTTAAAGACTGTCAACAATAACCTATGGCCCTCACACTGTGCTTTGAATTGTTGATTAATAGATCTGACCACCTTACCCTGTTGTTTTCCCTTTGCAATAAGTCGATGTTGCTTAGGAACAACCACCAGACTCCACAGTTCTTATAATGATCATATCTTCTACATCACTTGAGTGCCAAAGACATGGTGCCAGTGAGCATACTTCTTTCCAACTGTTCATCAAAAGTAAGAGCCTCAGCCGTTCCAACACTTGAATATGTCAGGAATGATCTGTACTCCACCTAACACCAGTGATGGAGTCCTCGTTGCCATTCAGCCAGCAAGTGATCCAATTTGAGAATCTCATCTTTTGAGCTTCCTAGGACCACTCACTTCTGGTACCAACTGTCTTAGGCTTGGTTCCCTAGAAGCAGAGTGTCCTTTAGAAACAGAATACCCATCCAACGATGAATAGTCTTATTCAAGTGGTTTATTGGGAAAATACTTTTCAGAGAACATAAAAGTAAGGGAAGCAGAAGAGAGCAGGGAAAAAGCTAAGCAGGAATAGAGGTAGTCTCAGCTACAACTACCTGCAGTCTGCACCTATAGTGATGCTTAGGAAAACATCCTTACCCCAAGGCAGTGGGCCAGCTTTTTGGTACCTCATGGGAGTCAGTCACTGGCTATGATCTTCCTCTTGAGGGAAAGTACTGGGTGTTTTTGGCTGAGGAAAATTCTATGAAGGCCACGGCACAGATGTGACAGATAAGTGGGGAGTAGATGGAGGGGGGCATGGTGAACAAGGGTTTTTGAAAGCTAGATGAAGTAACAGTGTGTTTACTGTTGGGAAAGACCAAGTAGAAAGGGAAAATGTAAAGATAAGTGAGAGGAAAATTGCTGTAGCTGAGTGGTTAAGTGGGAATAGGGTCCAGTTTAAAAATATATGGATTCATCTAAGCTAGAAGCATAGTGTTTCATCCACAGTAACAACAGAGGAGTGTCTGCGGAGGCTACAGTGAGGGGTGTTCAGCTCCCCAGCTATGTGGCCTAGGAGGTTGCAAAGCAGATGCATAGACCCTGATGGGGCTTGTCAGAATGGGAAGAAGTCTCCCTGACAGAAGCCGCATTTGATTTGTACCTTAGAGTGGAGTAAGAGGCATTGTTTAAACAGAGAAAGGGTCAGAGGAGAGTTTCTATTTTTGTGGTTCTCTGAGGGATATAAATTCTGAGGAATTTATATTACTTCCCAAATTAAAGCAGCTCCTCTGAAAAACATTCCACACATATCCTTCTGAATCAAGGGAAAGAAAAAAAATCAACATTTATTCAAGATCTACCATGCACCAGTGCAGCAAGTCAAATCCTCACCATTGGGTGCTGAATGCTGAATGTCCTGCTGGAATTTTCTCCTGGAAATCACAAGAACCAAAAGACACAGTCCTGCTTTATTATCAAAAGTGCTTTCATCAATCTGCGTACTCAGGAACGAAAGTTCTTTACAATTCTATTAATTCAGATATCATGACGACTTCTTCCCAATACATACCCACAAAATGTATTTGTCTCTGTGTACGTATTGCATGTATTTATTGTGCCTATCTTCATGTTGTCCAGCTGATCGTGTCTCCTTTACTCTGTCTTCCAATATCTGCCTTGGTGAGTGTGTGTGTCAGAGTCATGACCAACACAATATTGGCATCATGTTCTGTAATCTCAGACTTCATGACATTCTACCTAGTCACCTATGACATGCACATAATCAAAGTGAATTGGGATGAAAATGTTGTTGATGATGATAGTGAGGCTGAGGTTATCATGTGTGATCTCAGTGCCTATAATGGTCTACATAGTAGACCTTTAATTTGTCGATTGGATGGATGGATGCTGGTGGAATGCATGAATTAATGAGTAACATGAAACTAGATTCCTTAGATACTGTTACCCTTCACTTGGATATGTTCTTCTAAGTGTGGAAGAACCAAAAATCTGTTATTCAACTATTAGCAAAGTTTACTTGTCTTTCTTTACAGGCTATTATGGTGCCAAGGGCTGAGTCCACTGTTTCCTCTCAAGAGGGATTGTGATGCAGTGAAAAGAATACAGGTTTAGAATTTGAAGCCTAGCGTTAAAATATAATTCAGTTACTTCCTAGCAGTGTTATCTTGGGCCAGTCATTTAACCTCTCTCAGGCTTTCTCTACATCTACAAAAAGCAGAATAATAACAGCCTTTGTTGTACAGGATTTCGGTAAGGATTACATGAGATAATGCATGAGAAAATGGCTTGTGCGCCAAAAGCAACAGAGAAATTTGCACTGCTATTCTTCTCTTTGATGCAGGAGATGCCAGCTAGTCTCTCTTTATGAATTCATAGGGGCTTAGCTTTTCAGATATGTTATCTTTTCATTTTGGCCTGGAAAACATAAAGATAATGTGAAGGCTGATAATCGCCGGGAAAAAAAGCAGAATAATGACAGCCCTTCACCTCTGCAGAACTGAACAGCTTACGTAGTATGTTCCCACACACAGTCTCATTCAGTCGTCACAACAGGCCCAGGCAGTGGCTGTTGAGGTCCCCTCATCATTGTCGGGAACTGTGACGAAGACAGCATTCCACTCCGGAGGGAAGGAGCTGAGTAGACCCTGCAGCTGAATTCCCTGTGGCACAGAGGCTGGGATCTCAGCTGCCAGGACTGGAGGTCTGCTGCCTGGCTCATTGTTGACTCCAGCTGTGACGGTTCATTTGATGTGTCAGCTTGACTGGGTCATGGGGTCCCCAGATATTTGGTCAAACATGATCGCATTATCCTGGTCTGTGAAGGTGTTTCTGAATGAGATTAACATTTGAATTGGTAGACTGAGTACAGGAGATTGCCTTCTCCAATCAATTGAAGACCTGAGTAGAACAAAGAAGGTGAGGAAGAGGGAACTCCACCGACCTGACTGCTTTGAACTGGGACTTTGGCTCTTCTTGGGTCTGGAGACTGGCGGCTTTGGACTGGAACCTAGGTCATCATTCAGATGATGGTTCATTCAGAACCATCATTCTGGTTCTCAGACCTTCAGACTCAGATGGGAACTATCCCATCATTTTCTAGGGTTGTCTTGGCTCTAAGTTTCTCAGACTTTCCTTGTTTTTGATGATTTTGATGCTTGAGAGGATTACTGGCATATTTTGGAGAATGCCCCTCGATTGGTATTTGTCTGCTGCTTTTCTCATAATTAGCCTGAGGTCAGGGGTTTTGGAAGAAAGATGATAAAGGTAAAATGCCATTTTTATCACATCACATCAAGGGTACCTACCAACAACATGACTTAGCACAGTTGATTTTGACCTTGATTACCTAGAAGAGGTAGTGTTTGTGAGATTTTTCCACGTAAAGTTACTTCCTTCACTCTACCCCCGCCACTGTACTATTTGGAAGGAAGTCAATATACACAGTGCACATTTAAGGAGTGGGAAATTGTGTCCCCTGTCCTTGAGGGCAGAGTATCTACACATACTACTTGAGACTTTCCTGCATGAAAGGCTTGTCTCTTCTCTCACACTTATTTGTTCAGTTATTTATTTATATCAGTGTGGCTCCTGACGTTTATTTTATACCTTGGTTACAATCCAATACTACTTTATTTTATTGTTCATATTTTTTCCAGCTTTGGCCATCTGGAACTTTTTCATTTAGCTCCTATTTCCTTCTGGCATATCCCCATCACTTGTGTGTGTGTGTGCGTGTGTGTGTGCATGTGCGTGTGTGTGTGTGTGTGTGTTCGTACTTTCTTACTTCCTGGCACTGTAAGATGCTCCAGGCTCATCTCAGGCCCTGCCCCAGAGCTAGAGTCAGCTATTTCTCCAAGGAACTCTGGTTCCTTTTATTGGACAATGGTATTAGAAACAAAAATCGGGGTACTAGGTGTGCTCATTGCTATTGGAGTGTTGTAACTTTTAGGCCTTCCCAGCTGACAAAACAAGGGAATATATGTGTGTATATTAATTCATGTACATATACAGATATCTATAAATATTTCTATATGTTACCACCTGTATCTATATTAAGCCAAACATGAGTTCATGCTGATGACTCCAATTCTATTCATATCATAAGAATCATTCTAGCCCTTCCCTTGGATTGTCTATAATCTTCCACTCCAACAGTGATGAAAACAACCATTTACTCAATTGTTCAACTTCAATATACATGCAGAACTGTATCAGAATTGTTAACCCACGCACTTGGGGGAAACAACTTTATCAACTAGAGTATAGACCTGGTTGTATATGTATAATTTATTTTGCCTTTAGTTTTACAGACTCTACTCATTTTCAAATTTGCTTAGGCAAGCACCTTTATCCCCAACCCCTTCAGTGAGGTTGTTTCACGTATTTATAATACAGTTAGATTGTTTTGTCACATCCTGCATTCCATTTTGGGATTCCACTGGGCACTCAAATAGGTTTTTAATTGCATACATTAAGAAGCATTCTTTGTGCAGTAAAGTTCAGTGGGTTTTGACAGGTGCACAGTGTGATATATCAACAGTAGCGTCCTATATCGTACATAATGGTTTTACCTCCCTGAAAAAATTTCCTGTGCTTCACCTGTTCAAATCTCCCTTCTCTCCTCTGAAACCCTTGAAAATCACTGATCTTTTCACTGTTTCTATAGTTTTGCCTTTTCTAGAGTGTCGTATAATTAGACTCATACAGTATATAACGTTTGTACGTTAGTTTCATTTAAGATTTACTCATGTCATTTTTTTTTTTTCGGTACGCCGCCCTCTCACTGCTGTGGCCTCTCCCATTGTGGAGCACAGGCTCTGGACGTGCAGGCTCAGCGGACATGGCTCCCTGGCCTAGCCACTCTGTGGCATGTGGGATCTTCCTGGACTGGGGCATGAATCCGTGTCCCCTGCATCTGCAGGCGGACTCTCAACCACTGCACCACCAGGGAAGTCCTGTTGGGAGATTTTTAATCACAGTTTCAATTTCATTACTTGTGATTGGTCTGTTCATATTTTCTATTTCTTCCTGGTTCAGTCTCGGAAGGTTCTGCTTTTCTAAGCATTTGTCCATTTCTTCCAGGTTGACCATTTTATTGGCATAGAGTTGCTTGTAGTAGTCTCTTAGGATGTTTGTATTTCTGCAGTGTCAGTTGTTACTTCTTCATTTCTAATTTTATTGAGTTGAGTCCTCTCCCTCTTTTTCTTGATGAGTCTGGCTAAAGTTTTATCAATTTTGTTTATCTTCCTAAGGATCCAGCTTTTAGTTTTATTGATCTTAGCTATTGTTTTCTTTGTTTCTATTTCATTTATTTCTGCTCTGATCTTTATGATTTCTTTCCTTCTACTAACTTTGGGTTTTGTTTGTTCTTCTTTCTCTAGTTCCCTAGGTGTAAGGTTAGGTTGTTTATTTGATATTTTTCTTGTTTCTTGGGGGTATGCTCGTATTGCTATAAACTTCCCTCTTAGAACTGCTTTTGCTGCATCCCAGAGGTTTTGGGTCATTGTGTTTTCATTGTAATTTTTCTCTAGGTAGTTTTTTTTTTTTTTTTTTTTTTTTTTTTTTTTGCGGTACACGGGCCTCTCACTGCTGTGGCCTCTCCCGTTGCGGAGCACAGGCTCCGGACGTGCAGGCTCAGTGGCCACGGCTCATGGGCCCAGCCGCCCCGCGGCATGTGGGATCTTCCCGGACCGGGGCACGAACCCGTGTCCCCTGCATCGACAGGCGGACTCTCAACCACTGCGCCCCTCTCTAGGTAGTTTTTTATTCCTCTTTGATTTCTTCAGTGATCTCTTGGTTATTTAGTAATGTATTGTTTAACCTCCATGTGTTTGTGTTTTTTTACGTTTTTTTCCCTGTAATTGATTTCTAATCTCATAGCGTTGTGGTTGGAAAAGATACTTGATACAATTTCAATTTTCTTAAATTTACCAAGGCTTGATTTGTGACCCAAGGTATGATATATCCTGCAGAATGTTCCATGAGAACTTGAGAAGAAAGTGTATTCCGTTGTTTTTGGATGGAATGCCCTATAAATATCAATTAATTTCATATTCTTTAATGTGTCATTTAAAGCTGGTGTTTCCTTATTTATTTTCATTTTGGATGATCTGTCTGTTGGTGAAAGTAGGGTGTTAAAGTCCCCTACTATTATTGTGTTACAGTCAATTTCCCCTTTTATGGCTGTTAGCATTTGCCTTATGTGTTGAGGTGCTTCTATGGTGGGTGCATAAATATTTACAGTTGTTATATCTTCTTCTTGGATTGATCCCTTGATCATTATGTGGTGTCCTTCTTTGTCTCTTGTAATAGTCTTTATTTTAAAGTCTATTTTATCTGATATGAGTATTTCTATTCCAGCTTTCTTTTGATTTCCATGTAGTTTCGATTTGCATGTAGTGATATCTCATTGTTGTCTTAATTTGTAATTTCCTTATAACAAATTGTCTTAGTCCATTAGGGCTGCTATAACAAAAGTACCATAGACTGAGTGGCTTAAACAACAAACATTTATTTCCCACAGTTCTGGAGGTTGAGCTGTTCAAGATCAAGGTGCTGGCAAATTCAGTGTATGGTGAGGGTTCCCCTTCTGGTTCGTTGATGGCTGTTTTCTCACTGTATCCTCACATGGTAGAAGGAGCTAGGGAGCTCTCTGGGGTCTCTTTCATTAGGTAATTAATCTCATTCACATGGGCTCTGTCCTCATGACTTAATCCCTTCCTGAATGCTCCATCTCTAAATATAATCATTTGGGGGATTAAGTTTCAACATACGGATTTTTAAGGGACACAAACATTGAGTTTATAGCATAAATGATTTGAGCAGCTTTTTCTGTGCTTATTTGTCATCTATATATCTTCTTTGATGAGTTGTCTGTTCAGATCTTTTGCCCATTGTTAACTGAGCTTTTAGTTTTCTTACTGTTGAGTCTCAAAATATCTTTTTTAAATGCCAGATAAACTTGCAGGAAGGAAGAAAATTCTTCAATATCCTGAAATATCCAAAAGGTATAAATTCATGGGTAAGCAAACACTGGAACCAACATTTTTCCTGGGTATTTTTGCCAATACCTAAAAGACTAGAATTTGGTGTTAATGTGTAATGCAGTGGAAAATGAAAGAGAAAGGTGAAGGCCTAAACTGAGTGAGGTCAGGTGGGAGATTAGCCTTCAGCTCAGCCCATATTGGACATAAACTGCAAGAATGAAACAAACAAAACAAAATCCAACCAATGAAACAACGAAACAAAACAGACAACTTGTTCTGCTAAGGAAGCAGCAAAGAGATTGTTTTTCCCAGGCTATGGATGGATGGATTGATTGGGGAAGGAAAGGGAATGAGCAGGGATAGAACAATGTCTATACTATGAATCCAAATTCATGTGGGGATGGGCAGGAATTTACACCATCTGGATAACCACATTCATGAAAATCCCCAGTTGAAATGTCATTTAATTCTCATTCATATTCCCTATCTTTTTGTCTCCCTGTCTGCATTACCTGTAATTTCTTCAAATCTGTCTTTCAGTTCACATATTCTCATTTTGGATTGATAGGGTCTTCATTAACCTGGCAGAGGCAAATACTAATTGCTTCTGGAAGAAAAGACTTTAAACTCAGACCTCAAATAATAATCAAACATAAAATTCCAAAGAACATGAGCTCACATAAACACACACACATACACACAAATCAACCAAAGCACAAACAAAAGAAGCTATCATAAACAAGTCAGCAGATAGAAAAAATGTAGGGTCAGATCCCCAAACTAGAATTTTCAGGTATAGGATACAAAATAAACATATTCAAATATTAAAAATCTAAAAGTATTGAAAATATGATAAAAGTACAAGAGACTACCATAACTGACCCATCACAACTGGAATGAAACATATTTAACATCTAGAAACAAAGTAAATATTAGTATTAAAACTCAGGGGAAGGATTAATGTAAATTAGACATAGCAAAAGAGAGAAAAATTATGCTGGGAGATAGGTATGAGGAAATTACATAGAATGCATCTCAGAGAGACAAGAGAAGGGACGTATGAAGGAGAACAAAAGAACATGGAGGAGTTAGGGACTCAAACATGAGCCTAATGGAAGTTCCAGAAAGAGATGACAGAGAAGAGGGAAAAGTCATTTTTTAAAAATGTCTGAGAATTTTTACTACTGATAGAAATATACCTTTTCTTATGTTCACAAGACCAGATACATTCCAAGCAAGATACATAAAATGTAAGCTACACCTAGACACATAGTAAAATTAGAGGTTAGTAAAGATGAAGAGAAGATCTTAAAACCAGTAAGAGATGAAAGATAGAAATGTACAAAGAAACTAAAATTAGACTGACAACTGATTTCTGAATGGTAACAAAGCTAAACTTATTGTAGTAATCATTTCACAATATATGTAAGTCAAGTCATTATGCTGTACACCTTAAACTTATACTGTCCTGTAAGTAAATTATATCTCAATAAAACTGGAAAAAATAGTATCAAAGGAAGCTAGAAGACTGAAAAATGTTTCTTGAAAGTTCTGAGAGAAAATAACTCTCAAATCATAATTCTAATGCAAATATATGATTTTCCAAAATAACTTTGGAATAAAAACATATCAAACAAAATCTGGACTAATTAATTTCCATTAAGCTTTCACAAAAGGAATTCCTAAAAATGTACTTCAAAGAGATGAAAAATAATCCTATATGATCTGAAATGCAAGAAGGAAAAGTGAATAAAGATAATGGTAAACCTGTGGGTAACTCTCAACAAATATTAATTATAAAAGGCAATATCTACAATGTCTAATGTATGGAGGTAGAAACATTTAAAGTAGAAATAAAATTCTGCATATTTATATTGTATAAATCAGGAGGGATATTTGCAGTTAAAAGCATTAAAAAATAATGTTGTTGAGGAGGAGGGGAAAGATATTGGGTTGGCCAAAAAGTTCGTTTGTGTTTTCTGTTAGGATCTTATAGAAAAACCTGAATGAAATTTTTGGCCAGCCCAATATTATATCTCTCTAAATATGCACCTTAAAATTTCCAAGAAAACCAACAAAATATTAGAAACAGTACATTTCCAAGATAGTAAAGGAGAAAAAATTGGAAGTGTGTATGGGTTGAAGAGAAATTCAATAGGTGGAAAGGAGAAAAAAATAGAAAAAGAGGATAAAATAGGATGTATAAAATGTAAGAGTGGTGATAGTTTTAAAATCTCAGTAATCAAACACCATGGTGACTCAGATGCAAGTTTTGTTCAGTTACATTGCACAAAGCTTTTTGTTGCAACAATATCTATAGTAAAATACGACTGAATAATATGGGGCAGGGTCCAATGGGGCCTAATATATTGTTCATAATTTTTTAAAAAACCTCTTAGGAAATTAGCAATAGAAGGAAACTTTCCTAAAATTAATGAAAAATTGACAGAAAACCTACAGCCAACACCATATTCAAAGGAAGAAAATTAAAAGGGTTCTCTTTAAGTTCAAAGAAAAGACCAGGATGGTCCTTTAACTTCTTCTATTCAACCTTTTCCTAGAAGCCATAGCTCATGTAATCAGGCAAGAATTATAAATGAGTTTCAAGGTTTGGAAAGGAAGAAACTAAGCTACGATAATTCACAGATAATACTGTCTACAAAAAAATGTAAATGAATATACAAAGAAATTAAAAGAATTAGTAAGAGTGTTTATCAAGGCTTATGGATCTAAGATACAAAAGTTAGGGCATTTCTTTAGATAAGAAAAAGAAAGTTCAAAATGTCAGAAAATAAAATTTTAAGTGTCCAGATATCATCCCAACCTAAAAAGTACATCCCAATGCAAAGTACAAAGGAATACATTTTTGACAATGACGTACAAATTATTTTTTTGTAACAAGTTAAAAACTTTATTGAAAGACATTAACAAGACCCAAATAAACAGACAGAGCACGTTTATGTATAGAAAGCATTCAGGTTGTAAAGATGTTAATTCTCCCCAAACTGATTAATAGATTCAATTCAATTCCAGTTTATATCTCAACAAGTTTTCTTGTGGCATGAAAAAAACATTCTAAAATTTGCATGAGAGTACTGGGAAGCAGCTGTCAAGATGGGGTTAGAGGTTTCTTGGGTGTAATGCCCATGAAAGATAAAGGGAAGAGCAAGCAGGAGTGGGCAGATAAAGCCTTCAGATTGCTATGTTGATCTGACCTCTGTGAAAAGATAGGAGGAAGAAGAGAGCATCCAGCGAGGAGAGCCTCGGTCTGTGGCGCAGCTGTGCGAGGTCTCCACTAATCCATGGGGAGCCTGGGGGAATGTTTGCCCATAGAGGAGTCCCACTCTGGCCAGTTATGGTGAGCCCTTCTTCAACCACCGCTGTAATTGTCATTGGCTGGGCCTGTCTGTGGAGTATGTGGCCTGAGGTTGAAAGCTGAAGCAGACTCTAAGGGCACCTCCAGCTGGAAACTGTAGGCTGACTGCACCCTCTACGGCAGATTCTCTCTTTGGAGGGAGATCTAAGTAGTGTGTGTGCTTTCGTGGCTGCCACGAAAGGGTAAAGTGACAAAGTCAGTGAAGACTCTGGGTGGGGACTTGCCCCTCTGGATATGGAGACATATAATAAAGTTGTAGAAATTAAGGTATTGTGACATTGACACGGGGAAAGGCCAATGGAAAAAAGAGGGAGTATAGCGTCAGATCCACATGTATATGGAAACCTGTTGGGTAACCGAATTGGCCCTGCAGATCAGTGGGGAAAGGATGGGAAACTCTGTAAATGGTGCAAAGATGATTCTTTATCTAGATGGTAGGAAATGAAAATGGATCCCTTACTGTGTCTCAGACACAAAAAACAATTCCAGATGGATTGAGTACTTAATGTCAATGGCAAAATTTAAAAACATTTAGAAGGAAATATAGGAGAATGTCTTCATGATCTTGAGATAGGAAAAATTTCTTATGACACAAAAAAGCACAAATCATAAAGGGAAATATCAATAAATTCAATACATTAGAATTGACTTTTATTCCTCAAACTACATTATAAACAGAGTAAAACAGTAATCCATAAACCAAGAGAACATATTCTTAATATATATAATTGACAGAGTACTATTATGTACAGTATGTTTAAAGAAAAACCCTTGAGAATCAGCAAGAAAAAAGCCCAGTGATTCCAATGGATAAATGGACTAAACACACGAACAGGAATTTCACAAGAGGAAACGTAAATGGTCTATAAACACGAGAAAAGATACCTAATCTCCTTAATAATGGAAGAAATGCTAATTAAAATAGGATATAAAATTTTACAACTATGAGATTGGCAAGCAAAAACCTTGAATATACCAACTGTTGGCAAGAATGTGGAGTAATGGGAACTCTTGTACATTACAGGTGGGAGTGTGCATTGGCATAATCACTTTGGAAAACAGTTTGTGATTATCTTATAAAGTTGAAGATACACATATCCTATGAGCCTCACTTCTACTCCTGAATGTTTATTCTTTGGCAGTGGTCTTCACACTGTAGTGCAAATGTTTCCTGGGGCTTCATGAAGACTCTTCAGGGGTTCTGCAAGCATAGGTGGTTTTAAGTGAATTTTTAGAGCTTCAATATCTGTCTGTACTCTTCTCTAAAACTGTTCTGTCTGATAACACATCTTGGATAAAAACATCTTTGTAGGTTCTCCCTTTTCTAACTCCCTTTTCACAACCATCCTTATTCTGTCGTTACAAAAGAAAACCTCTCACTGACCTCTTACTCGGGTGCATCATTCTGGGATGTAAAAATCCTTGGGGAGCACCAAAAAGTCAATGCAAAATATTGTTGCCCTGAGGCTTCCTTCAATCAAGACGCTATTAACCTATGGTAGGGCTTTGTGATTTTTGTGGTCTTGTACATTTTTTCTGTTAAGAGCAGAGTATTGTGTTAGCAATGGAATGTTTTGGTTCACATCAGGATATTCTGAATCCAGCAGGAGTGACGACAATTTTCCTTACCTCCTGAAATCTCTGACTGCTATCCAAAATGCATCACTCTGGAGACTTCCCTCGTGGTCCAGTGGTTAAGACTCCACGCTCCCTGTGCAGGGTGCCAGGGTTTGATCCCTGGTCGGGGAACTAGATACTGCATGTTGCAATGAAGATCCTGCATGCGGCAGCGAAGATCCTGCGTGCTGCAACTAAGATCCAGCGCAGCCAAATAAATAAAAAAATGTTTAAAAAATGCATCACTCTGGTGAGTATCAAAGGTGGCAGTGCCTTATTTCATCCAGGTCACAAATTTAGAGCAAGACTGTATCTCCATCCATCCATCCACTCACCTACCAATGAATTATCTACGTTAGAGTCATAATGCAAAATGAAATGTTTGTCAGGGCTTCACATCAACACTTTAATTTGAGATATGAAGTCAGATCTTTTTACTGACACAAAGTCTGGTCTGGGCGATTGGTTAAAACTAAAGATTAGTTTGCCGATTCAGTTATATACTGGATATTAGCCATAAATTGAATGGGTTCCATCCTCATTTCTGAAGTTTAGATGAAAATGTTTTAAAAGCACATTTTGGGATAAAAAGAATTTTATTAAAAATATTATATCAGCAAAATTTGATGCGAATCAGCAGTATTTCCTTTTCCTAACACTTTCTTGGTTATATAACCTAAAAGCAAGGGGACTCTGAAAAAATTACAGGGATGATGAATAGTTATTTGATAAATCTTTCTGGAATAAACATATGATAAACCTCTTTGTTCTATTTCCCAGAAACTGAAAAAATGAATACCTCAAATGACTGAAAAATGTTTTACAAGTCAAATCGTTTACAATGCTTTACTTTCAACCAAACCGAAAAAGGATCTAATCAAGTCGTCAGCTGAGGGATCATTAAAAATAATTTTTAAAGATGCTAGGGCTTCCTTGGTGGCACAGTGGTTGAGAGTCACTGGCCGATGCAGGGGACGTGGGTTTGTGCCCTGGTCCGGGAAGATCCCACATGCGGCGGAGCGGCTAGGCCCGTGAGCCATGGCCGCTGAGCCTGCGCATCCGGAGCCTGTGCTCCGCAACGGGAGAGGCCACAACAGTGAGAGGCCCGCGTACCACACACACACACACACACACACACACACACACACACACACAAAGATGCTAAATTACTAAGTGACTTCTTTCATAAGGCTTCAAAAGAATTCAAAGAATTGAATGATTTTTCTATAATATCTCTTCCATCTCCAGCTTTAATATCAATGGCGATATTTCCGTGTCTTGAATATTTCTATAATGTCCAGAAAAGTGGCAGCAATTTCGGGAATCTCTGTGAGTTGAAGGCCTTTGTGTCAGCCTGAATTAGGGAGCCTGGGCTAGGAGATACCTTGAGACACGGTCACCCAACTTCCATCTTATGTGTCCGGAAACAGGGTTGCCTGCTGTTTCCTCCCCTGGACTCATTCTCTCCTTGAAGTTCTCTATCTGCCCCACTCCTACAGAAGATAAAATCTCATTTGAGAATAGGAAATAGTGGATGAAAGTGCCAACCACTCATGGCTTTATATTTAAATTTGCATTATCACAAGGTTTTACCATATTTACACCATGACAAATATTACAGTTTTTGCAACTACTTAAGTCTCTATTGAAAATTTTAGATGTTTACTTAAAAATATTTAAGGGAATATTTAGCTTCTCAAAAGTTTTTAGCAGGTACTCAGGCAAAAAAATTTTTTTGAGGAGCTTGGCCTTAGGAAATTTTTGCACATATGCAGTAGGGCTCAAATATAAGAACATTTTTTTGTTCATATCAGCAAAATGCTAGAATAATCAAATGCCCATTTACAAGAGTTAATTAATAATGCATGATGCATTCAAACAATGGAATACCATATAGCAATGAAATTTAAGAAATGAGAGTTATATTTATTATTATTGTTTTTGAAGTGAGAGAAAAGAGCTAGTTACAAAATAATATATACAGTATGATTTATTTTATCCAAAGTTCAAAGACAGGCAAAACTGAACATTATATTGTTTAGGGTTTCCCATGGCAAAATCATAAAGAAAAGCAAGAGAATGATTAACATAAAATTTAGGATAGAGCTTCTTTTGGTTGGGAGGGTGAAGTAATGCATTAGATATGAACTGGAACTTCACAGGCTCTGGAAACATTCTATCTGTTAAACTGCAAGGTGAATACTGAGTTTTCATCTTCTTATTAAAATTATAAATATGTATTATATCTTTATATAAAAACTAATCTCCAGTGTGTCAATTATTAGTTAAAATATTATAAATTATAGTTTGGGTAATTATAAAATTAATGTTAAAACATTATTATTATAATATTATAGTATTTTTAGAAGAAATTGAAGGGAAACACGGGAGTGTCTGAGGCTCACATACTACTGTTAAGGGATAAAGGTGGAAGTTAAGAGGACCAAGAAGCAGACGAAACCTCTTGCAGATGAGACCTCTCATTTTCCTGTTGGGATCGTCTCTTGCCCATCCCCCCACCCCACCCTGCCCCCTCAGGAACCTCCAGGCAGCTGGGATGTTGGCATCCTCGGGAGGGTAGCAGTATTCTTGTTCTGCATGCTCTTTCTGTTTTGACACAAGACCCCTCTGGCAGCTGGGGCACAGAAGCAAAGTCATGGTTAGGGAGAGGGTCTGGCAGGAAGGAGGCAGCTCAACATCCTCCAGTATCTTTAAGTGCTTTATCAGGAGTCCAGCTGGAAGTTAAGGCAGACATGGTTGTGATGAGGTGTTTGTGGGCTTCCATGGGTAAAAGGCTCACTTCAGACTTGTTGATTCCAGGACTATAACAGCAAGAGCTATTCCAGATGCCACTAGCCTGTCAGCCCGGGCTCCCCGACACACCGCCTGCCTCATTTAGAGTCTGCTCAGGACCTTGGCTTTCAAAACACGTTGAATCCTTCACTCACTATATCCCCAGGTCCATTCTCAGCAATGCCTTGGACCCATTTCTTTGGCTTCCACAATTTTTTTGGTTCTTGTCCCTTGCTCATCCTTTGCGGGTATATGGGCTTGGAGCCATTGGCTTTGTCTACTGCTAATGCTCCTTGAACTTTGTAAGTGATGTCTGAGCAAGACACCCGAGTTTAACCTTGGCTCTGCCTAAAGATGGGACTCATACAGTCTCCCTCAGGTCTTCCTCCACTTGGGAACTCTACCTGAGAACCGAGGGCTGGTGCCAGCTCACTGCAGGGTCCTGAAGGGGGCCTGCCATGCTGGTTTGAAGGACTCCGAGGAAGCTAGGGTGGGCAGTAAAGTCACTTTGTGCAGCATTCTAATCGTGATGCCTAAAGTATTTACTGTGAGGATGGCTGAAGGCTTGGATGGAACCCAAGCAAAGAACAGTGACACGAGTCATACTCAGCAAAAAGTGAGCAGGGCTGGAGTATTTTATCCAGTGTTCTCCTGAGAGATTTTCATGAACATCATTCTTTCCAATATATCATGCAAACGGATACTAAACACTGACTATCCAATCTTCCACTTGGAAAGTGATAATGCAGAGTTATATTGTAAAGGCTCTGAGAGGTTTTGCAGTAAAGATTTCATTCTGTCGCCAAACATAAAGGATCATGAGAATTCATTCTTCCTTCCTTCCCTCCCCCCTCCATCCCTCCTTCTCCTCCTTTCCCCCTTCCTTACTTTATTTCTCCTAACATCCCAAAGGACTAGACTGGTTTAGCATACACTTCGGGTGATGCAGCCCTAGCAACAGGGCTCAATCCACAATAGCAAGTGAGAAGTGGGTCTCACAATAATTGTGCACTGACCAGTCGGCTGACCTTGACCCCCTGGTGTACTTGGGAAGCACAAATCAACAAGTTCTATGACGTCACTGAAAAGAGCATGTTGGAAGGTCACCCTGACAGATGTTGCATATTATTAGTTGAGTTGGATGAACTCATTATGCCTAATGAGAATGAACTTATGTCATTTTACTGACATAAATTTCCCAGTAAAAACGTAGATTTAAATAATAGAATGGTCCCTCTGCACATAGTTCTAGAATCTTTCAATATGTTTCCATGATAAATTACTTTACTTAATTGGCACCTTCTGTCATTCTGGTGACATTTTGCCGACGGATCACATAACAGTTCTTGATTATCGATGCTCTACAACCGAATAATAAGGTAGACATTCCAAAACATCGTATGGTGTTTAAATCACTTACATGTAATCTTTGAGCGTATTCATTCCTTCTATAAACATTAGGTGCATACTGAGATCATAGTTCCCTGATATGTCTGAGAGGTAGAGGATGGAACAAAGCCAATTTCACTTTCTTAACAGAAAGTTTTAAAAGTGAGAGCCTCCTGCATAAAATGGTACCAAGAGGGCTTTTCCATCCCTGGGGCATTAATTCAGTTATTATTGTCTCTTTTCTGCAAATGTGGAATCTGAGACTTAGCAACTTTAAACTTTTCTAGGGTCATTTATGCTGTGAGATTCAATCTGAGAGAAAAAAAACAAGATCTTGATATAGGCTGCACTTTTAAGTAAGGAGGCTTTATAGTTGAATCAGCAAATTTTAGAAATACTAGTGAAGCCCAAAAGGCGACTTGAATTAAACAAGCGTTACCCAAACTTCCCTTCCAGCCAATTTCTGAATCCTTGACAATTTTTCTCCCTCTCAGCAGTGCTGCAAGTTAAGAACTTTATCATTCCCTCCAAATAAGCTTTGTAGCCAAATTTGGTCTTCTTTTTCCAGTCAAGAGCAGTGGTTTTCCATCTTTTTTCTAAGAACGCAGTACTTAAACCCTGTCTTCAGATGAAGTAGCACACAGATCTCTAATACATAAACAGCTCTGGGGGAGGAGGGTCTTCTGAGTCCCTTTTCCTCAGCCTCTCCTTGCCCTTGAATGCGGTGGCTTCAGCATGTCGGTATAAAAGGAGATTAGGACCATTAATCTGGTTGTAAAGGGGGGCCAGAGACCTGGTCTTAAACTACAATTAAATAGCAAAGTTTTATTAGATATAGGTTACTTAGACTTTTATTAGATGTAGCTTATTATTCTTAGGAGCTATTATAGGTTATATTATGTGACATATAACATAATTATATGTAATGCATATTGTATTACAGGTTATAGATTTTTATTATAGGTTTTTATTAGACATGGGTTATACAGGTTTTTTAGATATAGGTTAGGAATTTCATTAGACTCTAGGTTATTTGGGAATGGCCATGTTTGAGATAGCTGGTTAGAACATAGGTGATTAAGTCTTCTTCCACTAAGAACACACTGGGTGCCACCTTTGTCCCCAAGCCCCTCTCAGAACCCTCCACGGCCAGCCTGGCTGTTTGGACAGCGCTGGTTTAGGGTTACAGCCCTGCTCTTGGCATTAGAAGCAGAGCACCCCTTGACCTTGGCAAGCGCTCCCTCCCCCAGGCACAATCTCCCTCCTCCAGGCACAAGAGGTTTCAGCATCTTGTCCCCAGTCTGTCCCCCAGGATTTTCTGAAGACTAATGAAATCAAGTCCACAAAGCCTTCTTTATTCCTTGGGGAACAGGGAGATGAAGGGAAGAGAAGAGAAAAGATACTGTTAAATTAAATTGTCAGGCCTGGCCACACGAGGACAACATTCTTGGATCCAGCCTGTCGCATTGGACCTATTGATTCACTTACTTACAAAAGGGCTCAGAGCCTCTCCTCGCTTCCCCTTACATCAGGAAAGAATTGGAAAGTGATTGACAGTTTCGTCTTCCTTCTGTCGGTCCTTATACTCTCCTCCTACACTGTGAACTTGATGGAAGTCTGCGGGACCGGAAACAGGGGGGCAGAGGGCGTGCGATTACGTGACCAGCAGCTAAGCTCCCGTCCTTGACACAGGCTTAGGCTGTGATCCGGCCTGAGACGAGGATTGCTGAGTTACTGTAAAGAGAAAACCTCTTCTAAATGCTCAGACTCCCTGGCAATCGCCGCAGGCTTGAGGGATTTGACCGTGAATACTTTCGGAACCCTCTCCTCCTTGTTCTTGATTAACCACTGAGATGACAATGCACATTTCAGCAAGAAGCGGCCCTCATTCAGCTCTGACCACAGAAAACTGAAAGAGATATTAGGTATTTTCCTAAAACACTGATGAATTGATTGATTGATTCATTTTTGTATCAGTTATGAGGCAGAGCAATGGAGAAGCAGAGATTAAAAAGCAAAATCAGAGCTTCCCTGGTGGTGCAGTGGTTGGGAGTCCGCCTGCCGATGCGGGGGACATGGATTCGAGCCCTCGTCGCGGAGGATCCCACATGCCACGGAGCAACTGGGCCCGTGTGCCACAACTACTGAGCCTGCACTCTGGAGTCCATGAGCCACAACTACTGAAGCTCACATGCCTCGAGCCTGTGCTCCGCAGCGAAGAGTGGCCCCCGCTTGCCGCAGCCGGAGAGAGCCCGCGTGCGGCAACGAAGACCTAACGCAGCCAAATAAATAAATAAATAAAATAATATTTTTAAAAAAAACAAAATCAGTACAATGGTCCCTTACCTGGATTTTAGAGATCTATGGACCCTCTGATATTGTAACCAAAATGCAAGCTTAAGCTTATGTGCATCTATCTAGAGACAGGATGCATAGCTTTGATCAGATTCCCAAAAGTTTAAGAGCTGCTCATTGGTGAGAAAGGTCCATTGTAAAGGCTTTTGTGATAAAGTGTAGAATATATTAATTCAATCTGAGTTGGGTGGAGACGTGGAGGGATGTGCAGGCGAAAATATGAATCCCTGAAGGTGGCCACAGATGGCCCAAGTGACAGCAGCTGGACAGGAGAAGTAGCAAGGATTTCTCCTGGGGTGTGTTTATCTGATGCCTGATAATAGGAAGGTAAATGCACACCTTTTGGGAGAAGAGAAGAAGACAAATCTATGGAGAGAGAAGTCTGAATGGAGAATATATGTCTTAAAGGTTCCAAGGAGTCTGCTAATATTTTGGGAAGAGAAAGCAAGTATATTTTCCGCCCCCGCATGACATCACCCCTTCATCAGCAGGGAGAATCAGTGATTTTTTTTTTTTTCGCAAACGTTGTGCTGTATAAATAAGGGTGAAAAAGTGCCCAACCTGCAGATGTTTGTGACACTTAATTTGGCATTTACTAATCATCTACAATCCATGTATTATCTCTCCCACTTGAGCTCTCTGAGGACAGGAACTGTGTCTTATTCACCAATGCATTTCCAGCACCGACCACCGCCTGGGTGTCCTAGGTCTTTATATAATGGCCCCAATGAATCATGCTTCCCTTATCCCACCCCTTTCCACCTCCCATCAAGAGGTGGTGTCTGTTTCTTCACTCTTTGAATACTGCCTGACCATGTGACTTGTTTTGACCAACAGCATGCGATAGAAGTGACATGGTGCAAGCTTTAGAGCTTAGGGCTTCAGAGGCCTTTTGGCTTCTGCCTTCCCCCTCTTGGAACCTTGAGACATCATGTCCAGGCCATCCCGCTAGAGGTACCATGTGCAGAGACAGACTCTGGAGGCTGAGACAGCATGAGGTAAGAGAGAGACCCAGCCAGACCACAGCCTTTCTGGTCATCTAAGCAGAGATACCAGATGTAGATGTGAAATGATCTTGCATCCTCCAGCCAACACTGCATGGAACAGACACAAACTGTTGAACCCAGACTTTCCCAAATTGCAGAATGCTGATCAAATAAATGTGGAAGTTTGAAACCTCTAAGTTTTAAATTTCAATCCACTAAGTTTTGAAGTGACTTGTCATAATAGAAGCAGATAATTGATACGATGGCAGATAGATGATACTCAACAAACATGTATTGATGAATGAATAAATGAGTGAACGTACCTAGTCTCCCCTCTAAAGAGATGCAGATTATCTGTGGGGATGCCAGGTCAATTGGTGTATACTTGTTAAGTGCTCACTTGAGTATGTGGGGCTAACATAAATACTTCTATCAATTTCATACTGTGTTGACTATCTTTGTATCAGCGCTCCCTGGTGGATGCCTGGAAAATGTCCTGCTTTACCGGTCAAGGAAGCGAGTGTTATGGACAGACAGTACACAGGTCTCCAAGGAGGCGGCGTGAGGGGACACATGACTGCCCAGGGTGGTTAAGCAAGGCTTCTGAGGGGATGGCTTCTAAGATAAGTGGGTTTCTTTCACCATCTGGAGCAGCAGAGAGAGCCTTGCAAGCAGTGGAAACAAAATGTGCAAAGACACGGAAGCTGGAGAGGTTTTGTAGCATGCAGAGACCCACGAGTAGTTTCTGGGACTGTTTTGATTCACCAGACCTTACTGATGGTTTTAAGATTCTACATGTATGTAAGGGGGCAGTTAGAGGATGGCTGGATGGAGGCGATGCTAGGGAGGTGAGTCGGGACCTGAGTCTGGGCAGCCTTTTTGGTCTGCAGAAGAAGAAACTTTCCCTAAGAACACAGGCAACCATTGGAGAATTTTAAGCAGAGGTGTGACATGATCTGACTTGTAAGGACAGCCCCCAGGTTGTGAGACTTAAGGACCAATCCAGCTTTCTGAGTCTCTGGCTCTGACCCCATGTAACAACAGGCTCAGCTTTCTGTTTGATGCTGGCTGCCATGCTAAAAGGGCATTCCTCTGAGGCCACACCATATCCTTGGTCCAGCTCTTTCCCATGCATAGATATCATCAAGGAGTTAGTGCTAAGATGAGGATGACTGCTAATTCGTGAACTTGTTCTTCAGACATCGATAAGACCAACAGACTCCTGGAATTTCATTTTCCTCATGTGATTAGAAGACAAATGTGTATTACCTTGAGTCTCTATAAACACCTGCTTAAAGACAACGAAGACATAGAAAACAGAGTCTCACAATAAGGATGTGTTTTCAGAAATAATTTGGACATATTCTTGAGTTCTCAAGTTGTGATTTTCTGCAAATATTTTGAGGTCTTGGAACCAAATATTAGGGGACTTTTAAGAGTGGGGTGGATGCCGTTCTGGAATGCATTAGAGTTTCGAGGCTAGAGAGAGTTTGCTTATCCCTCCAATCCCTGGGATTTATGACATTCTTAATCAGGAAGAAGGATCTGCAAGATTTCTTCCAATTTCAAATGAAGGCAAAATTTATGTGCAGTTGTGTGAATTGGCCATCTCTTTCCATAAAAGGCCATTTCATTTCCAGCCTTCATTTAGAGTTGGGATTGATTTATTCCCTTGGTTAAGTGCCACCTAGTCGGACTTGAACCAAGGTGTTTGTGAGATGTTTATTAGGGTGTAGCATGAGGTGACGGTGTGCCTGTTCCCAAAGAGCCCCACTGTCCTGTCCGCCCACCAAGCCACTGCCAGGCTGCACAGAATCACACTCAAAGCGTTCCAAAGCAACGCCAGAATAAGTGCAAGGCAATTCAGCCTCTACCAAAGTCTCTCTAAGAATTCCAAAGAGGGTCTCAGTCTCATTCTCAGAAAAACATTTTGAAACCTAGAGTTTCCATCGTTGCCTTATAGATTTTGCGGGCTGAAAATGCTCCCAATTTCTGCTTCTCTCTGAATCCCCATGAAACTTTCTCAATGGGAGTACTGCACATTCTCACTCCTTTGTCTCTTCCCCTTCCTTCTTTTAGCCCAAGTCTTTATCACATCGATCAAAATCATCCCTTGCCCTTCATTATCTGGATCGAGCCAGACAAAGAAGAACCAGGAACGCACTTCACCAGAATCTTCTTCCTTCAACAACAGGGTGTCGGAGTGCCAGGTAGTCAGGAGGAGTTCTGAGTTCTGAGCCCAGGACTTAGGAGACCTCGGTGCTTCTGTCCTGGTCACAAGAACAAGTCGAGAAGCCCGTGGAAGGATGAGACTGTGTGAAGCACACAGGAGCTGTGGTCGCTGAGGCCATCCTTGACCACCCAGGCCCCCGCGTACACACTAGCTGACCACAGCCCATGAGCAAGCCCGGGAAGGACCAGCTGAGCCTGGTCCAGGTCAACAGCACCACCCAGCTGTCCCACAGAATTGTGAGCATTAATACACGACTCTTGTTTTAAGCCATTGAGGTTTTTTTGTTTGCTTGTTTGTTTGTTTGTTTGATCATAATCAGGTGAGATTTATTCTAGAACTGTAAAGATATTTCAGTTCTTTTCAATGTACTATGCTTTATCATATTAATTTCTGATTCTTCTCACTTGACCGATTAATATGATAAAG
The DNA here is from genome assembly GCF_949987515.2 of Delphinus delphis. Classification (NCBI taxonomy): domain Eukaryota; kingdom Metazoa; phylum Chordata; class Mammalia; order Artiodactyla; family Delphinidae; genus Delphinus; species Delphinus delphis. The sequence continues at coordinate 95,869,732 of NC_082687.1, read as the reverse complement.
CCATTGAGTTTGGCAGTAGATTTTTGTTACGAAGCAGTACTGTGATAATAGGTAGCCGATGATGGCTGTCCACTGTCTTAAGTGTATCGTGATTCAGGTTAAAGTCTAACTTCAATCTCACTTCATCCTAAGGAGATATCTTTGCCCACGTCAGCCTACCAGCCAAATTTTTTTTTTTACCGTAGAATTAGGCATCAGTCTTAGCTTGGTCTTGTGACTTTTCCCTTGTACATAAAAGGCTCACTGTTGTAGAGGCAGAAAAAATTTTCCCTTCTTCTCTTCTAGGTTCTTTGGCTGGCCTAGTAATTAAATTGAAGTAGGAGGGATTAACAGGAGAAAAACAAATTTAACTTCATTCATACAGGAGTCCCATAAAAATATGAGACTCAAAAGAAGCGACCAGAGCAGGAAGCTTTTATACCTTTTAGACAAAGAAACAGTAAATTTGTGAAGAATTGACAAGACAGAAGAGTTTGGGCTTGGGGTAGTAAATTAGTGAAGAAATAACAAGCTTTGTTTGTTCGGCCTTCTCGGACCTAAATTCCCTATTTCTGGTGATAATTCCCTGGTAGAGGGAAGGTGCCTTTCACATGGGAGATTTATTTCCTGCTTTCAGAGGGACAAAGAAGGGTCAGAATGTCCTTCTTGTACTGGCTGTTTCTCAAATAACTTTAATTCAAAATAATCAATATGCCAAAGTGATATATTTGAGCGTGGCATATTCTGCTCCCCTTCATTATGCTACCTTGCCATCCTGCCCCACCAAAATAGTGTCCCACTGCAACATCTCATGAGGTAACATCATCATAACCCACAGGAAAGAAGAACTTTTAACTGTTTACATAAAATCAGTAATATCAAATGTTAAACCTACTTGGCGCATTTTGTTTTGTGACAGTGTAAAGCTGTCAAAATTTTTTGTCAAGAGAGAAACAAAAAGCGAAGAAAACACTTGAGTGTTATCCAAGTGGGGAAGAAGTCCCCCAGGTTACATGGTACTAGTCCCTCTCCCCTTTCCCCTGCTCCCTTGTGTCTGGGAACTCTGCTTTCACTATAAGAGATGGCAAGCTTCCTGAGGTCCGCATCCTCCCTGTCTTTCTTTTGCATCTCTCTTGAGACCTTATGGGGCACCAAGAAATAGGTCATCATAAATGACTGCTATTGACCACTTGATGGACACCTTAAAAGGTGTAGAAACACCCCCTCCCGCTCCCGCTGGATGGATATTTTGCAATTCTTGCCTGTTTTGTCCTCTTCCCCCCCATGTCTCCTTGATTACTGCCGGGGAAGTTTCCTCCATCCCAACCCCAAGGACCCTATTTGATTTCCAATTTACTTTCCCTGCTGAGAACATTCTTGTCTTGCTGTATCTAACCCAGATTTCCCCTTCTGTAGCTTCAGGCCATTGCTCCTTAGTCTAAATCCTCTGAAAGGAAGAAATTCCCTTGATTAATTTATATTGTAATCTTGAAGCTGTTTATACATCACAATTTCTGCTTGCCCTGGAGTCTCTTTTTGCTAGATTAGAGGAATAAGATTTCTCTCTCTCCATTTCTTCTCTATACCTAAAATTTGGTTTACAAACCTCTAAGGTCTTTCTAGGCATTGTATTGAGATATTTTTCTTTCCAGGCTGATGTATAATAATTGCTCTCAGTTGTTGAATATTTACTCTGTGCGCTAGGCAGCAGGCTAAGCATTTCTACACACATTATTTTGTTTGACTGTCAGAATAAGGCGAGTGCTATTATCAACCTTATTTAATCCATGAAGAACCTAAGCCTAAGAGAGGTTAAGTAACGTCTGAAAGTTCACACAGCTGGTTAGTGGTAGAGCTGGGGCTTGAACTCTGGTCTTTTGACTCTAAGTGTGCACTATTTTGTTTTGTTTTGTTTTGTTTTGATTATTTTTAATTGAAGTATAGTTGATTTACAATGTTGTGTTAATTTCTGCGGTATCGCTGCTCTGTACTCTCTTCAATATGGCCACTGCGTGTGGTCTATCTGACGATTCTCTCCAGGCTGTCTACAGGGCACCGTGGTCTCCTTTTCAGTTACTTTGTTTTCACAAGCTTTTAAAGAGTCCATTGATGTGGGTTTGAGTATCAGTTGGAGCACATATTGACTCTGTGAGCTTGGACAGGTTATTTTCTCATCTGTGAAACAGAAGAGTCATCATACTTCTGTGATGTTCAGAGAAGATAATGTATGTGAAGGTTCCGTGTAAACTCTAATCACCATACCCATTGGAATAACTCGTTTCATTATTCTGAATGGTTTACTTTTGTTACTATTAAATGACTTATTTTTATTAGTATTGTCATCAACTTTGAGAGTGAGAAATTGGAGCATTGGGAACTGGATAAATCCAGAAGAATAAAAATCGCCCAAGGTTATAGGATATAGCAGTCTAATCTGGACTTGGAATTTGAAATTCCATCCTTGGCTTTTATCTCTGCCACTCACATGAGCTTGAGTCAATCACTGATTGTTCCGTGTCCACCAATTCACTTAGTGTCACACCCTAATCCTCCCTTTTGGGGTGAACTCCATTTGCTGAGGAGGTTTCTCTGTCCTAAGATATCCCTTCCCTTGAGGACAGGTAAGTGGTCCTGAGTGAATCTCCAGGTAAGGATTAGCCCTTGCTTGGAGGTACAGGGCACAGGACTACCTCCAGCTGCCCTCCTCCTTCAGGAGACTCCCTCTCTCCTGCCAGCCTTGGAGAATCAGGATATTTTTATTTCTTTGTTTATTTTAAGAGAGCCAATGAGTTTTTTTTAACGTCCTTCAGTTCTCTCATCTTTCAGGTAACAATAAAGTTACCTATTTCTCAGGCAGATAATATAAAGTGAAAGAGCATCATTTTGGCTGGGAATCTTTTGCCTAGATGCTTAACCCTTCTGAGCCTGTTTTCCTTCTCTGTAAAAGGAGATCTTTGGACTAGATGAGAGATTGGAAACAGAAATATCCGTGGCGTCCAGACAAGTATCATTGATGATTGCAGCAGTCTGCGTGTGAACTGTAGGGCTTCGTAAACTGGAGCTTACCTGCCCCAGGTAACAGGGAAGCTCTCCTTGCCCCTCCTCAGTTGGTGCCGTGTGGAATGCACACACCAGGGCTGCCAGATTTGGGAGTTTTCAAATATAGTTAGGGATCTGATTTCTTTGTGACATTCCTTCTATTTTTTTAATGTGGGAAACAAATGACTTTTATAATAATTCTGAGCAAGGTGAAGCTTGGTAGACAAAAGACCTCAGAAGTTGAACTGCCAGGTGAATGGGCTGAAGTGACACTTTGGGATGTGCACGTGAGTCACCTGGGGATTTGCTGACAAGCAGAGTCAGATGCAGGAGGTCTGGAGTCTGAGACCAGAGACTGTGGGTTGCTAACAAGCTCCTGGGTGATGCGATGCTGCTGGTTCAGGGACCACAGCTAAAGCAGCACGAAGGCTAGATGATCTCGGGAGCAGTTTCCCCTCTTCATAAATGGTCAGTGATGTTGTTGGGATTCTATTTTTTTTTTTTTTTTTTTTTTTTTTTGCGGTACGCGGGGCTCTCACTGTTGTGGCCTCTCCCGTTGCGGAGCACAGGCTCCGGATGCGCAGGCCCAGCGGCCATGGCTCACGGGCCCAGCCACTCTGCAGCATGTGGGATCTTCCCAGACCAGGGCACGAACCCGTGTCCCCTGCATGGGCAGGCGGACTCTCAACCACTGCGCCACCAGGGAAGCCCTGTTGTTGGGATTCTTAAACCTCATTAGGCCACCCTCCACTGGACTCTTTCCCACCTTGACCTGCATCCTTCTTGCCTCTGTCCCTCGGCATCACGCCTCTATCACACTAACACGTTGATTTCCCTTCGACTTCAGAGTAATTATAGGCTTGTTTGGAGATTTTGGTTGCTTGACTGCTGGATATTGCAAATGCTACATCCTGATATAAAAGCATCCCAGATTTTCCCAAGTGGAGCATATGGGAGGTATCATAGGATGCTAAGAGCCCATGAGAAGAGCTGAGCTCCCTAAATGGGAAGCGTGGAGATCTCTGTATAGGAAATGAGGGTCACAATTTCAAACTTAGGCTTTTGGTCTCTCCTGATAAAGTCCCTGTAATATGGATTGTTCTGGGATATAAGGCAGACATTTATTCATTCAGCCTTTTGATACTTACTCTTTGTCTATGACATGCCAGGCATTATTCTAGGTGCTGGGGATGTAGCAGTGAACACGACAAAATGACTTGCTCTAGTGGAGATACATTCCAGTCAGAGAAACAGATAAGAACTCGGTAAACAAGCAAATTCATAATATAATGTCAGGTGGTAATAAGTGCCGTGAGAAAAGATTTATCAGTATTAAGGGATAGAAATTAGAGGAGGTGTGGGAGCAATTTTAGACAGAGTGCTTGGCAGAAATGTCTCTGGGGAGTGACGTTTGAGCAGAGACACGGGCCATATAAAGAAGTGAGCCATGCAAAGTTCTGGGGGAAGGACATTCCATGTAGGGGGAACAGCTAGTGCTGGGGTCCTCATGTGGGAATAACCTAGGAGTATCTAAAAGGCAGCAGAAGGCCAGCGTGGCCGGAGTGAAGTTAGCAAGGGCAGAAGTGGCAGGAGGCAAAGTCAGTAGGGAAGACAGGGGCTGCTCAGAGCCTGGGAGGCTTTGGGAAGCTTGAGTTCTAGTCCAAGTGTGGTGGGAGATCACAGGAAGGTTATGAGCAGGGGACTGATCCTCTTTGGTTTGTGCTTTTTATGAGATCACGAGGTGCTGAGAATCTGCAAGTCAGGCCATAGCCTATTTTTATGAATAAAGTTTTATTGGAACACAGCCACACCCATTAATTTACATATAGTCTATAGCTGCTTTTGTACTGCCAAGATAGAGTTGAGAAGTTGGGACAGACTTGCCAGTCCATCCTCTACATGGGCACCAGAGGGACATACCTACAGTGCGAATCTGATGATGCCAGGCCTGTCTCCTTTGCATCAGTGGTTCTCCATCATCTACAGGCTAAGTCCAAGCTCCTTTTCATGGCATCCAAATCTTTCACCATCTGGTCCAACCTCACCTTCTACCTTCCACATTATAATCTATGACTTAGGAGTATTGAACTTCACGCTGTTTTCCTTCTGAGTTTCTGTCTGACCGTTCCCTCTATCTGAAATGCTTTCCTTCCTTATCCGCTACCCTCATTAGTTTGTCTCCTACTTAACCTTTAAGGCTCCACTTGGATGTCTCTTCCCCTGACCTGTCCATGCAACCCCCGTCCCTGCTGGGAGATGTGGGTACCCCGCCTCAGATTTCCTTTAAGACTCTCTGTATGTATTTACATTGCCTTCTGAGTTTCTGTTCATCTGTCTCCATACATTAGAATGAAACCAACTCAAACTTCCTTAAGTAATGAGGAAACAGCACGTACACTCTTGCTGCTGGAAACACAGAGACTGGTTGGGTTTCAGGGTTGGCCTGATCCAGAGGCTTTGGCTCTGTTTCTCTGTGATTCTTTCAGCCCTGTTGTCCTCTAGGTGCTGGCTTCATCTTCAAGTTGGATGCCTGATGGCTATAATGGTTTCAGTACATTCAATGGCCAGAGAAAAACGACAAACTTTCCTTCTTTATCTCACTGACCTCTTGGAGCTCAGGTGTCTGCTGCTGAGTCAGTCTTGCTAATTGGGAAGGCCACGTGCTGACTGGCTCAGGCCTGGGTTCCTGCACTAACTACTCACTGGCAAGGCTAAAGGGGGTTCCTTAGAAACCCCTTGCCAAGTCCTAAAGCCTGGTATAGGGTCAGCTTATTCTGGGATCCTTGGGCAGCACAGGCAGGTAACTGAACAGTAGCAGGTGTCTGTTAAGAAGCAGGAAGGGCTAGATGCTGAGTAAGCCAACAGTGATGTCTTGTGCTGTGCTTGAATCCATCATTAGACGAATCTCCTTGAAGACAGTGATGCGGCCTCTTTCATCTTTACAACCCAACCCTAGGCCCAGTGCCTAACATATAGTAGACATTCAGGAAGAGTGTGATGCAGGACTGAATTATAATAACATCAAATATAATTTATTTAGAAGGAAGACAACCTTCAGAGAAAAGCCACGCTTGGGCCAAATGCAGAAAATCAATGTATACTTCACACTACTTCATTCCCACCTATATAACCAATCTTGCCCTTTGTTATTCCAGATGATTTATGTCCTCTTAATTATAGAAATGCCATTATCAATTATTAAAATTAATTAGGTGCCTAGTGGACAAAGGTTCAAAGAACAATGAGTGCCACTGAGAATGCAGACTGATGAGCAGCTAAGGAGAAGCACATGGGCTGTGGTCTCCACCTTCTGCTGGGTGCCGTTGGTGGCAGTCGCTCAAAGTAAATGTTGAAGGCAGAAATTCACTGAGTTCAGATAATATCTAAATGTTCTAAAGCTATTGAGTGACTGATTTCTAGGAACTTTAATTACCATTCAGAGTCCCTAAGGGGACAAAAACATTTAGACTTAACTAATATTACTTTCGGCACTCAGCATCACGCCCTGGACCTGCAGGATGGTGGTGGAAATCTGCGCTGGTCTCTGCGAGTCGGTCACCTTCCTGTATGAGCAACCTTTGGTTACAAGGGATGTGAACTCAACTGGAACAAGCCTGAGACTCCCAAGTTGCTCTCAGAATCAAAGGAAGAGCTAAAATCTAGGCCTTGGGAAAAAAGGACAGATATGGGCGCCTGAGGAATTAGACAGAGAGATCTGAACTCCACCATGATTCACTCATTCTCCCTCTCGCTCTTCCCTCTGTCTGATTTTGGGCATTACTCTTCCCCTTGTTTTCTATAGAAGACTGGCATCATTGCATCTACGGCTCCTTGCTTGGCTTCTTCTCAGGATGGCCTCAAGAGAGATAAAAACTCTCAGGAAATATTCTGATTGGACCAAACTTGGGTGATACACACATAGTCTGGACCCATTAGTAGCCAAGGGCCAAGGTCCAATTATTAGGCCAGCTTGGGTTAGAGATCAACCCTCAGACCAAGTACTGTGTCCAGTGAGCTGAGCTCATGCACCCTTTTGCGTCTGTTGGGGAAGCCGTGTGAGGAGGTGAGCACAGACCCTGGAGCAACTTTTTTGCTGCAGGATCTTAGACAATTTATTTAACCCCTTGTGACCAATCTGTTACTTATCTGAAAATAGAGATGCTAATAATAATATGGACATTGTGCCATCTATATCTATATACCTATATATATCTAATATACATGTAAGGACTAAACACTGTGTGTGTACATATAATGTTTATTTATTTTCTTAATGTCCATATAATTATTATTATTATTGGGGATAATGGAGATAACCGGAGATAAAAATGGGGATAATAGTAATATGTGTCTCATGAGAACTAAATATAAATGTATATAGAATAAACGAGGTGAAAATGCATATGTAAGCATAAAACACACTCTCTACATATATGTATCCCTGTATATATCTATATGTATGTGTGTATAATATTCATTTGTCCTCGCATTGTCAAGGTGTCCATACAATTATCATTGCCATTGCTTGGAATGGTGTCTGACCCATAGGGAATGTTATATAAGTGTGATAGCCTATTAGCTATGAACTGGGGTAGGGCTGGGAGGAGTAGTTCTCCAAAAGAAGTAGGGGCTTTGGGTTAAGCTTGCCTGTTTCTCCTAATGGCAGTGCTGAAATTGTGGCCCAGGTGGGTAACCCTGTCTCTTGGGCTCAGTTGCCTGCTACTTGGATCCCACTGACACTGGCTGGATTTAAATCCAGGAGGACTCAATTCTGAGTCATCTGAACCACTCTCCTAGGGCATTCTCAATCCTTCTAACTAAGGTCAAGGTTGGCTGTGGGCTGCATCTGCAGGCAAAGTCAAATATCTCCTCTCGGGCTTCCCTGGTGGCACAGTGGTTGAGGGTCCGCCTGCCGATGCAGGGGACGCGGGTTCGTGCCCCGGTCCGGGAAGATCCCACGTGCCGCGGAGCGGCTGGGCCCATGAGCCATGGTCGCTGAGCCTGCGCGTCCGGAGCCTGTGCTCCGCAACGGGAGAGACCACAACAGTGAGAAAAAAAAAAAAAAAATCTCCTCTCTCCTTCACAGGCTACCGCCACTGTCAGCTCAGGAATACAACTCTAGGTCAAGGTTAAGGACACCATACAATATCTTGTTTTGTGTAGTTTGTTAGACTTGGGAATCACTATACTTTGTATCACGATAGTTAGCATTAAGCCATATTCACTCCTTCCTCTGAACAGATTTGAAAGAACAGGTTGAATCAATAAGCACACAACATAACATGCTACCCTTGGTTGACAGAGGCATCTGATAAATCCCATTTCTAGTTTCCCAGAGTGAGCGGTCTTGTAAATGAGTTTCCTGGCTCCAAGGACTGAGTAGCTGTCAAAACATACGGCACTGTGGCCCTCCTGAGCTCACAAAGTCTTCAGTGGTTCCCACAGCTCTTTGAATAAAACGTGCGGCTCTTATCAAAGCCTGTAAGCTCCTGATCTTTTCAATATGGTGGCCTCTAGCCACAAGTCCCTGTTTAATTTAATTAAAATTATAAGCTGAGTTTCTCAGTGGTACTGGCCTCATTTTAGGTGCTGCATAGCCACATCTGTACTGGACAGTACAGATATAAAGGTTGCCATCATCCCAGAAAGTTCTATTGGATGGCCCTGCTCTGTATAGTCTAGCCCGGACTATGTCACATCACCATGAAACACCGTCTTTTATTTCAGACCATCTTCTGTTTTCTCCAGTGCACCTAACTCTTTTCCGTGATCATTCATACTTCTCCCCTATTCACCTCTCTACCTCATCACTCAGGTGTCAAGGTAAATGCCACCTCCTTCAAGAGTTCTTCCGTGATCCCCACCTCCAATCTAAACTAGGTCCCACTCTCAGTCCCTCTCATAGCATCCTATGCTTTTCTTTCATAATACTTAGGTCTATGTAGGTATTTAGATGTTTTCAGGGGTAATGCCAAACTTTCCCTTTAAGCTGTAGGCTCTTGAGAGCAGTCGTGTGTTGGTAGTTTAACCCCAGAATCCAACACACAGTAGATGCTCAATAAATGATTGTTGAATGCATGCATGATGGTATGAGTTCTCCTATGCCACCTCCATGCACATTCTTTTGTTTCCAGATGAGACAGAGACCTTCCTTTTCTCTTTCCATGTCCATCTTCTTCCTCCTCTTACTCTGCAGAGGGTCACCTTCAGATTCCCTTGGGGTTCGCTCTTCCAAGCCAGTCTCTTAGGGCCTCTGTCTGTGGTATGTCTGTGCCATAACCTCATTACTGGATGTAGTTTCCCTGGGACAAAAGGGGAGGTAAGTTGGCAGCGTGAACTAAACTTTCTTGTCCATGGTCTACGGTTTGTTTATTTTTCATAATAATAATTGGCAGGGTAAAATATTTTAATTTTCCTATAGCTATGTAATTAATATGTCCACATTAGAAATCAATTATCCTTGATAAGTACCACTGGTGCTATGGCTCGTAAGCTAAGCGCTAGTCTTGCTAATGAACTGAATGAGACATAATTTCTTGTTGTTCAAAGAGACGATCAACTCTAATCAGCAGCAAATTCAATCAAAACTTACTGACACTGATTGAGATCATACTAGAGTTTGTAAAAATAGGATAATTATGTTCATCTTGTAAGTTGCAGGTATTGTAACAACTCTAAAATGTGGGCCCATTTGAATAAATGCTTATGTCTGCTGGCTCTGTGCTGGCAGCTGTAGAAACATATAATCTGCATAAATAAATTAGAAGTCTTTTTTTCCCTTCAGAGCTCTTTAGTGTTGTGTGATTCGATTAATTTAATTTATGAGCTCAGAATAACAGGACAAGCATGTGGGGCATTGAGGCAGGACAGCCCATGGTACAGAGTTATTGGTATTACTTCTTTTTTGTCCCCCTTTATTCTTTTCTTTAAAAATTTATTTTATTGAAGTACAGTTGATTTACAATGTTGTGTTAATTTCTGCTGTACTGCCAAGTGACTCATTTATACATATATATATTATTCTTCATATTCTTTTCCATTATGGTTTATTATAGGATATTGAATATAGTTCCCTGTGCTATACAGTAAGACCTTGTTTTTTATCCATCCTATATACAATACTTTGCTATCTCCCTTTATTCTTTTTTTTTTAGCGTCTTTATTGGAGTATAATTGCTTTACAATGTTGTGTTAGTTTCTGCTGTATAACAAAGTGAATCAGCTATACGTATACATATATCCCCATACCCCTTCCCTCTTGCGTCTCCCTCCCACCCTCCTTATCCCACTCCTCTAGGTGGTCACAAAACACCGAGCTGATCTCCCTGTGCGATGCAGCTGCTTCCCACTAGCTCTCTGTTTTACATTTGGTAGTGTATATATGTCCACGCCACTCTCTCACTTCGTCCCAGCTCACCCTTCCCCCTCCCTGTGTCCTCAAGTATATTCTCAACAGCTTTGTTTTTATTCCTGTCCTGCCCCTAGGTTCTTCAGAGCCATTTTATTATTTTTTTAGATTCCATATATATGTGTTAGCATACGGTATTTGTTTTTCTCTTTCTGACTTACTTCACTCTGTGTGACAGACTCTAGGTCCATCCACCTCACTATAAATAACTCAATTTTGTTTCTTTTTATGGCTGAGTAATATTCCATTGTATATATGTGCCACATCTTCTTTATCCATTCATCTGTTGATGGACACTTATGTTGTTTCCATCTCCGGGCTATTGTAAATAGAGCTGCAATGAACATTGTGGTACATGACCCTTTTTTTGAATTATGGTTTTCTCAGGGTATATGCCCAGTAGTGGGATTGCTGGGTCATATGGTAGTTCTATTTGTAGTTTTTTAAGGAACCTCCATACTGTTCTCCACAGTGGCTGTATCAACTTACATTCCCACCAAGAGTGCAAGAGGGTTCCCTTTTCTCCACACCCTCTCCAGCATTTACTGTTTGTAGATTTTTTGATGATGGCCATTCTGACTGGTGTGAGATGGTGTCTCATTGTAGTTTTGATTTGCATTTCTCTAATGATTAATGAAATTGAGCACTCTTTCATGATTTCTTACCTTTTGCTTGTCTTCCTCTCCTGCCCTGCCCTACTTTCCCCACCCTCTTCCGGCTCTCTGAAAAGCAGTCCTCCGTATATCACTTTCTCCTGAATCCTCCCTTGCAGTGTCTCTTGTTGGGGAGCCTGACTTAAGACAGTGAGTTTCTTCCATGTCTATGTTTCACTTTCCTTTGGGCATGATAATAGGACTTTGCTCCTGGGCTGGTGTGAGTTCATTTCATGGAAAGCACACAGGGCTGTGTCTTGCAGGCCCTATGTGGAAGTTAGATATTCAATTTATGAAATAAAAATACTGTCCTAACACAGTGTGGGGTTTAGTGAAGAGATCTGAAGGCACAGTCTTGCATTTAAATTTTGGCCCTGCTGTTGACTGTGTGTCTTTGAATAAGCTTTCCTTAACCTCTAGGGACTTTCATTTCCTAACCTGTGATGCCAGGGGGATAAATGTGATGTGTACACCTGATTGGGAAGTTGTGAAGATTTAAAGAGAGAATGTTGGTCATATGAGCAGTGTTACGTGTGGCTCAGAGTAGGGCCTCTGATTCCGTAGGTGCTGAATCAACGGCAGTTTTCACTAGTACACTTACTGTTATTGGTATGTCTTGCAAATCAGCTAGCATGACATTCAATTCAACTAACATTTATTAACAGCAATAATGGCTAGGAATATTTGCTAGCATTCCATATCGACTATGACCTGTGCCATGACCCTGTAAGTATTATTACTATGGCAGGCATCACTGTGCCAATTTGGTAGATAGAACAACCAAGACTCATTGGGAGTTAGTGATTCAGGAAAATTAAAACAGCTGATTTGGGGCAAAAATGGAACAAAACCCCCAATTTTGTCCATATTTCTGTTCTGTGTCCACTACGCTATGCAGTCCTGTGTTTGAGAGAATTGGGAGAGTTTATTGGATAAAAGGGCATGAGGACACAAGAGCTGTTCTGAAACATTTGAAGGAGAGAGGTGGTGTGCACAGTGGTTATGACTAGGGCACTAGGCCAGGTGGTCTCAGTTTGAATCCATCACTTACTGTGTGACAGGTCAGGTAACAGTCTCTCTCTGCTCCGCTTCCTCACCTGTAAACTGGGTTGTTAAGAATATTAAATAATGTATATGTCTGAAGCAGGGCCAACTTTACCATTAGATATTGTAAGCACCTGCCCAGGGGGCACAGCCTTAATTATTAGGGGTCCAACATAATGTTTTACTTTCTTGTAAAACCAGAAGGAAAAAAAAATAAACTTTTAGGGGGAAGTAAGTATTTAATACATGATATTAACATATTCATGTTTATAACAACACAGTCATAAAATATAATTTTATATTATTATTACTATCATTAGTTTTTATGAGGGAAGGGGCACATGAAGGTAAAGTATCTAGAATTCATGGAAGTTATAATGCAGCCCTGGTAGGGAGTATTTAGACCAGAGGCTGGCACCATCCAAGGTAGGTATTAAGCATTCTCCACCTCTAGGGGGCTCTGCAGAGTCAACTCAGAGCCACTGATGTTACAGGAGGCTCAGCACACCCACACATTTCCCCCTCTTTTTCTCTTTCCATAAGAACACCTCTGCTTTACATATAAGATAGAGAATATCATTGACCAGACCTTCTCTTAGGAAGTACTTCAGGAAAGTTCATGGGTTAGAAAGGCAGACCTCAAAGAGGGTCTGAATGTGGGTGGAGCTGTTTTGCATAAAACCACAGAAGACCTCAGCCGTGACCCAGGAGTCTGTGGGGAGGTAGGGCAAAATGATGATAGAAAAGTCAGTGGGTGGAGCCAGTGGGATGGCAAGTGTCCTATGGATGTGACCTCCAGCTGTGACCCACTGGAGCCTGCAGTAAAGCTACTAAACTTACCAACCTTCTCCAACCCTCCAATACTGTGTGTGTGCATGTGGGTGATTTAAGGCATCAGCCCGTGTTGGTCATGCTCCTTTGCTACATAAAGCAGGGGTCCGAAGCTGCCCCTTCAATATCCTTTCAGGTACCTCCATTCCCAGTGGACCTCAGAGACATGCCTCAACTGGATTGATTTCATGCTTCAGGGACTCTCACTCAGTCCTCTGGAATCACATCCATATCCCTGTGTCTGGAGTCATATCTCAGAGTGGATCCCAGCTTCCGCCCCTGGTATGTCCTCAAGGCTTGTGTCCTCCCCTTGTCCTGGGGCCCCTAAATCCCCAGTAACAAGACACTGTTCCTCCTTTGTCCCTTAGAGCACAGAAGCCTTCACTCAGTATGGTGGCCACCAGCCCCAAGTGGCTACTCTATTGATCCCCGGAAATACGGCCAGTCTCAATTGCCACGTGCTCTAAGTGTAAAATACACACCATATTTTGAAGACTTGGTACCAGAGAAATGTGAAATATATCAGTAATAATTTTTATATTGATCCCATGGTGAAATAATATTTTAGATATATTAGGTTAAGTAAACATTATTAAAATTAATTTCACTGGTTTCTTCTTACTCTTTTAAGTGTTTACTAGAAAATTAAAATCCCTACGTGACTCTCATAATTTCTATTGGACAGCGCTGCTCCCCGCCATCCTTCTTAGAATAAAAAGGCAGGGTCTGAAGCACAAGAGGGCTGTTAGCTCGGCCAGCCCACCCTTGTTGCTGCCCCTCCTTTAGCGGGAAGCCCGGAGCTCCACACACAAGCACCTGCTGCCCCGGCCTCCTGTGAGGGGTGGAGAAGGAAGGCGGAGACCCTTTCATTCTTCCTCTCTTGTGTCTGTTGGGAGGGGAAAAGGGTTAGGACATATTCCCCTCTTTTATTCTTTTTTTTTTTTAAATAAATTTATTTATTTATTTATTATTTTTGGTTGCACTGGGTCTTCATTGCTGGGTGTGGGCTTTCTCTAGTTGCAGTGAGTGGGGGCTTCTCTTGTGGAGCATGGGCTCTAGGTGCCCGGGTTTCAGTAGTTGCAGCATGCGGGCTTAGGAGTTGTGGCTCGCGGGCTCTAGAGCGCAGGCTCAGTAGTTGTGGCGCACGGGCTTAGTTGCTCCGTGGCATGTGGGATCTTCCCGGACCAGGGCTCGAACCCGTGTCCCCTGCATTGGCAGGTGGATTCACTTAAACACTGTGCCACCAGGGAAGTCTCTCCCCTCTTTTAATCTTTTCTCTCGTTTCACAGATGAGGAGGCTGAAGCCCAGAGAGGGCAAGCAACTTACCTCAAGCCACACAGTGAGTTACAAGAGGACGGAGCACCCACAGCCCCTGTCCACACTGCAGTGTCTACTGCCGGCTCCCAAAGGCAAGAGAAAGCAGCAGGCAGAGTCAGAGAGGAAAAAGGGTGCCCACTGGAAGGGGTGACCGTGCACCCTGACTTTTGAAGATGCTTCTGGGATGACTGTGGTGGTGTCGATGGCCTGTGATGATCCCTCCCCTCCCCCACCTTGAATTCCTCTATTTACATTTTTGCTGGTCTCAATGTGCAATTCTTATTTCTATAGAAACTATTTTGGCCGTGGTAGGGTGTTCTTTTGTTTGTTTACTTATTATTATTATTGCTGAAACCTGCTTTAACTCCCTTATGAAATAAGACAATGTGCAAACGACTAAATAAAACACACATCACAGTGATTTCTGTGCTGCCCCCTTGGTGTTGCCTCATGAAGAGTCTCTCTGGGAAGAAGGCTCAGGAAGGGGCTCAGTCTCACACAGCACTCCACTGGGTACAGCCCCAGGGGTGATGGAGAGATGGATACATTTCATTTAATAAAATACAGCCCAGCCTGGGGTTGAAAGGTTGTGAGAGCCTTTGGTAGACCTGGAGAGATGTTGAAAGACACAGGATCAGGTTCAATTCTCTGCAAGATCCCGTTACTACATCAGTTTCTTTCCCCCTTCCTCACTCCTTGGGGGCTCACAGGGCTTTTCTGCATGAGAAATTCTAGGAGGTGAGGATTGTATTTCTCGGTGTAGTTTCATGAAGACTTGGGTCTAACTTTACCCTTGTTCTTATCTGCAAGCAACAATAGAGATTTTGCAGGCAGACCAGTGTGTCTTTTTAGACTGCAATAAAAATCCTTGAAAGTTGCAGCTTGCTTCGTGATTTCCTCAATACTGCCACAGTTCCGCAATTGGAGGAAGAGTCCTGGGCCCCAAGACCTCATTGCTTCTGCTTGTGGAGTAGAGAACCACATCACGGAAGAGACTGATTACAGAGAGCTGACTTCCACTGTATCAGTTCCTTTAGAGAACGCATCTTAAAAATCTTTTTTTTAGGAAGAATGGATTAAATGAGTATTCATTGGAAGGCAGATGAATTATCTCATGGGCACTCAGTTATCTCACATCTTAAAAGGCCGTAGCACCATGATCATGTGCGCCATTTTTTGTGAGTGTCTATTTTTGTGCCGGGCACTGTGCTAGGCCATTGACATCCATTATCCTATTGAATCTTCATGGTACACTGTGAATTGCCTGTTATTGTTCTCACTGCACAGGTAATGAAACTGAGGCTCAGGGAGGTGATGACTTAACTCGGGTCTCATGACTGGAGGTGGGAGTGTAGAGTTTCCAACAGGGTCTGCCCATCTTCAAAGCCAGATTAGGGCAGAGTAGGACCAGATGCATGCTGAGTCCTCTTCCAGTTCTAAAATCAACACTACTGATTCTAATATGATTTACAAAATTAAACTTGATGGACCACATTCGGTTGACACACTCACCCGTCAAAGTTCTCCATATTTTCATCAAATGAGCACATTTTTGCTAAAAATAGGCAGGGAGAGCCATGAGGGACCAGATAAGGGTGACTCCTGAGCCGCCTTGCCTGAGGGCTCTATTGACAGGAGCAGACAAATGTCCAGGAACATACGAAGCCCATGAAAGCCCATATAGTACACGTGGGACCTGTGAGCCATTCTGTGGGATCTGTTGCCCCCATATACCCCTCTCCCCTCAAATTACCTTTCTACGCAGTAAGCTGGTCCCAAGTTTTAATTCCTGGTAATCTCATCCTTCAAGAACCAGCTCAACTGTGCGTTCTTCTAGGATGTCCTTTTGTCTCGCTTTCATCCCTTTACCACCCTGGGAAGACTTCGTCATTCCATTGCTAAGCTTCTCTAGCGTGCTCTTATGTTCTGGGCCTGCCCATGGAGCCAGGACACACCCTGCAGAGCAACTTGTAGTTGTTAGGAAGCCCTTGCCCAAGGATTCAGAGCACCTATGAAAGGTCCTCATCTTCTGCCAAATGTGAGTATACTCACCAGTGGAAAATCATATAAACAAGCGACTTGCCTCCTTCCTCAATCCCTCACCACGTTTCTTCTGCACGACAAGATAGGACATTGTATTCCATAATGACCCGTCTTCTCTAAATTCAGAAAATGAAAGGGAAATGTTCTTTTGCTAATGATTTGAACCTTAGTTTAATGGATTTTGTGAAGGGCATAGAGCCTTGATGTTGAGCTAAGAGAAGAGGCCAAGCCTCTGAGACCAGGAGATAAAGATGCTGAAGACAAAAACCCAATGGGGGATGGGTAACCATCCTATTCACCCCCCCCCACCTTCTTGGAAGAGTTCTTGCTGCCTGATGAGTTGCTGGGATTTGGGGTGGTAGAGGTGGGAAAATGCTTAGAAACAAAGAAATCTGAGTCGAAGGAGGGAAACAAAGTGAAGAAAAGGGCTGCGGAGCTTTGGACTTTGAATGTATTTGAACAGAGAGCTGACCTGAGGGTTGTAGATACAGATACAGGTAAAATGGGGTGGGAGAGTCCTGGAGAGGGGAAAAAAGAAGGAAAAATCAATTTAAGAAGCATGGGAAGGGCTTCCCTAGTGGCTCAGTGATTAAGAATCCGCCGGCCAATGCAGGGGCCATGGGTTCGAGCCCTGGTCTGGGAAGATCCCACATGCTGCAGAGCAACTAAACCTGTGCGCCACAGTTACTGAGCCTGCTCTCTAGAGCCTGCGAGCCACAACTACTGAGCCCGGGTGCTGCAACTACTGAAGCCCATGTGCCTAGAGCCCATGCTCCACAACAAGAGAAGCCACTGCAATGAGAAGCCTGTGCACAGCAATGAAGAGTAGCCCCCACTCACCACAACTTGAGAAAACTCACATGCAGCAATGAAGACCCAACGCAGACAAAAAAAAAAAAAAAAGAAGAAGAAGCATGGGAATAGACTGTGAATCCAATCATCTTTAAAGTTCTTTAAGAGCTGCACGTTTAGAATTCAGCCTAGTTGATTTTCTCAGCTGGGATGTGTTTACAAGGGACACCGAGACTGGACTGGATGGCTTGAGGTCATGGGATCTATATAAGTCATAGGAGAAAGATGGTTCATGAGTGTGAAGGAGGAGACTGGTGCCCTGGGGCTGAGGGGCAAGGCAGGATGAGAAAGCATGGGTAACAGAGAAGCCAGGGGATGCAGCCAGCAGCTACCCGTCAGTGTTTTGGGCGGAGTGGGGCTGCTATGTGTGGCTTGTTGGCTTTGCTGAGACTGGATATCAGCCAGCCAGGCCGGCTGTCTCACTGGGCTGGGAAGAGCATAATATTTTGTGGGGCATCTGCCTCCAGGGAAGCAAGGACTTTGTCTGATATGATGGGTTTGGATGTGTAAACCTGGCCTCAGGTCACTTTTGGAAGTCAGGGATGGAGAGGACAGGGTTGTCATATGCGACAGTGAAAGATCTAAGCATGGGCAGAAGGATTGTGAGAAGGGAGAAAAACAAAAGAGAAGCCAGTGAGCGCCTTGGCAGGCAGTGGGGTGAATAGTGACAATTCTGTGGCGCTGAAACGGCCAAAGGAGATTTAAAAAACAAAATTGTTCTAACGTTCAGTTTAAAATGGTTTGTTTTTCCATGATGCAAACCCATTCTCCGTCTCCCCCGGCTCCCCTCCAAATACTCAATAACGTGTAGGATCCACATGCACCCCGATTCTGTGTGAGTTTTTGCTGTGTCAGCACTGCTGCAGTGGAGCACGAGTTCACATTTCACCTCTGGATGAAGATGCAGACGCTGGATGCTAAAGGCACAGAAAGCCACAAGAAGGAAACTGGTCCCCCAAAGTCTTGAAATACCGGCAGAAAGCTTTGCAATTTTTATAGGTTACAAAATAAATGTTCCACTCTTATTAAGATTTCAAGGGTCTGGGAGGTAGCAGCAGACATTTCTAGCTATATGTTAGTGGATACGTCTTTCTTTTTTTCTCTTTCCCCTTTCCCTCCCTCCATACCTTCCATCCTCCCTCTCTCCCTCCTTCCCTCTCTCACATCCTCTCTCCTCCCACCCTCTTGCCATGGCCATCTTCCTCACTTTATGCCCATATATAGGAACCTACACGTAAAGCTACGTAGAAAGATTTTACAAAACCCCTTCTCCTGAAGGACAAAGAAAACAAACTTATGGTTATCAAGCAGGAAAAGTGGGGAAGGAGGGATAAACTAGGAGTTTGGGATTGACATATACACACTACTATGTGTAAAATAGATAAACAAAAAGGATCTACTGTATAGCACAGGGAACTCTATTTTGTAATATTTTGTAATAACCTATATGGGATAAGAATCTGAAAAAGAATATATATATATATATACACACATATATATATGTATATATGTAACTGAATCACTTTGCTGTACACCTGAAACTAACACAACATTGTAAATCAACTATACTTCAATAAAAAATAAATTAATTCAATAAAAAACAAACCCCTTCCTGGGAGTTTTGCCCACCAAGAGGATGCAGGGGTATAGGAAAGCAGTAGACGGAGAGCACTTACTCTATTTATTGCTTTAATGAGACAAATCCTCCTGAATTTTCGGTTAATTTTCGCTAAGAGGCCACTATACAAGATACACTACCATAGAAATTAGCATATATGTGAAATGTACATATAAATTTTATCTTGATTTTGCAAAATTTTACTGTTGAGCAGACCACAGCTGGCAAAGCAGTTGAATATTATACCTCAGTTCAGGATTAGTCATATAAATCTTCCAACAAGCCCATCTATCATATCACATGCCAGGAGTTAGTGTCTTTTACTGCTCATATAAATTGTCTTTCTTAATAGCTTCCTTCACATCCAGCTCTGTTAACCCCTGGGTGTCCGTGGAGTATGGCTAGTCTTGGAAATGCACCATTATCTTTATGGCTGTGATAGGGTCTAATCTGGCCGTATATATTTCAAGTTTCCTCGCTGTGCTTGAGTGATCTGGGTGTCTACCAGAAGCTTCCTGATAAAATACTGCCTTCTCTGCTATAGTAGACTTACAGTTTACTTTTAAAATAACTCACTTGAAATTTAATAGGAGGTTTTTAAGGCCACATCTGATTTAAGCCATATACATTCTAGCTTTTACCAACACTCTTGGCTCATCAACCTTGGGGTTTTCTGAGTGATTGAGAGGAAAC